>NC_135322.1:1641813-2241813 GCF_048772815.1 Callospermophilus lateralis
TTGTAAGGGAAAGCCCCACCCAGTGACACCAGGGTCCTCTGGTATCCACCATCACACTCCTGTAGATGTTGTAGGGGACAGTCCCAACCAGTGACACCAGGGTCCTATGGTTCTCCACCATCAAACTCCTGTAGATGTTGTAGGGGACAACCCCACCCAGTGACACCAGGTTCCTATGGTTCTCCACCATCACACTCCTGCAGATGTTCTAGGGGACAGTCCCACCCAGTGACACCAGGGTCCTATGGTTCTCCAGCATCACACTCCTGTAGAAGTTGTAGGGGACATCCCCACCCAGTGACACCAGGGTCCTATGGTATCCATCATCACACTCCTGTAGTTGTTGTAGAGGACAGTCCCACCCATTGACACTAGGGTCCTATGGTATCCACCATCACTCTCCTGTAGATGTTGTAGGGGACAGCCCCACCCAGTGACACCAGGGTCCTATGGTTCTCCAGCATCACACTCCTGTAGATGTTGTAGGGGACAGCCCCACCCAGTGACACCAGGGTCCTATGGTTCTCCAGCATCACACTCCTGTAGATGTTGTAGGGGACAGTCCCACCCAGTGACACCAGGGTCCTATGGTTCTCCAGTATCACACTCCTGTAGATGTTGTAGGGGACAGCCCCACCCAGTGACACCAGGGTCCTATGGTTCTTCACCATCACACTCCTGTAGATGTGGTAGGGACAGCCCCAACCAGTGACACCAGGGACCTATGGTATCCACCATCAAACTCCTGTAGATCTTGTAGGGGACAGCCACACCCAGTGACACCAGGGTCCTATGGTTCTCCACCATCAAACTCCTTAGATGTTGTAGGGGACAGCCCCACCCAGTGACACCAGGGTCCTATGGTATCCACCATCACACTCCTGTAGATGTTGTAGGAGACAGTCCCACCCAGTGACACCAGGGTCCTATGGTATCCACCATCACACTCCTGTAGATGTTTAGGGGACAGCCCCACCTAGTGACACCATGGTCCTATGGTTCTCCACCATCACACTCCTATAGATGCTGTAGGGGACAGCCCCACCCCTGACACCAGGGTCCTATGGTATCCACCATCACACTCTTGTAGATCTTGTAGGGGACAGCCCCACCCAGTGACACCAGGGTCCTATGGTTCTCCACCATCACAGTCCTGTAGATGTTGTAGGGGACAACCCCACCCAGTGACACCAGGATCCTATGGTTCTCCACCATCACACTCCTGTAGATGTTGTAGGGGACAGCCCCACCCAGTGACACCAGGGTCCTATGGTATCCACCATCACACTCCTGTAGATGTTGTAGGGGACAGCCCCACCCAGTGACACCATGGTCCTATGGTTCTCCACCATCACACTCCTATAGATGCTGTAGGGGACAGCCCCACCCAGTGACACCAGGGTCCTATGGTATCCACCATCACACTCCTGTAGATGTTTAGGGGACAGCCCCACCTAGTGACACCATGGTCCTATGGTTCTCCACCATCACACTCCTATAGATGCTGTAGGGGACAGCCCCACCCCTGACACCAGGGTCCTATGGTATCCACCATCACACTCTTGTAGATCTTGTAGGGGACAGTCCCACCCAGTGACACCAGGGTCCTATTGTTCTCCACCATCACACTCCTGTAGATGTTGTAGGCGAGAGTCCCACCCAGTGACACCAGGGTCCTATGGTTCTCCACCATCACACTCCTGTAGATGTTGTAGGGGACATTCCCACCCAGTGACACCAGGGTCCTATGCTTCTCTACCATCACACTCCTGTAGATTTTGTAGGGGAAAGCCCCACCCAGTGACACCAGGGTCCTATGGTTCTCCACCATCACACTCCTCTAGATGTTGTAGGGGACAGCCCCACCCAGTGACACCAGGGTCTTATGGTATCCACCATCACACTCCTGTAGATGTTGTAGGAGACAGTCCCACCCAGTGACACCAGGGTCCTATGGTATCCACCATCACACTCCTGTAGATGTTGTAGGGACAGCCCCACCCAGTGACACCAGGGACCTATGGTATCCACCATCAAACTCCTGTAGATGTTGTAGGGGACAGCCACACCAGTGACACCAGGGTCCTATGGTTCTCCACCATCACAGTCCTGTAGATGTTGTAGGGGACAGCCCCACCAAGTGACACCAGGGTCCTATGGTTCTCCAGCATCACACTCCTCTAGATGTTGTAGGGGACAGCCCCACCCAGTGACACCAGGGTCCTATGGTATCCACCATCACACTCCTGTAGATATTGTAGGAGACAGTCCCACCCAGTGACACCAGGGTCCTATGGTTCTCCAGCATCACACTCCTGTAGATGTTGTAGGGGACAGCCCCACCCAGTGACACCAGGGTCCTATGGTTCTCCACCATCACACTCCTCTAGATGTTGTAGGGGACAGCCCCACCCAGTGACACCAGGGTCCTATGGTATCCACCATCACACTCCTGTAGATGCTGTAGGGGACAGCCCCACCCATTGACACCAGGGTCCTATGGTTCTCCACCATCACACTCTTGTAGATGTTGTTGGGACAGCCCCACCCAGTGACACCAGGGTCCTATGGTATCCATCATCACACTCCTGTAGATGTTGTAGGGGACAGTCCCACCCATTGACACCAGGGTCCAATGGTATCCACCATCACACTCTTGTAGATGTTGAAGGGCACAGCCCCACCCAGTGACACCAGGGTCCTATGGTTCTCCACCATCACACTCCTATAGATGTTGTAGGGGACAGTCCCACCCAGTGACACCAGGGTCCTATGGTTCTCCACCATCACTGTCCTGTAGATGTTGTAGGGGACAGTGCCACCCAGTGACACCAGGGTCCTATGGTTCTCCAGCATCACACTCCTGTAGATGTTCTAGGGGACAGCCCCACCCAGTGACACCAGGGTCCTATGGTTCTCCAGCATCACACTCCTGTAGATGTTGTAGGGGACAGCCCAACCCAGTGACACCATGGTCCTATGGTTCTCCACCATCACACTCCTATAGATGTTGTAGGGGACAGCCCCACCCAGTTACACCAGGGTCCTATGGTATCCACCATCACACTCTTTTAGATGTTGTAGGGGACAGCCCCACCTAGTGACACCAGGGTCCTGTGGTTCTCCAGAATCACACTCCTGTATATGTTGTAGGGGACAGTCCCACCCAGTGACACCAGGGTCCTATGGTTCTCCACCATCACTGTCCTGTATATGTTGTAGGGCACAGCCCCACCCAGTGACAACAGGGTCCTATGGTTCTCCACCATGACACTCCTGTACATGTTGTAGGCGACAGTCCCACCCAGTGACACCAGGGTCCTATGGTTCTCCAGCATCACACTCCTGTAGATGTTGTAGGGGACAGTCCCACCCAGTGACACCAGGGTCCTATGGTTCTCCAGTATCACACTCCTGTAGATGTTGTAGGGGACAGCCCCACCCAGTGACACCAGGGTCCTATGGTTCTCCACCATCACACTCCTGTAGATGTTGTAGGGAACAGCCCAAACCAGTGACACCAGGGTCCTATGGTTCTCCACCATCACACTCCTGTAGATGTTGTAGGGGAGAGTCCCTCCCAGTGACACCAGGGTCCTATGGTATCCACCATCACAGTCCTGTAGATGTTGTAGGGGACAGTCACACCAAGTGCCAACAGGGTCCTATGGTTCTCCACAATCACACTCCTGTAGATGTTGTAGGGGACAGCCCCACCCAGTGACACCAGGGTCCCATGGTTCTCCACCTTCACACTCCTGTACATGTTGTAGGGGGCAGCCCTACCCAGTGACACCAGGGTCCTATGTTTCTCCACCATCACACTCCAGTAGATGTTGTAGCGGACAGCCCCACCCAGTGACACCAGGGTCCTATGGTATCCATCATCACACTCCTGTAGATGTTGTAGGGGACAGTCCCACCCAGTGACACCAGGGTCCCATGGTTCTCCACCATCACACTCCAGTAGATGTTGTAGCGGACAGCCCCAACCAGTGACACCAGGGTCCTATGGTATCCACCATCACACTCCAGTAGATGTTGTAGCGGACAGCCCCACCCAGTGACACCAGGGTCCTATGGTATCCATCATCACACTCCTGTAGATATTGTAAGGGAAAGCCCCACCCAGTGACACCAGCGTCCTGGTATCCAACATCACACTCCTGTCGATGTTGTAGGGGACAGCCCCACCCAGTGACACCAGGGTCCTATGGTTCTCCACCATCACACTCCTGTAGATGTTGTAGGGGACAACCCCACCCAGTGGCACCAGGTTCCTATGGTTCTCCACCATCACGCTCCTGTACATGTTGTAGGGGACAGTCCCACCAAGTGACACCAGGGTCCTATGGTTCTCCAGCATCACACTCCTGTGGAAGTTGTAAGGGACAGCCCCACCCAGTGACACCAGGGTCCTATGGTATCCATCATCACACTCCTGTAGTTGTTGTAGAGGACAGTCCCACCCATTGACACCAGGGTCCTATGGTAGCCACCATCACTCTCCTGTAGATGTTGTAGGAGACAGCCCCACCCAGTGACACCAGGGTTCTATGGTTCTCCACCATCACTCTCCTGTAGATGTTGTAGGGGACAGCCCCACCCAGTAACACCAGGGTCCTATGGTTCTCCACCAACACACTCCTGTAGATGTTGTAGGGGACAGCCCCACCAAGTGACACCAGGGTCCTATGGTTCTCCACCATCACTCTCCTGTAGATGTTGTAGGGGACAGCCCCACCCAGTGACACCAGGGTCCTATGGTATCCTCCATCACACTCCTGTAGATGTTGTAGGGGACATTCCCACCCAGTGACACCAGGGTCCTATGGTTCTCCAGCATCACACTCCTGTAGATGTTGTAGGGGACAGTCCCACCCAGTGACACCAGGGTCCTATGGTTCTCCAGTATCACACTCCTGTAGATGTTGTAGGGGACAGCCCCACCCAGTGACACCAGGGTCCTATGGTTCTCCACCATCACACTCCTGTAGATGTTGTAGGGAACAGCCCAAACCAGTGACACCAGGGACCTATGGTATCCACCATCAAACTCCTGTAGATGTTGTAGGGGACAGCCCCACCAAGTGACACCAGGGTCCTATGGTTTTCCACCATCACACTCCTGTAGATGTTGTAGGGGACAGCCCCACCCAGTGACACCAGGGTCCTATGGTTCTCCACCATCACACTCCTCTAGATGTTGTAGGGGACAGCCCCACGCAGTGACACCAGGGTCCTATGGTATCCACCATCACACTCCTATAGATGTTGTAGGGGACAATCACACCCAGTGACAACAGGGTCCTATGGTATCCACCATCACAGTCCTGTAAATGTTGTAGGAGACAGTCACACCCAGTGACAACAGGGTCCTATGGTTCTCCACCATCACACTCCTGTAGAGGTTGTAGGGGACAGTCCCATCCAGTGACACTACGGTCCTATGGGTCTCCGCCTTCACACTCCTGTAGATAGTGTAGGGTACAGCCCCACCCAGTGACACCAGGGTCATATGGTTCTCCACCATCACACTCCTATAGATGTTGTAGGGGACAGCCCCACCCAGTGACACCAGGGTCCCATGGTTCTCCACCTTCACACTCCTGTAGATGTTGTAGGGGACAGCCCCACCCAGTGATACCAGGGTCCTACGGTAGCCACCATCACACTCCTGTACATGTTATAGGGGACAGCCCCACCCAGTGACACCAGGGTCCTCCGGTAGCCACCATCACACTCCTGTACATGTTGTAGGGGACAGCCCTACCCAGTGACACCAGGGTCCTATGCTTCTCCACCATCACACTCCAGTAGATGTTGTAGCGGACAGCCCGACCCAGTGACACCAGGGTCCTATGGTATCCATCATCACACTCCTGTAGATATTGTAAGGGAAAGCCCCACCCAGTGACACCAGGGTCCTCTGGTATCCACCATCACACTCCTGTAGATGTTGTAGGGGACAGTCCCAACCAGTGACACCAGGGTCCTATGGTTCTCCACCATCAAACTCCTGTAGATGTTGTAGGGGACAACCCCACCCAGTGACACCAGGTTCCTATGGTTCTCCACCATCACACTCCTGCAGATGTTCTAGGGGACAGTCCCACCCAGTGACACCAGGGTCCTATGGTTCTCCAGCATCACACTCCTGTAGAAGTTGTAGGGGACATCCCCACCCAGTGACACCAGGGTCCTATGGTATCCATCATCACACTCCTGTAGTTGTTGTAGAGGACAGTCCCACCCATTGACACTAGGGTCCTATGGTATCCACCATCACTCTCCTGTAGATGTTGTAGGGGACAGCCCCACCCAGTGACACCAGGGTCCTATGGTTCTCCAGCATCACACTCCTGTAGATGTTGTAGGGGACAGCCCCACCCAGTGACACCAGGGTCCTATGGTTCTCCAGCATCACACTCCTGTAGATGTTGTAGGGGACAGTCCCACCCAGTGACACCAGGGTCCTATGGTTCTCCAGTATCACACTCCTGTAGATGTTGTAGGGGACAGCCCCACCCAGTGACACCAGGGTCCTATGGTTCTTCACCATCACACTCCTGTAGATGTGGTAGGGACAGCCCCAACCAGTGACACCAGGGACCTATGGTATCCACCATCAAACTCCTGTAGATCTTGTAGGGGACAGCCACACCCAGTGACACCAGGGTCCTATGGTTCTCCACCATCAAACTCCTTAGATGTTGTAGGGGACAGCCCCACCCAGTGACACCAGGGTCCTATGGTATCCACCATCACACTCCTGTAGATGTTGTAGGAGACAGTCCCACCCAGTGACACCAGGGTCCTATGGTATCCACCATCACACTCCTGTAGATGTTTAGGGGACAGCCCCACCTAGTGACACCATGGTCCTATGGTTCTCCACCATCACACTCCTATAGATGCTGTAGGGGACAGCCCCACCCCTGACACCAGGGTCCTATGGTATCCACCATCACACTCTTGTAGATCTTGTAGGGGACAGCCCCACCCAGTGACACCAGGGTCCTATGGTTCTCCACCATCACAGTCCTGTAGATGTTGTAGGGGACAACCCCACCCAGTGACACCAGGATCCTATGGTTCTCCACCATCACACTCCTGTAGATGTTGTAGGGGACAGCCCCACCCAGTGACACCAGGGTCCTATGGTATCCACCATCACACTCCTGTAGATGTTGTAGGGGACAGCCCCACCCAGTGACACCATGGTCCTATGGTTCTCCACCATCACACTCCTATAGATGCTGTAGGGGACAGCCCCACCCAGTGACACCAGGGTCCTATGGTATCCACCATCACACTCCTGTAGATGTTTAGGGGACAGCCCCACCTAGTGACACCATGGTCCTATGGTTCTCCACCATCACACTCCTATAGATGCTGTAGGGGACAGCCCCACCCCTGACACCAGGGTCCTATGGTATCCACCATCACACTCTTGTAGATCTTGTAGGGGACAGTCCCACCCAGTGACACCAGGGTCCTATTGTTCTCCACCATCACACTCCTGTAGATGTTGTAGGCGAGAGTCCCACCCAGTGACACCAGGGTCCTATGGTTCTCCACCATCACACTCCTGTAGATGTTGTAGGGGACATTCCCACCCAGTGACACCAGGGTCCTATGCTTCTCTACCATCACACTCCTGTAGATTTTGTAGGGGAAAGCCCCACCCAGTGACACCAGGGTCCTATGGTTCTCCACCATCACACTCCTCTAGATGTTGTAGGGGACAGCCCCACCCAGTGACACCAGGGTCCTATGGTATCCACCATCACACTCCTGTAGATGTTGTAGGAGACAGTCCCACCCAGTGACACCAGGGTCCTATGGTATCCACCATCACACTCCTGTAGATGTTGTAGGGACAGCCCCACCCAGTGACACCAGGGACCTATGGTATCCACCATCAAACTCCTGTAGATGTTGTAGGGGACAGCCACACCAGTGACACCAGGGTCCTATGGTTCTCCACCATCACAGTCCTGTAGATGTTGTAGGGGACAGCCCCACCAAGTGACACCAGGGTCCTATGGTTCTCCAGCATCACACTCCTCTAGATGTTGTAGGGGACAGCCCCACCCAGTGACACCAGGGTCCTATGGTATCCACCATCACACTCCTGTAGATATTGTAGGAGACAGTCCCACCCAGTGACACCAGGGTCCTATGGTTCTCCAGCATCACACTCCTGTAGATGTTGTAGGGGACAGCCCCACCCAGTGACACCAGGGTCCTATGGTTCTCCACCATCACACTCCTCTAGATGTTGTAGGGGACAGCCCCACCCAGTGACACCAGGGTCCTATGGTATCCACCATCACACTCCTGTAGATGCTGTAGGGGACAGCCCCACCCATTGACACCAGGGTCCTATGGTTCTCCACCATCACACTCTTGTAGATGTTGTTGGGACAGCCCCACCCAGTGACACCAGGGTCCTATGGTATCCATCATCACACTCCTGTAGATGTTGTAGGGGACAGTCCCACCCATTGACACCAGGGTCCAATGGTATCCACCATCACACTCTTGTAGATGTTGAAGGGCACAGCCCCACCCAGTGACACCAGGGTCCTATGGTTCTCCACCATCACACTCCTATAGATGTTGTAGGGGACAGTCCCACCCAGTGACACCAGGGTCCTATGGTTCTCCACCATCACTGTCCTGTAGATGTTGTAGGGGACAGTGCCACCCAGTGACACCAGGGTCCTATGGTTCTCCAGCATCACACTCCTGTAGATGTTCTAGGGGACAGCCCCACCCAGTGACACCAGGGTCCTATGGTTCTCCAGCATCACACTCCTGTAGATGTTGTAGGGGACAGCCCAACCCAGTGACACCATGGTCCTATGGTTCTCCACCATCACACTCCTATAGATGTTGTAGGGGACAGCCCCACCCAGTTACACCAGGGTCCTATGGTATCCACCATCACACTCTTTTAGATGTTGTAGGGGACAGCCCCACCTAGTGACACCAGGGTCCTGTGGTTCTCCAGAATCACACTCCTGTAGATGTTGTAGGGGACAGTCCCACCCAGTGACACCAGGGTCCTATGGTTCTCCACCATCACTGTCCTGTAGATGTTGTAGGGCACAGCCCCACCCAGTGACAACAGGGTCCTATGGTTCTCCACCATGACACTCCTGTACATGTTGTAGGCGACAGTCCCACCCAGTGACACCAGGGTCCTATGGTTCTCCAGCATCACACTCCTGTAGATGTTGTAGGGGACAGTCCCACCCAGTGACACCAGGGTCCTATGGTTCTCCAGTATCACACTCCTGTAGATGTTGTAGGGGACAGCCCCACCCAGTGACACCAGGGTCCTATGGTTCTCCACCATCACACTCCTGTAGATGTTGTAGGGAACAGCCCAAACCAGTGACACCAGGGACCTATGGTATCCACCATCAAACTCCTGTAGATGTTGTAGGGGACAGCCCCACCAAGTGACACCAGGGTCCTATGGTTTTCCACCATCACACTCCTGTAGATGTTGTAGGGGACAGCCCCACCCAGTGACACCAGGGTCCTATGGTTCTCCACCATCACACTCCTCTAGATGTTGTAGGGGACAGCCCCACGCAGTGACACCAGGGTCCTATGGTATCCACCATCACACTCCTATAGATGTTGTAGGGGACAATCACACCCAGTGACAACAGGGTCCTATGGTATCCACCATCACAGTCCTGTAAATGTTGTAGGAGACAGTCACACCCAGTGACAACAGGGTCCTATGGTTCTCCACCATCACACTCCTGTAGAGGTTGTAGGGGACAGTCCCATCCAGTGACACTACGGTCCTATGGGTCTCCGCCTTCACACTCCTGTAGATAGTGTAGGGTACAGCCCCACCCAGTGACACCAGGGTCATATGGTTCTCCACCATCACACTCCTATAGATGTTGTAGGGGACAGCCCCACCCAGTGACACCAGGGTCCCATGGTTCTCCACCTTCACACTCCTGTTGATGTTGTAGGGGACAGCCCCACCCAGTGATACCAGGGTCCTACGGTAGCCACCATCACACTCCTGTACATGTTATAGGGGACAGCCCCACCCAGTGACACCAGGGTCCTCCGGTAGCCACCATCACACTCCTGTACATGTTGTAGGGGACAGCCCTACCCAGTGACACCAGGGTCCTATGCTTCTCCACCATCACACTCCAGTAGATGTTGTAGCGGACAGCCCGACCCAGTGACACCAGGGTCCTATGGTATCCATCATCACACTCCTGTAGATATTGTAAGGGAAAGCCCCACCCAGTGACACCAGGGTCCTCTGGTATCCACGATCACACTCCTGTAGATGTTGTAGGGGACAGCCCCAACCAGTGACACCAGGGTCCTATGGTTCTCCACCATCACACTCCTGTAGATGTTGTAGGGGACAACCCCACCCAGTGACACCAGGTTCCTATGGTTCTCCACCATCACACTCCTGTAGATGTTCTAGGGGACAGTCCCACCCAGTGACACCAGGGTCCTATGGTTCTCCAGCATCACACTCCTGTAGAAGTTGTAGGGGACATCCCCACCCAGTGACACCAGGGTCCTATGGTATCCATCATCACACTCCTGTAGATGTTGAAGGGGACAGTCCCACCCAGTGACACCAGGGTCCTATGGTTCTTTACCATCACACTCCTGTAGATGTTGTAGGGGACAGCCCCACCCAGTGACACCAGGGTCCTATGGTATCCATCATCACACTCCTGTAGATGTTGAAGGGGACAGTCCCACCCAGTGACACCAGGGTCCTATGGTTCTTTACCATCACACTCCTGTAGATGTTGTAGGGGACAGCCCCACCCAGTGACACCAGGGTCCTATGGTATCCATCATCACACTCCTGTAGATGTTGTAGGCGACAGTCCCACCCAGTGACACCAGGGTCCTATGGTTCTCCACCATCACACTCCTGTATATGTTGTAAGGGACAACCCCACCCAGTGACACCAGGGTCCTATGGTTCTCCACCATCACACTCCTGTAGATGTTGTAAGGGACAACCCCACCCAGTGACACCAGGGTCCTATGGTTCTCCAGCATCACACTCCTGTAGATATTGTAGGGGACAGCCCCACCCAGTGACACCAGGGTCGTATGGTTCTCCACCATCACACTCCTGTAGATGTTGTAGGGGACAGCCCCACCCAGTGACACCAGGGTCCTATGGTTTCCACCATCACACTCCTATAGATGTTGTAGGGGACAATCCCACCCAGTGACACCAGGGTCCTATGGTATCCACCATCACACTCCTTTAGATGTTGTGGGGGACAGTCCTACCCTGTGACACCAGGGTGCTATGGTTCTCCAGTTTCACACTCCTGTAGATGTTGTAGGGGACAGTCCCACCCAGTGACACCAGGGTCCTATGGTATCCATCATCACACTCCTGTAGATGTTGAAGGGGACAGTCCCACCCAGTGACACCAGGGTCCTATGGTTCTTTACCATCACACTCCTGTAGATGTTGTAGGGGACAGCCCCACCCAGTGACACCAGGGTCCTATGGTATCCATCATCACACTCCTGTAGATGTTGAAGGGGACAGTCCCACCCAGTGACACCAGGGTCCTATGGTTCTTTACCATCACACTCCTGTAGATGTTGTAGGGGACAGCCCCACCCAGTGACACCAGGGTCCTATGGTATCCATCATCACACTCCTGTAGATGTTGTAGGGGACAGCCCCACCCAGTGACACCAGGGTCCTATGGTATCCATCATCACACTCCTGTATATGTTGTAAGGGACAACCCCACCCAGTGACACCAGGGTCCTATGGTTCTCCAGCATCACACTCCTGTACAAGTTGCACTGTCGGCTTTCATCCTCTCCTACTCCTCCTGGGAAATATCTTCTGCCACATCTTTTGAATGTCATCAAGTTCTGAAATGACACAAATATGTTTTTCAGCAACCAACGCTCATGTCCACATATCACTCTCAGGTGAAATTCTACAGAGTTTCATTCCATGGAAGAGAATAAAACCTTACACAGGTTACATTACGAGTTGTGAACCTAACAGTACTTAGTGAAGGGCCAAGACACTCCATGTCTACAATGGTGGTGACCCATGCCTGGGCACTGTGAACATGTGGGTCTCCGCACTAAAGAAGGACTTGAAGGAGGGACACAGACCTGCAACTGATTCTCCAAAACTGTAAGATCAAAAAAATCTAAGTTGATGTTGTTCCTAACATGATCTATGGAATTTTGGTGGGTTTTGTCGGGAGGGAGGCACTGAATTGATATCACCGTTTTTTTCTTAAACCTTAAGAAATACACTTAGGGTGCAGTGTTCTTGCACATTAAGTTCTATGCCTCACTCAGTGGTCGGTGCAGCGTAGAAAGTCAGCTCCAGCCCAGTGGGACATTCAACTGTGCACTGCGTTTGTGATAGTAAAAGCAACCATCCCATAAGACAACCACGCCAAGGAGAAGAGACACACCTGGCAACCCACATGCAGGCTCTCAGATGCCTGCACACAAACCCAGCGTCATTCCCTCACACAACCACAGCCACCCAGCACCTGCACAGGCACATTCTCGGCTACTTCAGGGGTTACCTTGTACAGCCTTAAGTGACACATGGACCACACAGTCTCTTTCTGACCTTTCAGGGTCTCACACCAGTCTTCCTTCCCCACTCACACAATCAATGATGGGCTCACACCCTACAGTTTCCTTCAAGGACACATCAGTTTCTCACACATTCCAGTCTCTCATGAACACACACAGCCTGGTCTTCCACGCTCCTATTACTTCCTCACACATACAAAGCACACACCAGTTTCCTCACCTCTCCTCTGTCAGTGCACAGTCCCATCCCATCCTGCCCCAGCACCCTGCACACTGCCCCGCACACTCGAGCTCCCACCGACCTCTCACTCACATACCAGGACTTCTCCTGCCCTACTCTTCACAGACACCCACACTTGCACACTTGGGAGGGGATGAATAAGTCGGCGTCTCAGAACCAGACTGCTGGGATTGAACACCGCCTGCACCTCGCCAGGGTGAAACCATTCTGGTTCTGAAGGCCATGGATTTATTCCATTTGGTTGTGTTGGAAGTTGAAGCAAATAAGAAAAGCAACAATTCCTTGCCCGCTTACAACTTACCTTCCTGCAGATGGAGTTGAGACAGAATTTGGAGATACAGAAAAAGATATTATTGGCACCCAGTCTTGAAGTGGTCACTTAGGAGCACGGCCACACCAGCACTTGCCTCAAGCGTCCGTGCAGACTGAGTGTGAGGTGCCACCACCCAGCCGGCACCTTCTGCTCTGACCTTTAATTTGCCTGCACCGAGTTCCCTCTGCCAGAAGCAGCCTTGACTCGTCCATACCTGTGGACTGTGGGCAGTTTGGTGCAGTGTCATTTATTTGAAAAGAAACACCTTTTGAAAAATGCTTTTCAATAAGACGCAGAGTAGTCTCCACAACTTTTCAACTCCCCTGTGATACTCTGTCTAACCATTTACCCCACAGGATCTCAACATCTATTATATATCCAGGAATGGAGGCCATGAACACTGCATAGGGGTGGTAGCAGGTGTCACGCCACAGTCCACCTTGTCACCTGGACTCTCACTGTCCTCCCCCAACCCTACGTCAACACCAATTAACCTGCCCAAGAATTTGTCAGCATTACCTTACATCCACGCATATTTAGCTCCTGTGTCCACCAATGTGGTCACGTTATGTATTTCTTGAAGACAATCATTACCAATTCTATATATGGCCTCTAGTCCAGGGACAAGGCTCAGGCCCTGAACTTGACCTTTATCTGCATCCCACACCCAAAGGCTCCGACTCCTTGGAGAGGCCGTGGCTCGCTTATCATTGCATCTTCTAACAGGAGACACTTGTCTCAGTCTCTTTTTGGACCAGGAATCCATTCTGCATATCTGATGGTCTCCCCTTTTGTCTTCCTTATTGAGAGATAATGGCAGTTGAAGCCTCTTGTCCTTGGGCAATTGCTCCCTAACCATACAAGGGTGGTATTAGGTTGTTTCCTATTTTCCTTTCGTCTACTCCTGCTGCCCAAGTCTACCCACATCTATCTACAGGAGACCAAGAGAGGTCCTTCCAGTTTGGGCTGGATTCTCAGACTCCCGTTTTCCGCCGCAGGTGTCTCCGTTAGATCTGCCATCAGTGTGCTGCCGGCTGGAGGCGCTGCCCTACTAACAGGGATAATAGTGACACCAGTGAAACCTAGTTTTGAGA
This sequence comes from Callospermophilus lateralis, assembly GCF_048772815.1. Classification (NCBI taxonomy): domain Eukaryota; kingdom Metazoa; phylum Chordata; class Mammalia; order Rodentia; family Sciuridae; genus Callospermophilus; species Callospermophilus lateralis. Next base: position 1,656,083 of record NC_135322.1, read on the forward strand.
TGGAACTAGAGTCCCTGATCCTGCTGGCAGATGGAGTTTGTCCCAGCCACAGGCCTCACCAATTTCCTTCTGGGTTCTTGTCTTGCAAATCTGAAGAATAAAATCCACCTACAGTAATGGAAGGCAAGAGTAAACAGAGTAGGACTTAAGTGAGAAGAGAGAACTACTATGTGGGAGGGGAACTGATTCAGGGAAAACCTGTTTGGTGTGGTAGCCTGGAGGATCACACAGTTTTTGAGTGTGCACATTTATCAAAATCTATGTTACCAGGTTTGGAAGAAGTGTCAAGAATGTTGGCAGTGTCTTTTAGCCTGAGTTTTCATCCTTCCTGCAACCCTCCTCTGTAGGCACCCCTGCCTTCCATTCCCACCCACACACACAGGCGCTCTTTACACTGGAATAAGGCCTACGTGGGTCCAGTGCCCTAATTGCCTGACCACCGACTGCCCTTATCTGGTATCAGGACCCCGTGCTTTTGTTAGTAGCCCTGGAATAGAGCCACTGACAAAAAGCAAGGGAGAGTCCTGCACGGTTCCCGTTGTGCTGTCTGCTCCAGGGTCCCACAGCAAAGCCCTAGGCAGGGACACTGTCTTTTATTTACTGCCTGAACTCTGACTCCAGTTCCTCCATTCCTGTGGGGTCTCATGGTGGGACGTAAATCTCTCTCTGGAGCAGGGAGTTGTGGACCATAAGTGGTCCACCTCCAACTTCTGAGTCACTGGAACCAGTGGCTCCCTGAGTGGGTCCCATGTCTGAGGGTCCCAGTTTTCTCGTCACCAATGCCCTAATATGAGCTTGGCCAGGAAGTCCTTTCTAGCACAACAGCCTGCTGTCACCTGCAGGAGTTGGGCTCGGATTTGTGTTCCACAGAATGAATACCACCAACGCTGAGTTGAGCAGAGAGCCATTTCTTAGAGCTTCGGGTGCCAGCCTCCAGCCTGGACTCCTTCATTCCTGTGGTCTGTGAGTGAAGGACAGCTCGGCCTATAATGACAAGAAGAGTGAGCTTGCTTTTGCTGTAGTCAGGGAGGGGACGAGGGACAAGAGCAAGGGAAATAAATAAACTGCAGTGGAAAGGGCTATATTCCAGGCATGAAGAGGGCCCCTGTTACACAACGGCAACTAGAGCTGGGCTGAAGTGAGGCTGCCCGATCCAGATGTCCACTGCTGGACCCTGGCTCGGGCCAATTCACGGATGTGCCCAGGACATGGAGAAGATTTGGCCGATGTTTTGAAAGGGCAAAAGGTTTGAACCAACCCCTGGTTCGTCAACCAGGAACGGAGATGATGTAGAGGTGCTCTGCTGAGAAGATGGCAGCGTGAGGCCCTTTCAGTTCAAAATCAGGACAGAACCGACATTTCATTTAGGATTAATATTAAATAAGTGGCCGAACAAAATGCAGAGCCAAGGAATGTAACCTAATGCCATAAAGTGTACTTGAGGCCATGATGATAAAGAAGAAGTGGTGTCTGAAGGCCACTGGGTTCTCAGGTTCTGCGTGCTCCCTCTTAGCTGGGTTGGTATGTTAGTATCATTCTTCTGTAAACTGGCCATGGAGATTTTAGAAAGGCTTTAACATGTGCATAGAACAAATTTAAGGGAAAAAAATCACAGTGCTCAGTGTAGGAGTACCTATCTCTTACCGTTGGTGATAGTCACCTGTCACAAAGTCTTTGGCTTCTTTCAAATACTGCACTGTAGGAAGTATGGGGGAAAGTCCAGTAATTAAAAACAAGATTTGGGGCCTAGTCTGGGCAGCAATTTTAGGCTGCAAATCATTAAGTAGTAGTTACTTGCTCCCTGGCAAAATCAGAGGCCCTCCAAGTCTTTACCCCCTCTTCTCCTGGTACTCCCCAGGAGGTAGAGCCCAGGGGCGCCCTACCACTGAGCTGCAGGCCCAGCCCTTTCACTTGTATTTCTTATTCTTAGACAGGGTCTCACTAAGTTGTCAAGTCTGGCCTCCAATTGTCATCCCCCTGCCTCAGTCTCCCCAGTAGCTGGGATCCAGATGGAGGGGAGTTCTGTATTGCAAATCGACTTGGTAGGAGGCAGTCTGTCCTGCTGGCACAGAAGCAAAGGCTCAGCGATGATCTTTTCTTTGGCAGTTTTTTTTTTTTTTAAACAATCAAATCAATGTTTAACGCAATGATTTTTTAAAATATTTATTTATTTTAGTTTCCAGCAGACACAACATCTTTATTTGTATGTGGTGCTGAGGATCGAACCCAGGCCGCACGCATGCCAGGCGATTGCGCTACCGCTTGAGCCACATCCCCAGCCCTCTTTGGCAGTTTTGATTTGGGGACATTTGGCCCAAGGTGACAGACACACTGGTAAGTAGGGCAGTTTGAGGTCTCCTGGGAAAGGGGCGCCCTTTTTTCCTTTGGACCCTTGAGGAAAGAGTTGGGGAGGAGGCCCCCTGAGAAGCGCCGACTTGCTGAGACCAGGAGCTCCTCCTAGGAGGCTGACCTCCCTTCCTCCACCCTGCGCTGCCCGCCGCCAAGCCCCGCAGTGGCCCAGCGATGTGACCCGGTCCCCAAACAAGCCCGGTCCCTCATGGCTAAAACGCAGAGTGGGCATTAGATGCGGCTAGGCCCCTCTGACGGGTCCGCTTCCCGCCTGGGAGACCCCGCCCGGGGTGGCCGGAAGTGCGCCCACGTGCTCGGTGACACCGACGCCCACCGTGTTGCGCGCAGGGAGTGGGCGCCGGCGACAGGATGCCTGTCCGCGTCGCTTCGCGTGGCGACAGGGGTCAGCGGGGGCGCCCGCGTGGAGCAGAAGTCGCAGGATGCGGACAGGGCTCCTGCTCGGTGGTCTGTGGCACCCAGGCGGGGTCTTCGGGGCTGACCTCCCCGGTCACAACGGGACCACTACTGCGCGGCCCCAGGAACCGGCGCCTCCCGGCGGGAAGTCTGGAGGAGCAAAGAGTGGCCTGTACAAGGAAAACTCGGAATCATCACGGGAAGAATTCAAAGTCGGCCCACACCACTGGACGATGAAGACGGGTTTCCACGCGTGTTGGCGTGTGTGCCTCGGCTCTGTCCAGGTGTCCCTTTTCTTCCTGCCCGCGCCGGGCGCTGGCGTCCAGCTGCAGCGCAGGCCTGGGGCGCGGCTGGGCTCTCTGCGAGAGCTGCTCCCCAAGTCCCACGGCCGCCGGGACAGGCTGCGGCAGAGCCAGGCCCCAGCGCGAGGCTCCCCGACTTCTGCCATGGCACAATGGCACAATGGCACAATGGCACGATGGCAGGGTGGCACGATGGCAGGATGGCAGGATGGCAGGAGGGCACGATGGCACAATGGCACAATGGCACGATGGCAGGATGGCAGGATGGCAGGATGGCACGATGGCACGATGGCAGGATGGCAGGATGGCACGATGGCACGGTGGCAGGATGGCACGGTGGCAGGATGGCACGGTGGCAGGATGGCAGGAGGGCACGATGGCAGGAGGGCACGATGGTAGGATGGCAGGATGGCACGATGGCACGATGGCAGGATGGCACGATGGCACGATGGCAGGATGGCACGATGGCAGGATGGCAGGATGGCACGATGGCAGGATGGCACGATGGCAGGATGGCAGGATGGCAGGATGGCAGGATGGCAGGATGGCAGGATGGCAGGATGGCAGGATGGCAGGATGGCAGGATGGCAGGATGGCACGATGACACGATGGCAGGATGGCACGATGGCAGGATGGCAGGATGGCAGGATGGCACGGTGGCAGGATGGCACGATGGCAGGATGGCAGGATGGCACGGTGGCAGGATGGCAGGATGGCAGGATGGCAGGATGGCACGGTGGCAGGATGGCAGGATGGCACGATGGCAGGATGGCAGGATGGCAGGATGGCACGGTGGCAGGATGGCAGGATGGCAGGATGGCAGGATGGCACGGTGGCAGGATGGCAGGATGGCATGGTGGCAGGATGGCAGGATGGCAGGATGGCACGGTGGCAGGATGGCACGATGGCAGGATGGCAGGATGGCAGGATGGCAGGATGGCAGGATGGCACGGTGGCAGGATGGCAGGATGGCAGGATGGCACGGTGGCAGGATGGCAGGATGGCAGGATGGCACGATGGCAGGATGGCAGGATGGCAGGATGGCAGGATGGCACGGTGGCAGGATGGCACGATGGCAGGATGGCAGGATGGCACGGTGGCAGGATGGCACGATGGCACAATGGCAGGATGGCAGGATGGCAGGATGGCACGATGGCAGGATGGCACGATGGCACGATGGCAGGATGGCAGGATGGCAGGATGGCACGATGGCAGGATGGCACGATGGCAGGATGGCAGGATGGCAGGATGGCACGATGGCACGATGGCACGATGGCAGGATGGCAGGATGGCAGGATGGCACGATGGCAGGATGGCAGGATGGCACGGTGGCAGGATGGCAGGATGGCAGGATGGCAGGATGGCAGGATGGCACGGTGGCAGGATGGCAGGATGGCACGATGGCAGGATGGCAGGATGGCAGGATGGCACGGTGGCAGGATGGCACGGTGGCAGGATGGCAGGATGGCAGGATGGCACGGTGGCAGGATGGCAGGATGGCATGGTGGCAGGATGGCAGGATGGCACGATGGCAGGATGGCAGGATGGCACGATGGCAGGATGGCAGGATGGCAGGATGGCAGGATGGCAGGATGGCAGGATGGCACGGTGGCAGGATGGCAGGATGGCAGGATGGCAGGATGGCAGGATGGCACGGTGGCAGGATGGCAGGATGGCATGATGGCAGGATGGCAGGATGGCACGGTGGCACGGTGGCAGGATGGCAGGATGGCAGGATGGCACGATGGCAGGATGGCAGGATGGCACGGTGGCAGGATGGCAGGATGGCAGGATGGCAGGATGGCAGGATGGCACGGTGGCAGGATGGCACGATGGCAGGATGGCAGGATGGCAGGATGGCACGGTGGCAGGATGGAAGGATGGCAGGATGGCACGGTGGCAGGATGGCACGGTGGCACGGTGGCAGGATGGCAGGATGGCAGGATGGCACGGTGGCAGGATGGAAGGATGGCAGGAAGCCGGGCATCAAGGCTAAAGGAAAGTGCTCCTCCCTGCCCTGCAGCCACCCTTTCTGACAGAGGGGAATCTGAGTCCCACAAACCTGAGGGCGAATGACAACCGACCGCTCCTATCCCGGCTCTGCATTGTCTGACAACACACTTTTTTCTACATCTTCATTTAAATTTTTCTTCTATACAGAAAATAAAACCCGACTGAGGCTGTTTTGAGGAATTATGATTAGATATAAGAAGAGAGGAGGTAGGCAGAGAGTCTCTCTCACACGCCAAGGCCCAGGCCCAGGCAGACAGCGATCTGTGGGTACAACCAGAAGGGGCAAGGCATAGGAAGGACTTCCACTGCGTATCTTTCTTACAACTTCAAGTTTTTAAGTCACAAATGTGTGTATATACATATACACATATATTCAAATGTTAAATTTTTAAAGTAGAAATAAAACACAACAGTTCAGTACTGATCAAACATTTAGGAAAGAATTTTTCCTCAGGCTGAAACACGGCATGAAGCTAAATGCTTAATATTCTGAATTCCAAGGGCAGACATTCTTGCCAAGTTCCCAGTTTCTTACCAGGATCGTGGTTCTCCAAAGTTCACATCTTGATTAGCCCAGGGATTTGTAAATATGTTACAGATCAAGGGGGATCAAATAGCACACAGAATTACGATTTTTAATCTGTTGAGATTAGATTATTCTGGATTATGCAGATGCACCCAATGTAATTAAGAGCTCCTCCAAGGTGGAAGAGGGAGGCAGAGAGTGCCATGTCAGAGACAGTGACACAACATGAGGACTGGTCTGGCTATTGCTCACTCTGAGGGTGGAAGAAAGCCTCCAGCTAAGGAGCCCAGAAGCCCTGGAAGCTGGGAAGAGCAAGGAAGTGATTCCCTTACTAGTGTCCAGAAGAGAACATGGGACCCCCAGCACCTTGGTTCCAGTCCAGGGAGACCTATTTGAGATTCTGACCTCCAGATGATAAGTGTGACAACTTATTACAGCAGCAACAGGAAATGAACACATCCACACAAACCATGAGATTCAGTCTGATGCCCGGTCCCTCTTCTGAAAGACAAGAAGCCATCACTCATTGAAAAGAGGGCTACAGATCATTAAAGCCCTAAAAATGTTCAGCCAACCTAAAAAAACAACTTATGAAGGTGTAAGAAACTCTTGAACATGCGAGAATTCAGAATATGCCATCATTCACTGAGATAATGCAAACACCCAAGAAAAATCTCAATGGCACTGGAAATAAAACTGTCAATTCTGGACAGGAGAAAACCATGCAAAGCAGTGGCCAGCAGTGACTGGCACTCTTGAGCATACTTATACTTGAGTGCAAGTCCAGGTGAGGCTGGTGGTAATACAAACATCAAACTTGTATATGGTTATTAGAAAGAAAGGATAAAGAACAGGCTTCAAAGGGAGGAAAGAACAATCAGGGGTGGCCTCTTCATGGGAGAGGCGAACTTCATAGTGGTTCGGAAGTATAAAGTGATCTCCTTCTGCCCAAACAATGACCAAGAATGGGGAGATGGCCTCCAGCCTAAGCATGCTGAGAGCTCTAATTTAGCAAGAGAAAGGGAACCACCAGACCCAGGTAGCATATTAGCACATACCAGGTAAGGCAAAGGAATAAAGCTGAACTGTTCCATTAAACCTAAGATTCACTCTTCATTTTGAAAAATCAGGGTGTGTGTTTTCCCTGGGATCGACCACTGAGCTATACCCCCTTTTCAAGTTTTTTTGCTGAGGTTGGCCTTGAACTTGGGGGTCCTCCTGCTCAGGCTTTGGAGTTGCTGGGTAACAGGTGTGGCCACATGCCCCACTGGTAAGGTCATTTTTTTTGTCCTGGGAACTAATACAAGGGCCATGTGCATGTGAGGCAATTCTCTACCACTGAGCTACATCCCTGCCTCATGTGTGTTTTCTAATAAGTAAAGGGACAGGGGCTGACAACAAGTGTATGGCATGATAGGGGACAGACAAGCTGGAGTGGCAGGAACATAGGTTAAGGAATAACCCTATATAAGGGGCGCACTGTGCTGACCCCCATGTTTTCTTTTCTAAGAAGCAATTTGCCTGCAGCCCTGATGGTCTTGAGTGGACAGGATATGTCACACCCCTCAACAAACTGTTAACTGTAGGAAAAATACAGGCCTGAAATAATGTCGTAAGAGGAACCCAAGCCACCCTGAAGGGGGAACCTTTTGTGTCCCTTTCACAGGCCAGATTTAAAATTCAGGGAAATGAGTATAATTCCTCCTACCTGTAAAATCTGTAAGAATGTGTGGTTAAGAACCAATTAGGGCTGGGTATCATGACAACAGAGGCTCAGGAGGCTGAGCAGGAGGACCCAAGTTCAAAGCCAGTCTCAGCAAAAGTGAGGCACTCAGCAACTCACTGAGACTTGTCTCCAAATAAAATGCAAAATAGGGGGATGTGACTCAGTGGCTGAGTGCCCCCGAGAACTCAATCCCCAGTACCCTCTACCCCCCACAAAAAAGGGGGCTGTGGATGTGGCTTGGTGGTTAAGCACCCCTGGGTTCAATCCCTGGTAACAAAAACAAAAAAAGAATCCAGTTAGAACCGGTCAGCACAGGCCAAAGTGACCAAGAGTTGTCATGCAGTGAGGACTTCAAAGTCTGACATCATGCTGCCCAGTCAAAAGTCAAGAGGTGGACCTGGGCAGGACTCTCTGGAAACTTCTCTGGGATCCCCAATAAACTGGAGCACAGGAGGGGCACGTGGTCCATCTCCTCTCTGAGGACCTACTTTCTCCCTTGAGAGTGTCCCCTTCCCCTTTTCCTATCCCTTCAATAAACTCTTGCCTGTTACTCTGAGCCACACGTCTGAAATCTGACTGGACCGCAAGAATCCGGGTCTGAAGGGGGCCTTTGCCCTACCTCAGCCTCCAGAAGGCCCAGCCTGTAACAGGAGAAGCACACCACAGAGAGATAAGGCATTACAATTAGTATACAAAATCTGAAAATAAATAGCCAAAGAATTACGCGGCCACGTAGGAGCAAACTTTCTATCTAAAAAGCCCGACAGTAAACATAGTCTTGTGGCCAGTCTGTTGCAACGTTCCAGTGGCGCAAAGGCGTCAAACAACAAATGGACGAGCAGGGCTGTCCAGTGAGACCTGACAGAACAGGCAGCAGCTGTACTTGGCAGAGGTGGGCACCACATAAAGATGAAAGGTGTGGCATTCAGGCTGCGGGCTGGGGCTGAGTGGCAGAGCGCCTGTCTCACATGTGGAAGGCACTGGGCTCGATCCTCAGCACCATGTAAAAATTAAAATAAAGGTATTGTGTCCACCTACGACGAAAAAAACATTTTAAAAAAAGAAAGGTGTAACATGCATGTAGAGGATTAGCTGGCCAACACAAACTCCCTGATGATCAACAATGGGTATGTGCACGGCGGGCTCTTCTGCACTCAATAAATTCGTGCGTGTTTCTCCACTCCGCAGCCTGGAATGTTGTAACCCAAACAACAAAAAGCAAAAGTCTCAGGAATCTCAGGACTTTGTTTTTTTAAAAAAAGTCAATTTTAGGAAATTCTGATCCAATATATCAAGTTATATAAGAATATAGAGAATTTTATCATTAAAACCCACTGGTTTTAACAGATTTATTTCAAAAATTATACCCAAAAATGTAGAATGCATACATTTTTTGAAGTTCATAGAACATATTTAAAAACCAGCCCTATATTTAGCCATGAAAAAAGACAATCAAAGCTGACATTTTCAGCCACACTTATCAATCATAAAAAAAATTAAATACTTTTGAAGTTATATCATTTGGAATGCTTTTGGATGCAAATTTACAAAAGACCCAACTAAAACATGGGCAGTGAAGGTTTATTTCTCGCACAGAGGCATGAGGCCGCCCCAGCCTGGGGTCTCCGGGCTCTGAGTCGGCTTCTCCAGGTCCTTCTTCCTCCTCTTGGCTCCACAACAGCTGCAGTCTCACCTTCCCACGTGAAGATGTCCAACCGGGAAGTGCACAGGGAAGGAGCGAACTGCTCCCCAAAAGCCCCACTCACAGTGGGACACACTGGTCACTCTGAGTGGCTCAGGAGGTTGGAAAATGAGAATCTGATGTTTTCACGTCCTAAGCAAGAGACGATGCTGCCAATAAGGTGAGCTGCCACAGCGTCTGGGCAGGCAAATGACACCTGCCCGTGACAGAAGTCACAAAATACGACCCCAAACAAGCTGCCCATGGGGAAATTAAGAGACTCTCCCAAACAGACTCTTCCTGAAATAGGGACACAGAGAAATGGTGATGACCAGGAGATGACCACCTGCTGTGCGGCCCGGGTCTCTGTAGGCTGACCAGTACCCTTGGTGTGTCTGAGCTCAGCTCCCCGGCTTGTGTGCACGCAGTGCCCAGGAGGAGCATGGGCCGTCTGACCCCTTGGTGTGAACGACCTGCTCGTCACCCTTTATGGTACCTGCATGATGCACTTCCCGGGGAGCAATCCAGTCAGTTCTTCACCCACCCCCAAGAAAACTAAAACTTGGCTCTTATTGAAATTAGTAAGCTGAGGTTAGAAAATATGATTCTGAATGTGTCAGAGATAAATATTCCCCAACCTTCCCCGCCTGATAAATAGTGGTCTAAGCACATTCCTTTATATCCACAAATGTTTCCGTAGAGCTTACAACTTCAGATGAAAGACAAGCTCTGAGCGAAGGCCTTCCCACCCCCTTCCCCCTCAGGCCTTTCTGTAAGGTGCGGGAGCTGGCAGCTGGCCTGAGCTGCTGGGCTTTCCCCTGACTTCCATTCACATGGCTGCTGGCCAACACAAACTCCCTGATGATCAACAATGGGTATGTGCCGACGGCAGGCTCTTCTGCACTCAATAAATTCGTGCGTGTTTCTCCACTCCGCAGCCTGGAGTGTTGAAGCGCAGTGGCACTTCGAGCAAGAGTCGTCCCCCATCCTTCGTGTTCCCGGGGCTTTCCCTCAGCATGAGAGGCCTGGTGCTGAACCAGCTGGGAACAGTGACTAAAGGCCTTCCCACACTGCGTACAGTCATAGGGCTTCTCGCCCGTGTGAGTCCTGTGATGGACGGTGAGGTGTGACACCCGTTTGAAGGCCCTACCACACACCTTGCACTGGTAGGGCTTCTCTCCAGTGTGGATTCTCTGATGTTGCCTAAGCTGGGAGCTCACTCTAAAGGCCTTCCCACACACCTTACATTCATAGGGCTTCTCCCCCGTATGAATTCTCTGATGGCGAATGAGAGTTGATCCCTGATTAAAGGCTTTCCCACATTCCTTACATTCGTAGAGTTTCTTGCCAGTATGAACAGTCTGATGCTGAATCAACTGAGACCGATGGCTGAAAGTCTTCCCACACTCCTTACATGCATAGGGTTTTTCCCCAGTATGAGTCCTATAATGCACTTTGAGATGTGAGATCCGATTGAAGGCCTTGCCACACTCCTTACACTGGTAGGGTTTCTCACCAGTGTGAATCCGTTGGTGTTCAATCAACTGTGAGCTCCGACTGAAGGCCTTCGTACAGTCCCTACATTCATAGGGCTTCTCGCCAGTATGAACTCTCTGGTGCTGTATGAAATTGGACCCAGAATTGAAGGCTTTTCCACATTGCTTACATTCATAGGGTTTCTTGCCAGAATGAATATTCTCATGCTGAATGAGTCGTGAGCCATATTTAAAGGCCTTCCCACATTCCTTACATTTATAGGGTTTCTCGTTAGAATGAATTCCTGGATGATTAATAAGGAATTCCTCCTGCCAGAAGTCATTTCTACACTTATTATATCCATGTGGCTTTCCTCCAGTGTGAATGTTCTGGTAAAAAATGAGGGATGTCTGCGGGTTCAAAGTAGGTATTTTTTCATGACTGATTAACATTCGACTGAAGTGCCTGTCTGGACCTCCTGGTTGTCTGTCAAACTGAGTTTTGCAATCCCAGTCGCCAGGCAAACCTGAGCACCTGAGACCATAACTTGCAAGTCTTTCCATTATCTCCCACCGGGGCGACTTGACTTCATGAACATTCTGCTCTGGAGGTAACACTTTGGTATCATATCTGGATTTCAAGACTAAAAAAGAAAAAAACAGTTATGTTTTATTTTTCTTTTCTAGAAGGAAATTTAGTAAAAACTGGAAAGGTTAGGCTCAAAATAATACTTATAAGCTCTTGAGTGTGGCTAAGCAATTAAAAGGTAGCTAACAGAGAAAGAAAAATAAATACCGTAAATGAAATGAGGATGGTAATCAGAGAGATGATAAGAGTAGTTCTAAACATGTTAGTGTATATCTCAATCACCTCTGAATCACTTTTTTTAAAAAATAGTCTTTATGGCTGGGTATGGTGGCCTGCACCTATAATTCCAAAGGCTTGGGAGGCTGAGGTAGGAGAATTGTAAGTTCGATGCCAGCCTCAGCAACTTACCAAGACACCCTCTAAATATAAAAAATATATAAAAAGGACTGGGGATGCAGCTCAAAGGAGCATCCTGGATTCAAGGTTCAAGCCCCAGTACCAGCAAAAAAGAAGCAGCTTCCATGAGACACTAGAAGAGACAGAAATGATCTGACATGACCCAGAGTGACCCAGAAATGGCTGTTGCCTGGAGCATGAAGGAGCATGTGGGAGGCGCATGAGAGAGCCCAGGGAGCCTTCAGGTCATGCCAACGTCCTGCCTTGACTGTGTGATGGTCACATTCACTAATATCACACTTAAAACAGCTGCATTTGTTGAATATACATCATCCTCAGTATTTTTCAAAATCATGGAGATTTCACAAGATAGAAAAAGTTCAAAGTGGCGACAGCTGCACAGTAGTGGATATGATCACTACTGAATTGTATACTTAATGGTTATCATGGTGATTTTTGTTATGTGTATTTTATCACAATTTTAAAAAGTAAGACTAAGTGGGGCTGGCCCTGTCCTGCCTCGGCACCCAGAGGCCACGCTGACAGGGCTGCTGCGGCTTCTGTGGCGTTTTCTGTCACTGAAGTTTAGCTGACCAACACGGCAAAGCCACCAACAACTGAGCAGCCTCTCCTGGACCTTTCCACTGCCTACAGTGACTTAGGAACAAGAAGCACCCTGTTTTAAGATGATCAGGCACAACTGATGAAGGGTGGGTCCCTTCCAGAACTACATATTTTGCTGCTTATTCAAATTACAAGCAAAAAGTGAATGGTGTATTAGATCCAGAGTTCACAGGCCCGAGATTTCAGTTGAGGTGGTTACTACTACAGCTACCAACCCCATTTGGCTAAAAAAGAGTGTCAGCTTGCTGTCAAGGAACCACAGGGGAAAGCAGATGGGTGCTTTTGTCCAGGCCACGAAGTGTTCTCAGCATATGGCCTGGGAGGACTTCACAGGTACGTGTTTGCCTCATATGGGGGCATATCAGTTTTGCTCATTTTGTTGTTAAAACTATTGGAATATAAAGGTTGCTTCTACAGCAGAAGGTGAGGAAGACTGTGAAAGATCATGAGGTTTTGTGAAAATGATGTGGCTGCTGTCACTTCGAGGTCTTGTGCTACAACCATAGTACATCCACACAACTCCATGAAGAGACAGTGCAACTAGGCAGGGTAAAGACACACTTCCAGGCACCAGCTGTGCAGGAGGAAGGTCGAGTCTCTACTGCGGCCAGGAATGCATCTGGCGAGACAGATTCCAAATGGTCACTCACAATGTCCTCCCGTACGGCCCTATTCAGTGGTGAGGACATTCCACCAAAGAAAGGAAGAAAGGGAAAGGGCACCAAAGGATGGCAGCAGACCACGGAAGTAAAGCTGGCCAGTGAACAGAGGAAAACGGTGTGGGACAGCCAGCTATGCCCAGTGGCCACTGTTGGAGGAGCAAAGTCACAGTACCTGACTGCTCTTTTTTAACTATGTGGGGAAAAAACCTTGGCTACTTCCAAGGAAAAGCCTTTAAAAACACGCCTTTCTCTGTATGCCAATCTATCACATCTGCCTTAAATGGTCAGATTTTATCGATCAATGGCAGAGTGTAGTGTTGATTCCATGAGCATTTTCCCAGTCTTCTAAATATAAACATCTCTGATTATATTACTATCCAAAGAAAATACTATAATCCTGATTTCTAACCTCTGTGTCTACTTAACTCCTTGTGAATGTGAAACAGCAACAATATAGTGAGGTCTTATCCCGGGGCTCAGAAGGCTGAGGCAGGAAGCTCTGAGCTCAGAACCAGCCTCAGCAACTCAGCAAGGCCCATGCATTCGGCAAGATCCTGTGTCTAAATAAAATATAAATACAAAAAAGCGGGGGGTGGGGGGGTGGCTGTGGCTCAGTGGTTAAGCATCCCTGTGTTCAATCCCCAGTACCCCACCCTCCAAAAAAGTGAGTTCTTCTGTGTTTTCATCTTTCCTGATGAGATCTGGAACAGCACAGGGAGCTATTTGGGCATTAGTACTCACTGTTTTGAACAACCAATGAATAAATATCTAAAAATCTTATGAACAGTCAGCAATACAATATTTTGGTTTTCACTTCTAACAAGTACTAGAGTTTTGCATAATTAAACATTTCAATTGTGAGTACATCAAATTCAAATGGTGATAAGTAAAGACAAACTATTAATTGTTGGGGATAACAGTGAAGTATTGACTCTTAGTTATATTAGTACACACTGTGCTGGCACCTTCTCCAGGCCTGTGACAAGTGAAGACAGCTAGAAGGCAACTGTCTTTGGTGGTTTATTCATGACGAACCTGGACTGTCAACTATTTGTCACACCCAGCACCATGGTTTGGACATGGTCTCCATGAGATGGCACTGAGGTGGTGGGACCTCTAAGAGGAGGGCGCAACGGGAGGTGATTAGAACACAGAAAACCACCCTCCAAAAGGGCTAATGGCTGACACCTGGCTCCCGGGAGCAGGGTAGGCCTCATGTCAATAGACCAGTTCTGAGAGGGAGCCGCTTTATGTGAGGCCATCATACATACTTGGCCCTTCTTCATGTAGCCATTTCACTTTTCTACCATGCTATGATCCACAGCCAGGAGGACCTCACCAGACACCAGCACAATGATGCTGGGACCTTTTAGTCACTATGAGCCACATAAACCTATTTTATTTATAAGTGAGCCAGCTTCGTGTATTTTGTTATAACAAAACAAAATGGATCAAGACCTAAGCATCATGCAGTAGTAGCTGCTGAAAGACCTACTTAACAGAGTAGCAGATGGACTCGTGAGTCCCTGGCTCACAGGACACACTTCCCTCAATTTCAAAGTCCAAATCTGAGGACGACGGACACTTTGATTTCAGGCCCCTGAGCATGTGAGGCAAGTGGTCCACCACTGAGTCACATCCCCAGTCCACACCCAGTGCTTTTAAATGCATCTGAGCAAGCTGTGCCACCAAAGCTTTGCCTACCAACATGCGTGAGCCATGGAACTGAATCTACTAGAGGAGGCACACCAACAAGAGATCTGGAACGCTGAGACCAGGCCAGACTACAGTTATTTACCTGCCTTTTGTCTTGTAAAAAATGCTAACAACTTTATGGAGCAACTTGATTACATCAGAAAGAGCAGTTTGGACTGTTAAAAAAAATGAACGTGGCACACACCTATGATCCCAGCTGTTCTGGAGGCTGAGGCAGGAAGATCCCAAGTTTGAGGACAGCCATGACTGTGTATTGAGGCCCTGAGCAAACTACAGAGACCCTGTCTTAAAAAACAAATACAAACAAAAAAACACTAAACAGCTATTTCGTTATTTTTAGATTTATTTTAAATTACTAAAAATGTTGACTTGCGTCTAAAGGGTTTAAGAACTAGAAATCAATCTCCCTCTTACTTTTTCAGTTTCGCTAACATGCCCAGTATTAAGTTGTTTATATTTGCTACTGGCAGATTGTTGCTATCACTAGATGAGCACTTCTTAGTTGAAAATATATTAGTTTAGCTTTTTCCTCCTCCATTATTGGCCCTGACTCTAACATTCCTAAAAATACACAAATTTCTGAATGACTTAAGTTAGGATACTTAATATAGTAAAATATTTAAAACAAGGTTCCAACATTCTGCCCACTCAAATCTCTTCTCCATCATGCCTTCGTATTTCTTATTAATCTAAACGTTGTGTTTTTTGTGACTTTAGGAACAATGAGCTGGGAGGAGTAGAGCACGCCTGTAATCCCATCTACTCAGAAGGCTGAGACAGGAGGGTCGTGAATTCAAAGCAAAAGCGAGGTGCTAAGCAACTGAGACACTGTCTCTAAATAAAATATAAAATAGGGGGTTGGGGCTGTGGTTCAGCGGTAGCGCACTTGCCTGGCATACATGAGGCACTGGTTTTGGTTCTTAGCACTGCATGTAAATAAATAAGGTAAAGGTCTATCCACAACTAAAAAAAACAGATTAAAAAAAAATACAGGGCTGGGGTTGTGGCTCAGTGGTACAGTGCTCGCCTAGCACATGCGAGGCCCTGGGTTCGATCCTCAGCACCACATAAAAACAAGTAAACAAAATAAAGGTATTGTGTACAACTAAAAAATAAATATTAAAAAAAAATACAAAATTGGGCTGTGGATGTGGCTGAGTGGCTGAGGGCCCCTGAGTTCAATTCCTGGTACCAACGAAAAGAAACATGAGGGGCTGGGGTTATAGCTCAGTGGCAGAGCACTTACCAGGCACGTGTGAGGCACTGGGTTCAATCCTCAGCACCACGTTAAAAATAAATAAAGGTATTATGTCCACCTACAAGTAAAAATATTGAAAAGCTAAAGAAAAAAGAAACACAAGGTGAACACAGTGGTGCACACCTGTAATCCCAGAGACTTGGGAGGCTGAGGCAGAAGGACTGCAAGTTCAAGCCAGCCTCAGCAACTTAGTGAGGTCCTAAGCAACTGAGTAAGAGCCCATCTCAAAATAAAAAACAAAAAGGGTTGGGGATGTGTTTCAGTGCTACAGTACCACACAAAAAAACAAACAAAAAACTTGTGAGGAACATGCTACCTACACATTCTCAGGTGGGTCCCACCCATCATGGCTTGGGTCCTCCACATGGGCAAGACCCCTGGCAGTCCCTGGCTCACACCAAGGTGCTCCTTCCTCTCTCCATGCTCCATGCCTTGCTCGACTCCAGCCACCCTGGCCATCTGTCTCAGAGGCACCAAGGGCTTCCCTGACTCAGCTTTCACACTCATAGCTGATGTTTACCAAGGGCCATCAAAGGCCTGCGTCTCAGCTAAAATGCCTCCTCCTTGGACCAGCTGCCCTGCTGTGCGGCCCAGATGACCTTTTCTTTTTTCCGTGTTTGTGTATGTGCTTGCGTGCGTGTGTTCATGTTTATTTCTTCTGGCAGATAAGCTCCACGAAGGTGGGGACACGGGGTGGCCCCTCACCAGTATACACTGTGGTGCATGACACAAGCTCAAAAATACTTGTTGATTGTTCTCCAAAATTTAAATAAAGAGCTGACACAGATTCCTTTAGAAAAGTGGTTAAAGGACATACATCTCTTTCCAAAAACAAAATACTTTCCTTAGGAAGTGTAACACTTGTATTCACTCAATCGCTAAATACAAGACGATAAATAAATGTTTCAGGAAGGAAAGATCAAGGACCTGTATGCGAGACCTGACCTCTGAATCTGGCAACTTGAATGGAAGACTTTCTAATGCCAAGGGCCACCTCCTTGATGCAGGTCTGCCCTCTCTCCACTGATGCCTCACTCACCTGTACACAGGCTTCCTGACACCACCCTCTCCTCCATCCAGGGCTCTTTGCCTTGCTCCAGGAAGGAGATCACATCAGGTTTGGATATGGCAAGACCTAGCAAAGAGAAGAAAAAGACCACGCAGTTATAGTGGAGATGGGATGGCCAGAACTCAGACTCAGGGCTGGGTCATTGCACAGAGAGGCAGTGGCAAAAAGAAAGCTAGAAGACGACTTAATGATTACTTGAAATCGATTCAGCTAGTGGGATGCCCTTTAGTCACTCCCCAAATGACCAACACTCACAGAACTGACTGACACCCAGAAACCGACCAGGAGGGGACAGAAACGCCCTAGAGTAAGATCCAAGCTGACAGACCGTGTCAGGAGCCAGCCATGGGTTGCATGTGGGTCACCATGCGTGGAAGCCTAGTGGATAGAGACATCTGGTGTCTGGGAATGACCAATGGACATTTTCTCTGGTCAGCTGCTCAGGGTCAATGTGAATCTCTAGCCCACTCTGCTGTGGCCCACACAGTACCTGAGATGGGTGTGACCTGCCAGATGTCAATCAACCTCTTGACTACAAGACATTAAGAAACAAGACTCTGCCCCTGAGACCTTATCCCTGCCTTTGATGAACCCCCTTAAATAAACCATCAGATCCATCTTTTCTTTGTCTAGTTCCAGAACCCATGTGGACTAGATCAGGAGCTTCGCGTTTCGTGAATACAATTCTGAATATCTGTGTTTTATTATTCACTAATAATTTGAGATTTTAAGTTTTAGGGTGGCTTAGATTCCCCTGGGCAGGAAGAACCCTCCAATGAGACACTGGCCGTGGACCCCTGATAAGACCAGATCACCTTACCCAGTGAGACCAGGTTGCGGTAAGTCTCCAACATCACATCTCTGTACAAATCCTTCTGAGCAGGCTCCAGCCATTCCCATTCTTCTTGTGAGAAGACTATAGCCACATCCCTGAAAAATTCTGACCCCTGGAACAAGAGGAATAAATGATACATGTATATTTCAAGATGTTTTCACAGTGGGATGAGAAAAACTGGAAGTCTTTGCAGGAAGGGGTTGTTCTGGTGAATGAAAAAGCTGGGGCGGGGACAGAGGAAGTGGGCAAGACTAAAACAGCAAGCCAAAGCTCTTGTGCATGTATGGGATGAAAATGAAAAAGCTAAACGGAGTTTTCTTTATTCTGTGCAATAGTGTGCTAAAATAGGCTGCCTGCTCTGCTTGATACCATTAAGGTAAAGCCTATAGTTTTTACCTTGATGGGACAACAAAAAAAGATACCTAATGGGCTTTCACCTAATTATTGTTCAAAAATTTTTATAAAAATGTTTTTATCTAAAAACAAGATGTTCATCTACATCAAGAATTTCTCAGAAACCTAAATTCATCATATCAGAATATATCGTGAGCATTTTCTTCATGAGAAAAACAACAAACACAAAGATGACTGTTAATGACTATCCAATTTTCTTAAAATGAAAAGAATGGCACGCTCAGTTACTGTGGACCCAGAACTGATCCCAAATCTCAAAGCTCTTACATGATCTGACCACCCACCAGGCTGACAGTCTACACTTGCTATCAGCCACATCCTTAGTTGTGCGCTTCTCTCTCTCTTATTGAAGAATGACCCAGAATCAAATGCTCTGTGCAGCCTCAAATTAGATCTTAGCTCTGGCATTCAATCTTAGATTCTCAGCTAAGCCTCAATTATTTCTTCCAAAGAAGGACACTGCATACACACTCACATGGAGACCAACCAGCACTAGCTCCCTGCTTTTCTACATCCCCAAATGTCATTTCCATTCTTTTCATCTCAGCTCTGACAAAGGGTGCTCTCATTTCATAAGCCAAAGTGTATTTTTGCTCCATCTGTCCTCCTAGCAGAAGGCTGAACTGTCAGGACACATGTGATGCTATGTAGAATGGACCCATGGGCATTTGTGGGGGCAGGCAATAGGACAGGAATTAGCTGTCTGGGCCTTTCAGTCCCTAAAATGGAGACCTCTAAGAACTAAATTGAGTAATGGAACCCAGATGGGAAGTTTCAGGATAAGGAAAACAAGTATTTACATGATTTTAAAACTCACGAGGGACATGACTTTTAGAATTTCAAAATGTGGTAGGTCCTCCTCCAGGTTCCTCTCTTGAGGAAGTGCAGTCTCCTGAGATGGTGGAGCTGCGGGAAGGAAAGAACAGAGGGCAGGCTTGCCTCACAGCTCCCAGAAGAGGAGGTTTCAAGCCCTCACCTTCTTGTCCCCAACCACCCTCAAAACAGAGTGAGGACAAACTGTCGCTGTCACTCAACCCAGCCAAGGAGGTAGGAATCAAGGGTCCTCTCTCTCTGATTTCCCTTAAATACCCAGAGGTCCTGCCTTGTTGCTGACACACATCTAACACAAGGATGCTCACACTTGTTCCAGTGACTGAGACCCACATTGGACCTCCCCTTAGGTAGAGTAATATAGAGGATTTGTATAATAATATGCATAGCCCCAGCCCAAAATAAAGTTTCCCCAGGATTATGCCATTTCGTTCTCCCATGCATCAAATTTAACATCTTCAAAAGTCTACCTGTGGCTTGAGAGGCCGAGGCAGGAGGACTGCAAGTTCAAGGCCAGACTCAGTAACTTAGGGAGGCCCTAAGCAACTGAGTGAGACCCTATTTCAAAATAAAAACATAAGAAGGGTAACGTGCCCCATGTTCAACCCCCAGTACAAAAAAAGCCTACCTGGCTCTTTGCCCAACTTCCACAATCAAAAAGCCCGCAGTTCGATAGGCTTTGTGGACACCACTTTAGGGTCTACCTCGAGTCAAGAAATGGAGTGGAGAGGCAGATAAATTAAATGGCGCAAGCCCAGGGCTCCCTATCAGCACATGAATGTGGCCCTCCATAGACACAAAGTAGTGTGCACATTTGCACACCAAGCTCTGCAGAAGAATACGCAGCACATAAGGAGTCAGGGCTACAAGTAGGCCAGTGGCTGAATCATTTTTGGCACAACCAAAATAATGTTGGCCATCACTAACAAGATATCCAACTCGGGATCCTCTGCACGATGTAGGAAATGCAGCCACAAGAAGTCAAGCCACGCAAACGCTCACGGGCTCAGCGCCCGCAGAACACCCTCGGCCTCTCTGACCCTCTGAGGTCAGCACCGAGCAGTGCTTCGCACGGGCGCGGCAGTGCAGCCGGCGGCGGGCGTCGTGCGGGCGCCGAGGCAGCGAGCGCCCTGCTGCCGACGCCCGCCCGGGCCGCCTGCGCCTCGCGCGTCGCCTCCCCACGGAGAGAGCCACCGCGACCCCTGACGCGCTGCCCGTGCAGCCTCGGCTCCCACGGCGGGGCGCCCAGGGCTTCGGGGTCTTGAAACTCTCCGGAGGCCCCCACGAAGCAAGTCCTCCCTCGGGTTAAACACACGCTGCGCGACACGCGCGCGCTCGCGTAAGAAGTGGCGCTTCACTCCTCACCGGCCGCCTGGGGAGCAGGCGCCCCGCCTCTCACGGCGCGTCCCGCGGCGCCGACCGGAAGCTAAGCGATGCGCACGCGCGGGCGCCGCGGCCCCTTCCGGGGAACGCGATCTCGGCGTGGCGAGGCGGATCTCGCGGCGTTTCGAGAGGACCGACGTGCGGGGACGTGCGTGTGCGCGGGCTCCTGCTCAGGCGGCGTCGTGCGCTGCTCCCCGCGCGTGCAAAGTGGTGCGAGGGAACGGAGGGAGCGCCTGCGGACCTGCCTCCCCCAGACTTGATCTCAAAGGGTTACTGAGATTCCCGGCAAAGCCTTCGGGAGTTTCCCGTCCCCTGGGTACGGAAAGGCTCACCCTCCCATTTTATGGGAAACTACGGGCCCAGAAGTGACCAGACCACCGCGACGCCCAAGCACAGCTGTGCCTCCTACGAGCAGGGGTGGCCTGCAGAGGCCCGCCTCTCTGTTCCTGCCCACACGTTGTCCTCGATCCTAGCCCTGGTGCTGGACAGGAAGGTGCCACCGTCGTTTAGATGTGTCCTGCCCCAGTGCCTGAAGAGGGGACTTTCAAGGACGCGTGAACCGGATATATATCTTCTTTAGGGAAAAGGCGGCTCACATCCGTTGTTCCCTTGGAAATCGTACTATTTCTGTTTTTATTAACAAGGTGTGTCTTTGCAAATTCTGGACTCAAATCCGTATCAGATACCTCGACAGATTTGACAGTACAAAAACGATCGGCCCAGCGCAGTTGTGCGTGCCTGTAATTTCAGCAACTGAGGAGGCTCAGGCAGGAGGAACATTGAGGCTAGCCTCGGAAACCTGGCCAGGGGATGGGGGTATAGCTCAGGAGCAGAGCACTTGCCCAGCAAGTGAGGCCTCCGCTCAGCTCCCGGTGCGGGGTGACAGGGCAGAAAACAGAACCCGAGAGTATTTCGTGTTTCACTGCCACTCTGTTTCTTGTCGTTTTAAAACAAGTCCTGGGCTGGGGCTCAGTGGTGGGCGCTTGCCTAGCACGTGAGGCCCTGGGTTCAATTCTCAGCACTGCATGAAAACAAATGAATAAAATAAAAAGGTACTGTGTCCACCTGCCCCAGATCCCACGTGCCCTTTCCTGAGGCCTCAACTGATGCCTTTGGGACACACCGGACTTGTCCTTCCTCAACTTCTAAGCTGCTCCGCTCAGGCCGTGCGTCGTTGGTGACTCTGGCGAGAAGGACCGAGAGACGAGTTCGTTGGACAGTTCCCAAAAGGTAGAAGACCAGAAAAAGGGGACGACGTCAACACCTGGGTCGGTCCTTAAGGCCATCCCTTTACCCTAGTGGATTCTCCCGGGCGCCACACAGCGGCCACACGCGGCAGGCGCTCTGGGATGTAGTGACCGGACTACGGCTGCGCATGCGCTCTCGTCCGACCGCGAGTCGCGCCTGCGCACTCTGCCTGCCCCCTGTCCTGGCGTCTGGACGGGCAGGGGGCTGAGGCTCCACGGGCGCCGGGGGCGGAGCCTGCGGCTGGCGTCCCCCCAGCCTCCCAGCGCGCCCCGCGCCGCACTCCACTCCCGGCGGCCCCCGCGGCCTCGGCCGCCTGCGCCGGCGCGCGGCGCCTTTGTGAGCGCGGCGGTCGGCGGAGGTTCAGCCCCGGTCCGCCCGCGCGCGCCCGAATGAGGAGGCGGTGAGCAGAGCGGGGGCCGGGGGACGGCGTGGGAGGGCGCGACCTGTGCGACCAGGGACACCGCGCCCGAGACTTGAGAGTGTTACACTTTGTATGACAGTGTGACACCGCGCCCGCGGGCCGTGCTTGCCGCTGAGACTGTGGGGGTGACAGTATGACATCGCGCCCACGTGCACCGGCCGTCCTCGCTGCTGAGACTGAGAGTATGACACTGTGTGTGCCAGCGTGACAGAGTGCATGGGCTGTGCTCGCAGCTGAGACTGAGAGTGTGACACTGTGTGACAGAGTGCATGGGCTGTGCTCGCAGCTGAGACTGAGAGTGTGACACTGTGTGTGCCAGCGTGACAGAGTGCATGGGCTGTGCTCGCAGCTGAGACTGAGAGTGTGGCACTCTGTGTGACAGCGTGACAAAGTGCATGGACTGTGTTCACGGCTCAGACTGAGAGTGTGACACTGTGACAACGTGCATGGGCTTTGCTCATGGCTGAGATTGGGTGTGATACTGTGATAGTGTGTGCTGGCCCAGCTCACAACTGAGTGTGACACTGACAGTGTAACGGCGTGTATGGGCCAGGCTCGCAGCTGAGACTGACAGAGTGCATGGGCTGTGTTCACGGCTCAGACTGAGAGTGTGACACTGTGACAACGTGCATGGGCTTTGCTCATGGCTGAGATTGAGTGTGATACTGTGATAGTGTGTGCTGGCCCAGCTCACAACTGAGTGTGACACTGACAGTGTAACGGCATGTATGGGCCAGGCTCGCAGCTGAGACTGAGACACTATGTGTGACAGTGTGACACTGTGCTAGTGTACATGGGCCATGCTGGCATGTGAGGCTGTGAGAATGTGACGTGTGTGTGATAGTGTGACAGGCTGTGCTTGCCACTGAGACGAGAGTGACATTGTATGACAGGTGACACCACGCCCACATGCACAGGCTGTGCTCACAGCTGAGGCTTTCAGAGTATGATAGTGTGACATTGTGCCACCAAGTATTAGGGGGCCCATGACACCATATGAGACTGGAAGTGAAGTTGTGATATTGTGTGACAGTATGAGATCTACAAATCTATGCAAGGGAGCCTGGACAGTGTGTGACAGTGTGTGTTGGTTGTGCCACCCTGTAACAATGAGGGAGACTGAAAATGTGTCTGATG
Organism: Callospermophilus lateralis; assembly: GCF_048772815.1. Lineage (NCBI taxonomy): Eukaryota > Metazoa > Chordata > Mammalia > Rodentia > Sciuridae > Callospermophilus > Callospermophilus lateralis. Next base: position 1,679,152 of record NC_135322.1, read on the forward strand.
CTCTCTATGACAGTATGAGACCACCCCATCATGTGAGATGGAGCCCATGACTCCCTGAACACTGCTGTGAGGCTGAGAGCATGTGTGTAACACTGTGACAGTATGAGACCATGTCAGCATGTGGGGGGGGGGGCACAACAGTGTATGAGACTGAGATAGAATGCCTGTCACCATGTGACAATATGACACTGTGATCTGGACTGTGACAGTAGAGCACATGACACTGTGTGACAGTGAACCCCTACCACCCTGTATCAGAGGTCCTGTAACTGGGATTATGACTGCATCAGATGGTATGACCCTTGGAGTCTGACCATGTAAGACTGTCACTGTGGGACCATGTGAGACTGAACAGAGTTGGACTGGGTGTTTGAATTTAAGCCTTCTGATCCCAGGCCCAGGGCCCTCTCTACCCCATATACTGGGCAAGGGCTCTACCACTTTATTACATCCCCAGCCTTCTTTGTGTTTTATTTTGAGACCCAATTTGCTAGATTGCTCAGGTTAGATTGAAACTTGGGATCCTACCGCCTTAGCTTCCTGGTTAGCTGGGATTGCAGGTGTGGGCCACGGTGCCCAGCTAGAGCTTCTTATACTTACTATGCTGCTTTGTTCTGTTTTGTTGTTGTTGTTTTAGTTTGTTTTTTTCCCCTGCAGTGCTAGAGATAGAACTCAGGGACGCCAGATGCTAGACAAGCACTCTACCACTGAGCTATACCTCCAGCCCCTATGCTGCTGCTTATTACTTTATTCTTCAAGTTAGTGAGCTCTAGTGGAAAAGAACTCAGGGTTAAGAGGTTCCAGTGACTGTCCACCAAGAGCCTTGTCTCCTACCTCCATCGACCCTTTCTCAGGAAATGCTCAGAGAAGTTAAGAGCTTGGTTTTTAGGTGCATTTGTTATCAGCCAGGACCCAATGCAGGTTGTCCTGACTCTTGTCTAATGTCTTCAGACCACATGACCCCTCTGATGCCCACTCTGTATAAAGTGCTTTCCCTAATGCATTCACTCGGTGGCTTTCTCTCTTAATTCTTTTCAAAATTGGGACATATTTCCTTTCAACATCATCATCTGGTAGAAAGACTAAAAATTAAGACCTCATTTCCAGTTTGGCTTAATTATTACCATGACACTTTGGGTATTTTTTGGATTTTATTTTTTTAGACAGGGTCCTACTAAGTTGCTGAGGCTGACCTCAGACTTGATACTCTTGCCTCAGCCTCCGGAGTCAACCTCTGTAATTCCACTGATAAAAAGCCTTCATGAATGAAAAGAGTGGAAAATCCTTCCTTGATAATGCCATTCTGTAGTTGCTGTTATTGTCCTTTTTTTTTTTTTTTTTGAAATTTTTTTTAGTTGTAGATGGACACAGTATCTTTATTTATTTATTTTTGTGGTGCTGAGGATCAAACGCAGTACCTCACATGTGCAATGTGCTCTATCACTGAGCCTCAGCCCCAGTTATTGTTTATAATTTAAAATGAGTAGATAATTTATGCACAAATTGTACATTGTATTCTTGAGATATAATTGTTAATTGTAAGTCCAGAATTCTTTTGAAAAAGAATTGTCAGTTTAGATAAATGTCTCGATTCAGTGACACTGAAAGCTTCAGTTGCGGGAGGCTGAGAGGGAAGGAAAGATTGTTCCCAGGCGGGCCACCTCGGGAGCTGCCGAGCTAATCTGGCACTCTATGGTCTCTTTTTCCCTCTCCAGCTCTGTTTTCTCAGGACCCTGCCCCTCTTCCAGAGGGGAATTTGAAGGAGGAGGACAGAAGAACTCATAAACTCTTAGAAGTCTTAAAGCCATGTCCAAGGTAAGAAGCATTTCTCTAAAACACCATCTTATTTTTCAGGTTATAGGAACATTTAACTTTTCTTCCAGAATGCCCCAGCCTAACAAAATCTCATTTATGGGGCCGGTGTTGGACCCAGTGGGAGAGCTCTTGCCTAGCATGCGTGAGGTACTGGGTTCAATCCCTGGCACCACATGAAAATTTAAAAAATAAACAAAAATAAAAATTAAAAAACAAGTTTAAAAAAATCTCATTTATGAGTGACTTGCTCCTTATATCTTTCATTCCAGAAAAAAAGGAAGTCCCCGAAAAGCCATGAACTTCCTTATTTTCCCCTAATTCGTATTTTCATCTTTATTCAAGGAACATTCCGCACCTCCACTGAGCACATTATTTGAGGTGATTTTGAGGAGTGAGATGTATTGTATCTTGAGCATAAGATGTGGATCAGCTGAGGCAGGGCTTTTTGTAGGTACTTTGGTGGAGTTTGAAGGGTAGAATTTTATAGGAATAGTAAATTCTCATTTTAGGGACATCCTGAGTTCACAGGAGGCTGCAGCTATGATATTCTAGGCCATCCAGTTAAGATTAGTGGAATTAATGTGGAAAATTGATACTTTTTTTTAAAAAAGAGAGTTATGGGGGAAGCACTTGAAGCTACATTTTTTAAAAAATGGAAAAGATCTATAGTAATGAAAATTGTAATAGCCTATGGAATTGGAACTAGAAGAAACATGAAAAGATCAGTATATAATGTCCTGAAACAAACATAAGAATTCCATAAGAATGGAAAATATTTACTCATTCACTGAACATGTAGTTACTAAAGACTGTGAACTAAGTGCTGTGGAAAATAAAAATAGACATTGTCTATGTAGAATTTAACATCTACTAATTTGCTTATTATATGATAATGTACTGGTATAGTTTTAAATCAGTGGGGAAAGGATGGATTATTCACTTAGAAAAAAAGTTCTTCCTTACACTTAGAGATTTTGTAGGTTAAACATTAAAAAACAAGATTAAAATACAGAGAATGGTTGTATGAGAAATGCAGGCCAGATTTGGCCTGCAAGAGGAACATGCCCTGGTGAGTGAGAAATAATCTACAGCAACACTACCAATAGAACTTGCAGCCTTCTGCCTCAGCCTCCTGTGTCATGGGATTGTAGGCATGGTCTACCATGATCACCCCAGTGTGATTTTTTTTTTTTTTTTGGTACTGGGGATTGATTCAGGAGTACTCAACCACGGAGCCACATCCCCAGCCCTGTTTTGTATTTTATTTAGAGACAGGGTCTCACTGAGTTGCTCAGCACCTCGCTTTTGCTGAGCTTGGCTTTGAACTCATGATCCTCCTGCCTCAGCCTCCTGAGTCACTGGAATTAAAGGCATGCACCACTGTGCCTGTCTCTCAGTGCTATTTTAATGCATACCTTTTGAGAATCTCTGCCAACAGAGATTATATTTAAAGTATGACTCTTACAAATAGCGTATAGTTGTTTTTTTAAAATCCAATATGGTAATCTTGGTCTTTTAATTAGTGTTTAGTACATTTTCATTTAATGTTGAAAATACTCATGAATGTGTGTCTAAACCTAGCATATTTCTGTTTGCTTTCCATTTATACCATTTTTTCTTGGTTCCTTTATTTCTCCTTTTTTGCCTTCTGATAAATCAAGCATTTTCCCCTTATTACCTTATTAAGTGCTATCAACTTTATAACCTTTTAGTGACTACTTTAAATAATATTCATCCATTACTTATTATATAATATCTTGTTTACTTCCCTAGTGTATCTTGGTTTCCCCAGATTGGGAAATGCCCTGACATTTAGTATGAATAACCTATTAGTTTATTCTTGATTGATTACAGTTTTCCGTCAGCCCAATTTTGTGTGTGTATGTATGTATGGTAGATCTTTTCCATCCCAATAGCTATTCTCTCTGAAATTGTATACTTTCCATTAAAGCAAGCAGAAAAGTCATCTACCAGTTATTTGATACGAATTGCTCTGAACTTAGTACACTGTCAGAAGATTTTTCTGTATGCAATATTATATCCAAAACTGTAGACAATTTAACTCTTTCACTTAGGCCCATAATAGGATTTGAACACTAATTGAACAAATACGTGTTTGTGTCATTTCAGGATTTGGTGACATTTGGGGATGTGTCTGTAAGTTTTACTCAAGAGGAGTGGGAATGGCTGAACCCCACTCAGAGGACTTTGTACAGGAAGGTCATGTTGGAGAACTACAGGAGCCTGGTATCACTGGGTAAGGAGGACTCCTTATAATTCAAAATTTCTATGCAGGTTTGCGCTCCAGTGTTTGGAGAGCCTCCTGAACGATTCTTTCTTGAGCGGAGTGCCCTGGTGTGTGCCTGTAGTCTCATCTACCTCAGAGGCTGTGACAGGAGAGTTGCTAGAGCCCAGCAGGGCCAGCCTGGCCAGCATAGCAAGACCCCATATAAAAGTCTTTTTTTCTTATGCTCCCCCAAATAGGTGGAGTTTTGTAGAATTGGTATCTTCATTAGTATGGTCCTGCAATTTCATCTTCCCCATTTTTCAGAGTATTTTACCACTTCTTTATCTTCTTCCTATGATGCCCCCCCACCATGACCAAGAAACTTGACTAATTTACAGGTGTGGCTAATTCCTCTTTTATCTCTTGTAAGCAGGGATTTCTTTTTCTAAGCCAGATGTGATCTCATTATTGGAGCAAGGAAAAGAGCCCTGGATTGTGAAGAAGGAAGGAACAAGAGGAACATGCCCTGGTGAGTGAGAGAACTAGGAGGCACACTGCTAGGGAGTGTAGCTCCAGCTCAGAATGGATGCTTCCTGGGGGCTCTATTCAAGGCAGAGGCCTGAGAAGTAATATTTTTAGCATAGCACCTTGATTTGTTGTTTTTGTATATCTTCTCTCGCAAATTATTACCTTCTCCCATGACTCATTTTCCTGATCTGTGGGTCCAAATGTCAGAGTCTCCTTGTCCTTGTCTGGTTTTGCACTAGTTATTCATTCTATTTGTTTAAATCCAGACTTTGTTCCTTTCCAGATATTTATTCCTTTGATTGAAGGATTGATTCATTTTTTATTCACTTATTATTTCACTGAGTTTCTGTTTTGAGCACAACACCTTGCTAAATTCTTGTGATTATTAAAGAGTTTTATAAACCATTAAAAAAATAAAAAATAAAGCATTTCTATTTTTTTTTTTTTTAATTGGCATACCAGGGATTGAACTCAAGGGTACTCGACCACTGAGCCACATCCGTGGCCTATTTTGTATTTTATTTAGGAATAGGGTCTCACTGAGTTGCTTAGTACCTCGCTTTTGCTGAGGCTGGCTTTGAACTTGTGATCCTCCTGCCTCAGCCTCCTGAGCCTCTGGGATTACAGGTATTGGCCACCATGCCCAGCTCTCGTTTTATTTTCAAGTCTAAGTAACTGGAAGTTGATAGCACTTAATAGAAACAATCATAAGAAAATATCTTGGTAGGAGGAAAGATGAAGAATTTTGCTGGGGAAATAGATTTATTCTCATGACATATGAAGGTTTCCAAGTGTAGAAATGTAACATGCAACTGGATTGGAAGACAGAGGTTCAAAAAAAAAATCTAATTTAAAGATGTCAGTGTGAATGAATGAGATCACCTGTCTTGAGAGTTTGAGAGGTAAAGACTTAAAGTCTTATCAAAAGCAGATCTTTGACAACTTTCTCAGGGTCCTTTGTAGTGAATTGACTCTGTAGATTTGTCTTTGGTCAAAAATTTTTTCTACATAACTATCCTTTTCATTATCAGATTTTTTTCCCATGATTTTGAACAAAGTAATCTTTTTTTTTTAAGCTTTATTTTATTTATTTATTTATATGTGGTGCTGAGGATTGCACCCAGGGCCTTGCACAGGCTAGGCGAGCGCTCTCCCAGTTTCTTTGGTCTTTCCTTTGATAGTACTGGGGCAGTCTACCATTGAGCCAGATCCCCAGCCCCAGCCCCAGCCCCAGCCCCAGCCTTTTTTTTTTTAAGACTTGGTCTAAGTTGCTGAGTCTGACCTTGAACTTTTGATCTCTCTGCCTCAGCCTACTGAATTGCTAGGATTGCAGGCATGTGCCACCACGCCTGGCAAGTTTCTTATTTTATATAGTCATTGTTGTGTTTTTTTTTTTAATTTATTAGGTTGCCACTCATAAATCAGTTTTCTTTTTCAAGACCCAGCTAATGGATTTCTCTTTTTAGTGTTACTGCTCTTCTCTTTTTCGGTTCTTTGTTCTTTTGCTTTTCTTCCCTTACTGACTTTTTCCTTCTAATTTTCTTATTTATTTTGTTCTCTATGTTGCTGTAATGAGAGCTTAATATGTTAATTTCATTTTTTTATTCAGTAATGAAATTATTAAGAGCTATGTATTTTAGATCTTTTTCTAGAACTCTCTCCTACAGACATTGACATTTAAAAGTTTTGTTATTGCCATTTCCCAAATAATCTACAATTTTAAAGTTCCCTTTCATTGAAGAATTATTTAAAAAATAATTTTCTGGTTTTAATATATTTTGATGTACTTGTTCTATTGTATTTTATCAGATCCTATTAATATTAAGGATATTTATAAACAGTAAATTGTATCTACATAAATTATACAACTTAAGTAGTTCTGATATTTGCATTTATCCTTAAATCTTCACCACAATCAAGCCACATAGAATTTAGATACCAAAAGACTACTTATGGGGTGGAGGAATAGCTGAGTAGAGCATGTCCAAGACCCCAGTTTCATCCCTTGTACCACAAAAAAAAAAAAGGAAAAAGAAAAAAAGATTACATCTAGCTCTGTGCAGTCCACCCTTTTTTCCTTCTCCAGTTCCAAGTGAATACTGATATTTTCTTTGTCACATTAGATTAGGTTGCAGCCAAACTAAATGAAATCATCTACTGTGGCTTAGGTTCTGTCCAGCATCTCTCACTTGGCATGATGATCCTGAAATCTGCCCACATTGTTCATGTATGAATATGTGGCTCCTTTTTTTGTGGTTATTATCTTTTTAGTTGTAGGTGGACACACCGTATCTTTGTTTTTTACCTGGTGCTGAAGATTGAACCCAGTGCCTCACACTCGAGGCAAGAGCTTTACCACTGAGCCACAGCCTCAGTCCCACGTTGATCCTTTGATTGGTGAGGAGTTTTACATTGATAGCATCCATTGTGAATGGATAAACAGATCACCCACCTGTGTTGTTTCCAGTTTGGGCTATTATAAATAAAACTGCTATGAAGCTGTCATGTGAAGAACATTGGGTAGACAGTTCTTTTCATTTCTCTTGAGTAAATATCTAAACTAGGTCATATGATAATTACACGTTTAACTTCATAAGAAACTGCCAAAGATTTCCAAAGGGACTGTCCATTGTACATAACATCTAGCAATATATAAGCATTTTGTTTGCTTTATGCCCTCAAAAAATATTGTTATTATCAGTATTATTTTTAATCTAAGTCATTATAATGGTGGTATTGTAGTTTTGTTCTGTTCTGTTTTATTTGTACTGGGGATTAACCTGGGGACAATTTACCATTGAGCTACATTCCCAGCTTTTTATTTTGTTTTGAGACGGGGTCTCACTGAGTTGCTTAGGGTCTCCTTAGGTTGCAGAGGCTGGTCTTGAACTTGAGATCCTCCTGTGTCAGTCTCCCAACCACTGGGATTTCAGGCAGGTACCACTGCACCTAGAAATTTATACATTTATCCTTTCACCAGAACCACATCGCCTTGATGGCTGTAGCATTATGATTAATTTTGATTTCAGATTGTGCCATTTGTTAAATCACTTTGACTATTGTAAGTCATTTGCATTTTAGAATGAAGTTTAGAATTTCTCTTCAACAAGGTTGGGTTTTGGTTGGGATTATGTTGAATCCATGTACCCATTGAGAGAGAAGTGACACCTTAACAACATTCTTAGCTAGGTGCGGTTGCGCATGCCTATGATCTCAGCAGCTCAGGAGGCTGGGGCGGGAAGATCATGAATTCAAAGCCAGCCTCAGCAGTGGCAAGGCAATAAGCAACTCAGTGAGACCCTGCCTCTAAATAAAATACAAAATAGGGCTGGGGATGTGGCTCAGTGGTCAAGTGCCCCTGAGTTCAATCCCAGGTAATCCCTCCCTGAAAAAAAAATTTTTCTTGATTCTTCTAATCATGAGTATGTTTTTTTAAATATTTTTTTAGTTGTAGATGGAGACAATACCTTTATTTATTTATTTTTATGTGGTGCTGGGGATCGAACCTAATCCTCACACATGCTAAGCAAGCGCTCTACTACTGAGCCACAACTTCAGCCCCCATGAATGTGTTTTAATAAGCCATTTAGTATACTTTAATTTCTCATAGGATTATTTTATAGTATCTAGTGTAGTGATGTTGTATAACTTTTTAAATTTTTTCCTGAATCTTTTATGGTTTTTGGGTATCACTATAAATATAATTCTTAAAAATTCTGTTTTCCAATAGTGTTCTGCTTGTATGCAAAGAATGTAGTGTTTTTATATTAACTCTTTTCTACTATAAGTATCTTAAAGAGTTTCATATAGGATTATAGGAGTTCTTTTATATATTTCTGAGGATTTTTCGAAAACACAGTTATAACATCTGCATACACAGTTTTATTTCTTACTTTCTGATCATTTCTTTTTCTTGATGTATTGCAATGGCTAGCATCTCCTATACAATGTTGAATACAAGTGGTAAAAACAGATATATTTATGTTGTGCCATTCTTGAGAGGAAATGTATTCTATCACTTTTCCCTTGACGTAAGCTATAGTTCTTTCCTTAGATAATCTTGATGAATTTGAAGCAATTCCTTTTAAAATGTTTTTTAGATATTGATGGATCTTTATGTTATTCATTTATTTATATGTGGTGCTGAGAATTGAACCCAATGCCTCACACATGCTAGGCAAGTGTTCTACCACTGAGCTCTAGACCCAGCCCCTAAAATTTTTTATAATGGGTCAAATACTCATTCTAAACATGATCATGCAGTTTTTCATCTTTATTCTGTATTAATATGATGAATTGCATTGATGATTTTCAAATATTAAACCAATTTGCTTTCCAGGGATAAAACTCTACTTGGTCAAGATTATGCTTTTCATATTGTCCTGCATTTGATTTGGCAAAGTTTGACTAAATATTTTACATTGATGTTCATATGCTACATGGATTTATCCTTTTGTAATTTCCTTACCAAGATAATGCTGGCATTATGGAAACAAGTTGGGAAGTATTTTATCCTCTCCTATTTTATGAAAGAGTTGGGTATAATAGTATTGTTTTTCCCCTACACTGGTGGAATTCATTAGTTTAGACATCTATGCCTGGAATATTGTTTATGTGGAATATTTTTATCCATTAATAGATTTAATGGATATAAGGGTTATTTTTGTTATATAATTCTTCTTGAATCAACTCTAGTAGGGTATATCTTTCAAGGGATTTGTACAGTTTATCTGAGTTGTCCAGTTTATGTATATGTTGTTCATAATATTTTCTTCTTAATGTCTATAGGGTATATGATAATTCTTTTCAGTTTTGTTGTTGTTGTTGTTATTGTTTTGTGTTTTGTCTATGGTACTGGGAATTAAATGCAGGGGTGCGCTACCATTGAGCTGCATCCCCAGCCCATTGTATTTTTATTCTGATTCAGGGTCTTTCTAAGTGGCTGAGGCTGGCCTTGAACCTGTGATCCTCCTGCCTTAGCCTCCTGCATGTCTAGGATTCCAAGTGCATTCTATCACACCAGACTCCTTTTTAAAGCTCTGATTTTTCTGACTTCTGTTCTTTTTTTTTTTTCCTCCCTAATCAGTGATCTTTTCAGTGAACCAACTTTTGGTTTTACTTCTCTGTCAATTGTTTTCTATTTTGTTATTTTCTCTAGTTAGGTTTTTTTTTTTTCTATTTTCCTTGGGTTTATTGTGGTTTTTCTTCTCACTTATATTGTTGATGTTTTAACTACATCTTACAAATTTCCGTGTGTTATATTATCATTATTGGTCAATATAAGATATTTTCTGATTTCTTTTATTAAACTCTTTGACCCATGAATTATATAGAAATGAATTGTTTCTATATAATTTCCCAGATGTGTGAATTTTACTAGACATCATTATTTGTTCATTTTTAATTTAATTCTGTTGAGGTTAAAGAATATACTGTTTACTAAGAATTGGCTTATGAACCAGCATTCCGTCTATCTTATTGAACATGCCATCAATACTTGCTGTACAGTTGATGTGCATAGTGTTCTGTTAATATAAATTACATCAAGTTAGTTAATCCAGACATTATCTTCTATGTATCTACTAATTTTTATCTAGTTTTATCAATTGCTGGATATAACATATTGAAATCACTTACTATGATTATACAGTATCCTTTAGTACTTAATATTGTCAAATTTTGTTTTAAGGTATATGAGGCTATGCATTAGATGCATACACATTAATAATATAATTTCCTGATGACTTGATCATGTATCATTGTGATGTATCCCTCCTTGTTTTTGGTGATGCTCTCCTTTGAAGTCTGTTTTATCTGTATGAACAGAGGCACTCTGGCCTGTACTTACTGTTTGCATGTTGCTGTGGACAGCATGGGTCTTCTTTCTTACACTTGCTACCCTTTAACTGGTTAGGAAATCCATTAATATTTAATATGCAGGTTGAACATCCCCAATCCAGAAATCTGAAATTCTCCAAAATCTGAAACTTTTGAATGCTGACATGCCATATGTGCAAAATTCCACACCATGAGACTTGTTTTATCCACAAAATTATTTAAAATATTGTATAAAATTACATTCAAGCTACATGAAAGTTTATATGAAATGTAAATTAGTTTTGTGTTTCCACTTAGGTCCCATCCCTAAGATGTTTATTTTTATTTATATATATATTTTTTTTCAAAAATGCAAAAAAAAAAAAATTAATATCCAAAATACTTCTGGTTCTGACCATAAGAGATACTCAACCTGTAATTATTTAGGTAGCTTGATTTTGATCTGCCATTATCATTTTGTTTTCTTTGCTCTTTTATTCTTCTGTTTCCCTCTTCCTTTAGCTTATTTGAATATGTTTTAGAATGTTGATTTATTTCCTGGCTTTTTAGGTGTACCCTTTTTAACCTTATGTTTTCAGTGGCTGCTGTTGGGCAGTAGTACTCAAAAATATGGTCTTGAGATGAGCAGCGTCACCTGGGAACTCATTAGAAGTTTGGATATTCGGCTCTCTTCCCAGACCTACTCAGAAACTCTGTGCATGGGGCCCAGCGATCTGCATGTTTTTTCTATTTGTGGTACTGGGGGTTGGACGCAGGGGTGCACTACTATAAGCTGCATCCCAACTCTATTTATGTGTTTAGGCATTTAGTGAACTATTATTTTTTTTTTAATTTTGAGGGAGGGGTCTCACTAAGTTGCCAGGGTTGGCCTTTAACTTGTGATTCTCCTGCCTCAGCCTCCTGAAGTGCAGCAATCTATATTTTAACAAGTTCTGTAGGTAATTCTGATATATTCTAAAATCTGAGAGTTGTGTGGCTGTAATGAATATAATATAGATCCTTCACTTATCAGTCCATTGAGAATTAATATTAAAAATCACACTACTTTTATTTTTACTTTCTTATTACAGTTTCATGAATTTATCCTGAGTTTGCCCAGATTGAGTCTTCAGGACTGCCTCTTCCTGTTGACTTTCTAGGGGACATTCATGAGTTGGTGTGTGATTATTCAGCTACAGGGTAGGGTCTGTAGGAGCACTGAGGAAAGGCAGCAGGAGTAATCAGCTGCAATTCAGATCTGTTGTCTTGATAGTTTTCTACCACATTTCCTTATCTACTGTGATATATCTAGTTTTCTAGTGGTATTTCAGTCATTTACTTCATTTGTGTAAGCAGATCATTCAAATGAAAGGACAAATTAATGTGGCATTTCAAGTGTTATTGATTCACAATCCTAATCCTGGCCTATTCTAGGCAATGGATATTCAAGAAATAGGAAGGGATGGTTCCTGCATATACAAGTGTCCATTCTCGTGATGACAGATTAAATTAACATGTATGATAATGCGAACTAAGTTAAGTGCTATTAAGTGCGAGACAAAGAACAGAGAGTGCTAAGTGTGTAGTAATTTATATTGGGAGGTCAAGGAAGGTCACCTAGAGAGGTAATGTGTGAGCAGACCCTGAGTGCAGCCCACTGAGGGAGGGAAGAAGGTATGCAGGACAGGCACTTTCAAGTGGGAATACCCACTAGCTGAAGCCCAGTAGGCAGGAGAAGGACAGGTGGAAGGGGTCAGACAACAAGCCCCACAGGATTATAGACCAGGCTAGGGATTTTGATTTTAATGTACGCTGGTAAGAAATCACTGGAAAGGAGAAGGCAGATTAAGGCCTGGGCTGTTAATAAAAGCAAGTAGCTTGATACAAAATTTTTGTTTTATGTAAAGGAATCTTAGCTTCAAGGATCAATTGAAAGAAAATGTATGTATAGTTGGAATTTAGCATATAGAAAATTATGCTCAGAAAGACCTTTCTCTAATTGCAAAAGTTTACACATATAGCTTGATGAACAAGCAGTTTCATGTGCATCCTAAGGCTTCTGGTGTGTCTTTAGTTTTGGGGGATCCATGGAGGCTTATTAGCTATATTCTTGACATTTTACACTTGGTGCTTTTTGTTGTTGTTACTGGAATTGAACACAGGGGCACTCTACTACTGAGATACACCACCCCCATCCTCAGGCCTTCTTATTTTTTTTTTTTTTTATTTTGAGACAGGGTCTTGTTGCCTAAGTCTTGTGGCTTTGAATTTGTGGTCCTCAGCCTCCTGAGTTGCTGGGATTACAGGCAGGCAAGACTGCACTTAGTTTTTAAAATCTACTTTTTAAAGATAACCAACTTAGATTGAATGCAGAATAAACTGCAGCAATAGAGGAAAGATGAAGACTATGATATTAACTTAGATATAAAACCGCAATTGTGATTTTCAATGACCTCTTCAGTGTTTTGCTCTTCTAATATCACCTTACTGGTTATATATGATTATTTTATTTCCTGAATCACCTTTCTTAAGCTCTCGTTGTTTGTACTTTCATAAGTCTTAGAATGCATTGAGACATAAATTTTGAAATACTTTAGCATTTCATTTTCCCATTTTTGTTTTAGAAATTTCTTATAATGAAAAAAATACAAAATATGTTTGTTTTATTGATATATTTTAGATTGGGAGTATCTATTTAAAAACAGTGACTTTTCATCAAAGCAAGATGTTTATCAAGAATCCACCAAAGCAGTGACATTGGGAAGAAGCCATCTCTCTCATAGCCTTGTGTGCCCCAGTTGGAAACACTGTGTAAGTGAGGACTGGTTTAAGAACAAGTTTGGAAGTCAGGAGTTACATTCTGATCAACTTACCATCACTCATAAAGAAATCCTTCCTGAAGATCAAAGTAGTGAGTGTAATAAGCCTTGGGAAACATTCAGTCTGGATGCAAGACTAGATATACATCAGAGATTCCCCACCAAAGAAAGAGTGCATAAGTGTGAACCACAAAAGAGATGTTATCGAAAAAAATCTGTTGAAATGAAACATAAGAAGGTGTATGTAGAAAAGAAACTTTTGAAATGTAACGAATGTGAGAAGGTCTTCAATCAGAGCTCATCACTTACTCTCCATCAGAGAATTCATACTGGAGAGAAACCCTATGCGTGTGTGGAGTGTGGGAAAACCTTCAGCCAGAGTGCAAACCTAGCTCAGCATAAAAGAATACACACTGGGGAGAAGCCCTATGAATGTAAGGAATGTAGGAAGGCCTTCAGCCAGAACGCACACCTGGCTCAGCACCAGAGGGTTCACACTGGAGAGAGGCCTTATCAGTGTCAGGAATGTAAAAAGGCCTTCAGCCAGATCGCCCACCTGACTCAGCACCAGAGGGTTCACACTGGAGAGAGACCTTTTGAATGTATTGAGTGTGGAAAGGCCTTTAGTAATGGTTCATTTCTTGCTCAACATCAGAGGATTCACACAGGAGAGAAACCTTATGTATGTCACGTGTGTGGGAAGGCCTTTAGCCATCGTGGATACCTAATTGTACATCAGAGGATTCATACAGGAGAGAGACCCTATGAATGTAAGGAATGTAGGAAGGCCTTCAGCCAGTACGCACACCTGGCTCAGCACCAGAGGGTTCACACTGGAGAGAAGCCCTATGAATGCAAAGTATGCAGGAAAGCCTTCAGCCAGATTGCATACCTGGATCAGCACCAGAGGGTTCACACTGGAGAGAAGCCCTATGAATGTGTGGAATGTGGGAAGGCCTTTAGCAATAGTTCCTCCCTTGCACAACACCAGAGAAGTCATACTGGAGAAAAACCTTATATGTGCAAGGAATGTAGGAAAACATTTAGCCAGAATGCAGGCCTTGCTCAGCATCAGAGAATTCATACTGGAGAGAAGCCTTATGAATGTAATATTTGTGGGAAAGCCTTTAGCTATAGTGGATCTCTTACTCTACACCAGAGAATTCATACTGGAGAGAGACCCTATGAATGTAAAGATTGCAGGAAATCTTTCAGGCAGCGTGCACACCTTTCTCATCATGAGAAGATCCATACTATGGAGACATTCTTGACCCTTTCCTCTTCCTCACCCTCTACATCTAATCAGTTGACAAGACCTGTAGGTTTGATCTCCTAATATGTACAAAAGCTGACCCATTTAATGCATTTCCATCATATCACCCTTATCCAATACGTATTAATCTATTGCATATGGAAATGGCTTCTGGTTGGTTTATAAGGAGCACCATTGCCTCTGTCCATCATCAGCATTTCAGCCAACTTGTATTTTTAAAAAAAAAAAAAAAAAAAAAGAGGTGTAGGTCACATCATTTCTGCCTCATTAAAATCCCTCAGTGACATTCCATCATTCTCATCACATTTCTCAAAATAACCTAAAAAGCCTCCTGCCCTCCCACAGCCAATACCTTATTCCAGACTACCTTCCCAAACCCTCTCTTTTCCTGAATATTTATTCAGAATTAAGTACTTATTCCAACATCCAGTAGATCTGGTATCCAATCCTGACTCTTCCATTTTCTAGCCCTAATTTTGAGGAAGCAGTTTATCCTTTGTAAACTTAAGTCTTATAGGAATAATAATGGTACTACCTCAAAACTTAATGAGAAAATTAAATAATGCATGTAAATTGCTCAGCAGAGTGCCTAGCATGATAATAACTCAAATGTTAATGTAGAATTAAAGACCATGGCATACAAAGAGCTGTTCGACTTCACAATAAGAAAGTCAACCAAGAGTGTCGGCCGAGAGGTTGTGAGACCTTTCCTTAGGAGCAGCAGTGTAGGTGGTGAGATCTACTGCAATTCTCATTAGCGTCTCTGCTGCAGGGTAATGTGGCTTTACTTCAGCATGCAGAGATGTGGATACATGACCACTGGTAACAAGGACAACTTCATTAGAAATTCAAGAGTTCTCAGAAGCTAGATTTTATACAAAATCACTTTTAAAAAGAGAACTGAGGGCTGGGATTTAGTTCAGCAGCAAAGCATCTGCCTCTCATTCACAAAGCCCTGGGTTTGATTCCCAGTTCCAAAAAAAGAAAAGATAAAAAAAGAGAAAGATTTAAAAAAGAACTGAGATGTGTTCCTCATTTACATATAAACAAAACAACAAATTTTTAAAACTAGATAAAACTTAATCCGTAACCAGTGAAGATAGAGAATAAAGTTTGACCTGCTTTCCTAATTCCAGGTGGATGAATTGTCTCAAACTTATGTCATTTAAACTAAAGAAGCTGTTACACTTCTAAAATTCCAAAACTAAAGGAGAAGGTAAAGTAGAACTATAGATGGATACTCCAACTGGCTGTCCACAAACATTGGTTTAATGTGCATTGAGTTTTAAATGAACCTAATACCTTTATGACAATGTTATTTCTAGTTCTCCAAAGTTCAAACCACTCACCATTCCCTCATATCTACCCTGCTGTACTGTTTATACTCCTCCTGACTCCTGAAGGCTTTGAGTGTGCAGCAACACGGTAACCAGCTTACATCTGAACATACGAGATGAATGGAGGATGGAAATGAAGACTTGAGTAGACATTTATCCACCTCTATGGGAATTTTCAGCATGATAGACATCAGTAGCCCACAAATTAATATACAGATTATTTAAACCTAACAAAATCCTGAGAATTTTCCACAGCTTGAAGTATGTGTCTCTCTGTGTGAATGATTGTGTGTGTGAATAGACATATACATTCATAAAGACACATATAAAGAAAATGCATAATAAAAGTCATATTTGACAACAGTTCTTTCAGTACTTGGGAAAAATTGATTCTGCTCTGTTCAAAACTACTCCCCAGCTGGGGATGGTGACACACACCTGTAATCCCAGCAGCTCTGGAGGCTGAGACAGGAGGATCACAAGTTCAAAGCCAGCCTCAGCAACAGCAAAGTGCTAAGCAACTCAGTGAGACCCTGTCTCTAAATAAAATACAAAGTAGAAGTGAGGATGTTGCTCAAATAAAATACAAAATAGAAGTGAAGTCAAGTGCAGTTCAATCCCCGGTACCACTGCCCCCCCCAAAAAAAAACCAGGAATCCTCTCCTCCTGTACATGAAAGTTGCTTTAAATAGTTATCTAAATGTGGAACAAACACTAGAGGACAATGTAAAATCATTGAATGAGGACAATCTCCCTAAATATGTGAGATCACAAGCCTCTCTCCCCTTGCACATGAAGATTCAGGTTTGCTAAGAATTTCATAAAAGTCTTTATATGGTCAAAGATAGTATAACATTCTACTGTCATATATAACTAAAAAGAACAAATAAAATTTTTAAAAGATGGTATAAACAAAGTAAAAAGTTTTTAAACCCCAGATTGGGAGAACACACTTCTCCCTCCAACAGCAAAGAATATGAAGATTTATCAAGTGATAAGTGTGTGATAAGTACTGAATCTCACTGGCCAGAAATACAATTTGAAGAACCATTTTTCAATACATTGATAAAATTTTGCATGGTGCAATCAGAGGAAAGGAGATCCTGCTATGCACTGCTGTGGGGTGTAGTGTGAATTTGTACAGATTTCTGGGAAGCAATTTGCCAGTATCAAAATTGTCAATGGGGAGCTGGAGTCATGGCTCAGTGGTAGAGTGCTCACCTAGCATGTGAGAGACACTGGGTTTGATTCTCAGCACCACATATAAATAAAGGTCTACTGACAGCTAAAAATATATATTTTTAAAAATTGTCATTAGGAAAAGCAATAAAAATAGCACTCGACTTGGTCTTCCCTCCAAATCCCCTTTAGCCAATTGGTCAGCATAAAAACTGCCAAACAAAAGAAAAGAAGGTCAAGCAAGATTGTCAGTGTTTCTGCAAAAGGCAAAAGGAGTGAAAGAGTTCCTGACATCCAGAGGAGATAGCTGCTCCCTGGAGTGCCGGAATGTCGGGATTCTGAGTTCTGGAAATGTCCACTAGTTTGCTAAAGGATCCCCTGAGTTCTGGCAAAGAATGCGAGTGGACAAGAGAATGCAGGCTTGTAAATCAGGGTCCCTGCTCAGCCTCACCAGCATTAAGTTGCAAGTTTAAAGTACACTATCACGCACTGTCAGTGGTGTGGAGTGAGTGCTGTCACCCTGGCTACAGTGGAGGCAGCCTTCTGAATGCTCACCGCTCGCTGCTCTGGGCTCGGGCTCGGGCTCGGGCTCGTGGACCCTAGGAAACAATCTTCGGTTTCCATCAATGCATTCACAACTGCAAGTTCTATCCAGCAGTTAAAAAGAATGGGCTGACGATATTGGTATGGATTTGATTAAAAGACTAAAACTTGCAGAATTCATATGTATTATATATTTAAAAGTACGTTTCTAGCCAGGTGCAATGGCAAACACTTGTAATTCCAACAACTTGGGAGACAGGAGGATCACAAGTTGGAGGCCAGCCTCAGCAACTTAGTGAGACCTTATCTCAAAATAATTAAAAATAAAAAGGGGTGGGGATGTAGTTCACTACTAGGTCACCCCTGGGTTTATCTTTGGTACTGGAGAAAAAAAAAAAAGTAAGGGATTTATGTAAGTAAAAAATGCTTAGGAAAAGTTCTGAACAGATCTAACTGGTCAGTGTTCCTTCTGGGGAAGGGACTAGGATGTTCTGCTCACAGAAATTTAGTGTTATCTGTATTGTTGGAAAAAAATTTTTTCTCATAGTGATGGAAATTGAACTCAGGATGTAGTTGTAAGTTTTAAACAAGAAGGTGATAAAAAAAAAAATTACCAGTATAGAAACTGAATTTACAAATAACTTCAGCAGCTTGAGAGTGAAGAGTAGCGACCTAAAGGAAGGCCTCCTCTTTGATATGTGGGAGCCTCTCCGCGGCTTGCACCCTTCCCTTGCACATGGGGGACCTGCTAACCCATGCCATTCAGCAACAGGAGAACATCCGGAGTCCCCTTCCACTTACACAGGGTGACCACACCATGGAGCTCTAGAATGTGTGCAGGTGGTCAGGGGTCATCACATGTGGTGAGAACCATCTGCATGAAAATAGCCAAAAGACAGCACTAAATCCAGAAGGTCAAGTTGTGTCGTAAGGGAGGAAAGTGAGAATTCCAGTATAATCAGATGTGAAGAGATGTTGCATTTTTAAAATAGGAAACTATTTTTAAAAGGAATAATAATACAGAACTCCCAAGAATAAAAGAATTACTGCTGTAATGATCAAGTTGTGAAAGAAAATTAAGGAAAATCTCCAAATACATAAAGAGAGAGAAAAATATGAAAATGGACATGGAAATTTAGAAGGTCCACATCTGACTATGATTTTTTAAAAATCAACAGAATTTAAGAAGAATGTATCATAAATAATTGAGAATATTTCTAGGCTGAAGCAAGTCATTCATGTTCAGCTTGGAATAGCTTACTGAATAGTGGACAGGATTAACTGAAAAACAACAATAGGGGGGAAATCCAGAAATACATTTGTGAAATCACAGAATACTGAATATGAGAACATTGTGAAAGCTTTCAAAAAATGTCTGTTTCCTAAAAACAAAAATTAAAAAACAGAATTAAGCTAGTTTTCTCTCTCAAATCAATGACAGAATACAGAAAAGCACCTGCCAAGTTATGAAGTAAAATTACTATAATCTTAGAAATACCCATCCAATAATAACTGAAAGCATGAGGCCAGTACTGATATTTTTGGACTGGCAATCAACACAAAATATATTTTTTTATAAAAATAGTTTTAGTTGTAGATGGACCCAATAGCATTATTTTGTTTTAGTTTTATATGGTGCTGGGGATTGAACCCAGTGCCTCACACATGCTAGGCATGTGCTCTACCACTGAGCCACACCCCAGCACACAACCAAATGCTTTTTTTTTTTTTAGGGTATTAAAAGTTTGCCTCTCTGGGCACAGTGGTGCTAGCCTTTAATCCCAGTGACTCAGGAGGCTGAGGCAGGAGGATCACAAGTTCAAAGCCAGCCTCAGCAAGGGTGAGGCACTAAGCAACTCAGTGAGACTTTGTCTCTAAATAAAATACAAAATAGGACTAGGGATGTTTTGAGTGCCCCTGAGTTCAATCCCTGGTACAAAAAAAAAAAAAAAAAAAAAAAAAAAAGTTTGCCTCCACCAAACTGTGGAAGGGTAAGGAAGAAAACAGCAGAACTAGCTTAAAAAACCAGTAGCTCTCAAACAGAAGAGTGGGGGATGAGGAGGGTCACACTCTAACTAGCAAAGAGAGAACAATCAGACCAAATTACTGGTAGACCAAGAATTCAAGAAGTCTTATGTTGATAAATAAGAAATATAGGCTAGCTATATTTTAAACTAAAGTATAACTCTCTTGGTGGGGTGAGTTCAGTCCCTAATTTTCATAAGACTGATAAGAAGCATGTAAAGTTGACAGATTCAGAAACAGCAAGCATAGTCAACACTGATGGAAATGTGACTCAAATACCACTTCCATGTCGATCCTGGGGGTGCAGGGGAGGTGGTCTCTCCCAGCCTAGGCTTTGGGCCTGCTCTGGGTGAACCACTGGATCCACAGCACAGGGTCAATTACATGTACAGAAAGGCCGGACTGTTGGATTGACCGTTCACAGAGACACGTGCACCCTTGGCTGGGAGCTGGCAGGTGGCGGTGATGCTCTGCTTTGGTTCCAGCCCAGAGACAGTGGAGCCAGACAACTATGGACTGCGCCCACTGAACCAGCCTGTTCAGTTGCCCAGGCAGGCCTCTAACTGGATCCTCTTGCCTGAGCTGCCCACGTTGCTGGGATTGCAGATGCCACACCCAACCCACCTGAACATCTGTGTTGTAAAGATATGCAAGACGGCAAGGCCAGGTAGAAGTCAACGGAAGGTATTAAAAGCTCCCGCAAAAGAAAAATACTGGGGTCAGACTAGCAACTGGGGACATTCTGAGACTTCTGAGGCCCAGTGGACTGTACCTGATGCAGTATTCTCAGTGGAGTGGTTCCTGAGGATCTAATGAACCAACAATGAATCGTAGATTCCAATATCAACTGGAAAACACTGATGTACAAGTTGTGTGTCATTCATTCCAAAAGCTAAGAAAAACAATAGAGTCTCCCAGCAAATTGTTTATACAAAAGGCAGAAGATTCACAGAAGACTTCTGAAACTAATCTTGAATGTCAGACAAAAGTAACAGAAACTGGTTTCAAATTAGAAGAGAATTGTGATCTAAAATCCATTTTCTGCCCACCCACTATATTGACTGGTGTAGTTAAAAATACCTTGAATTATAAGAGCATTGACAAGATGATTTCCAATGTAGAAGCAAACGCCAGAGTCACTTGATAAAAGGCAAAAGTAACATTTTAAATCTAGACTAATGTTTTTTAGCTGTGGAGAAAACACCTCACTTGGTGAATTTAGTTCATTCTTCCAACTACTACTACTAATATTCTGAAAAGAGAAAACAGTAGAACCTGTCACTCCAGCATTTCAAACTGTAAAACCACAGACACAAAGTGGTAGTCATTACTTGACATGGATAGTATGAATCAAAAGATGATGCTTTCAGAAAACAAAATGTTAGATGCATGAAAACTTCAGAACCAACTAAAGAAAATATTTGAGTAGCTTTGGAAAATTGAACAGCAGCACTGGATCAGGTCAGGCATTTGATTCAATGTGATCTCTATACACAAATTACAAGCTATTTGATAAAAAACTGAAAGAACTGAATGAACACATGGGGAAAACAGGAACCAGAATAAAATTGAAGCAATAGCTGACGAACCCCTTACAAAAATATCCAGACTTCAAAGATATGAGAACAGCAATATTACCTCAAAACTGTGTGGAACCAGATTCTTACCCAGTAACACAGCCAGTAAGATTACAAATCCAGAAAGAAATAAGAGTCAGTTAATTGTCTGGATGATGTGGGGACTTCTGCTGGGAGTGGTAGGACACGCCTGTGAACCCAACAGCTTGAGAGGCTGAAGAAGAGGATCACAATTTCAAAACACCAGCCTTAGCAATGTCGCCAGACCCTTTCTCAAAAAATAAGATGGGTTAGGGATGAGGCTCAGTGGTAAAGCCCCTTGTGTTCATCCCTAGTACAAAAAAAGGGGGAGGGGGAGTGATTTCTGTGAACTGTGAACCTTCTAACCCCTCAGTGAAAGCAAGTGAAAAGATTAATTTGTCACCACTTTGGGTTAAGTTTGTTTTTGAAAGAAACAATGATGATGATGACATGCTGATTTCTGTAGAAAGCCCTAATTTGACAACTCCAATTACATAAAATCTGACAGATATTAGAAAAAATACATCAGGAAATTCTAATAATTCCAACCTAATGCCATAACTGAATTTGGGCTATAGAGAAGAAGCAGCTTGATTTTCTTTCTGATTTGACAAAAGAGGTCCATTCAGGCTGGAGTTGTAGCTCAGGGGTAGAGCACCTGCCTAGCATGTGTGAGACACTGGGTTTGGATGCTGGCACCGCATATAAATAAATAAATAAAAATAAAGGTCCATTAAAAACTAAAAAAAAGTTTCTATAAAAAGAGGTCTAGTGGGGAGGGGCTAAAGGGGTGGGAAAGACTGTAGGAGTTGTGTGTTTGGGATTGGGGTCCCTGATGACTTCAGGGCTGTGGCATGCTTGGTACCTGGGAAAGTTTGTGCAGAGGCATAGGATGCCCAGTTGCTATGGCTATGCCGTGCATGCTAGAGTCCTATCAGCTTCACCTTAGTCTTAGGGACATAGCTCCTGGGAATAAAGGAACCTGCTTGCTAGATAGCTACAGTGTTTCACCAAGCTCCAGTGCTCCTGGAGCTGCCCACCTAACAGTAACTTCAGAGAACTGCACAAAGCTCCTGACATTGCATACTGTAACTATGAAATGTAACTGCAGAACAAGCAACCTTACTGACACTCTGAACAATAATGTGGTTGTGGTACTAATGACCTAATGCAACCTGTTGATATAAATAAAGGTCTTTCAGCCACTCTGCCACTTTCCTGCCTCTGCACCTTGTCTGTCTCTTCTTTATTATTATTCCTTCAAAAGGCAGTGGAATGAGACAGAACATCATTACCCTTGGTACATGTATCATTGCACCAATTGTGTGACTACTTCATGCACAACCAGAGAAGTGAAAAATTCTGCTTTATTTGTGTATGATGAATCAAGGAGCTTTCTACGGTTATGTATAACTGGTTAAAACTAATGCATAAATAAATCTAAAAAAAAAAGTCTTCATTGCTTCCTAGAATGCAAGGGCACCTCCTTTCTCCTGTAGACAGTGCAGTCACCCGTAAGGATTTGGTGCTACCTCAGGAAGGGCCTTCCATTTGTTCATTCAGCAAATGTCTACTGAACAGCATTCTGAGCCAGGTACTTCTGAACCTTGGGAATGCAAGGCAAATCGGCTCAAAGATCCCTGCCTTCTTGCAGTTTACTGTCTCAGGAAGAAACGAGTCAATGAACAAATAACCAAATACATTTTACTTCTAGTAAGAAGTGCCAAGGCTGGGGTTGTAGCTTTGTAGAGTGTTTGCCTCGCATACCTGAGGCCCTGGATTCGGTCACCAGCACCACATAAGGAAAAAAAAAAGCAAATAAAAATAAAGATGTTGTGTCCATCTACAACTAAAAAAAAAAAATATTTAAAAAAAAAAAGAGAAGAAGAAGTGGTGCCATGGAGAAAGTAAGTTAAAACAGGCACAGCTTGTGGGATGGTGGGAAGTGTCAAGGAAGGCCTTGCAAAAATGTGATGCTTCCACAGAGAGCTGGCGTAACATCCTAAGGGGAAGTTTGCCAGGCAGTGTTTAAGGCTAGATAAAGCACCGAGTCCAGAGAAAAAGTGACTATCCAACCACAGCAAGCAAGAGGCCATGGTAGCCAGAAAGCATGAGTGAGAGAAAGAATGGTAGGGAACAAGGACCAGGATGCGGCAGGGCCTTCTGCAGACCATGGTCTGTTGTGGAGAGGCATCGAAGAGATTTGTGTGCCCAAGGAACATGTTCTGATTAATGCTTGAAAGAGACCATCTAACTACCACATGCAATGAAGAGTAGATTCCAGTAGGCCAAGGCTGATAGGCAATAGGGAAAACAGGTAAGAGGCTACTGGGATACTCTAAGAAAGATGGGTTGGGGGCTTAACAGTAGCAATAGTGAGAAGTGGTCAGGCCCTTGTGTATTTTAAAAGTAAATCTCACTCACAAATATTGGACCCAATGTGGCTATAAAGAAAAGAGATGAGCCAGGGGTGGTGGCACACTCCTATAATCCCAGCAGCTCAGGAGGCTGAGGCAGGAAGATCACAAGTTCAAAGCCAGCCTCAGCAAAAGTGAGCCGCTGTCTCTAAATAAAATATGAAATAGGGCTGGGGACGTGACTCAGTGTCCCAGTGCCTCTGAGGTCAACCCCCAGTGCCTGCCACAAAAAAAAAAAAGAGAGATGAGTCAAGCCTTGCTATTAGTTCACTCACTGAACACCTGCGATGGACCAGCTTAAGGCTCTGGGTGTGGATGCAGCAATAACTGTCACAGCTTCTTGCCCCTGTGGAGTTCCATTCTAGCAGAAGAAACAAAAAATGAAATGCAAAATAACTAAATGTAAAAAATAGGAAATAAAAGGTTTATTCACTGCCACGCAGAAACGCCAGCATCCACTGTGGAGTCACCTTTGAAAAATGTCTTAAACTCAAAAGAAAAAACCCAATGGCAGAACAGGAGTCAAGGATTTCAATTTCTTTGAGCACCTGCCGCCCCTCCCTAAACTGGAGGGCAGAAGTGGAGACAGGCTCCCCCCATGCCCCCCGGAGGCAAGAGCCCAGCGCGCACCCTGCGGAAAGCTGCCATCTCTTCCTGCGCCCTGAGAACTCAGACAATAAGTTGATCTGCAAGAAAAATGGAGAAGTTAAAAGAATAACTGCTTTATCTCCCTTTTGGGCTACAACAAGTATTTATTGTCCAGGCAAGACATTTTGGGGTGATATAGATCACTCTGGTTTTGAATGTGTGTGTTTTTTGGCACCAGGGATTGAACCCAGGGTGGTTGACCTCTGAACTACATTCCCAGCTCCCCTGCCTTTTAAAAAATTTTCATTTTGAGACCGAGTCTCGGTAAGTTGCTTAGGGCCTCAATTGCTGAGGGTGGCTTTGAAATGATGACCCTCTGTCTCAACCTCCCAAGCCACTGGGATCATAGGTGTCGCCCCCATGCCTGCTGGGTCATTCTGTGAAACAAAATCTACCCATGGGTTTTCTGAAAACTTTACCTAAAAGAAAAATCCCCAAAAGTTATGTTTTAGGGGCTGAGCTTGTGGCTCAGTGGTAAAGCATTTCCCTGGCACATGTGAGGCACTGGATTCAATCCTTAGCACTGTTAAGCCACGAAGCAAAAAATAAAAAAAGACCACTGACTCCAATTTAAATCAAATTAAAGCAAGCTTGTAATTCCAACCGGCCAGGGCTGTCCCTCTCAAAACCCGTGGGGTAGAAGACAGCATTCCGGCTCTCTAGGAGCACAGTTTTATAGCACAGAAAGTTGCAAGAGGAGGGTGTCTTGAGAACTTACAGATAACAGGATTTTGACAAGCATAATACAAAGGCAGGTAGTAGGTTAATGGTCTAAATGGTTCAGCACTTAGGGAGTAAATTTAGATCCCAACATCGGAATTTATGAGGCACCACTAAAGTTTCAGAGAGGGTTGTTATCTGGTCAGGGAAAACCAGGTGTGGGTGAGTTCAAAGCACGGGCAGGCATTGCAAGCAAGTTTAGAAATTGCAGTAATTTATAGTAAAGGCGAAATTAACTTTTCATGTCTTTGTGACAAGATAGCTCCCAATCTTAAAAGGGAATTAAGCGGGGTTTATCAGCCCCACATAAAAATAAAAAAACAAAAGTATTATGTCCATCTACAACTTTTAAAAAGTAACATTGTTTTTTTAAAAAGCATGTTTTATACTGTTTCCTTTCTACAGACTTGAGTGTCAGTTCAGTGTTTCTCCAACACTGTTGCCATTTTACAGGGCCAGTTCCTACTGTGAGCACTTTGGTGTGGGGACCCTCAGTGGCTGCTAGCTCTACTGATTCCCGATCCTCCCGGAGCCTGTGCTATCCCTGTCTGCATTCTCGGACACATACTCTGGTGGGCCCGCGTTGCTGCGCTCTGCTGTGCACGGCCACTTGGCTGCCGGAGCCACCGCTTCTCTCAGGAGCCCTGGGATACAAGTAGCCACCACTGCCTTTACCAACAGTCAGCATTTGTGACCTCCTGTGGTCACCTTAGCTACAGGCTAGGTTACCTCTCCATCCAGGTTCCATGAAAATCCTTTTTCAGCTCTCTGGGCTATGAATTTGTGCCCCTCCTCTTTATTTCTTTTGGCTGTTAGTCATTTGGGGAATTAGCCTGGAGGTTTCCCCAATGTGTGTTTGTGTTTGTGTATGTGTATGTGAGTGTGTGTGTGTGTGTGTGTGTGTGTATAAAATTTGTTAAGCGTTGTGTGCTATGTACACAAAAACACTGTCCAACCACACGATTTCAGTTGTCAAGTTGTGCACCTTAGACTTCGGGCTTTAAATTGGGATTCCCTAAATGCTACCCTTTGTGAATCTCGAGGCTGCCATCACTACTAAGAGAAGGTAACACCAAGGTCTCTGAAGGACAGGTCTCCTGGCACCGCCCCCGAGGGCACACTGAGGTAAAGTACAGCACCCTCAAAATGGAGCCCATGGATGGACTTAAGAAGTGGAATTCGGGGCCGGAGGGAGACCCTTGTCTTGTGGCTAGCTAATAACTACGACATGGAGAAATAGAACAGTAAAAGATTGGTTAAAAAAAACGCTGAGTGGCAGCTGGGTGGAAAGGGAAAGCCTGACCCTGGATGAGTGTATCACCCACTACCATTCATTTCACGTGGGGTGAACATTCGTGTCTTTTGCTGTAGCAGTATTGACAAGTTTGATAAGGGTGTTGCCTTAGACCCTGTAGTAAGGGCAAGTTAAACTGCCATGGGTTTTGAAAAGGTGCCTTACTATGTGACCAAGGAGATGAGAGGACTGTACAGTAAAAGCTAATTCCTTGTAACTCCAAGTGCTGTCCGGGTAGTGCCCTGAGGGTCTGTGACAATTCCAGAATTGTGAGTCCTAAACAGACCTGCTATGCAGAATCTGCCTTTTTACAAATTCCCCAGATGATCTGCCTTAAGGTTTGAAAATCACTAGGCAAAAACAACTTCCTGCTAATCTAAAACACCCCCTTGATAAGTAACTCATCAGGAAGAACTCTCTTAATTAAAATAACAAAAGCCCAGCTACTAGGGAGGTTGAAGGGGAGAGCCACGGAAGCCAGATTTACAGATAAGTAGTTAGTGTAGTTAGGTAAATGGAGTCTATGTTGAATACGATAAATAAAATGGAGGCCATTATAGAGAACAGAGTCCAGGAAACCAGAGCAGCACTTGGGGATTGAAATGTTAATGTCCCAAGGCCCAGAGCCCATTCTAAGCAACTGTTAATGGAACAGCTCCCAGCAAACAGGGAAATGCTGGTCAAAGCTGCCCCAGGCCCTTCTGCCCAGATTACTCCTCCAGCCCACCTATCTCCCTCCTTTTGGCCTTCCTACCTTCATTCTATCACAGCAAGGTAACAATGTAAGAGTAAAAGAAATTGAAGTTAAAGTGTAAAAGACGGGGCATTGTAAAGTTTCTAAGCTGCAAGGCCTGAGTTAAAAAGTAAAGGACCGGGTATTGTTAAGTTCCTCTGCTACCCCCAAAACCTGAAATTCCTGTAGCTGTTAGGACAATACCCAGAACTGCCCAGTAAATATTCCCCCTGACCCTCTGGTTGTTTAATAACCTAGGACCCTGTATAGCCTGGCACATAGGCATTCAGGGCCCCAAACCAATCAGTTTGAATGTGTACCCCGCTTAGGAGTGACCAATCACCCCTGCCCAACCTGTTCCCGTCGATGAATGTACTAATCATGTCTAAGAATTGTTGTTTGATTTTCCCGTGGTGTATGATGATTTGTTAAAGGAGACTGTGATGTATACAAAGCCCCTGCCCTCCCCCAAAAGTGTACTTAAACACTGCTCAAGCCCTGCCCGGGGCTCTGGGCTGCTCTCCCTTCTTGAGTGAGCACAGCCTGAACAACTTAGCGAGACTCTGTCTCAAAATAACGTTTAAAGTAAGTCCATCCTTTCACAGATTATGTCGAATGTTAGAGACTCCAATTTACAGATAATTTCCCAAACTCAACAAAATGAAAGAAAAAAAAAATCACTTAGGAGTGGCACCACTTCATACCGCTGGGGCCTGGGGATGTGTTCAGTGGTGGAGTGCTTACTCAGCACACAGCAGCCCTGGAGTCAATCCTAAGCACCCTGATGTAATGCAGGGCTGGGCACGGAGCTCAGGGAAGAGGTCTTGCTCTACGCAGGACCTGGGTTAAATGCCCAGCACCAAAAGAGAAAAAAGTTGTGCAAAAACGATGATTTGGGACACACTAAAAGTGCATCCAGCATCTTTGGTACTTTCTGCTGTCAGATGAAAGCATCATAATGGAAAAATCTACACAAAGAAATCGTGAACAACCTCACTGCTCTGTTCACTGGGTGGCAATAAGAGGGCAGCGCTGAAGGAAGGCACACAGAATTGCTCTGAAGGCCCTTCTGCTTCACTCCAAATGGACACTGCTTTGGTTAGCAAAGACAAGTGGCCAACATCATTAAGGCATGGCTACCTTTGCTCCATTTGTCTTCCAAAATTTGGGTAAAGCTTTTCAAAAGCATATGTACAAGCCAGGAGTGGTGACACACACCTATAATCCCATTGGCTTAGGAGGCTGAGGCAGCAACTTAGTGAGACTGTAAGCAACTTAGCAAGATCCTGTCAAAAAAAAAAAAAAAATCCTGGGGATGTGCTCAGTTGTTAAGCATCCCTGATTCACTCACTGCTGCAAAACAAACAAAAGCATACGGGGGCTGGGGATGCGAATCAGTGGTGGGGCACTGGCCTAGCACGTGTGAGGCACCACATAAAAATAAATAAAGGTATTATGTCCATCTACAGTTAAAAAGATTATTTTAAAATAAAAATATGTATGTATAGGAATGTTAAATGGATTCTGCTTTCCTCTCTAAATGTTTATCTAAGAACTAAACTAGCAAAGAAAGAGTTATAGGGATTGGTTTAACCTATCTAAAATGTCTTTTAAAATACTGAACAAAACATAAGGAGTGTTGGTGTTCAGGACATTGTGCATAGAAGGACAGACAGTAAAACAGGCAGGTAGCGCAATCACCATACAGGCTGCTCCAAATGTACAGGCCACCCCATGAGATTAACCTGTGGGAACATTCAGCCAAACATTGGTCCTCTCATGGTGGAAAGGGTTGAGCAGGTGTGACCTGAGCGAAGGCTACAGACTCAAGGACAAAGAGGGCACTACCAGTTGGGAAGTCCCAGACTGATCCGAGAGCTTCCCCACATCCAGCATGTTTAGCTTAGATGCAGACAGCAGCCATGGCACTCTTCTAACACCTATTTAGCACAGACTGGCCAGTGACCTGACCCTGTAGTATATTAACTCCTAGACTAGCACCCCTGGATGACAATCTACCCTTAGGTCCCCTCTCACCTGGCAAGAACTGTTTTTCTTCTCACTTAAATCCTCTTTTAACTCTTGCCTTCCATTGTCTGTGGGTTCCATTCTTTGGATTCACAAGAACCTGGGAAGAAATCACTGGTGTGGCTGGGTCTGCTGCAATGACAAGAGGGCATTTGCCTGCCACCAAGAGCCGGGACACTGCACTGCTTCGTAGTGTGGTCCTGCTGGCTGAGGGCACCCTGAAGCAAAGACTGCCACTGCTGCAGAGGACACCCGCCAGCAACTGCAGCAGCAGAGGTTCAGAATCCAGTTTGAAATGGACATCACGCAAGGGAAGACTGACCCCTGAGAAACGGGAACACAAGACAAGTACTAGGATGTCCCTAGACAACTGCATTGCTTCCGGGCATCTCGCACTAACAGGACGGAAGTCAAAGAACAGAAAACTTAAGGAGCTGGTTCTATGAGAATGTCAATGAATCCAATGAACTTTCATTCAGACTGATCAAGAAAAAAAGGGAGAAAATATGCTACCGATAGATGGAGCAGCAGAGGTGACATGACAAATTCTAGCCATAACAGGAATGGCAAAATATGTGTACACACACACACAAACACACAAATACATATACAGACACACACACATAATGGCCTTTCCAGAAATAAATTTCATAACAGATAAAATGGGAGAACTTTTGGAAAGAATCAAACTACTCAAGGTTACTCATGATAATCAAAACAGTTCAGACTATTAAATTTAAGAGATGGAATTTGTAATTTATGCTTAGCATTCTTCATGATATTACTGCTTATTTGTTACAAAAAAACATACTTTTTAATAACTTTTTAGCATTTATTAAATGTTTAATGCTATCTTGCAAATATTTAGTGATATTTAAAAATATCAAAAAAGAATGTGTATTCTGCATGTACTAAGTAGGATTTTTTAATATATATATTTTTAGTTGTCTATGGATATTTATTTATGTATTTATATGCGGTACTGAGAATCAAACCCAGAGCCTCACGCATGCTAGGCAAGAGCTTTACCATTGAGCCCAACCCCAAAGTGGACTACGTCAGATTTTCCCAGCAGTTTGAATATAATTTGCCTTGGTGTCTGTGCTTTTGGTACTTGTTTCTTGGTGCTCTCTGAGCTTCACATTGGCATTCTGCGATCATTAACTTGGGAAACTTCCTAGCCTCATTTCTGGAGTTTCTCCTGCCCCATATTCCATATGCCTTCTGGAATTTCAATTATTTTGTTGGACTAAAAGATATTTCCCCGCAGCTGTTGGGTGCTTCTGACACCAGCAACACTTTGTTTCAGTATGGAGACATATACGTATATTTCTTACTTTCGGGTTTATTCTTCCTTTATCAGTTTCAATTATATTGATGAACTTGCTGAAGACACTGTCATCTATTATTTTCATTCTTTGCATTTTCATTTGATTATCTCAGTTTCAATTGCCCATCTATATCTGCCCATTGTGCACTTTTTCTGCTAGAACATTTAACACGTCACTGTTACTTCAATTCCATCAGTACCTCTAAGGATGGCCTCCTGTCCTGATGGGGTGCTGTATTTCCTTGCATTTTTTGTGCCCTGTACTGTTTTTTTCTGGAAGTCCAGTATCTTGGGTAGGGCAATAGAAAGAGGTTCTCAAAAGGCCACATCTTTCTGTTAAGCCTTCCGTGTCGGGCAAATCTTCAGGTTTGCTGTGGCTAGTACCTAAAGTTCACCACTCGTGACTCTTAGTCTGGGGTGAGGGCTGGTTCCCAAGTGTTTACCTCAGCATCCAGGTCCTCTTGAGGTTAAGGCTTGCTCAGAGACAGTCCAGTTCTACTAAAATATTTTCAGTGAAATATTTTATTAAGTGCTTACCACTCACCTGTGGGGTACTAAGTGATGGAGTTTGCAGTATCCCCAACACTCCACTTCTCCTGTATTATTTATGCATGAATACTTTTCTCCTGGCCTCCCCCCTTGTTCCTCCTTTAATACCTTCACCATCTCTAGAAGCAGTCTGCCTACATGCCTCCCCCATCGTGGAGATCATCACCCTCTACCTGACACCTTGCACCCACTTCCCTTTTCTCACATCCTGTATTCTCTGGTCAACAGCAGATGCCTGTGGGCAGGAACAATGTCTAGCCAGCTCATACATCCCTGGGTGTAGGAGTAATTGTTTCCAGGACAGCGACACACAAACGTGCAGACATGATGTCACTGAAGGATTATGGAAAGTCCATAGGCACAGCTTAAAAGGAAAATACTGGGCTGGGGTTGCAGCTCAGTGGCAGAGTGCTTGCCTCATACATGTGGGCCACTGGGTTCAATCCTCAGCACCACATAAAAATAAAATATAGGTATTGTCCATCTACAACTACAATAATACTGTCAAAATTGCCTCTTCTATACCAGGCAAGTGAATAAAACAAATTTTATCAGGATTTTAAAAGTTTTAGGGATTAAAGCAAATGAATATTGATTTTCTTGAGGTTGAATGTACTTCTAAAACTTATGTATATTACTAAAAAATTAAATAATGAAGGTTTTGATCCTATAGAAAATAACTGAGTTCCTAGTAGTTGGGAGAACAGGTAGGTAGGCCTTAAGTCACACTGCCTATGTGGCGCCCTCAGGAAAGCCTTCGTGGACTAAAGAGCTGTGAGAATAGGTCTAACAAGATCAAGTGAGGATTTCTGATGGGGTCAGCAATAAGGCAGCTACAATAAGCAGTTCTCATAACCCATTCCGAGTCGGCTTCTGAGTGAATGTACTGCTATCCCGATGCACTCTTGCAGTTTCCAAGAAGGGCAAGAAGGCCAACAGGCAGTGAGACTGAAGGGAGTGGGTGACTGGGGCAGGTCATCCTCTCGCTCCTCCCCACTCTAGGTACACCACCCTCCATCAGGAACCACTCATATGGCAACCTGGGAGAAAGAACAAGGTGGACGCGGGGACACGTGTGCAGAAGCAGGAGGAGAAAAGATGCTTCCTGTTGCCTCCCCCAGGCCCTTACCCATTTACTCCAAGTGGAGATTTATTTTTAATGCTTACTTTTCATATTTGAAAGGTCGAATTTAAACGGGAAACTTAGTTGTTTTGTTATGCTGCATACATGTTCACTCCTCACAATTCTTGTTGTTGTTTTTACTTGGTCAAAGTCAAAATAACCTAATCCATGTGATCCCATATTCCAGAAAGTTGTATTAACAAGATACAAGTATTAATAAAAGTACATTTTTTTGCAGAAGGAAAACACAAACAGAAAAGCCTGACTATATAATTAATCACAAAACAGAACTCTGACTTTATTTCTGACATGTTTTACACACACTGGAAACAGGTAAACAGCTGAAACGAAAAGAGCCCAGTATATATACCTAGAGGTTCCCCAGTGTCTTGGTCCACTTGAGCTGACATAATAAAACACCCCAGACTGGGAACTTAAACAACAGAATTAACTTCTCAGTTCCAGAGGCTGGAAATCTGATCAGAATGTCTACCAGGTCGGGCTCCAGGGAGGGTTGTCTCCTTGGTTGCAGACACCTGCCTTCCTAGGTTCCTGCATGGTGCAGAGAGTAAGCTCTCTGGTAGCTCTTCTTCTAAGGGCAATGACCCATCATGAAGCCTTGCCCTCATGTAATCCTAAATACTTCCCAGATGCCCCATTTCCAAATACCACACATTGAGGATGAGGGCTTCGGCATATGATTTTTGGGTGACACACACATTTAGTCTGTAACACATTTCACAAGTCACTTATTACACATCGGTATTACATGAAAATACCAATATATAGTCATATAAATATAAACAATTTATTTTCAAATATAAATTTTCTCCCTGCTCTGAAGTTCCTCATTTTGTTACCACCTCATGGTTCTTCCCCATTTGCCTGTCTTGGCCATATTCAATTTTCACACCATGTCTTCAAATCCATGAAGACAGTATGGTGAACATTGCTGCTGCACACCATTACAGGTGCTATCTTTATCCCCCTAAAGACTGTCAGGTGAAAGCAGCACCCTATTTTGCCAGGAACTCCCTTTTATGGGACGGTTTTGGTTCTGAGGAACTGACTCAAACTCACGTGAACTCAAATCAGGCTCAACGCCCCATCTACAAAACCAGACTTCACAATTCCATTGTGTGGCATGTGGCCAGTGAAGTCTCTTCAAAACTACACTAGAAAATAAAACATCAAAGAAAAATAGCCTTCATCCTCAAAAGACTTATCTTTCTCCTGAGCTTGCCTCAGTTGGTTTCAAATCCAGAGGTCAAAAGTCACCAGTGACTTTTGTTCTTTGGCTTTCAAAGGGGATACATCATCACATCACCCCATATATACAGAATTTATATTAGAGACAGGTACAGAGAGACCTCAATATACAAAGGCTTAACCTGTGAGTTTTGGCTTTATGATGGTGCAGAAGCAGTATGTTCTGTAGAAACTGTTCTTCAGGATGTGATCTTTTCCTAGGCTAGCAGCAGGCAGTATGATGGTCTTTCATGGTGCTGGGTGGCAGTAGTGGGCATAGCTCCCTGTCAGCCATGCAATGATGAATGATCGGTACTCTGCACTGGGCTGTGCTACAAAGCTCTGATGTTCGGTACATCAAGTGTGTTATTCACTATATTTTCAACCTTGGGGAGTTTCTCAGGACACAACCCCACCCCCTAAGGAAGATCTGTACATTTTCCCCATGCCTGTGACTGCTTCTTTGATAACCTCATTCTTAGCTTTTACAGATTTAAAACATTAGGCCTTTTCTTCAGAATGAGTGTTTTGATGTCGAATCAGGGACGAGCTCCGACTATACGCCTTCCCACACTTGCTACATTCATAGGGTTTCTCCGAAGAATGACTTCTCTGGTGTCGAATGAGGTCTGAGCCACTGCTAAACGCCTTCCCACACTCATTGCACTCGTAGGGTTTCTCTCCGGTATGACTTCTTTCATGGAGGATGAGGGAGGTGCGCTGACTGAAGGCCTTCCCACATGTCTTGCAGGTGTACGGCTTCTCTCCAGTGTGGATTCTCTCGTGCTGGGCAAGATGTGCACTCTGGCTGAAGGCCTTCCCACACTGGTCACATTCATAAGGTCTGTCTTCAGTATGAATCCTCTTGTGTCGAGTTAGGGATATTCGGTGGCTGAACGCTTTCCCACATTCCTCACACTGATAGGGCTTTTCTCCAGTATGAATCCTCTGATGTTCAATAAGGAATGACTGGCGACCAAAAACTTTACTACATTTATTGCACTTGAAAGGTTTCTCTTCAGAATGAATGTTCTGATGTATTTTAAGGTTTGCAGTTCCAGAAAACATCTTTCCACATTCCTTACACTCAAAGAGCTTCTTCTTCCGTTTATGAATTTTCTGATGTTGAATGAGGGATGAATGCCGATTACAGACCTTCTCGCATTTATTGCATCTGTACAGCTTCTTTCCACTGTGAACCCTTCGATGCAGAATAAGAGTTGAAAGGCGCCTAAAGTCCTTCTCACATTTGTCACATTTATAGGGTTTACCTGAAGCATGAATTTTCTGATGAAGCAGAAGGGGTGAAATCCTACTAAAGGATTTCCCACATTTTCCACATTTAAAGGCATTCTCTAAATGGTGACTTCTCTGCATCACACTCTGACTTAAGGCCTTCTCACTTTCATGAGGTTTCTCTCCAATATGAATTTTTTCATGTGTAACAAGGGCTGGTTTCTTTTTGAAGCCTTTCCCACATCTACTGCATTTATGTATTTTCTTTGTACTGTGAATTCTCTTATGAGCTAAAAGGGATGACTTCCGACTAAAGGCTTTCCTACATTTTCTGCACTGGTAGACTCTCTCCACAATTTGGATGTTGTGATGTACACTGAGAGATGGGCATGAACTCAAACCCTTCCCACAATTAGACGTTTCCTTTCCATTATGAATTTTTCTATGTAGAATAAAGGCTATTTTGTTATTGAAACTTTCCCCACATTTATCACATTCATGGCTTTTCTTCCCATTGTGAACTCTCTGATGAAGAATAAGAGAAGAGATCTGTCTGAAAGCTTTTCTACAATTACCACATTCATAAGGTCTCTCTCCAGTATGTGAGTTCTGATGCAGTTTAAGAGAGATGCTTTGACTAAAGGTTTTAGCACAGTAATCGCATTTTAAGGCTTTCTTCCCTGAATTACCTTTCTTGGGTTTGCTTAGGAATGAACTTTTGCTGTAGCCCCTGCTCCCTGTTGGAACCTTTTGTTTTGTAGAAACTGGTTTCTGCCAGCTGCTTTGCCCAGATTTGTTGCACTGATTTGGTGGTAATTTCTTCACCTCACACTTAGACCTGGAGTCTGAAAGATACCAAAAAAATTGATTGGTTGTTTTCCTGTGCTTGAGAAATCAATCTTCTACAATATGCATGCAATCATTATCATTACTGATCAGAATAACTATGAAAAACAGAAAAATAACTTTTTAGTGTCTTCTTGGGGTTTGAATTATCATATGAAAGATTTTAAAGAAACATTTAATATTTCAGGAGAGTTTGTGATGAGAAAATAAATAAATCAAACTTTTATTTAGAGGATAAATCTGTAGCACATACCACATTCAACCCCACAGGCTGTCACTGGACAAATAAATGTAGTTTTGTTTTATGAAATGTCTATAAAAGGCAAATCTACAGAGACAAGACCATTAGTTGTCTGGGTCTGGCGGTGTCAATAATTATCTGTATAATCTGTAACTTGGCAAAAGGAATCTTAGTAGGGTGATGAAAATGTTCTGAATCAGAATTGTGGAGATGGTTACACCATGTGGAAAATACATTTTTTAAAAAGTCACTGAATTATGTTCTTTAAAATTATTGATTCTTATATTATAAATTATACATTTATAAAATTATAAATCCCTCAAAATGCAGAAATCAAATACTTAAAGACTGCAAACCTCGTAGCAATTAGGATTCAGTATTTAGATTTTACAAGAGTGAAAACTTTAAACTCAGAGAAGTAGGAAAAAAGGTAAAAGATTAGACTAAATAAAAATGAACCTCTTATCTGGCAAAATAGATGAAATGGAGTAGGACACAAAAATCCAGATAA
The DNA here is from genome assembly GCF_048772815.1 of Callospermophilus lateralis. Classification (NCBI taxonomy): domain Eukaryota; kingdom Metazoa; phylum Chordata; class Mammalia; order Rodentia; family Sciuridae; genus Callospermophilus; species Callospermophilus lateralis. The sequence continues at coordinate 1,715,237 of NC_135322.1, forward strand.
TTTAAAATGATGTACGGCAGACTGACTATAAAGCTGAAATTACAGGGAACAATAAACACAACACAGGTTTAGAGCTGTCCAATACAGCACCCACAAGGCATATGGGTCTACTGAGCTCCACAACACATGGCTGGTCTGATGTGGGACGTGCTGTGTGAAATACACTCCAGATTGTGAAGATGTAGTACAAAAAAAGGGCAGTAAAATATCTCACTGTAAAAACAGTGATCATACATTGCAGTATTTTAAATACACTGGGTTAACAAAATAATTTTGCCCGGTTTTAAAGTTATTTTAATGTAGGTAGTAGAAAAACTGATTAAATATGTGGCTCGTGTTATATTCCTATAACAGTCATGTGTTAAATGGAACTTGAACTTACTGAAGAGTGTCGTTTAACTATATCATGTGAGAAACTCTACATCTATTACTGTTATACTCTTTCAAATGTGTACACTTACCCACCTCACGGGTCTCCTGCTGGTCAGGAGGAGACGGGGGCTAAAGTCCCCGACAACAAATTCTTCTAGAGAAGAATTCTGTGGACCTGTGGCTATTTGATATCTGGTAGTAACTACCATTGTAGTTCCCATTAGGAGATGCACCTTTAAATAATCATGCAAATGGGGAATCAAGAAAGGGAGGCCAGGGAAACCTTCACAGCAAGGCTGGGGCCTCAGCCAAGTGGAACCCAGGTCTTACCCTAGAGTCTGTCCTGCCCCACACCCTGCTGTCTTCCTCTCCTTCTCTGCACATCCCTCATTCAAGACCTCACTTTTTTTGTGTGAACATAAACATCACCTCAGCTCATCTCTCTGCTGTGTATCTAGAAGTCCCTTAAACCACAGCACATACCAGAATTCACCCCAGTACATAAGGTCAATGTGAGCATATAAAACTGGGAGTGAACACGTACATGTGGAGGAGAGTGACCATGCTGTAGCCCCGTCTACCAACGCATGGCTTTCCCACCTGCTGCCATCTTGGGACACTCCAGCTACCTGCACAACCCCTCCAAGGTGTTAGCCTCCACCTTGGGACAATGGACAGGGCCTGGAGGTAGCAGCCTGCTGCAGCACTACACATCACAGCGCTGCTGGCCAATGCATGAACTACCCTCTCAGCCCCATCTCTGAAAGCAATCACCTCAATCTTGGGACACCACCACTGCCACCACCATCATCTTTAGTCAGGGAAGCTTCCATCTTAGGACAACGGCTAGGGGCCTGGAAGGCTTGACACTGCCACTGCCACCAACGAGGGACATGCTCGCTACAATCTAAAAACAACAGCCGGAATCTGGAAGACCATCACCAAGGTCCCTGCAGGCTTGGTTACACCAGAGGCACCCCTGCTAGCCTGCTTCTCTTGATCCTCCTTCACTCTTCTTGTGAGCTAACACCTCTCTATTCTCACCTTCCACCCGCCCCTGCTCTCTACCATCAGAAACTGCAGACCCTTACGCAAACCTACTATTTCATTATAGATATTAATCAAATTCATCGTTTCTGTTTATTGTGAAAAAACTATAACTGTCTAAATAGAGTCTATATGATTTAAGGAAGCATATTGTTCACCTTGAGTGCTCTAAATATTGATTTCCCCCTTAAAGATGAGGTATTGGTAACCTGCAGGGACACTACAAAATTACAGAAGCATCACCAACAGACTAGATCATTTGGAAAACAGAACCTCACACAATGAAGACAAAAATGTATAATCTTAAAAAAGTTGACCACACAGTGAAGATGGTAAGAATCCATGAACAGAACCTCCAAAAATTATGGGATAACCTGAAATACCAAATCTAGGAATTATCGGGATAAAGGAAGGCACACAGCTTCAACCCTAGGTGCACAGGCAGCTCAGAGAGCCACAGTGTGGGTTAAGGCCCTGCATCCGTTCTACCAGTACTTGACTCAGGAAAAATGGACGAGAAAGACTACTGAACAGACACTGACCACCCATGCTGGTCAAATATTTTGACCATTTCAGTGGAGGTCACTTTGGTCTACAACTAAAACACTGGATATTTTTCTTTCTTATTTTAAAATACACATGTATTTTTTAAAATCATTTTTTTCTTATTCCTCCCGTGTGTGAATTTGTGTGTCTATAAGCATGTGAATTCTGCTGTCCTCTTTCAGGGACAGATAGATTACAGTTATTTGTCATGTTTTCTCTCATATTCAGCATTTTAAAAATGTAATTAGCTTTTTCTAGCTTTGTCTTGTGAGGGTTCTATATTAGCACATTAGAGAAGACTTCACAAGATATGAGAAATAAACACATGAAAATAATACAAAATCAAAGTAAAATATTCAGTCTATTCAGTTTATTTCTCTTATATCTTATCTTTTGCTATTCACCAAATTCTAACATTCTCTCTCCCAATACAGACTTTGATTTTCTCAACTCCCACTACCTAATATCACCTGCTATGCTATTCTGCATTTTCTCTGTTCATTTTCTGAAATTGTGAAGTCTTCTCTAATGTGCTAACACATTTCCTTTCCGCCCCAGTTAATTGCATTTCTACATCATTCAGAACTAAATGGTTTATATACCCCTGCCCCCACCATTAAAGCTAAAACAATCACTGCCACTATGGTGAAATAGCTCACACCTGCTGTTTCCTTTAAAGCTGTGGCTAGCGTTCATGGTTATTGTTTTCACTGCTGACAACTGCTGAACCCACCAATCCTGTTCATTGGTGGCAATTAATGTTTAAGACTCATAATAGGAACTGGGTATTTAACACTGCTTTCTATCTGTTGTTTCCAATAGTTGTCACTATTGTTTATTTTTCTCCCATATTTTTAGGACATTAAAAGTGCACAGGTTGGAGACCCTGCTGCTAAACATTCCCTGACATTACACCAACTCAAGAAATGAAGAGACAAAAGCCCCAAACCAACAATAAAACTCAAGGAGGAACAACCCGAGAGGGAACTCAAGTCCCACCCCTTGGTATCTACTCATACATCAAAAAACAGGAAGAAGTCCCAGAACAAATAAGATAACTACACACAAAAGGACACGTGCAAAAAAAAAGAGGTAGAGGAATCCATTTAAATTGATGCACAAGACCAAGACCTCTGAAAACATGAGAAATCAGACTGACAAATGTCCCCCCAAAATCCAACATCCCCCAACAAAGGATCTCACTGACAGTGAGGCAGATGAAAACCCAGAGGAAGACTATTAAAAACTAATTATCAAAATGTTCAATGAACTAAAAGAAGATCTAAGGAAGAAATTAAGAGAACAATTACAGGGAAATGTTTAATACAGAAATAGACATAGTGCAAAGAAACCATGCAGACCTCTCAGAAATTAAACACAAAATCAATCAAATCATAATCTCATTTGAAGGCATCACTAACAGATGGTGTAGAAAACAGAACCTCAGCCCTTGAACATAGAACTGTAGCCACTGAGGACAGGGTATATAATCTTGAGTCCAAAAATAATAAAGAAAAAAATGAACAGAACATGACCAGAAAACTGGGACAACTTTAAGAGACTAAACCTGAGAATCACTGGGATAGAAAAGAACATGCAGATACAAACTAGAGGCACAGAGAACATTTTCAATGAGATAGTTATAGAAAACTAATCATATATCAGAAACGAGATAGACTACCACAAACAGGAGGCTTACAGGACCCCAAATAGACCCAGCCAAATGAAATGTTTGTGGAGACATATAATCAAAATCCCTAAAGTGGAAAACAAGGAAAGAATATTAAAAGCTGCAAAGAGAAATATCAGGTCACATTTAGAGGCAAATCAATAAGGTCCATTTCTGACTTCTCTGCTCATACCCTAAAATAAAAGAGGGCTTGGAATGAGCTGCTCCAAACTCTAAAAGAAAAGACCTGCAGCCAAGGTTACTATACCCAGCAAAACTCAGTTTCAATTTTAAGGGGGAAATTAAAACATGCCACAATAAGAATAAACTAAAATTCATGAATACCAAACCAGCACTACAAAGAACATCCAAAGATAAACTTCACACAGAGGAACTAAAAGATCATTTCCAAAGCCCTCAAACAGAGGACAAACAATAGAATAAAAAGCCACTAAGTGAGAATCAAGAATAGCTAAAATACAGCAAAAAAAAATTTTAAATGGCAGGAAGCCCCAAACACATATCCATAATAACACTGAATGCTAATGGTCTCAACTCCCCAGTGAAAAGACACAGATTAATAGAATGGATTAAAAAAACAAAATCCAAATATATGCTGTTTAAAAGAGACCCATATTATAGGCAAAGACACCCACCCGCTGAAGAGAAAAGGATTGCAAAAAATATCCCAGGCACATGGTCCAAGAAAACAAGCAGGAGTAGTTATTCTCATATCTGACAAAGTACATTTCAAGCAAAATTTAATCAGAAGACACAAAGAAGGCCATTCCATCCTACTAAAGTAAATAATTCGACAAGATATAACCATAGTAAACATCTGTCAATGCACCCTTACATGGAAAAATTACTCCATGACATTAAGTCCTACACAGACCACAACACAATTATACAGGAGGATTTCAATACCTTATCACCAATAGATAGGTCATCAAAACAACAACAAATCAACAAAGATAAATCCAACCTAAACAATGCTAAAGGGACCCAAAGGACATCTATAGAATATTCCACCCCAAAACAGCTAAATTTACCTTCTCAGCCTATAATAAAAAATTTAGAGATCCCAAAGAAATTAGCTGATGCTCCCACCTCAAGGCCTTAGAAAAAGAACAACAAACTAACCCCCCAAACCAGTAGAAGGCAGAAAATAATTATGATAATTATTGAAATCAATGAAATTAAAAATAAGAAAACAATATACAGGATAAATATAACATAGAGTTGGTTCTTTAAAAAGACAGATTGGAGATGAAAGAAGAGATATCAACACTGACCCCTCTGAAATTTAGATGATTATCAGATCCTATTCTGAAAATTTACCTCCAATACACTGGAAAATCTGCAAGACATGAACAAATTTCTAGACACATATAACCTGCCCAAATTGAACCATAAAGATATAGAAATCACACAAATCAATGAATGTGATCCATCACTGAAACAGAATTCAAATCACATGATCATCTCAGTAGATGCAGAAAAGTCCTTTGATAAAATCCATGTTAAAAATGCTGGAGAAGCTACAGCTCGAAGAATCTTACCTCAACATCATAAGGGCCTTATGACAAACCCAAAGCCCACATCATACTAAATGGAAAAAAAAAACTAAAACCATTTACACTAAATTCAGGAACAAAACAAGGCTGTCCACTCTCATCACTCCTATTCTATATAGTCCTCAAAACCTTAGCCAGAGCAATCAGGCAAGGAAAGAAAATCAAAGGGATGCAAACAGGAAAAGAAGTCAAACTATCTCTGTTTGCTGGTGATAAGATCCCATATATACAGGATCCACACCCCACCCCCCAAAAATAAAAACACCGCAACTTGGGAATTAACCTAACCAAGGAGGTAAAAGAGCTCTACAATGAAAATGAAAATTATAGAACACTGAAGAAACAAATTGAAGACCTTAGAAGATGGAAAAACATCCCATGTTTTTGGATAGGCAGAATTAATACTGTCAAAACAGCCATATTATCAAAAGCAATATACAGATCCAATGCAATCCCCATAAAAATACCAATGACATTCCTCACAGAATTAGAAAGGAAAGATTTCTTAAATCCATTTGGGAGAATAAGAGACTCAGAATATCCAAAGTAATACTAAGCAAGAAAAGCAGAAGTAGAAAAGTAGAGGACGACATCACAGAAGAAGCAGAAGTAGAAGGCATTGTAACATGTGATCTAAATCATACTACAGAGCTGCAATGACAAAAACAGCATGTGCTACACAAGACAGTCGGGAAGATCAGTGGAACAGCACAGAAGAGGCAGACAGACCCACAAACCTACAGCTGTCTGATATTGAAAAAGTGTTAAAATACATCTTGGAGAAAAGATAGCCTTTTTTCAAATGGGAAAACTGGACTGCTATATGTAGAAAAATGAAATTAGACCTCTATCTTTCACCTGCACAAAATGCAAATAAAAATGGATCAGAAACTTAGGAATTACACTAGAATCTGTATGTAAAGAATAATAATAAAAGAGGAGACAGAGACAAGGTGCAGAGGCAGGGAAGGTAGCAGAGTGGATTTTCATGTAGTGTTTCACCATTTTCAAAAAGAAAGCTTGTACATTTAGAATGTTTCTACTTTTTTCTTTCCATGTTGTAACATTAGGGAGGAACTAGTTAAGAAAGCAGGCTGAAAACAGATAAGATAGCCAGCCAAGCAGCTTGGATTTAAAAGAGACACTTTTTTTCCTTTTGTCTTAACTGTTTTTTCATAAGCCTAGTAAATCTTGTAGGTCCTGAAACTTACATTTTAAATATAAGGCTAGGAAAATTAGAGATCCAGCAGAAGTTAAAAGGTAAGTAAAACTGTTATAACCATTTTTTCTTTTCTAAGATAATTCTCTCAAAGCATGATGTTTCAGTTTACATACTTTGTGGAGAGTTATTTTTTCTTTTTTCTTGTTGTTTTAAATCTTGCAAATTTTGTGACAGTTTCCACACATGGTTGAGTATAAGTAATGATTTGCTGTGAATTGGGAGGGACACAGCATGGTAGCCACAGGGAGCTTTTGGACACCTGTACAACTGCTTGAGGAAAACACAGGGTCTGCCCTCCATCATGCAGTGCTGGCACAGACTTCCTGAACAAGGCCCAAAACACAAGAAATAAAACCAACAATCAGTAAGTGGGATGCTATCGGACTGGGGTTGTGGCTCAGTGGTAGAGCACTTGCCTGGCCTATGTGAGGCCCTGGGTTGGATCCTCAGCACCACATATAATAAAAGACCACTGACAACTAAAAAATATTAAGAAAAAAATAAGTGGGATACTCTCAAAATAAAAAGCTTCTGCACAGCTAAGGAAAGAATTAAGAGCATGATGAGAGAGCTTGCAAATGGGAGAAAATCTTGGCCTGCTACTCCTCCAATAGGAGATTAAATATCCAAAATACAAAAAACTTAACACCAAAAATACCCAAACAACCCAATCAACAAATAGGCAAAAGAACCAAACAGAAACTTCTCAAAATAAGAAACACAAAATGCCAGTAAATACACGAAAAACATGTTCAATACCTCTAGCAATTAGGGAAATGCAAATCAAAACTACACTAAGATTTCATCTCACTCCAGTCAGAATGTCAGTGATCAAGAAGACATACAATAAATGCTGGAGAGGCTGTGGGGAGAAAGGAAGACTTGTACATTGTTGGGACTGCTGCTTGGTCCAACTACTCTGGAAAGCAGTCTGTAGATTTGTTAAAAAAAAAAAACTAGGGATGGCAGCACCAGATGACCCAGCTATCCCACTCCTTGGTGTTTCCCTAAAATATCTAAAATGAGCATACTAAAACGGCACAGCCACAACAATGTTTATAGCAGCACAATTCACAAGAGCTAAACTACGAAATCAACCCAGATGCCCATCAACAGATGAATGGATTCAGAATTTGTGATTACACACACACACACACACACACACACACACACACACGGAATTCTACTCAGCCATTAAAAAGAATTATGAAAAAAAAAAAAAGAGTGGAATTTGCTGGGAAATGAGTGGAACTGGAGACTATCATGCTAAGTGAAATTAGCCAAACTCAGAGACTCAAAGGTCAAATGTTTTCTCATATATGGAAGCAGAAGTAAAATGAAGAAAGGGAGAAGATAAGATTACATAAAGAACCAATCAAATACAAATTAACGGACAAGTGAAAGGAAGTCTAGTAGAAAAGAAGAGGGAGAGGGGGAGAGGGGAGGGAGGGCTGGAGGGAAAGGGGGAGAGAAGGGCTGTAGCATGAACTGAAATCAATTTCCATGACGTATGAGCTAACTGGATGAACCCAACTACTATGAATAACCATAAAACTCTATAAAAGTAATAGTAAAATATAATGGTTAATGTATTTTTAATAATAAAACTCCCTATACAAGCTGACATTCTTTGCAAGAACCATAAAATCACTATAAGAAGGACACAGATCAGGGGCTGGGGCTATAGTTCAGTGGCAGAGCACTTGCCTAGCACATGTGAGGCAATGAGGTCGATCCTTAGCACCACATAAAAACAAACAAAATAAAGACACACTGTCCACCTACAACTACAAAAAAAGAAAAAAGAAAGAAAGAGATCGTGAGGAGACAATTTATAAGAGAATAAGTTAAATCAGAAAACAAATGCCAGCAAGTACATAAGAAAAACAGTATGGTCTACAGGGTAGGAGAGTGTGGATATTGAGCAGCTCTATATGGGGGTCAAGAAACACTGCCAGAGCTCCAAGCCTTGCCCCACTGTCTGCCCAATAAGAGACCCTGGACAAGTTATTTAACTCAAGACTCAAATCCTCTTCTGTTGCCCAGGAATGCAGAGGTACCTACAAATGTTGCGGGGACTATGGCCCTTTGCCTAGGACCTGCACACAGTAAGTTCTTCATAAGCCAAGGGGACAGTTGGGTTTTTATTTTTATATTTATTTTTTAGTTGTAGTTGGACACAATACGTTTATTTATTTATTTTTATGTGCTGAGGATCGAACCCAGGGCCTTACACGTGCTAAGCGAGTGCTCTACCGCTGAGCCACAACCTCAGCCGAGAAAAGTTTTAATGAGAATATCCAGTATTGTGAGTAAGAAAAATCACACTGACACTGTGCTTTGTTTCTGTCCATGGTGCTGATCTGTTAGACCAATGGCTGGGATCTATTACAGTGAAAGAGTACAGAGCAGAATCAGCAAAGGGAGTGGGTTAATGGGGCAAGGTCCAGTGGAAATGAAGCAATAGCTTCCTATGGATTCACAAGCAATAAACTATGGCCGACCAGGAAATGATGTCCACAAGAAAAATACCTAGAGTTAGTGCCCAGAGTTTTTACTGGGGGCTAGGAAGCTGACAAATCTATAACACAATTCAGAAATATTTAGTCTGAAAAGTGATCCTACCCTCTGACCCAGCAATCCTGTTCCTGTGACTCAGTCCTACAGCAAAAAGGGCAAAAGTGCACATAGCGTGTGCACACACATACACACATCACACACTCACGTTAACATTAATGTGAAATTAGAATCTAAATAGAAAATGGAATGAATAGAAATGAATATTTCAACTAAAACTTGTAAAAACAGCAGAAATATGTGAATTTTATGACTATGATAATTTTCAAAAAATAAGTATAGTTACCAATAACCACATGTAGCTGTTTTTTCCATCTTTTCCTTTCTCTGAACTTTATGTAATTTAAAAAACAGTATTTTGATAAAGAAAATTTCTTCTTTTAATGTCAAAACATGAGCCCTACTGTTTTCCCTGTGCTGCCATCTGGCTTCTTTTAATACATACCCTAAGAAACCAGACGTCTCCAAAGCTCGATGCCTCAGCGGGTGGCCTCTTCACCTGGCTTACACCACACTGCTGATCCCTACTCCTGGCACAGGTGTCCCTCCTGACACAGAAGGCGGTCGTGTATGACCAGGAAGCAGGCCTTCCCCAGGCACTACCTGCCAGTGCCTTCGTTTTGAACTTCCAACTGTGACATGGAGTTTTTGTTGTTCGTGAACCACCCAGCATCTGGTACAGTAGCTTGAACTGTGAGAAGTAGGCCCTGTCCTTGGTCACTCACCTGGGCCCTGGCGTCGTCTTGGAGGCTCCACCGTCCAGGGTGCTTTCCCTTTCTCCAGTAAGGCAATGACATTTGGCCTTCGAGAGGAAAGACCTGCACATAGGACAAGCATGGAACTGACCTCACTGTCAGCACCACAGTCGGAGCCAAGCCCTGTGTCAATGGGGTGAGGGTGTACCAGCCCAGTGGGACACACAGGACATGGAGGGCAGCTGGAGAATGGGCTCTGTGATACTGTGACTTGTAAGACACATAAACCCTCAACCCTAGAAAATAACTGGTGGCCAGGTACTCCTGGGAGCCTCCACATGGGTTAGAGGATCCCAGTATGTGATCAGAGAGATGGGACTTTCACCTCACCCCAAAACTCTGGAGAAGGACAGGGGCTGGACAGAGATCACTGATGGCCAATGATCTCATCAATCAGGACCACATATGAAGCCTTGACAAGGCCCAAAAAGACAGGTTGGGAGAGCTTCCTGTTGCTTACCTGTGGAGGTGGACCACCAGAGAGGGAGCAGAAGCTCTACACCCCTTCCCCTCACCTTGCCCCCTGCATCTCTTCACCTGCTCTTCATCTGCATCCTGACATATCTTGATATTTAACTGGCAAAGCCTCAGTAATGTGCTTTCTTTTGTTCTGGGGTAAAACCTGAGGGGACTCACGGGAACCCCAAATTTACAGTTGGGTTGGTCAGAAATCCCAGGGGATTGCCAGATTAGGCAGTCTTATGAGATGAAGCCCCTAGGCTGTGGGTTTGATGCATCTCCAGGTAGTACCAGAGCTGGACTGTCAGCCAGGCATGAGAATCGTGGTGTGTGGTGAAAACTCCAAACACGTGGAGATCAGACTGTTCTGTGCTGAGTGGTGAGTGACAGTTGGAGAAATTGTTTGGTTTTTAAAGTCTTATACCAGGAGGATGCACACTCAGCTATAGCCAATAGAGTGCTCCATTCTAACTCCTCAAAACCAATTATTTTCCTGAACAAGGAGGTCAGATGCTCAAAGTTGGGTTAGTAGGCTACTGTCTCTCAGCTCCAAGCTCTACCCTTCTATGCTCGGCTTTGTCACACTAGGGTCGGACTTTAGCAGCTGCTTCCACTCAGTGTCCACCAAAGGGGCTCTGCTGACTTCCATCTCTGGTTTTCTTTTTGTCCCTGCACTCCCAGAACTAGCCGCCTCTGGCTCCCTCAGAAGTAAAAACCAAACAGGCAGTGCAACTCCCCTTCTCCTCAGAATATGAACCCCTGTGCTTGCATATGAATGTTCACAGCATGTGAATGTTTCACAGCAGGGTGGAAATGACCCAAACACCCAGGAGTTCATGAGTGAACGAACGAACAAGATGTGGTCTATCCACACAATGAAACATTACGTGGCAATGAACAGGAATGGGGTTCTGATACATGCTATAATATAGACGCACCTCAAAAACTATGCTAAGTCAAAGAGACTACATACTTTAGATTCCATTTGTATGCAAGCCCCAGAACAGACAAGTTCATAGAGATAGGAGGAAGAGTAGCAGTCATCTAACCTGGTAAATCAGGTGAGCAGGGAAAGAAGAGTGATTCTAATGGGTATTGGTTTTCTTCGGGGGGCAATGAAAACATTCTAAAATTCACTGTGTGGCCAGGCAGGTGGCGTATGCCTGTAATCCCAGTAATTCAGGAAGCTGAGGAAGGAGGATGGGAAGCCTCAGCAACTTAGTGAGGCACTAAGCAAATTAGCAAGACCTTGTCTCCAAAAAAAAAAAAAAAAAGGCTGGGGCTTAGTGGCAAAGCACTTGCCTTCCATGTGTAAGGCACTGGGTTTGATCCTTAGCACCACGTAAAAATGAAATGAATAAAATAAAGGCATTCTATCCATCTACTACTACAAAAAAATTTTAAAACAAAACAAAAAAATGCCAGGTGCAGTGATACACACCTGTAATTCCAGTGGCTCAGGAGGCTAAGGCAGGAGGATTGCAAGTTCAAAGCCAGCCTCAGCAATAATGGTGAAGCACTAAGCAACTCAGTGAGACCCTGTCTCTAAGTAAAATACAAAATAGGGCTGGGGATGTGGCTCAGTAGTCAGGTGTCCCTGACTTCAATCCCCAGTAGCAAAAAAAAAGTCTGGGGATATAGTTCAGTAATTAAGTGCCCCTGGGCTCAATCCCCAGTACCAATGAATGAATAAATAGCTAGCTAGCTAGATAGATAGATAGATAGATAAAGAAATGAGAAAAAGAAAAAAAAAATTGGTTGTGATGGCTGTACAACTCTGTTAATACAACAAAAACACTGAATCATGTACTTCATATAGACAAACTATATTTTAAGTGAATGATATAATAAACCTGTTAAAAAATAAAAAGAAAAGCAAAAAACCAACACAAACAAATAAGTACCACAACTGGATTAGCATCCATTTCCCTAACTAGACCCTAATTGACAAATATCCCTTAATAGGCTTGTTGTGGATTATGGAGGGAAGGGCCTTACCCAGTGAGACCAGGTTCGTGTAGTTTTCCAACATGACATCTTCATACAAATCCTTCTGAATGGGGCTTAGCCATTCCCACTCCTCCTGGGAGAAGTAGATAGCCAAGTCCCCAAAAGTCACTGGTGCCTGAAATGAAAAATCGAATGTCCATTCACCATGACCTTGTGTTTCCACAAAGCTGGAGAAAATGGTAGCCTCATCCCAACACAGATAACACATGGTACCAGGAATCATGCAGGGAGCACTGGGGGTTCTGAGGCTAAAGGGTGCAAGTGTTTTACATAAATTAAATAAAATGCAGTGCAATATGATATAACTGCTATTAAAAGAGTATGCCAGGTGTGGTGGCACACACTTACAATCCCAGAAGATAAGGCAGGAGGATCACATGTCCAAGGCCAGCCTGGCAAATTCAACAAGACCCTGTCTTAAAAAATAAAGCCGGGAACGGTGGCACACACCTGTAATCCCAGTGGCTCAGGAGGATGAGGCAAGAGGATCTAGAGTTCAAAGCCAGCCTCAGCAACAGTAAGGTGCTAGTGAGACCCTGTCTCTAAATAAAATACACAACAGGGACAGAGATGTGGCTCAGTGGTTGAGTGCCCCTGAGTTCAATTCCCAGTACCCAAACAAATTAAAAATTAAAATCAAATAAAAAGGACCGGAGGTGTAGTTCAGTGGCAGAGTGCCCCTGGATTCAATCTCCAGTATGAAAAAACCCAAATAAACCAAAAAATATTATGTTGAATAAAAAGCGGACCAACTCAGACATGCTGGGAATTCACGAAGAAAGGCATCTTTAGCACCTGCCTAAACTGGCTCACTAGTGCTCCTGTGAACCACAGGTCCTGGTCCTGCCCCCAGGACCACAGTAACTATGCAGGTGAAGGATCTGAGGCCACACAGGCAAGGCACCTGACTTAACAGGAGGACCTGGCAGTTTGGCTCCCCATTCAAGCTCCTAAGCACAGACTCTGTTAAAGAACATGTGAATAAGTTTTGTATGACAAAAAGTTCCTTGCAGGTACACTAACCACTTAACACAGGGAGTCTGGCTTGGCTGTTGGTTGTTGCTGGCTTAAAGATGGAAAAGGCGGCCAAGAGAACATCATGAATATCAGAATACAGCTGACACCTTGACCTCAGCTCTAGAAGACCCAAACAGAGAACCCCACTAAGCCATGTTGTGCCTGGACCCTGACCCATGAGACTGCACAATAAGAAACATGTGCTGAGAGGCCAAGTTGGAATTTGTCACGAAAGCAGGAAAGAATGAATGTCCCCAACACAGAGAGAAATGTGCTTGTTTTGGAAAACTCCTCCACACTCGTCCTGAAGACTGTTCCAATGTCCAATGGTGAGGAGTACTGACCACAGGAGGCTAGTACACCATGTGGCCCTGCCTGCAAAGCACCCACAGGTTCCTCTCAGACTTGGCTCTTTGCTGGAGAACTCTACTCTGTGCTAATATGGGTTTTACAAGGAGAAACAAAGCCATCAATGGGACGAATATGAAGCACATGTTGAATCTTCTCTGCCTCTGTAGGTCTCACGTGGGCACTTGTCCCCACCCAGAGAAACCACAGGGTTCTTGTCCTCCCCTCAGGAGAAGGCACTCTGCCAGCACTGCAGAGCCCCTGGGGATGCTGAACGGTCATGGGCATACTGAGGAATGGGCACAGGGCCCTGGGCAGCTTCCTGGGCCTCTCACCTCTCATTCTCCAATATCACTGGGAGAACACCAGGGACGGACGAGGGGTCTCCTACAGGCAGGAAGTCTCTGGAAGGAAAGCAAATGGCTATACCTTACGAAACAGAATGGACTATTCCTGAAAAGAGGAACTGCCACTTACCTTGGATTTGGATTTCCGCCGTGCAGCAGGCATCCTTTCCCTTCCCTTCAGGCTCCACGTTCAGAGAGAGGCGGAATGCTGGGAAGGCAGTGCTGGGGAGAAGAGAGGTCTTGGGGTCAAGTGGACCTTTTGAGTGGTCCCAGAGTCCCCTGGACCCTCACCTGGACATGACGTGCAAATACAAGTGTTTGCACAGATGCCATGGCATCTGCAGCAAGCCTGCCCTCTCCCAAAGTCAGGCAAGGGGAGGGACTGTTGGCCATGGCCAACAGTGACCACTTTTAGGATCATGGCAGGCTCCTGATCGGAATCAAATGAGGAATGTGCTATTATCTCATTTTCCACTTGACACGCATGTATTAAGCATCTAAAGGTGCCAGGCACTGTCCCTGGCACTGGGGAGAGCAACAAGCTAGGACAAACAGTACCTGCTCCCATGCCCCTGTACTTGCAACAGAGAAAAGCAATCCACATGGAGCACAATGACAGCCAAGGTCACTGCTATGAAGGGAAGAGGACCAGTGTACAGGAATAGAGAATGATGTGGTGGTCAGGGAAGGCTTCCCTAGAAGGTGACAGTGAGTTGAGGTCTGAATGCAGAAAGAATGTGAGCTACCAAGTCACAGAGGAGAGCTTCTGGGCAGATGTACAGCAGGTGTAAAGGCCACACAGCAGGCCTGGCTTGGTGAATAAGGAAGTGAGGTCATATACTGAAGCAGAGTGAGGTAGGAGGGCAGGAGGGAAAGATCAAGAAGGTGGTGAGCAGTTTGGATTTGATCCTAAGTGCTAGATACCACTAGTGGACAGAAGGGAGGGGCTGAGCAGGGAGCGACAAAATCTAACTTTACATTTAACAAAATGTTGGGGGGTGGCCATAAATTTGTTTGGGGGATGAGGGAAGCAAGAGATGAAGCAGAAGTTGGTTAGATAGTGATACAATGGGGGGGTGGACAACATTATATGGGGGAACAACAGTGTGGACTAGGGTAGGAGGGATGCAGGGGAGATGGTCAAACCACCTCCTTGAGTTGAGGATGTAGCTCAGCAGTAGAGCTTGACTGGCATGCATAAGGCCCTAGGCTCAACTTCCAGCATCACAGTGAGAAACACAAAATACCCCCTCTAGTCTAAAGGAGTCTCAGGCCTAAGTGAGCCACACGTATGCCATCCAGTATAAATGCCACAAGCCACAAGTGATTAGCAATGGAAATAAGGTCAGTGCAACCGAGGCATTAACTGTATTTGAATTCCAATTAATTCATTACTGAAACAACTGAATAGTAAATTCAAAAATCTCTAGATAAAAATCTATTATGAAATTAAAATGAAAAACTGATAATCCAGTTACCATAAGCTTTAAAGCATTTTTAGAACAATCTGGTGTGTCGCTCTATTTTTCCAACAGTCAATTTTATGAAATAAACAGACTTATTAGCATGAAAAAAGAATACGAAATACTTCACATACTTTTTTCTATTTGTTACAGGTTAAATGGTAATGTTTGGGATACACTGACTTAAATAAAGCGTGTCACTAAAATGAACTTTAACAGCATATTTGCTTCTTTTCACTTGTTTTCAACAAGGCTACTGGAATGTTTACATTGTACATGCTTCTATTGCACCTATAAAGGACAGTACTCTTCCAAACCACAGAACCTATGTTCCAACATCGCTCCTTTTTCTTCAGATCACTTACTGATTTTGTACTTTTCTGGAGTTGGGAGCCTCACACATGCTAGACAAGTGCTCTACCTCTGACCTAAGCCACCAATCAGAGCACTTCCTGTTCATGCTTCCAAGGCCTGAGAAACACACCCAGTAAACTGCCCAACCACCCTCTGGGTGCTGAACCAGAGGCAGAATTCAATCATTTTATGCTGAAACCATATCACAGAGAAACAGTTCTGCTGGCCAAAGCCCTCTAACTTGTCCCCTGGAGAAGATCAGAGGAGGAACAAACTCTTTACTCCTCTCTGTAGAACACAACAGTAGCAAAAAGTAACAGCAACAAATAAAGCTAAGATCAATTAGTTGACATTGAATATTTACATGTATAGTTTGAAGCCATTGGCAACTTTTTACAGCAGCCACAGGAAACGAGTATAACAACCTTCCATTGTTTCCTTCCAACTCAGGAAACCCCCAAATGGACTTCTTTTTGCTTTGTCGGTGGCTTGATGCTGAAAAAAAAAAAAAAAATGTGTAATTCAGAATTTCAGGTATGCAGGGGGAAGTATGCTTGCTGATGGCTGAAACTAGCCTGTTAGGCCACTCGAAAGGGCCAGAAAGAGCACCAAAACACTAGCTCCTGCCTCAGTTTACAAGTGTAGCCCAACTCAACTGCACAGTCGTGCAATTCTCTGGAAGACCTCCAATTCCACAGTTTTAAGTAAGATCTGGTAGAAACCTAGTCACACTGCCACATACTTGTAAAACCACTGACAGTCCTCAGCGGGGTCTCATGGACTTGATAAACAGCCTCATCAGATTGTCAAGTGTACACATCAGAGCAACAGAAAAGCACGCAGGCCCATCACCCAACACTGCTGCAGAATCCAGCGATCCTGGGCCCATCACCCTGGTCGGAGAATCTCGCACCCACCAACCTTTGATGTGGCACCATCCTGTGACCCTAGACCCAACGCACCTCGCTGTCGCAGAATCGGGCGCAGTCCCAGGCCCATCACCCGAGGCACTAGCTCTCAGACACTTCCACACCAGCGTCCTGGTGGCGACCACCGCCACAACTGCGCAATAACCCCCGCGCATGCGCGATCGCCTCCGGGACCCCGGCCCGCACGGCCCCGCCCCCAGGGCTTCCCCGAGCGGGAAGGCCCGCCCCCAACCACGGCCCCGCCCCTCAGCGTGAAGCCACGCCAGCGCGCTCACGTGAAGGGAGCCCAAGCCGCCAGCCAACCCGCTCCTCACCCGGCGGGAAGCCGCGTGCACGCGCCTCCGGGCTGAGGCCCCGCCCTGATGTGCTCGCCACGCCATCTCTGTGCTCGCCGTCCGGCCGGCGTTCTCAGGCCGCGCCCCTGGCTGGTGGGCTTCGAGGCGGCTTTACTCACGGGCTGGTCGGCCTATAACTCTCAGAAGCCTCCGGGCGGCACAACTGAGGAGGGCCTCGCTCAGGACGCGGGGCAAAGGAGGCTCCAGCCGCGCGAATTCCCATCTGTCCAGTGTGGCAAGAGCGGACCGAGAGAGGGCCAAGGAGACAACTCCGCGCCCTCGCAGATGGGGAGGCCCGGCTACTCTGCGCGGTCCCGGACTATGCTTCCCAGAAGCCCCCGGGCACGCGCTCCTGTGAACTGCGCCTGCGCAGCGGGGAGGGGCAGGCGTGGTGGCGGTGAGGTGACGGGCGGTGGGGCTGGCGTGACGAGTGGCTGCGCGCGCATGCAGAAGTCCCGTTTTTGTTGGACGCGGGTTCCTCAGCATCCATTAGGCTTTTGCGCAAGCGCAGAGCTGTGCGATAGCTTCCACGCCCCACAGAGATCGAGTCACGTGTGGCCCTTTTGGCTTGGGTGCTCACCGGTGGAGAGTGTGCGTGTGATGCGGGGGCACTGGCAGCACTTGTCTGCCCGCGTTTGCACCAGGACTCAGTTCTGCAGGTGCAACACAGAAAGCCTGAGATGCTTCATTGGCTGTCTCTTTAGATCAGTTTTCGTGATTTATGCGTGAAAAGTCACGTTTTGTGACCAGGTGTGTTGAGACGCAGGTTTTGTGGTTGTTCAGATGAGCGCACAGCCCAGGGCTTGCATTCTCAGGCACGTGACCCTGTGAGTTTTGGAAACTAGGTATGGAGATGGAGGAACCAGACCTGATTATTGCGTGCAATTATAAGAACATTATGATGAAGAACCAATGCCTGAGGCAAGGGTTGTCTTTCCCCCCCTCACCTCTGTCAGCTTCTCTTTAGGGTGAAAGACCCCAGCCCAGCAACCTTAGGCTTAGTTACAAAATTATTAGGGCACGTCACAAACCTGCAGACAATGTGTTTTTCAGATAATCAGTTAAGTGTGACCGATTGAAAAGGGAAAAACAGGATGGTTGGGAAAGAGCAGAAAAACAGATTCCAGGGCATGCCTGAATAAACAGGGGCTAATAAGCAGGAACAGAAAAATCAGAGTGCTCATATGTAACTGTCATGTGGTATTTTTCCAGGAACATAAAATGAAAAATAACTTTACCCTTTAGGTAACCTATATACTGGGTTCAAAATAGCCAATAAGAAACCTGTTGCTTACCGCACGCGCGAAACCTGCCCCTTTACCCTATAAAAGACCTGTACCCCAAAGCCCGGTGTGCCAGCTCACCAAAGCTCCAGCTGAGGTTTCGCTGAGCACCCGCAGGCGTCTGTGTCTGAATAAACCTCATGCGTTTGCAGCCAGTGCCTCGTGCGTCTTTCTTGGACAGGGAATCGGTGGGTCTTTCAAGGGAACCTAAATTAACCATGGGTCCCTACCTATTAGATTGTAGATGTCCCGGGACAGGTTTTCTCCTCCACCTCCCACCCCACCCCCCCCCCCCCCCGCCCAGGGAATTTTTCCTTATTTTTCTTTTTGTAAAGTCATTATTAAGGTACGGGTATAAGGGGTATCACGTGAAGCAGGAAATCAGACAATCCAAATAAACTAGAAATTAAACCAGATCCTGCAGGCAGGGTGGGAGGTGGCACATTCTTTCCAGAGCTGTCCTCAAAAGCAAGAATGGAAGACAAAAACAGAAAACCGCCACTCAGCTGCAGAAGGAAGCTGGGGACTTGCCTGATAGCTGTTAATGTCTTTGTGAGAGGGCAGGCAGCCATTTGAGTGCCTTTTCTGGAATAGACCAAGGATGATAAGTCCAGTTATTTTTAAGGCTTCAGTTAGCTCTGCAACCAGCAGGTTGTGGAGGGACACACCATCGTGGGAGTACACCCAGGTTTTCTCAGTCCAGTCCTACTGCTTGGGTCCACTGGAAGTAGATGATAACCAGATAGTTTGTCTGGGGTCTACCTGTTGGTCACACAAGTTCCTAGATCTCCACCCAGTTTAACTGTTAGGACACCACTCCCAAAGAGACATAGTCCTCCAGTGTACAGGGCTTGCCTGCAAGGTCTTCAGAAAACTCTGCCAAGGCATCCAGCGTTTTCCTCTGCTGGTCTTTCATAGGCGGTTTCGTCTAGAGAGCCTGGGTTGCCCAAAGATCCTGAGTTCCTCAAAGGCATGAGATAAGACACTCTGCTTTTTGACATTCAGGATCTGGTTGAGGTAGTGGAGGTTAAAGCTGGCTTGGCTGGGCACATAGGCCACAGCGGTCAACACCTGCAGTCCAGGGCGGCCACAAAACCAGGCAAGAGCTCCATCCATTGGGTGACTCCCAGGAGGCTGGTGGCCATGCAGCGCAGGAACTTCCCTGGGACAGGTTTTCAAAGCCAGAGATTGAACAGGTGCCTGTCAAATAGTCTTGTTTCTTATACTTTGTGACTTTTTGAGCTCTTTAGGAATGTGGCTACATCACTTAATGCTCGACCAATTAACTGCCACCTAAACTATAACCTGGTAGACTTACGTCTTAGAAATAAAGCTCTTAAGGAGGTAGACTCAAGTTATCTTGAATTACTGCTGCCTGTGGTGAAGGCCACTTTGGGCTAACACTCACAGATGACAGATAACTGTCTTTTTTCTACACCACTTATCATAAATTCCCTCTGCGTGGTCTTTGGTCATGCAGGCCAAGAATTCAAACCCACCAATGTTGTAATGGTTAACAGAAATTGTCAAATTTCCTATAAAAGCCCCATGTAACCTCAACTTGAGGCCCAGAACTTAAGAGCACTAGCTCCTCTGTGTAACTAAACATGAGTTCTCCAGCCCTCTTAGTCTCTTGCTGGGCCTGATTTCCATAGCAGTATTAAAGAGTCAATGTTTGCGGGGAGGGGCAGGGGTTGTGGCTCAGCCTTCCCTGCTAGTGTGTGGGAGGCGCTGGGTCTGATCCTCAGCACCATATAAAAATAATTAAAGGTATCCTGTCCGACTACAACATATATACATAAAATATTATATGTATTTATATATAATATTTTATATATATTTATATATGGGGGGACTAGTTTTGGCTTCTCATTTGTGTAACCCGGTGGTGATAATAAAAAGATAATAAAATATAATTTAAAAAGTAAAAATATTTAAAAAATAAAATATAATTTTTAAAAAGATAATAAAAAGAGCAGCTAATATATATGACTCTTGGGACTTTTAGTGTTGCTACTGAAACCAGAGCTTTAAGATGCTGGATATTCACTTCTGTTGGCCAGTGGAGTTCGCTAGCTGCTGATCTCTGCAACTGAAATACCCTTTAGTGTTAGCAGCTGCACACAGCAGGAGGGATCTTCAGCAGGAGCTTCGTAAGGGTTGCTGATAGTAAAGCTGGATTTTCCTGTGAGAAACTGATGTGACTCCAGTTTTTGAAGAATAAATGAATAACAGCAGCTTCTACCTTAAAGCCTGTCCTAAGGAAGGGGGCGTGACCCTTGTCCTTTGGAAAAAACCCACAGAGCACTCCTAGGCACATACCCACCTGCTGAGTTGTTTGTCTGTAAATAACAGGAGAGGTCTGCTGTGCCAGGTGTCCCTGACTCAGCCAGGCTAGGTGAGGACCCATAGCCACCCCCTAGCAACCTCCAATCAGCATGAGACAGGGAAATACCTGGGATGCCAGATGACCCCCCAGTAGTTTATGGGGGTTGATAACATGTTGGGAGACCATGTAGTTCAGCACGTACTCCCCTCGTGACCTAAATCAATCAGTTCAAAGGAATCCCCTTCTTGTACTAACCAATCACTCCTACCCATCGTGTTCCCGCCATTGAATGTGCTAATCAATGTTAAGAGTTGTTGTCTGACTTTCCCGTGGTATGAAATGATTTGCTGTGTGATGTTGTGACACATACAGTATCCCCCCAGAACCTATAAAATCTCACTGGACAAAGGACCGAGACTCACTCCCTGGGACCGCTGTGTCGGGAACGGTTGTGAGTCCAGGCTGGAGCTTGCAATAAAGACTCTTGTGTGATTGCATCAGATTCGGCTCCTGGAGGTCTATTGGGGTCCCACAAATCTGGCATTACATCTGGGGGCTCGTCTGGGATCCCCCAGACCCCAGAACCCCCGAACCGGAGAGTCTAACACTGATGAGTCTTGTTATTTGTGTGTCTGTTGTCTGCTTTGTTCTGACTACGGCCCGTAGAATCTGTATTCTGGGCTGGCAACTGGCCTTGACATACGGTCACCAGCCGGGGCTCCTGGGAGATGTCCCAGACCCCAATATGAGGGGGATACTCCCCCAATCTGGAGTGTCAGACCCAATCTGAAGAGGATACTCCCCCAATCTGGGGTTCAGGGACTCACTCCCTGGGACCGCTGTGTTGGGAACGGTTGTGAGTCCAGGCTCCAGCTTGCAATAAAGACTCTTGTGTGATTGCAAAGGATTCAGCTCCTGGAGGTCTATGGGGTCCCAGGAACCTGACATAACACCTGCTCTATGAACCCAGCAGTGTGTTGCAGCAAACCCCAATAACTCGTGGCCAATTTCCTCCCTGGTTCTTGTCTCACAGACTTGAAGAATAAAATACACAGGCAATCAGGAAAGGAAAGTGTTAGGTCAGTGGCAGCAACTTGGTGGCGACTTAGTGGCAACTTACAACAAAGCAGCCCGCGCTGCTTTGAACATCCATCAGATGCCAGCAGAAACGCCTGTCAATCAGCCAGATCTCCTGACTAACGCCTGTCAATCAGCAGGACCCCCTGGCCAATCCTGGAGTTCAGCCAACGCCCCTGACCAACTCCAAGGGGGCAAGGGACCCTAGAGACACCTTTTCCTGTCCCAAGCCCTTCCCTTCCTGCTGTAAGCCCCATAAAAGTCCAGTCCGGTCGAGCTTCCATGCGGTTTCTCCTCAGACCCTTCCCCTGTCCCCTCTGTGGGTCTGATCGAGTTCCGCCCGGGAGTGATATCTCAATAAAGCCTATTCAGTGGCCCTTTTAAATCTACCTCCTTTGGTCGCTGCCTGCCCAGCCTGATCTGACAGGAACAGCCAACAGAGTAAGAGTAGGATTTAAGTAAGGAGAGAAACCCTACGATGTGGGAGGGCCCTGGAAGCAGGACACAATTTTGATGTGCTGGCTTAAAGATTTATATAGGTTTTGGGTTTGAGGACTGATCAAAAGCTATGTTAAAAAGGATTGAAAAAGTATCAAGACTATTATGTCCTTTAGCCTGAGTTTCAAGCATTCCTATAAGTCCTATTTGGGTTCACTGGCTGGAGGAGTTCCCACTGGGGAGCCTCAGGTCTTCTACATTTGAAATAGGCCTTAAGGGTGCCTGCTAAAATTTCTACCTGTTAACCTCCAGGTGTGGTTTCTGCATTTGAACAAAACCAGGGGGCGAGGGGTGTCACTTCTGATTGCTGACCATCGACTATTCTTATTAACTACCGGCACCCTAGAACTGATGGGCTGTGTGTCCCTGAACAACAACAACAAAATTTAAGATGGCCCTCAAGGTCTTGCTTCTTTCAATCCTCTTCTGAGTTTTTTCATCAAATATCTCCGTTTTCCAGGTGTATAAACTGATGCACAGGGACTTAAGTAATACCCCCAAGGTTGCCAGCTAGAAATGTGTAGAGAATCAGATGTGACTGTGTTACTATTACTGTCCTTGATGGAGTCTGCCTGCAAACGGGATATTCTGTCAAGGTATAGATAGGTAACAGCGGACATGCTTGAAAACGAGGTGTTTGCTGTCCTTGGGAGGACTTGCCTGCAAACAGGATGTTCTGCCAAGTGGGCTAGAGGGCGCTGAGAAAATTTTTATTATCTGTTCTTAACAAAGAGCAGAGCTCAAAAAGTAGATTAGCCATGAGAAGAGGGTCACTTCTGATTAGAAAGTAAAACTTCTGTATGCTATGTTTAATTAGCTGAAAGACCTGATTTATTGATGTTGGTAGGCTGCCTTCTTTGTTCACAATACTATAAAAAGATTGCTTGTACACAATAAAGGACTTTTTTTCTGCTGCTGCTTCGCTTGCTATGCTTCTTCTTCTTCTTTCTTTTCCCATGCTGACCTGCAAGTGAATTACTGCTACAAAATGGTCAGAGTTGATTTTTGAATCTGGGTCTTTTTTTCTTTTTCCCTGTGCACATTATGGTGTTTAAGATCTCTGGGCTCTGGGTGCCAGGAGCAGCTCCACCTAATATGACAATATAAAAAGCTTCAGTGCCAATGTCCCTTGGAAATGCACAGTCACCCCTGCTGAGTACCACTGGCTTAGGCCACAGACAGATGGTTCACTCTCACTTTGTGAGGCCTTGACCACTGGTAATCTTGCCCAGTAAGATGCTGCAGGCTGGGCTGGCGGGTTTGGTGTCTGTGGTTGGCTAAAGGGCCACTGGAATAAAACCACCTCCTGGGGAGATGACCTAGTGCCTCAAAGACAGATCCCCTTTCTTCCCTTTCCCTCCTGCCCCCAGTGGGGTTGGCCCAACCAGGAACTATTGAGCACCTCGGAGTGGTCCTCGGCCTGCCCTGGGGGTGGGGCGTGAACGTGTTGCCAAGACTATCCTTGCCCTACACTCAGAACAGGCCCTGAGCAGATGCCACCACTTCACTTGTCCCTGCAGTACCTCACCAGCGTCTAACTGGTGGGTTGCACACTGTGTTCCTGCCTCTCTGCAGATGGGGGTCAGGGTCCAGGACTGAGTAGGGAGCACACAGATCTGTCCTTTCGGCCAAGGCTGGGGCTGAGAAGCATGTCCCTGAGATTTAATCTACCTGTGCAGTCTGTGTGCAGTCTAGCCACCTCCAATCTGTTACCTCCAAATCTGGGTCTCTGTGTAGGTGAACATGTCATGTCTGCATGAGGCCTTGGAATTACTTGGGGGAGAATTACATGTAAGACTTAGAAGATTTAGATAGGCTGCCTGCAAGTCCCTCTGCAGGACAGCTGGCCCTGGGCAGCACCCTGTAGAGACCAGAAAAACCATGGCTGCCCAGGAAGGCTCCTTTAGCTGGCAGGAACATGCCGCAATGTAAACTTGCAGAAAAGTAAAAAAGTAAATGAAAGAATGAATAAGTAGATGACACTAGTGTGAAGTCCCCAGGAGTGGGTAGGTGAAGTGGCAACTGCCAGTGCTCACTAGCATCAGGGTCAACTGTCATTCTACCAAGGACCTCTCAAGCTTTCCCTCTGCATCAGTCAGTTCACACATCTATTTACAAGGATGGGCTTGAATCTACTGGCCTAGCTACCTATCTAGATCTGCTTGCCTATCTGTCTATCTGAAAGCCGTGTGTTTGTCCACAGGCAGAGGCAGAGAGAAAAAATCCAGTTATTTCATACATTTCAATAGAGGTTTTTCCAGGATGACTTGTCCCCAGAATTACTGGTGCAGCTGGTGAACTGTTTGTTTTCCTTGAAACACAATGCTTTCTCCCAACCAAACAGCCAAGAGAGCAGTCAAAGCAGGGCTGTGGTGGAGGTGGCTCTGGGCAGTGGGCTCTTACCCAGTGTGCCTATTTCTAAGACACCCTTTCTGTTCCCAATGCAGGCTGTGGCCTGAGGGCCACTATCCAAAAAGGAAGAGGGAATACTGCCTATCCAAAAGGAGTCCTTCGTAGCCCAATGAACCCTTGGGCTGACTCTGGCATGAATGGCTCTGTCTTACCCTTGCAGTTGTGTCCTTGTGTTGTTTGTGAGGCACTGAAACACTGCCATGGTCAGAGCCGACAACCAGACTCTGAGCCACCCTTCTCACCTTCCTCACGCCCTGCTTCCTCTGCCCTTGCTCTGCATCAGCCACACTACCCTGGCTACCTGCCTCCTCCAACAGACCTAATTAGCAGCTGGGTTTGGTGGCTATGTCCTCTGTTTTGGCCAAAACCATCATTGTGGTCATGGTCTTCCAGGCTACGAGGCCAGCAAACAAGATCTGAAGGTGGGAAGCCCGGGAACACTCCCTGTGCTGTCCTCCTTTGCCTTCACACAGGCGATCTTCTGGAGGGGGGGGTCTGGCTGAGGATTTCTCCTCCCTTCCCCAACAGGACCCACACCACAGTCCCCACCTGGCTACATCGCAGTCTAGTGCAGCCAGAGTGTTGTCAGCCCTCCACTGTGTCCTGGGCTATTTGGCCCACTGGGGCTGGGGGCCTGAACGGGAGCTTTCTTGGCCAGGAACCTGCCTGGCATGTCCAACAAGGCCAGCCCCCCGCCTTCAGCATGCTGGTATCTACAGCACCTGAGTGGCCTTCCTCTCAGGTTACCACGCACCCAGGACAGGGCCATGGGGACCCTGAAAGTCTTCTTTATTGTGGCCTTCTGCACTGGGCTACTGGGCTGCATCTTGGTCCTCAAGTGATACTTTTTCATCCAGAAGGGAACACCCTGTAGTCTTTAGGGACGACATCAGAGAAGCCTGAGATGTAGGGATAAAGTAAAACAGATGGAGGAGGGACTAACGCCTATCAGTGATACAGAACGTGTAAACTAATTATAGAAATTACTCATTATTGATTAGTAAACATAAAACAAATGACCTAGGTGAAGAAAATGGTCATGAGATACAGGCAGGCAATTCACAGGCAAAACATGAATACGCAATGAATAACAAAAAGAGACTATACCCAAACAGTAATAAAAATTCAAATTTAAGGAACCATAAAATAGTTTATTCTCAGTACCATGATAAAAATTTAAAATCTATAATCACTAAATATTAACCAGGACACGGAGCAACACACAAACACATGCACACAGACATGAGAAGATCTGGATAAACTTGGCACCTGTTAAGAAAATGATTTTCAAGAAATTTGTTGAGTCAAACTGGAGAGCATAAATGGGCACATGCACTGTTCCATCCTCTGTAAGAAACACAGAAAAATCACTAAAAACAAATGAAGATGGTTACATGTACAATGGATCCATGGAAATGGGGTAGGAATGAACCTCCGCTTGCCCACCTTTTTAAATAAATTTGACTTTTGAATCATGCAGTTATTGTGTATACTCAAAATAAAAATGAAGGGGCAGTGGGATATAGTGGATATAGCTCAGTGACAGGTACGTGCTTTGCACGTGCAAGGCCTTGGCTTAGATCCCCAGCCCTGCAAAAATACGGCAAATGAAAAATAAAAACAAAGGGAGCGAGGCACAGTCCATAAAATTCAAAAACAGCAGAAACACAAATCTACGCTTATTAAGAAACTGATCACACCAAGAGCAGGACCTTCTGCAGTCAGCGCACCGACCTCACCCTTAGACAGTCCCACAGGACTGACCAGACAGGCAGCAGGCAGGTGTGGGCACAGCAGCCCTGGGGGGGGCTGCACGGCAGGTGGGCTCAGGGGCTGGACTGGGAGGAACTGCAGGGTGCTGTGAACTCTGCTCCCGAGGCCCAGGAGCCAAGATTGCAGCCACCACTCCCCACCAAGGAGAGCGGTGCAAACCCGGTGAGGGGACTGATCTTCAGGTGCCAAGGCAGGAGCGGCTGCACAAGTGACAGAGAGGTAAAGCGCTCCCCTGACCAGGTGCGATGGCGGTCTACCTGCCAGCCTGGAAGCACCCCTCTGTCCAGATGCAAGGCAGCCCTTCGGGGCATAAAGCACCCCTCTGGATGGACTTTAACATGTTTTAACACATAAGCAGCCATGAGTACATAGAGATACAAAGCAGGATATGCCCCGAGTGGAGTAGAGGCTCCTCACAGATGCCAACCAGTACTTGGGAGGGCGTGACACATTGGAATACCTCCTTGTTGCAAACCCCAATGCGAGGCATTCAAGAGCTACTTACAGTTATTGAGAAGTAGTATATCTGTTTTCAACTTTTCTGTCTGCAGGCCTTGGGGTGGGGTCTCCATGTGGGTGAAGAGTCCAGCCCTGGAGCAGAAGCAAGGACTCAGCCTAAAGCAAGCATTGGGACAATGTCCCTGGAGTGGACGCAGCTGGGCCACAGATGGCCCCCTTGGGAGGAGGGCTAGGTCAGATGACCTACACCTGTACTTAAGAACTTAGAAAAGTTACAAACACACTGTACAAATAGATCTTATACATAGAAAAAAAAAAACTAAAAAATAGATTTTAAAGGGTGAAATAATGGAATAAATGTCCTGATTTTTTTCTTTACGTACCCTCATGAGAGTCTCATGGCAATGCCTAACTTCTAGCAGATGTATAGTATGACACCATGTATTTAAAATTTAACTATGTGCAAAACAAGACACACATATCTGTGAAAAAATACAAGCTCTGGCACAGAAATAGTAAACACCAATTTAGTACAGTGTTTGCCAGTAGAAAAGGAAGCCAAGGAGCACCGGTCAGGGTGATGTGAGATTGCCCACATCTGTACTATAGTGTTTCCTAACTACGTGGTCAGTGGATAACAAAATTCCTATTATTAAGATACTCAAACCTCATTGAGTTAAATAAGAGGTAGGTTCACTGGGCCTACTCCTCTAAAGATAACATGCAGAAACTCAGAACCAACCTGAAGGTAGTCCAATTTCTTTACCATAAAGATGACTCTCTTCCTACTTTGATGATTTGTATGCTCCAGTTAGACAGACCCGTTCAACAGATGCCTTCTATTGTAAGGGTCCGGCGAACGTCGGAGGAAGAGACCACCAAGTGACCAACTCATGCAATAGCCAAAGGGGTTTATTGAGGATCCAATCCAGCGCGCTGGGGCTCCGTGCTCACTCAAGAAGGGAGAGCAGCCCAGAGCCCCGGGCAGGGCTTGAGCAGTGTTTAGGAACACTTTTTGGGGAGGGCGGGGGCTTTGTATACATCACAGTCTCCTTTAACAAATCATCATACACCGCGGGAAAATCAAACAACAATTCTTAGACATGATTAGTACATTCATCGACGGGAACAGGTTGGGCGGGGGTGATTGGTCACTCCTAAGCGGGGTACACATTCAAACTGATTGGTTTTGGGCCCTGAGTGCCTACGTGCCAGGCTACACAGGGTCCTAGGTTATTAAACAACCAGAAGGTCAGGGGGAATATTTACTGGGCAGTTCTGGGTATTGTCCTAACAGCTACAGGAATTTCAGGTTTTGGGGGTAGCAGAGGAACTTAACAATACCTGGTCCTTTACTTTTTAACTCAGGCCTTGCAGCCTAGAAACTTTACAATGCCCGGTCTTTTACACTTTAACTTCAATTTCTTTTACTCTTACACTATGGCAATTTGGAGATCCTCAAGCAGATCCAGGCATCAATGGTGGCTGCCACCCATAAAAGCACGAGGTAAAATGTGCAGTTGGTCTTGGTTCCTTTTCGGGCACACAGCTCCTGAAACCCTTGGGATCTCCAGGGTGGTTAGTGACTTCCGTAATGAGTGGCTCTATGATGGGGCTGGTCTCTGGGAAGACCTAGGCAGGACTAGGTCTGTGTTGAATCTAGGTCTTCCCTTTCTGCACATCCTGTGGAAACCTGTGAACTTTCCCCAGAGACATACCAGGCCATCCATCATCTCCTGTATTGTGCCACTGGGGGGCAGTCGGGCATGATCATTCAGAGCACCCATGCCATGCTGGGGACAGGGCCAAGTGCTAGGGACACTATACATAGTAAAGGTGCAGATAGGCAACGGGCACAAAGACATTGTATAGACAGATGCCGCAGTCTAGCTGGGCACAAAGTCACGAGCCACTCACAGCCTTGTAGATTCAAACAGCAATTCTTTATTCCGGAACTCACACCGCCACTCTACAAGCACGTTCTGGGGAAAATCCACACCTCCGCCAGGCTCTGCATCCCAAAATACTCTCTGAATCCCAGGAGAACTCAAGGGGAACTCAAGGAGCAGGTGGGCGCCTGAGGCAGCAGGATACGCCCTATTCCCAGCAGGATACACCCTAAACCTGGACCCACCCTAATCCAGCAGGATCCTCCCTAAACCTGGATCCACCCTGGTCCTTGAGCAGGGTCACCTTTCTCAAATAATCATGCAATGTCTCTGCAAATGACCTGGGTCCAAGGCAAGCTCATTTCCACAATGGAGAGTCCTCCCTCTAAGCAACATGGGGTAAGCTGATAAAGAAATTGCCATGCGTCATTCCTACTTGGCAATGGCTCTCAGCAGACACAGGCCTTAATGCAGTTTCTTATTTCAGTTTCTGGAGGTGATAATGAACCAGAAGGGATAAGAATGTGTTTCATGCCAAGAACCCTGGGTTTCTGTCCTGGCTTGCCTCTTAGAAGCCACAAAACCCAGAGGCCAGGAATCCATTTCTTTAAGCCTCATGTTCTCCATCTGTAACAGGGGAACAGAGTGGCTTTGAGGTTCAGACAAAGTAACAGTTACAGAGGCAACTATATGTCAAAATTAACACAGCAAGGAGGGATGGAGCCAGCATTCAGGGTTACTGTGTACCACAGTCGGACCCTGTTTTATACCTGACAGCAGCTCTAAGTGGAGAGAATTACTGTACCCATCTCTGAGTTGGTAAAACAGACTGGAAGAAGTCACATGACTCACCCTAGGGCACCCAGGGATCAGAACACTACCCCTTCCCACCCTGAAGAACATGTCCATGTCCTAATCCGCAGCCGCTGTGAACAGGTGAGGTGCCCCAGCAGGGTGAGCAGGGCTGAGCAGAATCAAAGTTGCTGCTCAGCTGCTTTAAACTAGGGAGGTCACCTTGGGTCACCTGGGGGCCCATAACATAGGGCCCTCAAGTGGGAGTCAGTGTTGGGGTCACAGAGGACGACCTCAGGCCGCTGGCTTGCCCACAGAGGAAAGACTGCGCAAAGGCCTGCCAGAGCTCCCGCAGCTGAGGAAGTAAGGAATGGATTCTCCCCAGCTGCTAGCTTAGGAGGCAGTGATGGGCCGGCAGTGAACAGAGGAGGGCAGCAAAAGGTGGGGACAGGCAAAGACCCTTTGCATGCTTGGGAATGAGAGAACTGGTGAACAGTGGGCCACACAGAACTTGGAGGCCGTCTAGTCAGTGCCCCTCCATCTTTTGCACATTAGGGTTCTCTGAGCAACTTTGACTCACACTGCCCTAGGCTCTCACCAAGACATCTGAGCCAACCTCTGGAGGTGAGTTCCGCACAGTGAACTCAGGGGCACACTGACACTGAGCCACATCCCCAGCCTTATTTTGTATTTTATTTAGAAACAGGGTCTGAGTTGCTTAGTGCCTCACTTTTGGTGAGGCTGCCTTTGAGCTTGCAATCTCCTGCCTCAGGCTCCAGAGCCCCTAGGATTACAGGTGTCCACCAACTCGCCCTGCCAGCATAGTGCCTAACTGGGCTTTCTCAGTGAAAGAAACTCCAAGTTTAGGGGTGCACCCTGTGTTGTTACCAGTGGTGTCTTGTCCAAGGTCCCCAAGCAAAGTCAGGGCAGTGCCTGGCCAGAAACTAGAATTACAAGTTCTCAAATGGCTTCAACATGTGCCAAATTTAAGAACCACTGAATGTACCAAATTTGTTTAAAAGATAAAATGTTATAGTATAGTATGGAACACCAGTGTTACTTAGAGAGAAGACAGTGATAACAGGACATATAATAGAGAAAACTGGATCCCAAAGAGACTGGAGAACTTTGGAGCTGTTACCGACACACACCCCCACACTAACAAGAGAGACTGGAGGAGAGTTAGAAAGGAAGCAGATTTCCTGAACAAATGCAGCAGGGTGGCCCATGCCTTCTCCCTCCAGGGCCTCAGCCAGGGCGCTTAGTTCGTCCCTTCTGCTCAGAGATGCCACAAGGGAAACAGGACAGGGCCTGAACTTTCCCACAACTTTTAAGGTAAGCATTTATAAGCAATGGGGCAGCAGACCTCAGATTGACAGGAACAAGATGCTGGGCAACACAATGAGGGCACCAGGTGGAGGGAGGGCAGGGAGGCCCTAGAACTACTAACTGGGCTTTCTCAGTGAAAGAAACTCCAAGTTTAGGGGTGCACCCTGTGTTGTTCCCAGTGGTGTCTTGTCCAAGGTCCTCAAGCAAAGTCAGGGCAGTGCCTGGACCAGAAACGAGAATTACAAGTTCCCATCACTTAATCCCGAGGAAACTCGTGGCTCATTGAAAGGGGAGGATTGACAGGGGTCAAACAGCATTGGACATGGCAATAAGCGGTTTCTGGAACTCAGTGTCTTAGCACGAAACCTGTAGCATCCCTCAGCGAGGAAAAAGCCATTGTACAAAACCCAATGTACTCAGCTTGCAGATCAACTTCCCAGATCCCAAGGGAAGGGGTGGCTGTCCAAATCCTCAGCCCCAAATGAGGGCGACGGTTACCAAAGCCAGTGACAGGAGTAGTCACTACATGAGGACCACTGTTCTTAGGAACCCTTAGTCCTCGCAACAATCCTACCGAGGCGAATTCCACAGTCACCCTCATTGCAGAGATGGGGAAACTGAGGCACGGAGCCTATGCACCCTGCTCGAAGCCGCTGAGCGTGAGCTCCGCGGAACATTCCACAAAAGGGGAAACCGAGGCGCAGAGGGCACGAAGAGGCCTACCATTTCCAGAAAGAGGGGGTACAGGGCGGCGCAGAGCTCACAACGGCTTCAGATTTGCTCAGCCCACCCAGGACTGTGACGTCACAGAGGCGGGGGAGACACCGTGGACCCCGGGAAGCCGCGGGGGGGCCTCTCCGCTCGGGAACGAGGCCCGGCGCGGCCAGCGACCCAGCGGGGCAACCCAGGATCTCCGACCCCGGCAGGCGGCACAGAAAGGCGGCGGGCCCCCGCAATGCGCATGTGCCACTACCCGCTCCGGAAGCTCCTCTCCACCAGCCGAAGTCCCGCCTCCGGCTTGGCCCCGCCTCTTTCCCCAGACTTCCGGCGTCTCGCCATCTCCACGGCGACCCTCAGCGCCAGCGGCCCAGGGACTTCTGGGTAATGTGTGGAGGCAGCCCCGGCCGCCAGCGGGCTCGTGGATCAGAAGCCCACAGGGCGGCAAGCCTCTCCGCGCTGTCGGCTGGGGCAGCGGGCGGGGCGCGAGCGGCGGCCCAGCCCCTGCACAGGCGGGAGCCGGGCGCGGGTGGCAGCTATCTGGGCGGTCGCTTGCGGCTTTCTGAAAGCGTCGCGGTCACCACGGTAACACTTTCCGCCCTTGCGTGGTGATGTCACATGCAGGTCGTCTGCGCGTGCGCTGGGGGAGGAGGCGGGTCCGTGGGGAACGGGCGTCCTGGCCTCTTGGGTGCCGTCGGGCGTTGGGCTGGTTGTGACCTTTGGTGTGCGTTGGCCTTTGTACGTTTTGCCTCGCCACCTGAGTTAGAGTCGATTGGCGAGACAGCTGTAAGGATGCAAGTTTTCTCCATTTTAGTATAGAAGTTTCAGTGCACCAAGGGTCCATATTTCTGCTCCCTTTTAAGGGATAATCTGGACATGGGTTCATAAACACACACACAAAACATCACCTCATTCTTTTTTCTTTCTTTCTTTCTTTTTTGGTACTGTTGTAGGGACAGATGAGGCAGAGCAGAAAAGAAAGCAGAAAACAGTTTTATTTGGCTGCAGCCAGCTTCAGAGGGTGCAGGTTTTGCTGGAATCAATCCCCTGAACCCCGAGTTCAGATAGTTTCAGAACTTAATACCTGGCATGTAAGGGGGGGCTCAGAAGTTCACAGTCTGCAGAAGTTCCCATAAGAGCAGCTTTTTCTTTCACTGTTCTGGGCAAGTTAACCTTCCAAGGACCACACCTGAGAAGGGGAGAGCTTCTTCTCCCCTTTCTTTCCTCCCCCTGCTAGCTGTTACCATGGAGCCCAGTTGGTAACTCCTCTTATCCTAAAAATGTAGACATCTCTCTGAAGCCCAGCTCAAGGCCAGAGGCCTAAAAATCACGTTTCATTTGCAGACACACTTTTACAAACTTCTGGATAAATGTTTGTGAAGCAGCACCTGGAGTGCTGCAGGCCAGTGGCCAAGTAATAGAGCAACAGGAAAATAGGAAGTTTACCTACATTGAACTCTTGTAGAGACTCTGTCGTTGATAGTCCTAAAATCAATTATGGTGAAGGTTTCTGGAGAAGCTTAGGTAAGGTTTTCTGAGGAGAAGAGCGTGCCACTACAGTTCTGGATATTCAGCTCAGGGGCACTAGACCACTGAACCCCATCCCCAGCCCTATTTTGTATTTTACTTAGAGACAGGGTCACACTGAGTTGCTGAGGGCCTCGCCATTGCTGAGGCTGGCTTTGAAGTCGAGGTCCTCCTGTCTCAGCCTCCTGAGCTGCTGGGATTACAGGCGTGTGCCACGGCGATCACCTCATTCTTATATCAGAAGATTGGCAAATGGACATACAGTTACATATTTTAAAACAAAATACTTAAAATATGTTTAAATTATCCATTTCAACCAACTTGATGAACTAACCAGATGTTGCTTCTATTATGATAGGACTTCTGTGCTGTTAGTTTGCAGATGATAAAATAAGGCATTAAGAGGTTATAACTTCCGCGGGGCACGGTGGTGCAAGCCTGTAATCCCAGCAGCTCAGGAGGATGGTGAGTTCAAAGCCATCCTCAGCAACTTAGCAAGGCCCTAAGTAACTTGGCGAGACCCTGTCTCTAAATTTTAAAAAATAAATATTAAAAAGGAATGGGGCTGGCTGGGGATGTGGCTTGGTGGTTAAACGCCCCTGGGTTCCATTCCCTGTACCAAAAGAGAGAGACAGACAGACAGACAATAGCTTCCTCCACATTGCTGTATCCAATAAGAAGTGGAACTGGGATTGAACCCAAGAAAAGCATGTCCGGAGCCTCGGCTCAACCAGGACACTGGGCCTCCCCAAATGCAGGCAAGAATATGCTGCTGGACAGGGGACACAGCCGCTCCTGGGGCAGCCCCCAGGTCTTTACACAAAAGAATAGGGATGCTGGAATAAGGTCCGCCGAGGCCAGTCCCAGCTCTGCCACCGTGTGACCTTGGGCCAGCATGGAACCCTCTGAGCCAGCTCCCTCCACCTGTACAGCTAAAGCTCTGTAGAACTGTACCTGTATTATATGATAGGTGACTTACTCCTGTCCCCTGTGTCAATGCTCCGCGTTGAGTGGGTGGAAGAATCAAGCACTTAGCCATTCAACAAGTGTGCATTTAATGGGGGGGGGGGTCGACAATGTCCGGAGACCCCCCAAGAGGTTCACTCGGCTACTCTGGGCCCATCCTCTAACGCGGCCTCAAAGAGGCAGACAGAGCTGCTGCCACCCTCCACGCTGGCCGTCCAGGGGACAGAGGATTCTCTGGGAGATGGAGGACCCTGAGGTTGAGTTGGGCAGAAGGACGCGCACTAGAAAGCACAGCAAGGGTCGTTCCTGAGGAAGGGAAGAAAGGGGAGGGCAACAGTCTGTGGGTGTCCTCCTGTCTTCAAGTCCTCATGCACTGCCAGGCCACCCACGGTGCCCACCCACGGTGCCCACCCACGGTGCCCATGCACCTTTGCATGGCCCTCCTCTGCATGGCCCTCTGCAGCTCAGTCCGGCCACCTTCTTCCCGGGCCCCTCTCCCCTCACTATGTTCTGCTCACTGTGCCCCCCCCCCCGCTGGCTCCTCCCCATCTCAGCAGGGGCTCAGAGCAGGGGCTCTTGTAGCCCACAGTGGGGAGAGGGCTGCCTGGGTCACAGCACCTGTGAGCTCTCGGGCCGCTTGCTTGTCCCCCACTGTCACTAGAGGGTCCGCTCCAGGAAGAGAGACCTCTCCCGGAAGCCACTCTACACCCTCAGTGCAGAGCCAGGGTCAGGCCCATGCGGTCCGGAGCCCAGGTGCCACAGCTCCCAAAGGAACCGCCCAGAGAAGGGGCTCTCACACTGCTCTGGAGTGGAGGGCTGGGTCCAGCCTGCACCCCTCTAACAAAGGTGCTGTTTTTAATAATCGAGGCAAAATTCACCTGACGTAAAACTCCCCCTTTTAACCATTTTAAAGTCTGCAGTTCGGTCTTGTGTTCATACCCTCATGATGTTGTGCAGTCATCATGACTAATAGCAGAAATTTTCATCACCCCCAAAAAAAGAACCCCTTACTGCCCCAGTCCCTAGCAACTAGCAATTTGCTTTCTGTCTCAGGCTTCGTCTATTCTGTACATTTAATATTAATGGAATTGTACACTGTGGTCTTTTGTGTCAGGCTTCTTTCACTTAGAATAACTTTTTCAAAGGTTCACCCATGTTGTGGCATGTACCAGAGATCCGTTCCTTTTTATGGCTAACTAGTATTCCATGGTACCAATATACCCTATTTTGTTCATGCATTCATCAGCAGATGGGTACAGCCAGGCCCAGCTGTTTGTGTACCGCCTGTGGTCGCTCTGGCTGCAGTGGACACAGTATGGCTTGCCAAGCCAGAATACTTGACTGTCTGGCCTTCACAAAGAACGGTGTCCCCCTCTGGCCTAAAGGGTCAGATGCTCTCATACCAAAACAGAAAGGTGTGACTCGTGCGGCCAAGTACGTCGGGGCGGGGGGAGCATCATTCCTCCATCGCCGCCAGCTGCCCTACAGTGGTGTCCCCCCCGAGCCCAAGGGGTGCCTAGGTGAATCTTGAGGCTCAGGAGGGACACCATTCCTGACCGAGGGACCAAGATTCTTCTCCACCCTGTTCACCACTGAGTGCAGGATCCTTCCATTAAAGGGTAGCTGATCGGGGCTGGGGCTGGGGCTCATGGCAGAGCACTCGCCTGGCACATGTGAGGCCTGGGTTCGATCCTCAGCACCACATAAAAATAAATAAAATAAGGGTATCGTGTCTAACTACAACTAAAAAATAAGACATTTTTTTTTTTTAAAAAAAAGAGTAGCTGATCAATAAAAATTCACTGGGTAAGTTCCCCAATAAGTTAGACACAGAATTTCACTTGACCTCACAATTCCATTCCTAGGTGTGTACTCAGAAGAGTCTTACAGGTTCAAACAAAAATTTGTCCACAAATGTTCATGAAAGCACTGTCCTCAACCATCAAAAAGTGGAAATGACCTAATGTCTTTCAAGTCTAAGTGGATAAATGAGTGTGGTAGATCCATGCAATGGAATACTATTCAGTCATACAAAAGAATGGTGTGCCAACACACACCATGACCTGGGTGAACTTGGCCAACTGCATGAAGCCAGCCACGCAACACAGAGTGGGAGTCCACTTACAGGAAAGGTCCAGAATGTGTGGACCAGTAGAGACGGACAGTGCACTCCTGGCTGCCCGGGCCCTGGGGAGGGACTCCTAAATGGTAGTTCCCCTTTTCTGAAGGTAGTGGGGATGAATGTCGCTAGGGGTAAGTTCTGTGTTCTGTGTATCTTTTCACATTTCTAAAAACCCAAGACCAAAGGTGTCGAGTTCATTCACAAAGGAGCCCCCCGCCCCCCGCACGCCTGCTTCACTCCCAGTGGGCTTAGTGGGCCACCTTGGCGGCCACTCAACATGAAGCCACTTGGGGCTTCCCCACAATTCTGTGATTCTGTGACTGGAGCCTGCAGGCCGCCACGCTGCGCCACCCTCCCGGCCGCCATACCTGTTGTCCACTTCCGGGTTACAGTAGTGGCAGTAGCACTTGGGGACACGGGGCCAGTCAGAGGAAGAGGCAAACAGAAGCAGCAGGTGAGGTGCAGGCCCGCCCCTGCCCGCCACCCCACCCGCCCTGCCCGGGCGGCCCTGGGTGCCCCCTTCCCCTCGGGGTCCAGAGCCCTCTGCTGCTCACCCAGTCTCCTCGGTTGTAGGACACGAAGAGGAAGGTCATCATCATGTAGGCGCACCTGAAGAAGTTCCAGCTGGTCCTCTTCACGCTGAGCCTCTTGGGAAGGCTGGTGACCAGGACAGGCTTGACTGAGGGGACAGGGTGGGACTCCTGCTGTTCCAGAAAGCCTCGCCCTCGGGAGCTCCACCCCCGTCCCCACAGCCCCCGGAGCTGGATCGGGCCCACGCTGGCTCCTGTTGCCACCGCCACCCACACATGCCAGCCCCCCGTCCAGACATGGCCCAGGCTGACCCCATCCCGGGCCTCATCAGACCCCTGCCCCTCACCACTGGCCTGGATCCGCACATGGGCCTCTGTGGCACCCTCAGGTCCCTCCGGGGAGCACCCGCCTGGCCCTGCTGCTTCCTCCTTCAGACTATCAGGGCCACCACGGTGTTCCTGGCCCGGCTTCTCCTCCTCCCTCCCCTCCGTGTCCCAGTGTTCCCTTCAGGGAAACCCACGTTGTCAGGCCCGCATGCCTGCCCAAGCAGCCCCAGGTAGAAGCCCTGACCACTGCTGCTGGACAGGTAAATGCACATCCAACAGAGTGTGTGTTCTCCTGCTGAAACTCAGGAAGTGGTCCCCCTCCCTCTCTGAGAGTGTCACTGGGTCCCTTGGAAGTGGGGGCAGGTTGTAGGGAATCTCCAGCCTCCTGCCCCAGCTCTAGGACCTGAGCCCCTCTCTGGGTGATGCAGACGTGGGGACGTAGCCCTCCCGTGGGGACCGCGTTGATCCTCACTGCCCTCTAGTGCTCTGGCTCCATCCTGAGGGCCGCTGTGCTGTGGGCTGTGTCCCTCTCTCCCTTGTCTGCAGGCTCTCAACGCCCACTGCATTCTGGCTCAATGCTTTTTCAGTAAAAAACCTGTTCCCTCTCTTCTCCCTTTGTGGAAAGAGGTTCTGGATGGGAGGGCATTTTGTTTTAAAATTTCACCAGCAGCAGCCTGTCCGCAGGTTTGCCCTCCCATGCAAAGGCAGATTCTAGGTTCACGTTAAGAAATGAGTTTTCAGCCAAGCATGGGGTGCACGCCTGTGACCCCAGCTCCTTGTAAGGTGGAGGAGGCTCACAAGTTGGAGACCAGCCTCAGCGACCTAGGCCCTTTCTCAAAGTAAAATGAGGAGGCTGGGGAGGTGCCTCCCAGTGGAGCCTGGCCTCATGTGCTGAGGCCCTGGCTCAATCCCAGCCCTGGGGGGAGGGGGCATGGTCTTTTTTCTCTGCACACCTGGTTCCTCTGTCCCCAGTCTCTTGCCAGGTGGCTGGATGGGACGCACACCTGGGAGAACACCAGTGTGGGAGTGGTAAGGACACATGTCTCCTGGGATCTCGGGAAGGGACCTTAGATGCTGCAGCGTGTCACGCTCCTGGTGACTCCTTAACACACAAGATGTCCCCTTCCGGGGCTGGGCTGGGGCTCTTGGCAGAGCTCTTACCTGGCATGTGTGAGGCCCCAGGTTTAATTCTCAGCACCGCATGTAACTTTATAAATAAAGGCCCATCAGCAGCTAATAAAGACATTTTTTAAAAAGGATGTTCCCTTCCATTCCTGGCTGGCCAAGACTTTTTTTTTTTTTAATCATGAATAACTGTTGATTTTTATCGTCTTTTTCTGTATCTACTAAGATGATAAATCTGATATTACATGAGAATCTTCACATATTAAGCCATCTGTGCATTGTTGAGATAAACTTAATTTGGTCATAATTAAAAAAAAATATTTTGCCTGATTAGATTTGTTAATTCTAGTCTGGAATTTTTCATCTGTGTTTGTGGGAAAGATTAAATGAAAGTCTCCTCTCTGGTACTCTCTCAGAGCTTTTATCAAGGTGGCTTTGTCCTCAAAATGAGTTGGAAGTGACCGATTTTAATTTTCTGGAACATTCCATGAGAGATGTTAGCCTTCAGAGTTGAAGGGCCCCGTGAGGCTTCTGGGAAGGGACCCTCTTTATATTCCTTTATTAGCTCTTGGACACTGCCCCAGCCGCCTGCCCTACCCTCCCGGGTCTGGTCTCCCTGCCCCTCCTTGGTCCCCTGTGGTCTGCTCACTAATTCCCCTTGCTGCTTCCAAGCCCAGCAGCGTCTGGATTCTAATTTCATTCCATACTCTCTATGAACCATAACCCGGAGAGACATTTTCAGGAATTTCTTGTGAATTCAGTAACCCTGGCTGCTTAATGCACTTCTCTCCATCCTCTGGGTCACCGGGCGCCCCCTGCTGTCCTCTGACTTTCCCTCAGTTTCCATCCACTAACCCTACTTCTCCAGTGAGAGAGAGGGGACTCGGTGGTCAGTAGGAGAAGCGCCTTGGGCGTGCCCGGGTGTGCCACTGTCCGCCACGAGCCATGCGGACCATGGGACCAAGTGGCTCAGATCAGGAGCTGCCAGGTGCAGGTTCCTGCCCCCAGCTGCCCGGACTTCCTCTTCTCAGGGCTTTATTATGCCCAGAGGATGGCGCTCACCCCCACCCCAAGGCGCTCACCCCCCAGGGAAGGCGCTCCCCCACCCAGGGAAAGTGCTCACCCCCCCAGGGAAGGTGCTCCCCCACCCAGGGAAAGTGCTCACCCCCCCAGGAAAGACACCCCCCAGGGAAGGCGCTCACCCCCACCCCAAGGTGCTCACCCCCCAGGGAAGGCGCTCACCCCCACCCCAAGGTGTTCACCCCCCAGGGAAGGCGCTCACCCCCACCCCAAGGTGCTCACCCCCCAGGGTGCCGGTGCCACTCACCCTCCTCCTTACAGTCACTGGTTTCTTCTGCAGAGGAAGAAGAGGGAGGAGGGGGAAGGGAGGACAGGGAGATCACCCCTGAACAGCGCCAGCCCTCAGTGAGGGGGCCCTGGGGTGGTGGGGGGGACTGTGGGGTGAGGGGACCATGGGGTGAGGGGGAATGTGGTGTGAGGGGACTGTGGGGTGAGGAGGGGAACCTGGGGTGAGGGGACTGTGGGGTGAGGGTTACTGTGGGATGAGGGGACCGTGGGGTGAGGGGACCGTGGGGTGAGGGGACCGTGGAGTGAGGGGGACCGTGGGGTGAGGGGACCGTGGTGTGGGGGGAACCTGGGGTGAGGGGGACCGTGGGGTGTGAGGGGACCCTGGGGTGAGGGGGACCGTGGGGTGAGGGGGAACGTGGAGTGAGGGGACCGTGGGGTGAGGGGACCGTGGGGTGAGGGGGACCGTGGGGTGAGGGGGAACGTGGAGTGAGGGGACCATGGGGTGAGGGGACCGTGGGGTGAGGGGGACCGTGGGGTGAGGGGACGTGGGGTGAAAGGGACCGTGGTGTGAGGGGACCGTGGTGTGAGGGGGACCCTGGGGTGAGGGGGAACGTGGAGTGAGGGGACTATGGGGTGAGGGGAACCTGGGGTGAGGGGACCGTGGGGTGAGGGTTACTGTGGGGTGAGGGGACCCTAGGGTGAGGGACTGTGGGGTGAGGGGGACCGTGGGGTGAGGGGACCCTAGGGTGAGGGGGACCGTGGGACAAGGGGGACCGTGGGGTGAAGGGGACCGTGGAGTTAGGGTTACTGTGGGGTGAGGGGGAACATGGGGTGAAAGGGACCGTGGGGTGAGGGGACCGTGGGGTGAGGGGACCGTGGGGTGAGGGGACCATGGGGTGAGGGGGAACATGGGGTGAAAGGGACCGTGGGGTGAGGGGACCGTGGGGTGAGGGGACCGTGGGGTGAGGGGGACCGTGGGGTGAGGGGACCGTGGGGTGAGGGGGACCGTGGCGTGAGGGGACCGTGGGGTGAGGGGACCGTGGGGTGAGGGGGACCGTGGGGTGAGGGGACCGTGGGGTGAGGGGGACCGTGGGGTGAGGGGACCGTGGGGTGAGGGGGACCGTGGGGTGAGGGGACCGTGGGGTGAGGGGGACCGTGGGGTGAGGGGACCGTGGGGTGAGGGGGACCGTAGAGTGAGGGGGACTGTGGGATGAGTGGGAACATGGGGTGAAAGGGACCGTGGGGTGAGGGGACCGTGGGGTGAGGGGACCGTGGGGTGAGGGGGACTGTGGCGTGAGGGGACCGTGGGGTGAGGGGACCGTGG
The DNA here is from genome assembly GCF_048772815.1 of Callospermophilus lateralis. Classification (NCBI taxonomy): domain Eukaryota; kingdom Metazoa; phylum Chordata; class Mammalia; order Rodentia; family Sciuridae; genus Callospermophilus; species Callospermophilus lateralis. Next base: position 1,756,051 of record NC_135322.1, read on the forward strand.
GGTAAGGGGGACCGTGGGGTGAGGAGGACCGTGGGGTGAGGGGACCGTGGGGTGAGGGGGACCGTGGGGTGAGGGGACCGTGGGGTGAGGGGGACCGTGGGGTGAGGGGGACCGTGGGGTGAGGGGACCGTGGGGTGAGGGGGACCGTGGGGTGAGGGGACCGTGGGGTGAGGGGACCGTGGGGTGAGGGGACCGTGGGGTGAGGGGACCGTGGGGTAAGGGGGACCGTGGGGTGAGGAGGACCGTGGGGTGAGGGGACCGTGGGGTGAGGGGGACCGTGGGGTGAGGGGACCGTGGGGTGAGGGGGACCGTGGGGTGAGGGGACCGTGGGGTGAGGGGGACCGTGGGGTGAGGGGGACCGTGGGGTGAGGGGACCGTGGGGTGAGGGGACCGTGGGGTGAGGGGGACCGTGGGGTGAGGGGACCGTGGGGTGAGGGGGACCGTGGGGTGAGGGGACCGTGGGGTGAGGGGGACCGTGGGGTGAGGGGACCGTGGGGTGAGGGGGACCGTGGGGTGAGGGGACCGTGGGGTGAGGGGGACAGTGGGGTGAGGGGACCATAGGGTGAGGGACTGTGGGGTGAAGGGGGACCGTGGAGTTAGGGTTACTGTGGGGTGAGGGGGACCATGGAGTGAGGGTTACTGTGGGATGAGGGGACCGTGGGGTGAAAGGGACCGTGGTGTGAGGGGACCATAGGGTGAGGGACTGTGGGGTGAAGGGGACAGTGGGGTGAGGGGACCGTGGGGTGAGGGGACCGTGGGGTGAGGGGACCATAGGGTGAGGGACTGTGGGGTGAAGGGGACAGTGGGGTGAGGGGACCGTGGGGTGAGGGGACCGTGGGGTGAGGGGACCATAGGGTGAGGGACTGTGGGGTGAAGGGGGACCGTGGAGTTAGGGTTACTGTGGGGTGAGGGGGATCGTGGGGTGAGGGGACCGTGGGGTGAGGGGACCCTAGGGTGAGGGACTGTGGGGTGAAGGGGGACCGTGGAGTTAGGGTTACTGTGGGGTGAGGGGGATCGTGGGGTGAGGGGACCGTGGGGTGAGGGGACCCTAGGGTGAGGGACTGTGGGGTGAAGGGGGACCATGGAGTTAGGGTTACTGTGGGGTGAAGGGGGACCGTGGAGTTAGGGTTACTGTGGGATGAGGGGACCGTGGGGTGAAAGGGACCGTGGGGTGAGGGGACCATAGGGTGAGGGACTGTGGGGTGAAGGGGGACCGTGGAGTTAGGGTTACTGTGGGGTGAGGGGACCATGGAGTTAGGGTTACTGTGGGATGAGGGGACCGTGGGGTGAAAGAGACCGTGGGGTGAGGGGACCATAGGGTGAGGGACTGTGGGGTGAAGGGGGACCGTGGAGTTAGGGTTACTGTGGGGTGAGGGGACCATGGAGTGAGGGTTACTGTGGGATGAGGGGACCGTGGGGTGAAAGGGACCGTGGGGTGAGGGGACCATAGGGTGAGGGACTGTGGGGTGAAGGGGGACCGTGGAGTTAGGGTTACTGTGGGGTGAGGGGACCATGGAGTTAGGGTTACTGTGGGATGAGGGGACCGTGGGGTGAAAGGGACCGTGGGGTGAGGGGACCATAGGGTGAGGGACTGTGGGGTGAAGGGGGACCGTGGAGTTAGGGTTACTGTGGGGTGAGGGGACCATGGAGTGAGGGTTACTGTGGGATGAGGGGACCGTGGGGTGAAAGGGACCGTGGGGTGAGGGGGACCGTGGGGTGAGGGGGACCGTGGGGTGAGGGGACCGTGGGGTGAGGGGGACCGTGGGGTGAGGGGGACCGTGGGGTGAGGGGACCCTGGGGTGAGGGGACCCTGGGGTGAGGGGACTGTGGCGGCCTTGCTGTCGGCCAGGCTCTCCTGCCTCAGGGCCTTTGCCCTGTGGCTCCCCCACCTGGGATTCCGCCCCCACAGCACCCCACAGGCCTGCGCCCTCAGTTCTTTGGCCCTTTGCTAGTAGTCCCCTCCCGGACCGGACCCACCCAACAGTCTAGAAGCCCGCGTGAAGCCGGTGCGCCCCTCCCTTACTCTGCCCTCCTGGGGGACGCGGATCCTTGGGGACAGGAGCCTCCTCTCTCTGGAATGTCAGTTGGACCATGTTAGTTAGTTAGACCATGTCAGTTAGACCATGTTAGTCAGTTAGACCATGTTAGTCAGTTAGACCATGTTAGTTAGTTAGACCATGTTAGTCAGTTAGACCATGTTAGTCAGTTAGACCATGTCAGTTAGATCATATTAGTTTGTTAGACCATGTTAGTCAGTTAGACCATGTTAGTTAGTTAGACCATGTCAGTTAGACCATGTTAGTTAGTTAGACCATGTCAGTTAGTTAGACCATGTTAGTTAGTTAGACCCTGTCAGTTAGACCATGTTAGTTAGTTAGACCATGTCAGTTAGACCATGTTAGTTAGTTAGACCATGTCAGTTAGACCATGTTAGTTAGTTAGACCATGTCAGTTAGACCATGTTAGTTAGTTAGACCATGTCAGTTAGACCATGTTAGTTAGTTAGACCATGTCAGTTAGACCATGTTAGTTAGTTAGACCATGTCAGTTAGACCATGTTAGTTAGTTAGACCATGTCAGTTAGACCATGTTAGTTAGTTAGACCATGTCAGTTAGTTAGACCCTGTCAGTTAGACCATGTTAGTCAGTTAGACCATGTCAGTTAGACCATATTAGTTTGTTAGACCATGTTAGTCAGTTAGACCATGTTAGTTAGTTAGACCATGTCAGTTAGACCATGTTAGTTAGTTAGACCATGTCAGTTAGTTAGACCCTGTCAGTTAGACCATGTTAGTCAGTTAGCCATGTTAGTTAGTTAGACCATGTTAGTTAGTTAGACCATGTCAGTTAGACCATGTTAGTTAGTTAGACCATGTTAGTTAGTTAGACCATGTTAGTTAGTTAGACCCTGTCAGTTAGACCATGTTAGTTAGTTAGACCCTGTCAGTTAGACCATGTTAGTTAGTTAGACCATGTTAGTTAGTTAGACCATGTTAGTTAGTTAGACCATGTCAGTTAGACCATGTTAGTTAGTTAGACCATGTCAGTTAGACCATGTTAGTTAGTTAGACCATGTCAGTTAGTTAGACCCTGTCAGTTAGACCATGTTAGTCAGTTAGCCATGTTAGTTAGTTAGACCATGTTAGTTAGTTAGACCATGTCAGTTAGACCATGTTAGTTAGTTAGACCCTGTCAGTTAGACCATATTAGTTTGTTAGACCATGTTAGTTAGTTAGACCATGTCAGTTAGACCATGTTAGTTAGTTAGACCATGTTAGTTAGTTAGACCATGTTAGTTAGTTAGACCCTGTCAGTTAGACCATGTTAGTTAGTTAGACCCTGTCAGTTAGACCATATTAGTTTGTTAGACCATGTTAGTTAGTTAGACCATGTTAGTTAGTTAGACCATGTCAGTTAGACCATGTTAGTTAGTTAGACCATGTCAGTTAGACCATGTTAGTTAGTTAGACCATGTCAGTTAGTTAGACCCTGTCAGTTAGACCATGTTAGTCAGTTAGCCATGTTAGTTAGTTAGACCATGTTAGTCAGTTAGACCATGTTAGTTAGACCATGTCAGTTAGTTAGACCCTGTCAGTTAGACCATGTTAGTCAGTTAGACCATGTTAGTTAGTTAGACCATGTTGGTTAGTTAGACCATGTCAGTTAGTTAGACCATGTTAGTTAGTTAGACCCTGTCAGTTAGACCATGTTAGTTAGTTAGACCATGTTAGTTAGATAATGTTAGTTAGACCATGTTAGTTAGTTAGACCATGTTAGTCAGTTAGACCATGTTAGTCAGTTAGACCATGTTAGTTAGTTAGACCATGTTAGTCAGTTAGACCATGTTAGTCAGTTAGACCATGTTAGTCAGTTAGACCATGTTGGTTAGACAACCCTCTCTGGCTGGGGATTGTCGTTTGTTCCCTGTGCTGCCCCTGCTCCTGGCTGGAGGCTCAGCGTGCAGTAGCTAAGCTTCCTGAGGCTGCGGGCTGGTTGGAAAGGTGAGAGCATTCACGCTGCCGCTGTGGGGGCGGCAAGAGGGTGGTCCGGGCTCTCCAGGCTGCTGCACCCCGGGCAGCTGGGAGTGCTGTGCCTCTGTGCCAGGAGCAAACACAGAGCAAACACAGACGGGGACTCACCGTTCAGCACCTGAAGACTCAGCAAGCCTAGGGCAAGGACAGATGGGGGAGTCACCAGACCACGCCCACAGGCCACAGACTGCTGGGTTCCAGAACTTTCTCTGTCCCCACCACCCTTCTCCGCCCACTCCCTCAGGACATCGACTGATACTGTCCTTAGATGATCTGTGACTGTCCACCTCCCCCATCGGACTACTGCGGAGGCCCCTGCAGGAGCACAGTCAGGGCCGCCCACCCGCACCTCCTGGCACATAGGAGGGCCAAGGCCAGCTTCCCACAGTCTCACCCAGAATCTCTGTCCTCCGTCCAGAAGCCAGCGTGGTCCAGGGCACAGGACAGTGTTGAGTCCACGAGAGGTGGGCCACAAGGAGGAAAAGCCCAGTCAGACCCGGTGGGAGGTGCCAGCCACGGAGGGCAAGCCCAGGCGGGCACCCCCTCCTCCCCACTGTGCACAGCAGGTGGCACCGTCTTCTGAACCTGCTGCTATAACAACCCCACCTGAACATGACCACAGGACCGCAGCCACGCAGTCGGCGGTTTAGCACGTTCACAGGGCTGTGCAGACTTCACACAGGTAACCTCAGGCATCTTGGCCACCCCAGAGAGAATCCTGTAGTTAGCCGTCGGCTCCAAGTCCCGCCCAGGCTGGCCACCCCGTTCCCTGGCCTTCCACAGTCCGGGGGGTCCTGGAAACCACTGGAGACCTCCTGTCTCTGGTCTGCCTGTTCTGGACATTTCCCACAGATGGCCTGAGCCTGGCTTCCCCACCTGAGCGCGTGTGCTCAAGGCTCGGGTGTGGGGCGCCGTGCCTCGTTCCAGTGTGGCTGACTTCCTTTCTCCGTCCCTTCATTGGCAGACGGGCACTTGGGGCCCTTTACTTAGAAACCTCAGTGGACACAGCCAGTCCACCTTGACGTATTGGCAGGCTGCGCCAGCGTTGAGCACTCACCAGGGAGCCCAAGATGTCTGCTCCCTGGGGCTATACGGAAGAAACTGTTGAGGACCTCTGCTCTGTATCTCTGAATCTAAGAGAATAGCCTCTGCTCCTCAGGGAGAAGACAAAAGCCCCCGGCGGTTGACTTACATCCCAGCAAGCAGCCTGCAGAGTGGAGCCCCAGCCCCGTCCATGGCCTCAACACCCAGCCTCTCCACGCAGCCTCCAGTAAGAGGCGACCGCGGGCTGCGGCCTGACGCACGTGGGTCTCCAGCGAGCCTTGGGGGCTTTCTGGATCTGCTTTCCCTGTTGCTGCGCAGGCTGCTCTGCTGTTTGGCGGGTGCTGTCTGCTCAGGTGTCTGCCGCGTGAGGTGGGCAGGCCCCAGGGAAATGGGCAGACAGCAGCGCCCACTGGCCAGGACAGCCCTCGCCAGCCCCTAGCCCAGGCACGGTGCTCAGCGGGCTTCAGCCTCCACACTAGCCAGAGTCGGCCGGAGGAGTCTGGCTGTGGGCGCTCTATGCAAGGTGCTTAGCAACATGCCCGGTTCAGCCAGGTGCCATCTGCCTCCCGCCACCCCCTGGGTTCTGGCAGAAATGTCTCCAGGCATCCAGATGCCTCAGAGCGCAAACCTCCCCACAGACCGCCATTCCACTAAGGGCCAGGTCCTGTTTCTCCCCCAGGCCCAGGGGGCAGGAGCTACCTGGGCAGGGCAGCAGCACAGACACCAGGAGACTGAGCCCTCAGCTGTGGAGTGAGTTCCCCGTCCTCAGAGCCCTGGGTGTGCAGCAGGGCTCCACCAGGAGGCCACACCCGCCTGTTCCCACTCTGAATTCCACCCTCCTTAACAACAGGGTGATAATAACCCTCCCAGTGCAAGAACCAGGCAGGGACCTGCTAATAGGAGGTGCTTCAAGCATTATCAGATCACAGGAGCACATTGAGTCGGGTGGGCAGAGACAGCGACCAGAGAGCAGGGTCCAGGCTGCCTGGGCTCTGAGTAGGTCACTACTGATCTGAGTAGGTCACTCTCCGTCTCTGCTGCAGCATCCCCACTTGTAGGACAGGATGGCCTCTTGAGGGGACAAGCACAGCACTTGGGACAGGTCTGGGATGTGTGGCATGGTTTTTCATCTGGGGTCTCTTGGGTTTGACTGAAGCCCCTCCTGCGTGAAGGTGGGGTTTGGAGGTGGCTCGAGGCGTGTTGGGCTGAGTGTAGACAGCTTTGAAGGTGGGCCGGGAGGTAGAAGCGACCCGGATGTCTCTCAGGGGGTGAGTGGGTGAGCAAAGTGTGGTGCAGCCACGCAGGGGACCAGGAAAAGTCACACGAGCCACAGGGGGCATGGGGACCCTGGACGTTCCTGCCGTAGGGACAGAGACTACACGGTCCAGCGCTCCCTCAGCCCCAGGGCAGAAGCAGGAAGGGGGCAGGGCCAGGCAGTGAGGGCATGGGCTCCTGGTGGGTGCAGGAGAGGGGAGGCAGAGGAGGGCGCTCTGATGTGGAAGGACAGCGGCTGCGTGACACCAAATTTACCAGGCCACGGAATTGACCCTTTAAAGAGGGTAAAGTGTGAGTTTTATGCTTTGTGCCCGTATCAGGATTTTCAGTTTGAAAGAGGATACGTGACCTCTACCTAGCAGTGATTTTCAGGGAATGGTGTCGTGAAATGGTCAGAGCCGTCCTTCAGGAGACTGAGTCTCCTTGAGAGTGGAGGTGGTGGCAGACCAACCTCCTACCCACCCCACAAGGGGCTGTGCAACCCGGGTCCGGCTGCTGGACCTCTCTGTGCCTGCGACAGTGTGGGTAAATACTGCCTGCCTGCGGAAGAAGTGGCGGGGAAGAAACAGACCTGACTCCTAGGTAGCCCTCAGTTTCAGGATCACCACCAGCCCTCTGCAGACCTCGTCCCAGGAGGTCCCTCAGATAAGATGCCCCACCTTTCAGAAGGTGAAAGCCATATAGTCATTTATCCAGTCCCTGGGCTAAGAGACTTCTCTGCCAGAGATAAGAAGGTGGACACAGCAGAGGGAGAGACGTGAACTTACGTTTCAGTACTGTGGAGCCGTGAGCGCAGCAGGGAGCGGGGGTCCGGCAAGGTCGGCGAAGTGCAGAGCAGAGAGGAGAAGAGAGTCAGAGACACCCTCCTGTCTCACCCCGCGCCTCGGAGGGCTGGGGGCCTTGCTGGGTGCAGCCCGGCCCCCCAGGAGAGAGTTCCCAGGTGCCCTGCTTCCCTTCGGGCTCCTCCTGAAGAGATTAGGGAGCCCCGGAGCCTTGGGTCCCCTGTCCTCCCCGGTCCCCGCTGGGACAGGTGGGGAAGCCCGTGGAGGGCACACGCTCCTCTGTTCTCTAGAAATAGATGGATGTGCTCAGTTCTCCTGTGCTTGCAATCTGGGGCGACGGGCCTGGGCCTCTGGGAGCTCGGGAACTGGACGCTCCAGGACACACTCAGGGCTCTCCTCCCAGCTCTGGGGGCAGCCCGGAAGCCTCTGGACAGCCTCTGCAGGACGCCTGAGTTCGGGACACGGGAGTTCTTCCCTCCTTCCTTCCTCCCGGGACCCAAGCACATCCAGGTAGAAGGAAAACCACTCACTCTTCACTGCAGGGACCGTCACCAGGAGCCACATGGAAGGGAGAGAGAGAGAGAGAGAGAGAGAGAGAGAGAGAGAGAGAGAGAGAGAGAGAGAGAAATGAGAAAGACGCCCCGGGCCGCTTCTCCTGCGCCAGACACATTCTGCTGCTTTGAACTTCCCAGCGGCTCCCTTAAATCCCCGCTGGGTGGAGGACAGGCCAGAGGGAGCCCGGGCAGACAGTGGCCCTCCAGGCCGTGCAGAGGCACCTGGAGCTGTCTCCTGCGGGTGCCTGAGCGGCTTGAGCGCCCCCACCAACACCTGAAATCCGGAGAGCTGCGGCTGGGCCTCCTGAGCGCCAGCACAATGCTCAGGCAGTTTGGGATTTGAGAGCTTTTCAGCTTTTGGGGGTTTGGGGTTGGGGATGTTCAACTGGTAAAATTTAAACAGAGTCCAAAATCTGAAAAAAAAAAAAAAAATGTATTTTTTTTCAGATGTGGAATGCTTCTGGCCCCGAGTGTTCCAGATGCGGGATTCTCACCCTGCGTCATGTTGGAGGAAGGCAGAACTCAGGGTCAGCCAGGCAGAACGGCCAGGTGCCTGTCGTCCTGACCAGGGAGTGTGCAGGGCCCACCAAGTGCAGTGTTCCCCCTTGAGCCAGGCCTTCGCCTTGCCTGGGGCCTGTCCTCGAGGCCGCCCTGATGTCCCTGGTGGAGCTGGCCTGCAGCTGCTCCACTGACCAACTACTGTTTGTCGGATGAACCCCTCGGGCTCTTATTGTGCCTCGGTGCACCTTTAAACAGAGAGAGCATGCTCTGGAGACCTTGAGAACCTGTACAGAGGCATCCGGTTCCCCATCCCCAGCCTCCCCGAAGGGTGGCACCAATGGAGCCCCCTCCCTCAGACCTGAGCTGGGACCCCAGAACCTCACCCCAAACAAAGGCCTGAGGACCTCGCTCTAGCTCAGAGATCAGCGGACTTCCGTAACGGCCTTTGCAGTCAGGAAGGAACCTGGCTTTGGAAAAAGTTTTGGGGTGATCAGCTAGTTGGGGGCCCCGTGCTTTATGACTGGGCTCCATCTGATTGGAGCTGTGGTGAGATTTCAGGGTGAACGGGCTCCTGTTCTGCTATCAGCCTTGCTCCGCTGAATGAGCCCCCAGGTCACCTCTTCTCCTTCCAGAGAGCTATTCCCTTGGGAGCCATTCACAACATGGCTTGCACACAATGGCCATGGCCATTAGATGTTCAGGGGACTGGGCCATCTAAGCCAGCAGCGACTTGGAACCAGCCAAGGGAAACGGCAACCGCTCTATCTCAGGGTGCCTTCCCTGCATCCCTCAGAGGTGGCCAGGTGCTGAGTACATACCACAGTGATTACCCTCCTGACCCCGACCAAGGCCCAATGCCAGGGCCTGCACCAGGCCTCCCCCAATTTTTCAAAGGGGTCTCAAGGCCCAGAGGGTGTGAGCATCCAGTTGGGGGAGCACCGCTGTCCCGGGACTTACTTTCTTCTTCTGTCCTATCTGAGGCAGGAAAGCAGGCAGCCAGGTTCCAGAGGAGATGCAGGGCAGAGAGAGAAACAGGCGTTAGGACTCAGGCCCTGGACTGGCTGACAAGTCCCGACCCCTCAGAGACCAGGGCTGGAGATGCCAGCGAGCCCCAGGGCTGACGGTGCTGGTGCAGACAGATGCCCTGCTGGAGTCTGGCTTCCTCCAAGAGCCATGGGGAATCTGCCCCGTGTAGGCAGGGCAAGGTGAGGCACAGGGCAGCGAGGGCGAGGGGCACAGGCCCGGGGTGCAGTCTCCTCCGAGGCGCAGGTGACAGAGGGGTTGTGAAGTGGGGGACAGGTCAGGGGGAGCTGTGGGCCGACCTCAGGGCTGAGGAGCCTGTGGGTGCCGGTGCTGACCTTGTGGGGGAGCCAGGGGAAGCATCTTGGAGGGATTGATGTGTCTGAGACCTGAAAGATGAGCAGGGTTAGTGGGGAGAAAGGATTCGGGAGGAGAAGGAGCAAAGGGTCCAGGACAGAGGGCCGTCGAGTGGGCACGGTCCTGGCTGGGAAGGAGTCCAGAGTCTGAAGGATGGAAAAGGACCTGGGATTCAGCTGAGTGCCGCGGACAGGCAGGCGTCTCAGGGAGTCCCTCCTGGGAGCAGGGGTCTCTGAGCATGTGCATCTGAGCTGGGTCTGGCCCTGCTGCTTGCTAGCTGGTGAGCGCCAGCAGCTGAACCCCTTGGTCTCATCACCAGCGCAAATCATCGGGGGAGACCAACCGTCCTGGTTCGCCCAGGATTGACAGATTCCTAGGACGTGAGGGCTTCAGTGCTGAAACTGGAAGTCCCAGAAACGAGGCCAAGCTGGCCGGTCCAGGTTCCAATGGCGTCTGCCGTCTCGGGTGCTGCAGAGACTGCATTTGAAGAACGAGCATCCGACGGCTCCTTCAGGGTGCGCCATGAATGCTTTCTAGTTGCCACTTTGTCTCTGATGCTCTGCTTCTTCCCAGGCCTCAGACTCCCCTTCTGTAAGTGAGGCCAAGGAACCCCAGCCCCAGGAGGGCTCCGGCTCCTCCAGCTCAGCTCCAGGCTGGTTCTGCTGACCTCTGCGGGGTACTAAGAGGATGCTGCTCTTCTACCGGTGTTCCGCCTGCGGTGCCTGGCAATGGCTGCGTTAGATTGAGCTTTGCTCTGCAGTAGGCGCTTTGCGTGTGGATGAGAACATGCTGCTGTTGGTGAGGTGCACTGCCGTCCACAGGTGGTTCAGGGGCACAGAGGCTGCCGTCATGGCTGGGGGGCCTGTGGGGTGGCTTGGAGGGTCTGCGGCTGCATAGGCGGGCAGGGGGAGACAGGAGGAGAGCAGGGGTGAGCTGGCCCCGGGGCACCATCTGGGGGAGTCAGCCCCTCCTGCGGCTCGGATCCTCACCGAGCTCCTCCACTGCAGGTCTGCACACCTGTCCGGGGAGCTGAGAGGCGCCTTCTACTCCTCTGCAGAGACAGCAAGTGGAGCACAGCTGTCGTGCCCCCAGGGTGGGAGAACCAAGGAGCTGCCTCTGAGGAGCAGCGGAGCCTCAGGAGCGGAGAGGGGACGCCGTCCTCTGACATTTCATGGTCCTGTGTGCCCACCTGTACAGCGAGCGCTGCCACTCTGCTGTGCAGGGGCCAAGGCAGGTCCTCCTGGCGGGCTGCTAGTGGACAAGGGCGCTGGGCCAAGACTCCAGGTGTGCGAAGGACCCACAGGAGGTGCCTGGTGATGGCCGCAGACCGATGAGTCTCCTGGTGATGGGTGCAGACTGGGCTCTAACTCCCCGAGCATCTTGTAGCAAAAGCCGAGCCTCTTCGGAGCCCACTGGTCTTGAGCCTCTGGCGCTGGCTAACCTCGCTGCCCACGAGAACCTGCAGCAGAGAGCGGCGTCCAGGTAGCAGCGCCCAGCTCTCACCTGCTTAGCCTGCGTTGTCTTCTCACGGCCTGTGGTTGTTGCTGTCCAATTACTCAAATGAGGCAAAGTTTCCTTTTAAAAGATGAGAACCGACGGCAAAGAAAACCAGGGCTCAGTCCACCGGGAGAGCTCGTGGGGCCGACTGTCTTCAGCCCCACATGTTGGAAAGTGAGAAGTTAGGTGTCACCCTGGGCTGCTGAGCGGGCGTGAGCAGCGCTCCTCCAGGCTGTGTGTGGGGTGCGGGTCTGCGCACCTTGTCCAGGCTTGACCTGCACGCGCCCCTGCTGACACCGTTCCCCTTTGAGGGACTGAACAGAATTGAGCTTGCAAAGCACGAGAGGCCATGCGATGCTCATTGCAGCAGGGCTTGTGACGTCAGTAAGACACAAACCTGAGTAAAAACAGGACGAAACTGACCAGAGGGCCCTTCCTCAGGTGTGACCGCATGGCCAGGCGTGGGAGAGAAGGAGGGAAGACGCACTACCATTTCTAACTTGCAGAGCAAAGCTCCTGTGTGATGCTTTTGTAAGAACACACAGGACACGGGTGACCGTGTTGCCGCTGGTTCTCAGAACTGGGCAGGAGACGAGGCGGATGGCCTGGCTCTTACTTTACGTTCCCTGGACTTTCCCATGTGCATGTCCTATTTCTAAAACTCAGGGAAAGCCGCAGGCTCCGGCTGTGCCTCCTGAGGCAAGGAAGGGGCCAGTTCACTCAAACTCCAGCAGACACAACCTGCAGCTGGTACCGTCCAGAGCCCAGGGCCCAGGGAGTGTAGCACTGTGGAGGGAGAAGGGCCAGGGCCAGCGGGGGACCCCCACTCACCATCCGGGGACAGCCTGCTCATCAGACCTGAGGGAGGAGACAGGAGGGTCATGAGCACATGCAGGGGAGAGGCCCACAGGGAGAGGCCCACAGGGAGAGGCCCACAGGGAGAGGCCCGCAGGGGAGAGGACCAGGGGGAGGCCCGCAGGGGAAGGCCCGCAGGGGAGAGGCCCAGGGGGAGGCCCACAGGAGAGAGGCCTGCAGGGGAAGGCCCGCAGGGGAGAGGCCTAACGGGAGGCCCACAGGGGAAGGCCCGTAGGGGAGAGGCCCAGGGGGAGGCCCGCAGGGGACGGCCCGCAGGGGAGAGGCCCAGAGGGAGGCCCGCAGGGGAGAGGCCCACAGGGAGAGGCCCGCAGGGAGAGGCCCGCAGGGGAGAGGCCCAGGGGGAGGCCCACAGGGGAGAGGCCCACAGAGGTCCCCCGCCCTGCCGACTCAGCACCTCTCCTCCCAGGAAGTGTGGCCACGCTTAGGGCCTCCCCACACTGCCACCGGCCCTTGTCCTCTGCAGGGGCCCTGGCCTCTGAAGTCCCCTCTGGACCTGGGTGAGGTGATCTCCGTGGTGCAGTGCCACAGAGTGTGGCTTATGCCTTGAGGGCTCTGGCATCACCGGCACCGTCACCTGGGACCACTGGCTACGTGGGGCCCGTGGGTGACTGAAATGTCCCTTGAGGCTTGTGTCACCTGCCAGTTCCACCAGGGCTGAGCTGCTGAAGTGTGAACCTACTGTGTCCCTGTGGCCCAAGCGTGAGGGCAGGCCCCAGAGTCCAGAAGTCCCCGCCAGGTGCCGTGTGTGGCAGGTACCTACCTACGATCCCTGAGAGCCGCACATCCAGGAGCAGCGCGGGGCGTCACGGCGTCACAGACACGGCAGCAGAGCGGGGGGCCCAAGGGTCGGAGACCAAGTCGCACCAGAGAGAAGAAAAGGAGATCAGACGCTGGGCGGGGAAGGGCTGGAAGGCAGGCCTGGCCCGCTGCAGACCCGCTGGGCAGGGGAGAAAGACCACTGCCTGGCTCCAGAGGGGGGCTCCGCTGCCCACCGCGGCCGCAGGGACCAGAGCATTGTCCCTGCACTGCCAGTGGGGACCACAGAGCTCTAGGTGACACACGCAGACCTCCCCCTCCTCCGCCTACGTCCACCTCCTCTTCCACAAAGCAGAGTCCAACCCGCTGGGCCCGCAAAGCATCCTCCTGGCCACCTGGGTGCCCTGCAGTCTGTGCCCTCCGCGGTCAGGAGTGGTGCACGGCCCAGGGCTGGGTTCCCAGCCGCGCCTTTCACCACCTGTGGTCACAGGAGGGTCACCAATGAGCTCTTCCTGGCCCTGCAGAGTGGGCCCCCCACTCCCACTGAGTGTGGTGACAGTCGGGGTGTGCTGAGCACCTCGCCCGGCCAAGGTGACACGGCCAACACCAGAGGCACAGGTGAGTGGTGACAGCAGCCACCAGTGAGCTCCCAGTAGTGCTGTGTGTGTGAGTGTGAGAGTGTGTGTGAGAGACTGTGTGAGAGTGTGTGTGTGTGTGTGAGAGTGTGAGTATGTGTGTGAGAGAGTGTGTGTGTGGATGTGTGTATGTGAGTGTTAGTGTGTGTGAGTACGTGTGTGAGAGTGTGTGTGAGACTGTGAGAGTGTGTGAGTATGTGAATGTGAGTGTATGAGTGTGAGTGTGTGTATGTGTGTGAGCGTGAGAGAGTGTGTATGTGAGTGTGTGTGAGAGACTGTGTGAGAGACTGTGTGAGAGAGTGTGTGTGAGAGAGTGTGTGAGAGTGTGAGTATGTGAGTGTGTGTGAGTGTGAGAGTGTGTGTGAGTGTGAGAGTGTGTGTGAGACTTGTGAGAGAGTGTGTGTGTGTGAGAGTGTGTGAGAGTGTGAGTGTGTGAGTGTGTGTGAGTGTGAGTGTGTGAGTCTGAGAGTGTTTGTGTAAGACTGTGTGAGAGTGTGTGAGTGTGAGAGTGTGTGTGGATGTGTGTATGTGAGTGTTAGTGTGTGTGAGAGTGTGTGTGAGAGACTGTGAGAGTGTGTGAGTATGTGAATGTGAGTGTATGAGTGTGTGTGTATGTGTGTGAGCGTGAGAGAGTGTGTATGTGAGTGTGTGTGAGAGTGTGTGTGAGAGACTCTGTGTGTGTGTGTGTGGGAGAATGTGTGTGAGTGTGAGAGTGTGTGTGTGAGTGTGTGTGTGTGTGAGAGAGTGTGTTGTGTGCATGTGTGTATGTGTGTGAGTGTGAGAGTGTGTGTGAGAGAGTTGTGTAAGTATGTGAGTATGAGAGTGTGTGTGTGAGTGTGTGTGAGTATGTGAATGTGAGTGTATGAGTGTGTATGTGTGTGACTGAGAGTGAGTGTGTGTGAGAGTGTGTGTGAGTATGTGAGAGTGTGTGAGTGTGTGAGTATGTGAGTGTTAGTGTGTGTATATGTGTGAGTGTGAGACTGAGTGTGTGTGTGAGAGTGTGTATGTGTCTGAGTGCATATGTGAGAGTGTGAGAGAGTGTGTGTGTGTATATGTGTGTGTGAGTGTGTGAGAGTGTGTGTGTTGTGTGTGAAAGTGTGTGTGAGTATGTGGGTGTGAGTGTATGAGTATGAGTGTGTGTATGTGTGTGAGTGTGAGAGTATGTTAGTGTACGAGTATGTGAGTGTGAGTGTGTGAGTGTGAGAGTGTGTGTGATTATGTAAGTCTGTGTGTGAGAATGTGTACATGTGTGTGAGTGTGAGAGTGTGTGTGTGAGAGACTGTGTGAGAGAGTGTGTGTGTGAGTGTGTGTTAGTGTGTGTATGTGTGTGAGCGTGAGAGTTTGTGTGATAGAGTGTGTGTATATGTGTCAGTGTGAGACTGTGTGAGTGTGTGTGAGAGAGTGTGTATGTGTCTGAGTGCGTATGTGAGTGTGAGAGTGTGTGTGTGTGAGAGTGTATATATGTGGGTATGTGAGTGTGTGAGTGTGAGTGTATGAATGTGTGTGTATGTGTGTGAGTGTGAGAGTGTGTGTGTTAGTGTGTTGTTAGTGTGTGAGAGTGTGTGAGTGTGTGTGAGTATGTGTGTGAGCATGTGAGTGTGAGTGTAAGAGTGTGTGAGAGTGTTGTGAGACTGTGAGAGAGTGTGTGAGTGTGAGAGTGTGTGTGTGAGAGTTTGTGAGTGTGTGTGTATGTGGTGAGTGTGAGAGTGTGTGTATATGTGTAAGTATGAGACAGTGTGTGATTGTGTGAGAGCATGTGTGTGAGCCTGAGCATGTGAGAGTGTGTGAGCATGTGTGTGTGAATGTGACTGTGAGTGTGTGTGTATATGTGAGAGTGTGTGTGTGTATGAGTGTGAGGGTGAGTGTGTGTGAGGGTGTGTGAGTGGGTGAGGGTGAGGGTGTGTGTGTCTCTGTGTGAGTGAGTGTGTGAGTGTGTGTGTGAGGGTGAGTGTGTGTGAGTGTGCTTGGGCACTTGTGGTATGGAGGGCAGAGCAGGGAGAGCTTGGTCCTGGATTCCTGGGTTTGGTGAACGTGTTTCACACCTGTAAGCAGCATTTAGTCCTGTGAAGGCCCAGAGAGGTGAGGTCTCCTCTCCAAGGCTGCCCAGCTAGGAAGGTGGCACAGAGGTGCTCAGAGCTGAACCTTTGCCCCCATCATTGAGGGTCCTCATCTCGCTTCCTGACTTGGCCTCCCACCTTGCAAACTTGTGAACCCAGTCCCAAGGTGTGGTCACTGACTTGCTCTGACCACGTCCGTAGGGACTTCCCCACAGTGCCGGTGGCCGCTGTTCTACCCGACCTCAGGAGGCAGAGATGGACATCAGTGTGCACCAAGGTCAGCTCTGGGGCAGGCCAAATCAGCCCCCCGCCCAGCGGCTTCCTGTTGGGTCACAGCGCGCGCTGCAGCTCGCACCGCGACACTCTGCTTCAGGGAGAGGGACAGCGCTCCTCTCTGTCAGGGCTCTAGCTCCTGCTTCTCGGTTCCGCCCCAGAAGTGGGCAGTGGACACCCGGAGAAGGAGAGCTGGGTGGAGGCCTGCAGCGGCCACCTCTGCTGGGTCAGGGCTGCGAGGACTGAGGGGAGGGAGAACCTCACCTTTCAGCACTGTGGACGTCCAGCAGCGGGGCAGCAGGCAGCGGGGCAGCGGGCAGCGGGCAGCGGAATCGTTTTGCCAACCAAGGTGTGGAGAGAATGTGAGATGAATTAACACTCAGCACCTCACTGCCCCCCACCAGCCCTGAGGCAGATAAGTTACTGGGACACGGGGGCGTGGCCCCTCCCAAGGGTCCCTTTGTCCCAGACCTCAGAAACCCCAGGGTGCAGCTGGGAACCTGCCATTACCTCCACTTCTCAGCTGGAGGCCAGGATGGTAACTCTTGCAAAGGAGGGAGGTGTGTCCACCCTGCAGGGCTATTCTCACCCACCTGTGGCCACTCACATCTAGCCCGCTACACAGTGGACATGGGTGTGCCATCAGCAACCCTGGGTTCTCCTGCCGTCTCGCACACACCCAGCCTCCCACGAGGCCCGGGGCACACGGGGGTCCGTCCTGTGGTCCCACCAGGCCCTCCAGGGGGTTCTGGTGTGCCCACCTGCCCTGGGTGGGGCGTCAGACCCTGGTGCGGCTTCCCTGGTCCCCGCCTGTGGGCCAAGGACCCCGCCGCACGTGGGGAGGGAGAAGTGACTCACGTTTGACTGAAGGACGTTGGAGTCAGAGGTCAGGGTCAGCGGAAAACAAAGGCAGGAGGAGAGAGGGTCAGTCAATGCCCTCCGAGGACGTGTGGCCTAGGCTACCTGGACAGGGCCTTGCAAGAGGGGCTGTTATCACATGAGAGGTCAGCACGGTGACACCACTGTGTTGACAAAGGTGTTTTTCTTTTTTTTTTGGTACCAATGTTTGAACTCAGGAGCCCTGAACCAGTGAGCCACACCCACAGCCCCTTTTTGGTGTTTATTTAGAGACAGAGTCTCACTGAGTTGCTTAGCACCTCCCTAAATTGCTGAGGCTGGTCCTCCTACCTCAGCCTCCCAAGCTGCTGGCATTACATGCAAGCACCTCCGAGCCCTGCTGAGAGCCCTTAGTTGGACAGTTAGAAATGGGCTTCACAGGCCACTTCTGTACATATACCCACAGCCTTGGGCCTAATAGGTAACTGGCGTCTCGTGTGATAGGTGAGCCCAGATACCTATATCTAATCCTACACATACTCGGTAAGCCCTCAAAACCGCAGGTCTGCACCCAAGGATTCAACCCACAGCAGACAGAAATGTGTGTGCGTGTGTGTGTGTGTGTGTGTACAAATATACAAAAAATATATTTAATATATATATTTAGTTGTATATGCAGCTTGGCAAGGTGGTGCACACCCGTAATCCCAGAGACTCTGGAGGCTGAGGCAGGAGGATTGTGAGTTCAAAGCCAGCCTCAGCAACAGTGAGACACTAAGCAACTCAGTGAGACCCTGTCTCTAAATAAAATACAAAATAGGGCTGGGGATGCGGCTCAGTGGTTGAGTGCCCCTGAGTTTAATCCCCCGTCCTGCCCCCCTCAAAAAAAAAAAAAAACAATCAAAAGTACAAAATGCTGGGAAGGTAGTTCATTGATCAAGCACCCTGGGTTCAGTCCCCGCTGCTGGACAAACCTGCATATGTGCGACATTTCCCACTCTTCATTCCCTCCTCAAGAACACACTGCACAGGCATCTAGTGTTTACAGTGTACCAGGTTCAATAGGAAATCTAGGATGGATAGGTAGAGCACCAGGAGGACACGAGTAGGTCAGAGGCAAGTCCCACCCCCGTTTACATAGGATTTGAACATCCAGATGGAGGTGTCCTTGGGCAGTGGGGGCAGGAGGGTCCTGGATGCTGAGGGACTACTGCATACATTTACGTAATTCTACAGATGCCTACGATACATGGTCATAGATTTGTGTGTCTCCCACGTCTGACCTCACACAGGATGAGTTCCTGCATTGATTAAAAGAGCAAACCACGGGAAGCACCCCGGTGCCCATCAGTGAGTGACTGCTTAGATGAAAGAGTGGACATGACTCAGGAAAAACCACACAGCCAAACTGCGTCCACGAGACTGATGGCTTTTCATGGGCTGCCGGGGCAGTGTTCGGGGGGCATTGCAGGTGGAGGACGCAGGCGCACGCAGAGCCGCCTGTGCGACTTACTGACTGTTACATAAAACAGACACAGAAGACCTGGAGCGGGCCAGCACACATCTCTGAAGGATCTTCAAGGAACTGGGATTAACTGGGTGTGGTGGCACACACCTGTTTCCCCAGCAGCTCAGGAGTCTGAGGCAGGGGGATGGCAAGTTCAAGGCCAGCCTCAGCAACGTAGTGAGACCCCATCTCAAAATAAAATGATAATCATAATAAAAACAGTGGGTTGGGGATGTGTTACGTGCCCCTGGATTCAATCTCTGGTAGCAAGCAAAAAAAAGAATATTGTGTTCCTTCAGGAAGGAGAACTGGGCAATAGGTAGGGAAGGAAGTTTTTACAGTGGAATCTGGAGAACTTTTAAAATGCTGGAAATCTTATTATTGTTTTTAAATTTTTAGTTGTAGATGGACACATGACCTTGATTTTATTTATTTCTGTGTGGTGCTGAGGATCAAACCCAGTGCCTCACACTTGCTAGGCAAGCGCTCTGCCACTGAGCTACGACCCCAGCCCCCTGGAAATCTTATATATTAAGTGAAAGTAAAATATTTTAGGTTAAAACAGCATGATATCTTAAATATTTGATTATGAATTCAGATATTATTAAATGTCAATGCAAATGGTAATCTATACAGCTAATCTAAATATTAATACGTTAGTAATTGAACATAAAATAAAAATCAGACAATTAAAAGGGTGTACTGTGGAGCGACTGAAGTTGACTCCTGAGAAGTCTGCCTTTACTCAGGTTTTTCCAAACCGAGAGGCCAGCTTCTCAGGGAAGGGATCCAGACTGTCACCTGAGGCCTGTGGGTTGACAGGGCTGGGCGGGGCCTGGAGGCTTTGGGACGTCCCAGGTGAGTGAGGGTTTGAGGATCCAGAGCGCTGACAGCCTTGGGCTCCTTGGGGACGGCACTAGTTTGAAAGCTACGTTGCCTGGCGCTTAACCCTCAGGACACGCTGGGTGCCTGGAGCGGGGCTCCCGGCCGCGCTTCTCCCTTTAGTCTGGGAATAGCATTGATCTGTGTCTGTGCAACACTCCCCAGTTTGGGCAGCCCTTTCTGTAGGAACTGTCCTGGGCCTCAGGAATAGATGCACCTCCCTGTCCTCTGGAAGTCTGCAGGCTTGCAGGGGTGGGAGAGAAAGACCCTCTTCTCAAAGTCTCATCCAGGGACCACCGGGGGCCTGGGCCTTCCAGGGGCGATGGCTGATCTGGCGTGTCCCACTGACTGGGCTGGGGGTGCCCCGGTGGCTGGCGGGATGCTTCCTCAGTCGTCACGGCATCCATCTCAGAGCGCCAGTCCCTTTTCTGAAGGGAAGCCTGGTGCCTGTCTGGTGGGAGAATGACCAGGCCGCCCCGGTGCATCTGGGAGAGGGTCTCTGGAGGAGCCTGGCATGAGGGCTGGACCCAGCAGGCAGGTCAGCTCTGGGCCTGCTGGGCTCCGTTCTGGGGAACACAGAGGTAGAGGAGGCCCGGCCCCTGCCCCGCTCCCGCACTCGGCCGCCCATCTCCTCCTGTCTCTGGACGTCCAGCTCCAGGCTCTCTGACACCTGTGGGACTCCAGGTCTTAGACCAGTGTCCCCTGGGCCCCTGGGTCTTTGGCCTTACAGTGAGATTCCCCATCAGTGTTCCCGGTTCCGGGGGTTTGGGACTGGGACAGAGCCACAGGAGCAACTCCCCTGGCTGCCCGGCTTGCACATGGCCCACACGGACTTCTACAGACGTCTACGGGACTGAGCAAGCCCTCTCCCCAGGGGCCCTCCCTCTCCAGGCTGCTGATCTGTCCTCTGGAGAGTCCCAGGTGGCCCAAAAGGTCATGATCCTCCTTCCCACCTCCCTGTCGGGGGATTGGGCTTCCGTTTGCTTCAACCAAAACGGAGCATCCCAACAGATGGGACCAGAAGGCAGAAGCGAGGCCTCGGCTCCTGTCAGCCAGACCTTAAGCAGTGCGCAACCTGGAGAGCAGCCCTCTCCTCCCACCAGAGTGGCTTGGCTTAGGAGAAAAGTCATTTCATCAAAATATTGTATGTTAACATGCTGTGTGTTTTTATCCCTATTTTTAATGAAGTAATAAGCCATAGCTGTATGGAGGTGTGATCGGCATACCAGACCATTCACCCATTTCTGTATTTTCCAGAATAGATTTGTGCATTCCATCACCTCAAAAATAGACCCTAAATCCTATAATCATCACCCCCAATTCTTTTTTTTTTTTTTTTTTGGTACTGGGAATTGAACCCAGGGGTGCTGAGCCATGACCCTACCCTTTTTTTGTATTTGATTTTGAGACAGGGCCTCACTGAGTTGCTTCGGGCCTCACTAAGTTGCTGAGACTGGTTTTGAACTCATG
Organism: Callospermophilus lateralis; assembly: GCF_048772815.1. Lineage (NCBI taxonomy): Eukaryota > Metazoa > Chordata > Mammalia > Rodentia > Sciuridae > Callospermophilus > Callospermophilus lateralis. The sequence goes on from NC_135322.1 coordinate 1,776,405, forward strand.
ATCCTCTTGCTCAGACTCCCAAGCCGCTGGGATTACAGGCATCCGCCACTGTGTCTGGCATCACCCCCCAATTCTACACCCAGCCCCTGGCAACCACCACACATCTGTCATTATGGATCTGCCTCTCGGGGTGTCACATATCAGTGGATTCAGACAACTGAAAAATGACAGGCACTGGTGCTGGGGATTGAACCCAGGGCCTTGTGCATGCAAGGCAAGCACTCTACCAACTGAGCTATGTCCCCAGCCCTGAGCAGGAGGTTCTTGAGGTTCATTTATGCCGCAGCATCTGTTGGCTCTTTGTTTTTACGGCTGACTAATATTCCACGGTCGGCTAAATAGTAATCCACCGTATGCACAGACCACCTTGTGTTTGCCACTCATTAGTTAAAGGTCACTTGGCTATTTCCACTTTTTGACGATTATGAAGAGAGCATCTATGAATATCTATGCTCAAGTGCCTGTGTAGACTCCTATTTTGATTTCTTTCGGGCATGTACTTAGAAGTAGAATTGTCAGGGCTGGGGGATATAGCTCAATTTGTAGAGTGCTCGCTTCGTATGCACAAGGATTGATTGGTTTCAATCCCCAGCACCACAAGAAAAAAATGAGTGGAGTTGTGTGTGACTCAGTGTTCAGCATTTTCAGGAGCAGGGCTCTCCTCCACAGAGGGGAAAGAGGAGCGCTCTATTCCTCCTGATCCTGGAATCCTGGCCAGCACTTGGTACCATCCCTCTCTTTTTTGGTGCTGGGGATTGAACCCAGGGCCTTGTGCATGTGAGGCAAGCACTCTACCAACTGAGCCACATCCCCAGCCCTCTGTCCCTCTTTTGTAATGCGTCATCGGAGGGTGTCTACATGGGAATCTTGCTGTGGTTTTACTTGCATTTCATGGTGACTAACAACGTGGGGCATCTTCCCTTGCTATTGGCCATTTGCAAATAAATATTTTTAATTAGGAACGTTTGTTTAGTTTATAATAAGGTAAATATCAATAAAGATCATCCAAACTAGAAAAATTAGCTCTTTGGGGTTCTTACTAAATTTTAAATGTTCAGAGGCCCCTAGACCATAATCCAGCTAGAGTGAGGGGCCCCTCTTCCCCAGAGTTCCCAGGGGCATCTCCAGATCCAAGGGAGTCAAGAGGTGCTAGCTGCGGGGATAGAGAGCTGAGGCTATCACAGTTCTTACTTTTTTCTTCAATTGCGACTGGGGGTGAAAGTGTCAGCCATTCGGATTCCAACAGGATCAGAAGCAGGGAGCAGGGAGCAGGGAGAGAAGTAAGCATTAGGCTCAGGTCACGACAGTAGCCAAGAAGACTAGAGCAGGTGTGCCCCTGGAGGACAGATGGCTCATCCACTTTGTATCAATGGAGCTACCCAGGTCATCTGTCTGCCCAGCCATCCATCTACCTGCCACCCATCTCTCCATCCACCCAACCCTCATTCACCCATCTATCCATCCGTCTGTCTACTGTCTATCCCTCTACCTATCCATTGTCTGCCTATCCATCGTCCACCAACCTCCATCCAACCATCCACCCAACCATCCACCCAACCATCTGCCCAACCATCCACCCAACCATCCGTCCAACCATCTGCCCAACCATCCATCCGACCATCCACCCAACCATCCACCCAACCATCCACCCGACCATCCATCCGACCATCCACCCAACCATCCACCCAACCATCCACCCAACCATCCGCCCAACCATCTGCCCAACCATCCACCCAACCATCCGTCCAACCATCCGCCCAACCATCTGCCCAACCATCCACCCAACTATCCATCCGACCATCCAACATTCCCTTGGTCTACACTCCAGACACTGGTCTATACCTCCTGCTAGAGACACAGAAACATCAGACACAGCCCCTGCTCTGTGGGCCTTTGCAAATCTGATGGGAAGAAAGCTGTGGGGGCAGGAGTAAATAGCACTTCCCAAGCCCCGTGCTCATGGAACCTGGAGTCTGTGAATGTCTCGGTCATCTGCCGACACTTCAGACTCGGCAAGCCCAGAGGGAGCTTCTGGTCATCACTCTGCTGCCCACAAAATGCATCTATCGATGCAGTAGATACCCATGGGTTCACACGGATACGAAAACTTGAAGAGAAAAAAAGTGAACGAGGGAGAAGGGTCAGCTCTTCCTTACAGAGAAATTCCATTAATGCATGTGAAAGGAACAAGGGGGACAGGAAAGTCACCCCTGGAGGGACACTACAGTGATCCCATCTGCAGGCGAAATGCACAGATGGATGCTGAAACCAGAGAAGCAGGATATCTACAGATTCTCCAGGCACCCCCCGAGATGTGGTGCCCACCACGGAGAACCGGTAACGAGAGGCTGGCAGACCAGCTCCACCAACGTGCCAGAGTCGACGTGCGCAGTGAGACCCAGCAGCACTGTGAGACCCACAAGGGTGGTACTCCTGTCCCAATGCCTGACCTCGGTCCCCTCCAGGGAGAACTGGAGACAAACCCGGGTTGAGAGACATTCCGAGAACAACTGACCAGAGCTGTCCCAATGTCCTGAGCTCATGGGAGACAAGGGAGGCTGGGGGCCCAAGCCCGAGTGTTGAGGGGCAGTCAGCCTCGAGCCGGTGGCCCCGGTGGCCCCGCGTGAGGAAGCGCTAAGAGGACCCCTGCCGGATCCTCCAGGAGAGGCCGTCCGTTAGGGAAAGGGGAGAATGTGAGTGCCAGCTGTCTTTAGGCCCCAGCTCTGTGTGGTGTGGCTCTCGTGGGCTGTGGGGCTGCCGCAGGCAGGAGTGACGTTGGAGGAAGCAGGTGAGGGAATTCGGGGACCCGGGGTGGCACCGTGCTCTGCAGCGCCCTCCTGCCTGTCAGGGGCCACCTTGATCACAGAAGGGAAAGGGGGGGACCCCGCTCCTTATTCCCTGACTTCCAGCACCCGGTCCCCACTCCTGCTCCTCCACGTCTGTCACCTGCTCATGCTGCTGTCCTCCTTGGTGACTGACATGTCTGAATTCGTGACTTTGCTTCTGCTCTGATTCCCACCCAAACATTCCTCACCCTGGGGAAAAGCTGACTCTCTCTCTCTCTCTCTCACACACACACACACACACACACACACACACGCCCGCACTCCCTTCCTAGAAGTGTGAGACACTTCCTTTTGCCCTGAGGAAGACATTCAGAAGCCCTCAGACCCCCTGCCAGCCCTCTCCCTTCTTGTTACTGTTCCCCACCTCCTCCTCCATCTGTCCACCTTCCTCGGGGCCTTCTGCCCCAGGGCCTTCGCACGCGCAGCTCTGCCTGCCTGGACGGTCTCCTGACTCTTCAGCTGCTAGCCCTGCGCCTCACTGGGGTCTTGGACAGACCTTCTCTGGGTACCCAGTCAGAACGCGTTTGCTGGCCCAGCATGAGGATCCCAGGAGGACACCTCTGGGTCCCCAGCCCTGAGCATGCAGAGCACGTGTGGAGGGAGTCCCTTCCCAGCATGCTCTCCGGTGTCCGCACATCGCAGGGGCCGGAGCCTCACTGGACCCTCTCCCCATGGGGATGTCCTGCATCTACACAATAGCAACCTCTTCAACGACGCGAGCAGTCCTGGGAACTGGGGACCCTAGGACCCCCTAGTGAGATGAGGACAGTGAGTGCAAGAAGCCGTCAGTGAGGCTCAGGATGCAGACACCGGGTGCGCGTCTCCAAGGCTGGGCCAGCAAGCGGGGACTCGCCCAGCCGCCCACCTCCTCCAAGGGGAGAGGAAGCCCGACGCCTAGGCCTGGACCAGGGGCATCTGTGAGGCCTTGGGGGTCCTGTCTGAACCCAGCCCAAGATGCCCGGGGACCGTTACCCTCTCGAGGGATGCAGGCTTGGGCGAGGCCCAGGAGGAGCAGGAACACCGGGGACATCTTCAGAAACGGCTCCAGGCAGCACATGGTGGGGCCGGGACTGGGCTGATGTCCTCCTTCCAGGGTGGACAGCAGTCTGGTCTTCCACCTCTTCCAGGCTGCAGGGGCAAAGCCAGCTGCCCACACATGCCCTCCAGCTTAGCTGGCAGCTGCAGACTGGCGCCCACGCCACCAGCCGCCGGCCAAGGGGCTGCTTCTCCCGCTGCCAGTCATCTGCTTACGCGTGGTGAGTCCTGCCCACCTGCCGACGGGCGAGGGCCCATGCCAAGAGCAGCTCTTATATTTTTATTTTGTCTTTTATTTTTGTGGCTTTTATATTTTTAAGTGTTTGGGGGAAAAGGCAGAAGAAAACTGTGACGTGCGAAAATGACAGAATGTGAGCTTTTGTTGGACTCACCGTGCCTCTCACCGTGGACACTCGGCTGCTCGCACACTACGGGGCAAGGTGGCCCTTGCAGCCGAGACCCTCTGGTCCCCAGTGTCTAAAATATGCGCTGCCTGGCCCTTTACAGAAAGCACATCTGTGGATCTGTGTCCTAAACACATTCCAAATTTCAGAAAAACAGAGCAAGCCAACAACCTCGTCAGATTGTACATGGCCACAAGCATGTACACCGTCTGTGTTGACACGTGTCTCCGGCACTTACTAGTCACACGAGGGACGTGCCAGGTCCACTGCCTGCTGGTGCCGTCGTCTTGTGCCGGCCGTGGGACCGCAGGCCTGCGAGTCACAGTGTGGACCAGTGGGGTGCAGGCTGTGTCTGCTGAGCTAACAGGTATCTGGGGAGACAGAAATGAATGTTCTGGGGTCCCATGTTTTCAGGAAATGCTGGGTTCAACATCTCAGGGGTGTCAATCACTAAAGGGTGGGGGACCCCCAAGAGGAGCCTCACAGATAACAGGTGCCAAGAATGCTCAAGGAGAAAGGGACGAACAACAGAAAGCATTCCCCGGATTTATCTGACCCTAGAACTTTTCCTCCCGAAGATCATCATGTGAAACCTCATTTGCCAAGAACCATCGGTGAATCTGAGAGCTCCGCCTGCTGTGGTCCAGCCGGGGTCCCACGGGGGCTGTGCCTCGCTCTTCCCACACACTGATGCCTGTCCAGCCTCACAGGGCCCTCCTCTCACCTCCCTGCAGCAGCTCACGCGTCCTAGGCCCGCTGACCACGAGGCTCTGCAGGCCCCGGGCTCCCGTGCCCGAGATTGTAGGGCCAAGCCCCACTTTCCTTCTGCTGCTGGGGGCCCAGCTCTGGAGGCCCCTAGAGTCCTCGGCTCAGAGGTCCCCCTCCGTCTTCAAAGCCCTGACCACAGCACCTCTGAGTCCCTGTGGACTCCCATCCCTGGTCGAGGCCATCGGGGGCCACTCCTCTCCCTCTCGCCGGAGCCCCAGCTCTCCTGTGTCTTCACTTCCTGGTCCCTGCCTCTCGCTTTCACTTGATTGATCGATTGATTGATTGATGATTTGGTGCTGGGGCTCAAACCCAGGGTCTTGCACCTGGAGGGCAAGCACTCCACCAGCCCCTCTCCCGCTCCTGTACTCCAAAGAATCCGAGACCAGCATCCAACGCGTTTGCACGCGGTGTTCATAGCAGAATGTCCATCAACAGATGAATGAATCGACGCAGCGCTGCCACGCCAGGGTGGCCACTCAGCCACAGGAATAAAGGAAGCACCGAACCCCTGGCGCAGGCCGAGAACTCCACCAGACACAAAAGGCCACTGGCTGGGTCACGCCATGGGTGCAGGTGCGTCACTTTCTAGGACAGAAAGTAGGTTGGTGGTTTCCAAAATGTAGGGACAGCAGGGAAAGAGGACCAGCTGCTGAGAGAGACGGGCTCCTGGGGCGAGGGGAGTGGTCACACCTGGGTAGACCCTCTATGGACTCACAGAAAATGGGCGACTCTATGTTGTGTGAATTTTACCTCAAATTATTTTAAGTGTGGAAAAATATATTAAAACTTCCAAAAATATCCATAAAATGAACTGTGTGTTGACCAAATGCAGGAGCAGAACGTGGTGACCCAGCCGCAGCGCAGCTCAGGCGGACTGGCGGAAAGGTCACGATCTCGTGCAGTTCCTGGCAAGGTCCAGGCTCCGTCCTGGTGGAGGGATGAGCATTCTGTCCCTGCCCTCAGTGGGGACCGTCACTCCCACGGAGCAGCGCCCACTGCTCTCCACAGCGAGGCTCCTGTGCTGTTGACCGCCTGGCTGACCACTCCCAGCTGCCCAAGTCCCCTGCTACTGGCCAGGGCCTGGGCTGGCAGCCCCCTGCTGGGCTTGGGCTGGCTCTGGTCAGTCCTGTGGGTCACCTTCCTATGTGAAATGAGCAAGAGCTCGGGAGTTGGATCCAGACCTGCCACTCACCTGCCACTCACCTGCCACTCCTCACTTGCCACTCACCTGCCACTCACCTGCCACTCCTCACCTGCCACTCACCTGCCACTCACCTGCCACTATTCACCTGCCACTCACCTGCCACTACTCACCTGCCCCTCACCTGCCACTCCTCACCTGCCACTCACCTGCCACTCACCTGCCACTCACCTGCCACTCCTCACCTGCCACTCCTCACCTGCCACTCACCTGCCACTACTCACCTGCCACTCACCTGCCACTACTCACCTGCCCCTCACCTGCCACTCCTCACCTGCCACTCCTCACCTGCCACTCACCTGCCACTCACCTGCCACTCCTCACCTGCCACTCCTCACCTGCCACTCACCTGCCACTCACCTGCCACTCACCTGCCACTCCTCACCTGCCACTCACCTGCCACTCACCTGCCACTCCTCACCTGCCACTCACCTGCCACTCACCTGCCACTCCTCACCTGCCACTCACCTGCCACTCACCTGCCACTCACCTGCCACTCCTCACCTGCCCCTCACCTGCCACTCACCTGCCACTCCTCACCTGCCACTCACCTGCCACTCACCTGCCACTCACATGCCACTCACCTGCCCCTCACCTGCCACTCACCTGCCACTCACCTGCCACTACTCACCTGCCACTCACCTGCCACTCACCTGCCACTACTCACCTGCCACTCACCTGCCACTCACCTGCCACTCCTCACCTGCCACTCACCTGCCACTCACCTGCCACTACTCACCTGCCAATCACCTGCCACTCACCTGCCACTACTCACCTGCCACTCACTTGCCACTCACTCACCTGCCACTCACCTGCCACTCCTCACCTGCCACTCACCTGCCACTCACCTGCCACTCCTAACCTGCCACTCACCTGCCACTCACCTGCCACTCCTCACCTGCCACTCACCTGCCACTCCTCACCTGCCACTCACCTGCCACTCCTCACCTGCCACTCCTCACCTGCCACTCACCTGCCACTCACCTGCCACTCCTCACCTGCCACTCACCTGCCACACAGTGCAGAAAGTCCCTCTTGGAGCTCTCTTTTCGACTTACAGGGAATCATACACACTTGGGGAAAGTAACTAGGTGGGGACATAGACATGTAGCTGTTCTGTGGCACAGAATCTATGTGGCTCCTGGGGACACACTGATAGTGCTATGACCGTTGTCATTGTAATGCACTGGGACCACCTCAAGGTTCTTATGAAATCTATCCTCCTTTGAAATGTGGCTTTATCAATTCCTGGTCTTGGTTGAAGCACATCCTTCTCTCTGGCCTCCCTTCAGGTAGAAGTACAGCCCGCATCCCATCTCTAGTCCACGCTGCTCTGCATACTTGATGAACAAGGACTTCGCTGCCTGCGCTGTCCTCCTGGGAGGTGACCTGTCCCTTTGTCCCAGGTGTCCCTGCTGCATACCTGCCCACTGTCAGACACTTAGTAGCCACCCCCAGTATCAGATTGACTGTCACAATATTGGTTTAAAAGAGCCCCAAAGTGTGAGCACAGTAAGTCTGGCGATGGCTGCAGTGTACCGCCACCCTGCGCTGATTCGTGAATCGTGGCGAACCCCTGGCGAACCCCTGGCTATGCCTGACTCACCCCTCAAGCTGCACCCTAGGAGTGCACACCTAGGGAAGAGCAGAGTGCACAAGGCACAGGTACTGTCCGCCTCAGGCCTCGGCTGGGGGCTGGAATACAGCCCAGGGGCAAGGAGGACCCCACTGAGGGCTGGAACACACCCAGGGACAAGCACGACCCCACTGAGGGTCTAGGACACACCCAGGGAAAAGGAGGACCCGACTGAGGGTCTAGGACACACCCAGGGACAAGGAGGACCCCACTGAGGGTCTAGGACACACCCAGGGACAAGGAGGACCACACTTGGGGTCTGGGACACGCCCAGGGACAAGGAGGACCCCACTGAGGGTCTAGGACACACCCAGGGACAAGGAGGACCCCACTGAGGGTCTAGGACACACCCAGGGACAAGGAGGACCCCACTGAGGGCTGGAACACACCCAGGGACAAGGAGGACCACACTGGGGGTCTAGGACACACCCAGGGACAAGGAGGACCCCACTGAGGGTCTAGGACACACCCAGGGACAAGGAGGACCCCACTGAGGGCTGGAACACACCCAGGGACAAGGAGGACCACACTGAGGGTCTGGGACACACCCAAGGACAAGGAGGACCCCAATGAGGGTCTAGGACACACCCAGGGACAAGGAGGACCCCACTGAGGGTCTAGGACACACCCAGGGACAAGGAGGACCACACTGGGGGTCTAGGACACACCCAGGGACAAGGAGGACCACACTGGGGGTCTAGGACACACCCAGGGACAAGGAGGACCCCACTGAAGGTCTAGGACACACCCAGGGACAAGGAGGACCCCACTGAGGGCTGGAACACACCCAGGGACAAGGAGGACCCCACTGAGGGTCTAGGACACACCCAGGGACAAGGAGGACCCCACTGAAGGTCTAGGACACACCCAGGGACAAGGAGGACCCCACTGAGGGTCTGGGACACACCCAGGGACAAGGAGGACCCCACTGAGGGTCTAGGACACACCCAGGGACAAGGAGGACCCCACTGGGGGTCTAGGACACACCCAGGGACAAGGAGGACCACACTGAGGGTCTAGGACACACCCAGGGACAAGGAGGACCACACTGGGGGTCTAGGACACACCCAGGGACAAGGAGGACCACACTGGGGGTCTAGGACACACCCAGGGACAAGGAGGACCCCACTGAGGGTCTGGGACACACCCAGGGACAAGGAGGACCACACTGGGGGTCTAGGACACACCCAGGGACAAGGAGGACCCCACTGAGGGTCTAGGACACACCCAGGGACAAGGAGGACCACACTGAGGGCTGGAACACAGCCAGGGACAAGGAGGACCGCACTGAGGGTCTAGGACACACCCAGGGACAAGGAGGACCCCACTGAGGGCTGGAACACAGCCAGGGACAAGGAGGACCCCACTGAGGGTCTAGGACACACCCAGGGACAAGGAGGACCACACTGAGGGTCTGGAACACACCCAGGGACAAGGAGGACCACACTGGGGGTCTAGGACACACCCAGGGACAAGGAGGACCACACTGAGGGCTGGAACACACCCAGGGACAAGGAGGACCCCACTGAGGGTCTAGGACACGCCCAGGGACAAGGAGGACCCCACTGAGGGTCTAGGACACACCCAGGGACAAGGAGGACCACACTGAGGGTCTGGAACACACCCAGGGACAAGGAGGACCACACTGAGGGTCTGGAACACACCCAGGGACAAGGAGGACCCCACTGAGGGTCTAGGACACACCCAGGGACAAGGAGGACCCCACTGAGGGTCTAGGACACACCCAGGGACAAGGAGGACCACACTGAGGGTCTGGAACACACCCAGGGACAAGGAGGACCACACTGGGGGTCTAGGACACACCCAGGGACAAGGAGGACCCCACTGAGGGTCTAGGACACACCCAAGGACAAGGAGGACCTCACTGAGGGTCTAGGACACACCCAGGGACAAGGAGGACCACACTGAGGGCTGGAACACACCCAGGGACAAGGAGGACCCCACTGAGGGTCTAGGACACACCCAGGGACAAGGAGGACCCCACTGAGGGTCTAGGACACGCCCAGGGACAAGGAGGACCCCACTGAGGGTCTAGGACACACCCAGGGACAAGGAGGACCACACTGAGGGTCTGGAACACACCCAGGGACAAGGAAGACCACACTGAGGGTCTGGAACACACCCAGGGAAAAGGAGGACCCCACTGAGGGTCTAGGACACACCCAGGGACAAGGAGGACCCCACTGAGGGTCTAGGAAACACCCAGGGACAAGGAGGACCACACTGAGGGTCTGGAACACACCCAGGGACAAGGAGGACCACACTGGGGGTCTAGGACACACCCAGGGACAAGGAGGACCCCACTGAGGGTCTAGGACACACCCAAGGACAAGGAGGACCTCACTGAGGGTCTAGGACACACCCAGGGACAAGGAGGACCCCACTGAGGGTCTAGGACACACCCAGGGACAAGGAGGACCCCACTGAGGGTCTAGGACACACCCAGGGACAAGGAGGACCCCACTGAGGGCTGGAACACACCCAGGGACAAGGAGGACCCCACTGAGGGTCTAGGACACACCCAGGGACAAGGAGGACCACACTGAGGGCTGGAACACACCCAGGGACAAGGAGGACCCCACTGAGGGTCTAGGACACACCCAGGGACAAGGAGGACCCCACTGAGGGTCTAGGACACACCCAGGGACAAGGAGGACCCCACTGAGGGTCTAGGACACACCCAGGGACAAGGAGGACCACACTGAGGGCTGGAACACACCCAGGGACAAGGAGGACCCCACTGAGGGTCTAGGACACACCCAGGGACAAGGAGGACCCCACTGAGGGTCTAGGACACACCCAGGGACAAGGAGGACCACACTGAGGGTCTAGGACACACCCAGGGACAAGGAGGACCCCACTGAGGGTCTAGGACACACCCAGGGACAAGGAGGACCACACTGGGGGTCTAGGACACACCCAAGGACAAGGAGGACCTCACTGAGGGTCCTGGACACACCCAGGGACAAGGAGGACCACACTGAGGGCTGGAACACACCCAGGGACAAGGAGGACCCCGCTGAGGGTCTAGGACACACCCAAGGACAAGGAGGACCTCACTGAGGGTCTAGGACACACCCAGGGACAAGGAGGACCACACTGAGGGCTGGAACACACCCAGGGACAAGGAGGACCCCACTGAGGGTCTAGGACACACCCAGGGACAAGGAGGACCACACTGAGGGTCTAGGACACACCCAGGGACAAGGAGGACCCCACTGAGGGTCTAGGACACACCCAGGGACAAGGAGGACCCCACTGGGGGTCTAGGACACACCCAGGGACAAGGAGGACCACACTGAGGGTCTGGAACACACCCAGGGACAAGGAGGACCACACTGAGGGTCTAGGACACACCCAGGGACAAGGAGGACCACACTGAGGGTCTGGAACACACCCAGGGACAAGGAGGACCCCACTGAGGGTCTGGGACACACCCAGGGACAAGGAGGACCCCACTGAGGGTCTGGGACACACCCAGGGACAAGGAGGACCCCACTGAGGGTCTAGGACACACCCAAGGACAAGGAGGACCCCACTGGGGATCTAGGACACACCCAGGGACAAGGAGGACCCCACTGAGGGTCTAGGACACACCCAGGGACAAGGAGGAACACACTGAGGGTCTGGGACACACCCAGGGACAAGGAGGACCCCACTGAGGGTCTAGGACACACCCAGGGACAAGGAGGAACACACTGAGGGTCTGGGACACACCCAGGGACAAGGAGGACCCCACTGAGGGTCTAGGACACACCCAGGGACAAGGAGGAACACACTGAGGGTCTGGGACACACCCAGGGACAAGGAGGACCCCACTGGGGGTCTAGGACACACCCAGGGACAAGGAGGACCCCACTGAGGGTCTAGGACACACCCAGGGACAAGGAGGACCCCACTGGGGGTCTAGGACACACCCAAGGACAAGGAGGACCACACTGAGGGTCTGGAACACACCCAGGGACAAGGAGGACCACACTGAGGGTCTAGGACACACCCAGGGACAAGGAGGACCACACTGAGGGTCTAGGACACACCCAGGGACAAGGAGGACCCCACTGAGGGTCTGGGACACACCCAGGGACAAGGAGGAACACACTGAGGGTCTGGGACACACCCAGGGACAAGGAGGACCCCACTGAGGGTCTAGGACACACCCAAGGACAAGGAGGACCCCACTGGGGATCTAGGACACACCCAGGGACAAGGAGGACCCCACTGAGGGTCTAGGACACACCCAGGGACAAGGAGGAACACACTGAGGGTCTGGGACACACCCAGGGACAAGGAGGACCCCACTGAGGGTCTAGGACACACCCAGGGACAAGGAGGACCCCACTGAGGGTCTGGAACACACCCAGGGACAAGGACGACCCCACTGGGGGTCTAGGACACACCCAGGGACAAGGAGGACCCTACTGAGGGTCTAGGACACACCCAGGGACAAGGAGGACCCCACTGAGGGTCTTGGACACACCCAGGGACAAGGAGGACCCCACTGGGGGTCTAGGACACACCCAGGGACAAGGAGGACCACACTGGGGGTCTAGGACACACCCAAGGACAAGGAGGACCACACTGAGGGTCTTGGACACACCCAGGGACAAGGAGGACCACACTGAGGGCTGGAACACACCCAGGGACAAGGAGGACCCCACTGAGGGTCTAGGACACACCCAGGGACAAGGAGGACCCCACTGAGGGTCTAGGACACACCCAGGGACAAGGAGGACCCCACTCAGGGTCTAGGACACACCCAGGGACAAGGAGGACCCCACTGAGGGTCTTGGACACACCCAGGGACAAGGAGGACCCCACTGGGGGTCTAGGACACACCCAGGGACAAGGAGGACCCCACTGGGGGTCTAGGACACACCCAGGGACAAGGAGGACCACACTGAGGGCTGGAACACACCCAGGGACAAGGAGGACCCCACTGAGGGTCTAGGACACACCCAGGGACAAGGAGGACCCCACTGAGGGTCTAGGACACACCCAGGGACAAGGAGGACCCCACTGAGGGCTGGAACACACCCAGGGACAAGGAGGACCCCACTGAGGGTCTAGGACACACCCAGGGACAAGGAGGACCCCACTGAGGGCTGGAACACACCCAGGGACAAGGAGGACCTCACTGAGGGTCTAGGACACACCCAGGGACAAGGAGGACCCCACTCAGGGTCTAGGACACGCCCAGGGACAAGGAGGACCCCACTGAGGGTCTAGGACACACCCAGGGACAAGGAGGACCCCACTCAGGGTCTAGGACACACCCAGGGACAAGGAGGACCCCACTGAGGGTCTAGGACACACCCAGGGACAAGGAGGACCCCACTGAGGGTCTAGGACACACCCAGGGACAAGGAGGACCCCACTGAGGGTCTAGGACACACCCAGGGACAAGGAGGACCCCACTGAGGGCTGGAACACACCCAGGGACAAGGAGGACCCCACTGGGCGTCTAGGACACACCCAGGGACAAGGAAGACCCCACTGAGGGTCTAGGACACACCCAGGGACAAGGAGGACCCCACTGAGCGTCTAGGACACACCCAGGGACAAGGAGGACCCCACTGAGGGTCTAGGACACACCCAGGGACAAGGAGGACCACACTGAGGGTCTGGGACACACCCAGGGACAAGGAGGACCCCACTGAGGGTCTAGGACACACCCAGGGACAAGGAGGACCACACTGGGGGTCTGGGACACGCCCAGGGACAAGGAGGACCCCACTGAGGGTCTAGGACACACCCAGGGACAAGGAGGACCCCACTGAGGGTCTGGAACACACCCAGGGACAAGGAGGACCACACTGAGGGTCTAGGACACACCCAGGGACAAGGAGGACCCCACTGAGGGTCTAGGACACACCCAGGGACAAGGAGGACCCCACTGAGGGTCTAGGACACACCCAGGGACAAGGAGGACCCCACTGAGGGTCTGGGACACACCCAGGGACAAGGAGGACCCCACTGAGGGTCTAGGACACACCCAGGGACAAGGAGGACCCCACTGAGGGCTGGAACACACCCAGGGACAAGGAGGACCCCACTGAGGGTCTAGGACACACCCAGGGACAAGGAGGACCCCACTGAATCTAGGACACACCCAGGGACAAGGAGGACCCCACTGAGGGTCTAGGACACACCCAGGGACAAGGAGGACCCCACTGGGGGTCTGGGACACGCCCAGGGACAAGGAGGACCCCACTGAGGGTCTAGGACACACCCAGGGACAAGGAGGACCACACTGAGGGTCTGGAACACACCCAGGGACAAGGAGGACCACACTGAGGGTCTAGGACACACCCAGGGACAAGTAGGACCCCACTGAGGGTCTAGGACACACCCAGGGACAAGGAGGACCCCACTGAGGGTCTAGGACACACCCAGGGACAAGGAGGACCCCACTCAGGGTCTAGGACACACCCAGGGACAAGGAGGACCACACTGAGGGCTGGAACACACCCAGGGACAAGGAGGACCCCACTGAGGGCTGGAACACACCCAGGGACAAGGAGGACCCCACTGAGGGTCTAGGACACACCCAGGGACAAGGAGGACCCCACTGAGGGTCTAGGACACACCCAGGGACAAGGAGGACCCCACTGAGGGTCTAGGACACACCCAGGGACAAGGAGGACCCCACTGAGGGTCTAGGACACACCCAGGGACAAGGAGGACCCCACTGAGGGCTGGAACACACCCAGGGACAAGGAGGACCCCACTGAGGGTCTAGGACACACCCAGGGACAAGGAGGACCCCACTGAGGGTCTAGGACACACCCAGGGACAAGGAGGACCCCACTGAGGGTCTAGGACACACCCAGGGACAAGGAGGACCCCACTGGGGGTCTAGGACACACCCAGGGACAAGGAGGACCCCACTGAGGGTCTGGGACACACCCAGGGACAAGGAGGACCCCACTGAGGTTCTAGGACACACCCAGGGACAAGGAGGACCCCACTGAGGGTCTAGGACACACCCAGGGACAAGGAGGACCCCACTGAGGGTCTGGGACACACCCAGGGACAAGGAGGACCCCACTGAGGGTCTGGGACACACCCAGGGACAAGGAGGACCCCACTGAGGGTCTGGGACACACCCAGGGACAAGAAGGACCCCACTGAGGGTCTAGGACACACCCAGGGACAAGGAGGACCCCACTGAAGGTCTAGGACACACCCAGGGACAAGGAGGACCCCACTGGGTGTCTAGGACACACCCAGGGACAAGGAGGACCCCACTGAGGGTCTAGGACACACCCAGGGACAAGGAGGACCCCACTGGGGGTCTAGGACACACCCAGGGACAAGGAGGACCCCACTGAGGGTCTAGGACACACCCAGGGACAAGGAGGACCCCACTGGGGGTCTAGGACACACCCAGGGACAAGGAGGACCCCACTGAGGGTCTAGGACACACCCAGGGACAAGGAAGACCCCACTGAGGGTCTGGGACACACCCAGGGACAAGGAGGACCACACTGAGGGTCTGGGACACACCCAGGGACAAGGAGGACCACACTGAGGGTCTGGGACACACCCAGGGACAAGGAGGACCCCACTGAGGGTCTAGGACACACCCAGGGACAAGGAGGACCACACTGAGGGTCTAGGACACACCCAGGGACAAGGAGGACCCCACTGAGGGTCTAGGACACACCCAGGGACAAGGAGGACCACACTGAGGGTCTAGGACACACCCAGGGACAAGGAGGACCCCACTGAGGGCTGGAACACACCCAGGGACAAGGAGGACCCCACTGGGGTTCTGGAACACACCCCCGGACAAGGAGTGACCTATAAAGAGTAGTGACTGTTGGCGTCACCTGGGAGGGATGTGGGAAGATGCCCGCAGCCTCATCCAGACTCCAGGGGAGCCCAGTCCAGGGCTCGGGGGTAGGTACTTAGGAGCTCTGGGAAAGTGTCTATCAAATGGAGCCACTTGGAGCTGGGATCTGGTGGCCTGGCTGTGGGACCCCTCCTCTGGATGCTCCTCAGAACCTGTGAGCCCTCTGGGCCTGGAAGTTGGGGGGTTGGATAAGATGCCTCTCGTCAGTCGCGGTGGGTCCAGGGGCACTGAGCATGTTCCCGGCCCACGGAGGGGCCATTCCTGACCAGCTGGACTTACCCGCAGGACTCACTTCTCCCAGAGCATCACCTCACGAAGGACATGTGGCAGGAACCCTCGGAGTCACCACATCCTGGGGCCACGTGCACAACATCGAGCATGTGGACACTCTTCTGGGAAGAAGAGCTGAAGCTCTTATCAAACTGATTGTGCTCCACCCTAAAGAGGGGCAAGGACCACCCCGAGTCAGTGCACGACCCAGGCTCCCTGAGGGAGGCACCACCAGGCTCCCCAGCCCAGGAGCAGCCCACCAGTGAGGAAGTCACGCCCACAACACGTGTGTTTTAAAGCTCTTTCTACCAACAGACACATGAAATGCACAGCAGAGGCGCACGGGAGAGTTGGACTCCGTTACCGTGGACAGGGTGAAAGGCAACCAGTCTGTACACGAAGACCCTACTGCACGGGAAGCAGGAACGCGGATCCCACCCCACGCGGAGACCTAGACACCAGCGTGGGAGGAAGCCGGCCAGATGCCAGGACCATGTGCCGTGTGACACCAGCGAGTGCAGCTCTGGATCAGGCAAAGTCAGTCATGGTGAAAGGAGTCGGAAGGCGCAGGAGGGTCACTCCCGACTGCTGGGGATACTCCACATCCTGAGTGGTCACAGCTGTGCCCGTCCAAATGTCAAAATTTGTTGAACTGTCATTTAAGAATGGTGCCTTTGGGGGCCGGGGCTGGGGCTCAGGGGTGGAGCGCTTGCCTAGCATGTGTGAGGCCCTGGGTTCAAACCTCAGCACCGCACAAAAATAAATTTAAAAATAAAGGCCCATTGACAACTTAGAAGAAGAAGAAGGGGCTGGGGATGTGGCTCAAGCGGTAGCGCGCTGGCCTGGCATGCGCAGGGCGCTGGGCTCAATCCTCAGCACCACATAAAAATAAAATAAAGATGTTGTGTCCACCAAAAAACTGAAAAGTAAATATTAAAAAGTTAAAAAAAAAAAAAAAAAAAGGGGGCTGGGGATGTGGCTCAAGCGGTAGCACGCTCGCCTGGCATGCATGCGGCCCGGGGTTCGATCCTCAGCACCACATGCAGACAAAGATGTTGTGTTCGCCGAAAACTAAAAGATAAATATTTTAAAAATTCCCTCCCTCTCTCTCTCTCTCTCTCTCTCTCTCTCTCTCTAAAAGAAGGAGAAGAAGAAGACTCGTGTTTCACCACATGTAAGTTATCCCTCAAGACTCACCAACTTGACATGGGAAACTGGCCAGGCCATAGGACTGGGGAGGGCTCAGCTGGGTGCCCTGCCCAGTGTCTCACTGGGCACCAGGGCTGCACCTACAGGGTGGAAGCCTTGGCCTGGCTCTGGCCCGCCCTCCTCAGGGCTCGGACTGGGAGCTGGAAGCTGAGCTCCCTCACAACATGGTGACCCCCAGGCAGGGACAGCTGAGGGCACTTCAAGAGAGGTCGCACTTCCTTCTTACTTGCTTGGGAACCATGCGGTGTCCTCTCTGCCACCTTCTGTTGGACACAAGACAGCGGCTAGCCGCCTGCCCACAGGCCCGGGAAAGGGACTGGTCTCTGGTGTGAAACTGCCATGTTTGGTGAGGATGGTGGGAGGCAGGCGGTCTGTGGGCCTGTGCCCCACGGGGCTGTGGGGGCCACGAGGTCTGCAAGGACAAGAACCTTTCCTCCGTGTCCTGATGCCCTCAGAAGCCCTCCACACAGGGGTGCCCAGTGGTCACTGAGGCCTTGAGGTGGCCAGGGTCGGGTGACCACTGCTTGCAGCAGCTCCGAGGGCAGGTGAGGGACAGTCCCAGAAACTTGCCCAGGGCTCACAGAGCCTCCAGGGCCTGTGTCTGAGCTCAGATGGGGACAGGCGTGGGGGGCCAGTCCCCAGCCAGGTGGCAGCGTGTGCGTACTCTCTGCATCAGAGATCTGTGTCGGCTGAGGCCACTGCAGTCTGTGTCCCCGGACGAGTGGTCCGTGTCCTCCCCGACGCCTCCTGAGAACAAGCCCATGGGCCTCTGCACCTTCCCCACGGCTCCTGGGTCCTCCTGCAGCCTGGTCAGCCGGGTTGCAGGGGTTCCAGCTGCTGGTGCACCCCAGTACCTCTGTCTCTGATCATACTGCCCTGAAGAGCTCAGGACCCGTCCTCCCCGATCTCTCCCCAGCTGGCCCCTGTGCCTGGCCTGAATGCAGCTCTGCACATGTCCCTGGTGTCGTCCCCCTGGTGATGGCCCAGTCAACGTCCACCCGACCCCGAGATCCAGGTGTCCTTGGCCCCAGACATCCACAGACACAGGAACTCAATTTCCCCAACCTGGTTTCCACCCTTGGTCTCCCTTGTGGGACCCTACCACTACCTGCTTGCCTTCCTTGGCAGCAGCCTGTGCAGGCAGACAGCGCACCTCTCTTGCCAGACTTTTCCTCCACCCATGGCCTACCTCTGGGCCGCATGGTCACCAGCCAGCATCTTGGAGGTGTCCCGATGACCTCCCTGCTGGCTCCTGCCTCCAGGGGCTCCCACAGGAGTTCCCACTGACTGAGTTTAAAATGTCTGTTTTCAATTGACATAAGAACCGCCCATGTTTATGGGTTATAGGATGAGAATACACTGCTGGGGATCAAGTCAGGTGCTTAGCACAGCCATCTCCTCCAACAGTCATCCTTACACGGGGATGTCTAAAGGAAATTTGGATCACGTCACTGTTGTGTATAAGCCTCTCCAGTTGTTCTGCCTTTTAATATGCACGTCTGCTGTGCGTGACGTGTGCATGCACACAGGTGATGTTACATTTAGGTACATATGTATGCCTATACAGCTACCTGCACATAGATATTATCTGTGTCACCCTTCATCTCCACAGACCCACATCCTCCATTCAGCCCACACCTGACAGAAAATGTCGACAGGAAAGTCTACACCTGGACTGAGCATGCACAGGCTTCCTCCCGGTTACTCCTAAGCCATGGGGTGTGATGGCATCTCCACCCAACGTAATCCAGACGGTTTAAAGGATGTGGAAGGATGCGTGTGGGACAGTGGGAATAAGGCACCTTCCTGTAAGGGACGGGAGCCTCTGGTTTGGGTTCACAGGGTGGGCTTAAAAGAAATCCCCTTTGTGCACATGCACACAGATGCACCCGGAGTATCAGAACACATATCCGGTGTTACTGGCTGGACGTGTTCCTTTAAGATTGTCACCTTTAAGATCAGCGCAGCTGCAGGCCCCGCTCGGTAATGAGCAGCAGGGAAGCAGGCCACCCTGGGGGTTGGGGGCCAGGTGTTTCCCTGATCCTCAGAGTTAACTTTCTGACTTGAAGTAAACTTTCAGCAGGTGAAACAGTGCTGCTCCGCTCCCTCCCACAGGGGCTCATTAAAAGTAGCCACAGTCCCTCAGGGGCCCTGAAGGAGGGTGGTGGACTCAGGTGCCTGCAGGCTGATTACGGTGATTTACTTCCCCGCTCCCAGAGAAAAACAGCCTCTTTAGGGAAAGGAAGTGCCAGAGGCGAAGGTTGGGAATAAACCCACTGAGCCCTGCACCAACTTCTGAGCTCCCTGGGCTGCAGTGAGGTCACCTGCCACCCCTCCCAGCCCTGCCCCCAGCTGTTCTGCTGCTCGGAGCTTTGCCTAAACCGCAGGGGATGAGAAGCAGAGCCCGCAACCCCCACGCGGAGCAGGGAGTCCCTCTGCACCTGGTCCCGTGGGCAGTAGGTGCTCTGGCTCCCTGCTGGCTGACATACCAAGTTGCGGTCCCCCCTGGAATTGCAGATGAGATGCAACTTTGCACATCTCTTCTGTATCTAAACAGGCACCGACTTTTCCCAATCTGATCCGGAGGGAGCGCAGATGTCCCTGGGACCTACCCCTGGGTTCCAGGAGAAGCCCAGCAGGAGAGCAGGTCTTGCGGCTGGCAGGGCTGACTTGCTTGTGGACCACACACCACCCCCGCCCCCCCACTGCCCTTAGGGAACTTGCTTTGTTTTTTGTTTTTGGGGTTTTCTCCAGTTATCAATTTGTGACGGGCATATTTCCAGAACAGCAAATAACCCTTACTCCTCAGTGGCCACCACGTCACAGCTGGAAGGAGTCTCTGGGGCGCTGACCAGGACCTTGCACGGTTGCTTCATCAAGCTACAACAAAGGCTTCTCCCCCCAAGGGTGACGGGTGTTCCAGGAGGTGCACGTGTTCGGCTGGATCTGAGCCCTCCACAGTGCGTGCTTGTATCCAGACCTCACAGCCACCCTTTAATACGTACAATTGTCATGTTTTTATGTATCACTCAAAATAAATGGATTTTTTTTACTTTTAAAATAATTTTCTATTTTTATTTTTTAATACTGGGGATTGAACCCGGGGGCGCTCTACACTGGGCTACATCCCCAACCCTTTTCATTTTTTATTTTGAGGTGGGTCTTGCTCAGTAGCCCAGGCTGGCCTTGAACAGGGGCCCTGGAGGAGGATCGCCTCTCACGGTGCCTGCAGGCGGATTATGGTGATGTCCTTCCCCTGCAGCTGGAGAAAACCAGCCTCTTCAGGGGAAGGAAGTTGTGACTCTGAGTTGCTGGGATTACAGAGGAGGATACCACCACACCCGGGGTTAGGGTTATTCATTCATTCTTTCAGCAAATATTTATGGGACGTGTAACACAGGAGGGCTACTGTGCAATACTTGATTAAAAAAAAATGGTTGCAAAGAAAAAGAATAATAACTCTGTTACTAGAGATACAATTGTAAAAAAAAAAAAAAAAAGGAAAAATCTGATGGGTTTTTAATGGGATAGTCACATGAAATTTGTTAAGCAGCTTCTAAAATTCACACGGAATAAAACATGCCCACGCACCAAACTAAACAAAAAACTGGAAATAAAAGAAAGAACAGTGAGGAGAGAAGTGTGTAAAACATCAGAGACTGAAACAACATTGAGCCGGGTGAAGGAGCACACCCCTGTGATCCCAACAGCTCAGAGGCTGAGGCAGGAGGATGGTTAGTTCAAGGCCAGCCTCAGCAACTTAGTGAGGCCCTGTCTCGATGATAATAATAATAATAATAACAATGGCTGGAGATGTGACTCAGTGGTTAAACACCCCTGAGTTCAATCCCTGGTATCAAAAATAAAACCAAATACAAACAGAAAAACAACACTTTGATCAAGGAGGGCCACTGAACAGGGTGGAGGTCCAAATACACCAGCAGGGTCCTGTGCGCCCTGCAAGGCTGCGTTTCCAGCCCAGGTGTCCACCAGCACCCACTCCCTGGTGGGAGAAACAAGGGGGACGGGGCCAGGACTCTGGGAGATGGCGCCCAGGGAGGCTCTCTAGCTACCAGTCCACTTCTCTGAATCGCTGAAGGGCAGCTGATCCACAGTGGCTGGAAGCGGAGTGATGGCCAGGGTGAGGAGGGCTGTGGGTGGGCAGCACACGCCCAGGTCAAAACACACTGCGTGGTGAACCCTGGCAGAATTGTGGGGGAGAGTATCCATTTTGGTGATGAAACCCAGGGGCTTCAGCACTGAGCCCCAGCCCCAGCCCCTCTGTTTTTGGAGTCAGGGTCTCACTAAGTTGCTTAAGGCCTTGTAGGTTGCTGAGGCTGGGCTTGAACTTGTGATTCTCAGCCTCTAGAGTCTGAGGACTATAGTCATGTCCCAGCATGCCTGGCTAGAAAGAAATGTTTTTAAGACATTGCAGTTTTTGCCTTAAAGGACACAACCAAGAGAGTGAATCGGGCCTGTGGTGAGGGAGAAGCTGATGTAAATGGTGCACAGGACCCGGGTGGCTATCCAGTCTATAGAGACCCCCTGAAACCCACAACCAATATGTCAACCCGGCTGAAAACAGGCAGCGGGTTTAAAGAGACATTCCCCAAAGACAGGGGATGGCCACAGCCCTGGGCCACTGCTCACCACCAACCAGCTGGGGGGACCATCTGGCCCCTGGCCACAAACACCCAGGAGCAGCCGCAGGAGACAGCAGGTCTGTGCAGCACTGCCCACAGGAGAACAGGGCCCAGGACCATGGTGAGTGGGCAGCACACCTGTGCCACGGGACTAGCGGGCAGCTGGGAACGTGTGGCATGACCCACTGACCAGGCCTCCAGACGGGGAAGGCAGTGTGCAGTGGGGCAGGGCCCCGGCTTTTGCAGGACCGAGAGCTCTCCAGGTCTGTTGCACAGGGTGACAACAGACAAAATGGTTAAGCTGATGTGTTGTTACAGTACTTGATCTCAACTAAAATTCCAAAAGAAAACTTAGAGCCCCACCTCCGAACCCGGGGAGTGACACATCTGGGGGCTTCCTCCCTGACTCCCCCTGTGCAGCACCCCAGCTCCTTCCCCCAGGGCAGCGTGCCTCATCCAAAGCATGTCCCTCGATCACTGCGTTCCCTCAGGCCAGCATCCAGCCTGCAGCTGCCCCAGGTTCACAGGCTGTGCCCAGCAGTGAGAGCAGCACGGCTAGCGAGGTGGCCGTCACAGGTGACCCCAGCAGCACCCACTGGGCGTGCAGCAGCTGCAGACACTCCCGAGATGACTCGTGACTCCCCACCTTGACAGTCCCAAGTGGGCACTGCGGGCGGGGAGCTGCGAGGAAATCAAGTGAGAGATCAAGCTAGCTGTCCGGACTCTGGCCATCCAGCCTGGAAGCCAGGCAGGTGACCTCTGATGTGGCCGTGTCCTGTGATGGAACCTGAGTCCCTGGTCCTGGGCAGGCCTCACCAATTTCCTTCTGGTTCTTGTCTCACAAATTTGAAGAATAAAATCCACAAACATTAACAAAAAGAAGAGTGGACAGAGTGGGATTTAAGTGAGAGAAGACAGAACTGGGGGGTGCAGGAGGAGCCTGCTGGTGTGCCAGGGCGGGGCCTCCTGGGAGACCAGGGCGAGTGAAGAGTCCCTACCCTTCAAACCCCAATTCTTGTGATGGGCAAGTGGCTCAGAGGAACAGGCCTGAAGGGTAGGAAGAGGGGAGAGAGTGGGTCCTCAGAGAGGAGAGGGACCACATGCCCCCCTCTGCTCCAGTTTTATTGGGGATCCCAGAGAAGTTTCCAGAGAGTCCTACCAGGTCCAGCTCTTGACTTTTGACCGACTAGGTCACCTGGGCCCATGCTGACCAGTTCTAATGGAAGGCTTCACTGTAGACTCTCCTAGATTTGGGGTTAGGAGGAATAAGCCTTATCTCCCTGAATTTCAGGATCTGGACTGTGAACAGGGCTACAAAAGGCTCCCCTCGGGGTAACTGGTTCCTCTCCTGCACATAATTTCAGGCCTGCATTTCCCTTGCAGATACCAGGTAGTATACTGAGGAACGTGACGCACCCTGTCCACGTAAGCCAGGCAGGGCTGCAGGTGAATTGCTTCTTGGAAAATCAGCACAGTGGGCCAGTTTACAGGATCATTCCCTGGACCTCCTGTTCCCACCACTCGAATCTGTCTGCCCCTATCAGCAGGGACAGTAGGGGATGCGTGGTTGGCCTCCTGAAGGCTCTGGTTGCCCAGCGTGCTCTGGATGCGGATGTCTGTCCTAGGTCCAGGGTCAGTCTTGGCTGATGCTTATGATCAGCAACAACCCCTTTTTGTTCTCAACCCTGTCCCCCATTTAATTTCCCGTGATTTTTCCTTTGCACGCAATACTGGGAATTGGCCCTTTGTCTGAAAAGTACCATCTAATAAAAGGTCACCTAGGGATCAGCCACATGGCCCCGGGCCCTTGGTGCTGGCCCAATGCTGTCACACTGTCCTAATTACTGTCCCGCCACCTCTGACCTTGCCAAGGCCCGTGTTGGCTGCTGGTCTGCTGAAAACATCCCGGAGGTCCACTTGGGTCCGGGACTGCCGAGCGGGACTGGGAAGAGGGGCAGCATGCTGACTGACCAGTCCTGGGAAGGTCAAGGAGGTCAGTCTGAACTGGGTGGCTCACAGATCAGAGAGGCAGGCAGTGGAGGTAGAGTGCCGGGGCGCAGGGGGCAGGGGGCAGGGGGCAGGGGACAGCCTGGGAGTCCTGGTGGGGGAGGCTCCAGTCAGGCCAGGGGAAGAGGAGGTCGTCCGAGTCTTCTTGGGTGAGCTACTCTACCAGACTAGCAAGCAGGGCTTCTAGCTAGGATCACCCTCATTCAACAAGTCGCCTGCACCCGCTGCCAGGCAGCTAGCTCAAGAGCGCACAGGCTTGAGTCCTTTCTTCCTGTGCAGGAGGGGTTCTGGACAGGCAGGCAGTCCAAGACCCAGGTGGACAGGCAGGAGCCCATCCCTGTTCCGCGGCTGTGCTCAGCTTCAGCTAGAAGCTCACTCTTCTACTTGGGTCCTCTACCTGCCTTCCCAAGCAACTCACTTCAAAGATTTTTTTTTTTCCACTTTTATCTTCATTGTCTTTCTACTCTCTGAACCTTAAAATAGTCCTTTGACCTTGGGAGAGGTAATAAAAAACGATATGACACTTTATTTGTTACCATTAAAAATATGTGAAATCATGACAATTTCAGCCCCCCCCCCCCAAACTACACAACAAATCAAAATGGGCTACAACGTGATTAGCCGGTAATTACCGGTAATCAGAAACTTGTTTCTACATAATTCAAAGTCAAGAAAAAAGGCAGACGGTGGAGACTACAAGTTGGCCTCCCCCTGCCGGGGAGTCTTCGTTTCTAAGGGTGCTCACCCACGAACAGGAAGCGCCCCGGATTTTAAGGAGAACCAGCTCGAGCTAGAGCAGGCCTTTGCTGCCCCCTGCTGGAGTCTATCGCTAACTCCTGGAACTGGGGAGGGAGGCTGGAGGGGCTCAGGCAGGGGGATCACAAATTAGCAAGCCACGGTCCCCAAATAGCAGCGGGTAGGCTGGGGGTGTGCCTCGGTGGTTAAGCACCCCTGAATTCAATCCCTTGAACCAAACAAACAAAACCCAGTTACAGTTCAGACGATCCAAATAACAAGGTTTGCTGCTAGCAACCGCCTCCCACCGCGCAGAGCCCGGTTCTGCGAAGGCAGCGCTCGCCTGACCCCTCCGTCGTGGTGCACAGTCCCCAACACCTGCAGCCGAGTCATTTCCCACCAGGTGACCCCGGTGCCTTCCGCTCTGCGCTCGGCCTTGCGAGCGCAGGACCACGCCTCCCTGTGGAGCCGGGACCTAGACGCGGCTGGGGGCCGGCGCAGGCGGCGTCTCCCGGTGCGTTTTCCGGTGGCGCTTGGAGGTCCCGAGCTGGCGGAAGGCGCGGCCGCACACGTCGCACGTGTAGGGCTTGGCCTGCGTGTGGATGCGCCGGTGCACGTTGAGGTTGCCCATGTGGCTGAAGCGCTTCTTGCAATCTGTACACTCGTAGGGCTTCTCCTGGGTGTGGACCCTCCGGTGGCCCTGCAGGGTGGACTCGTGCGTGAACTGCTTGTGGCAGATGGCGCACTCGAAGGGCCTCTCGCCGGTGTGGATGCGCTTGTGCACGCGGAGGTCTGAGGCCTGCATGAACCCCTTCCTGCACTCGCTGCACTTGAAGGGCCTCTCCCCGGTGTGAGACCGCTGGTGGACGGCCAGCTGGGATCGGTAGGCGAAACCCTTCGGGCACACCCCGCACTGGTGCCGGGCAGGGCCCGCAGGTGGCGCGGTGCTGGGTGGAACTGCGGGATTTACCCCAGCTGGACCCAAGAACCGGCGGGGATCCGGGGAAGCTTCCTGGGAACGTCTCTGCCGTTTGGAACGGGGTTCCCGGGGAGGATCTTCTCCCTGCCCAGCGAGGGTGGCAGGGGTGCCAGCGCGCGCATTTTTACTGCAGACTTCTTGGGGCTTCTTCACAGAGTCTGCTGGAAGAAGGAACACACACAGCACTTACCAGAGAGCATTCTCCAGGATGCCCGAGGCCTGGGAACTGAATGCTGATGGTGCGGGAAGTCCCCAGCTCCCGAATGGCACCTGGGGCTCCCAGTCTACTCACCAGGACCCTGCGGAAGCTGAGGCTCGGGAGACCTCTGGACAGGGAGGTCTCCCCCTTCCTTCACATCCTCGCCCTGGTTCTGCAGGTCTGCTTCGGCAGGAACCGGCTCTGGCAGGACTTCCTCACCCTGTCAAGTGGTGGCACACAGAATTGCCAACAGGTCCCATCGGGTGGAGCAGGGACTTCTGTCTCTTCCTGCTCTGAACCAACCTTTCCAAATTTGCTGGAGCTGTCTGGACCACCCCGTGGCCAAAATAAGCGACCTCGGCTAGTTCCTAGGTCCTCTGCTGATGGGACCTGCCACCCTTCCCTGGAGACCCACTCCAGGGGGCTTTCTCCTCCTCAGGGCTCCTCTCTGTCCCTGACCCCTGTCCATCCGTGGCAGCATCCCTAGTCTCTACCTGCTGGACACCACTAACAGTCTCCCCATGTACACACAGGACAATCCAAGGAAGTTCCCAGACATGGCCGGCTACCCCGAGGAAGGCAAAACTACCCCGGCTGAGAACCACGCCTTCAATAAGGAATTAATAAGTTTCAGAAACTGGGTCCTTGTGGCCAGTTGTACCCTGAAAGGGTCTTTTGGAGACTGGATGTGAGAAACTCGATCCAGCCCACTTGCCATGGCAGGCAGACCCAGCCCTGTTTCTCAGGGACCGCTCTCCCACACCCTGAATGCCAACAGCTTGGACAGGGAGAAGGTCAAGAGCCTTGTTTGCCAGCACCTCTGTCAGCCATGGACTGTGGTCCAGCCCACCCTGCATCTCTCAGGCACACCTGTGTCCTCTGGTGCCTCCTCCCACCTCCCCAGGGGGCATCGCACTCACCCGTTGTCCTGGTCTCTGGCCCTCCTGGGGGTTTTGCAGTTCCTGGCTGGCCTCGCTACTCGGAGGAGGTGTCTTACTGGCTGAGGATGGGCACTTGCTGGACAAGTCCACCATGCTATTTGACTCACCAGCCATGGCCTCCAGCATCTGAGCATCCGGATTCTGCATAAGGAATTTCTGTCCTTCTAAAACAATGATGGACTGTAGGGGACATGACCAGACAGACACCCAGTAAGGACCCAAAATGGCTCCCCCTCCTCAGCCCGGCTCCCCCTCCTCAGCCCAGCTCTGGAACGCTCAGGCCCCGCTGTTGTCCCCTGCCCAGTCCCTCTTCCTGGACACAGAATTCACTCTCTAGCTGCACTGTCTTATCTGAATGGTCCCTGTCTCCAGCTACAGAACATGGTGGCATTCTCTGGTTCCTTTCTCCAGAAGTGCCCCGCCCCTGGGCCAGGGCTTCCATCGCCACCTGGACCAGCCACCCTTGCTGTGGTCTGGGGGTCCTCCCAGTACTGTGGGGTTCTGCCCAATAGAAGCCAGAAGTTGGAGCATCATAACAATGCATCTGCACCCTGCCCTTGGGCAAGATGACTTTATCACCATCTGAGGTCTCTTACCTATTGTCTGTCTCTGTCTTAAAAAGTAACATAAAATGCTAATTTAAAATTTACAAGTTGGGCTGACCTGCTCCATCTCAACCTGGCACAGTCCTGTCCCTGTCTACCTGGCTACAGGTGGAGACGTGGTGCCCTGAGACTGGAGCCTTGTGGGGGCGCTGTTTGGCTAGTCGGGGAGCCCCTGTAACCCAGGCTGACATCCTGTATCTCATGGGAGCAATTTCTGCAATTTTATCAAAGCTTACCATTCCCATTCTCAGGTCGCCCTTAGAATTTCCCACAGACCCCACCACACGGCTGAAGTGCCAGAGTGGTCAAGCAAACTCTGCAGGAGGCCGTGGCTTGGAACTGGCCTTGTGCGGAGGACGGTTGAGCTAAGTTTAGGTCAATGTCGGGTGCTCTAACCAATTAGCCAAGTGCACCATGACCAAAGTACCTCCACACCAGGCTTCCCCTTCCCATCCCATGCCGAGGATGGGGTATCCACCACAGGTCCCCGAGGATACCCACAGACAACTGCACTTCCTGCTTTGCTCAGTTTTGTTTATAATTGCTCCCATAAACACTGGTAAGTTTAATTGGTCTGTAAGTCTTCCTTTGACTCCGTGTTAAACTGCAGTTGTGTCCACTTATAAAAACTCCCTGTGAATGAACCTTTTACCCCATGGTGGGGCAGAGTGTGCACACCCCACTAGACCCTGGGGCCCTTGCTCCTGCCACACTCCCTTCCTCACTCTCCAAAGCATCCAGGTGCACACAGCCACCTTAATGGAAGGTGCCCTGTTTAGACCCCACCCACTCCAGCCGTTAGCTGGGAGGCCACCTGCAAGACACTGGAGACGTCATCACAGTGAGGGAGCTAGTGGCCTCTGGTGGGGAAGGCCAGGGAAGCGGCTAGTATCCCACAGACGCAGGACTCACAATGGACTACTACCCACCCAACACCCCTGCTGTCCAGTGTCATGGACCCTCATGGAGTCCAAAGGCTGTTACTGCCCTGCCAGCCACAAACCCATGGCCACCAGACACTGGCCATCTGAGACAATGAGAAGCTGCCACCTGGACTCCAACACGTCATGGTGAACATCTTAAGGACGGCCTTGCCCCCCCCACCCCCCCACCCCCGCCGTGGTTGTAGACCCGCACTCCTCACCCTGGAGCAGCTGACGTTTGGGGCTGGGCCACCCTGCTCTAGGGACCGTCCCCTGTCTTGCCAGGGGGTTAGCAGCCTCACTTGCCTCACCCATCAGATGCAGGTAGTAGCTCTGCCCATTCCATCGTGACAACCAAAAAAGTCCCCAGACCTTGCCCAGCATCCCTCATGGGGTGCTGCCCCCTCAGGTAAGAGCCAATGAGGGAGTCAGCCTGGCGGCTGACCGTTGCTGCCCTCTTCCCCACGCACTCACCCATTTCTGGGGCTTCCTGTGGCTCCTGAGCAGGTCCTCCAGGTCCCGGCAGCTCGTCACACCGCTCTCCCTGACCAGGACCTGCAGGTCCTCGGGCATGGAGATCATGAATTGCTCCAGAATCAGCTGGTCCATGATCTCTTCCTTGGTGTGCAGGTCGGGCCTCAGCCACAGATGGCACAGCTCTGACATCCTCTTCAGATCCTGGACGGGGTCCGCGTCCCGCGAGGCCACGAATGTTCTAAAAACCCTGTGCCAGCTCTCTGGGCTGAGGCTGGGCCTTGGGCTTCCTGGGGACGGCGAAGACAAGGGCTGATCCTGCCCAGGGCTGTCCTGGGGCCTTCTTTCACCTGGTTTTAAGGTGGGGTCTGCTGCCATCTGTGGAGGGCTCGCCATCAGGATCCGATGAGCTTGTCAGAAAGACAGGAGGTGACCTGTTCCCCGTGAGGACTCTGCAGGACAGTGGGCTGGTCAGTCTAAAGCGCTCCATCCTCCTTCCAAATCCCTCACACCCAGCGCCAGATGCTCCCCCACAGGTGGTGTGCCTAACGGGGAATTGGTCCATTCTATCATTCACCCAACACCCAGGCACCACTACATGCTTTGACTTAGGGGTATGAGTGGCCATTGGATTGACCGCTGCATGTCCAGACGTGGGGCTGGTTTTCCTATCTATCAATAAGGACATTATTGTTATTTATTTTTACTTTGAAGTGCAGAGGATGGAACCAGCGCCTTGTGCATGCTGGGCAAGTGCTCCACCACCCAGCTAGGTCCTCAGTTCTTTCTTGAAACTGTCCTTTGAGACGGAGCCTTGCTAAACTACACAAGCCGTCCTCAACCTGCCTCAGCCTCCTAATAGCTGGGCTCACCAGTGCCCCGAGGTGGTTCTGTTCAATTGCAGAGTAAATAGAATAATTATATGAAGCTCCCAGAATCTACTAGATGCAGAGCAAAAATCATGTTTAGTCAGAATTGTGCAGAAAAAGAAAAGTATTTGCACCCTGAGAATCCCATGTGACGCAGCAATTTTGGAAATATTGACTCAGCTTGGCCCCCACCACATTTCCTTGCTGGTCTCAGAATATTTTGTTGCTCCAGGAAAAGGAGGATATAAAAAGATTCTCAAGCCGGGTGGAGTGGCACACACCTATAATCCCAACAGCTTAAGAGGTTAAGGCAGGAGGATCGCAAGTTCAAAACCAGGCTTAGCAACTTAGTGAGGCCCTAAACAACTCAGCGAGACTCTGTCTCTAAATAAAATACAAAATAGGGCTGGGGATGTGGCTCGGAGGTTGAGTGCCCCTGAGTTCCCTCCTTGGTACCAATAAATAAACAGATAAAATAAAGTGGACTACGTTGTAGCTCAGTGGTAGAGCACCTGAGTATGCACAGAGCCCTGGGTTCAGTCCCCAATACTAAAAAAAAAGAAAAAAAAAAGATTAAAATAAAAATGAATAAAGAAAAGAGAGAGTTCTTCTGTGTGATCCGCAGAGCAGCTCTGACAGGCAGACAGCAGTTGTGCCCTGCGTCCACAGCCTTGGGAAGGGAGCCTCCTCTCCCAGCAAGTGCCAGGCCCTAGGTCAGTCCCCAGCACTGGGGGAAAACACTCTAAAAAGAGAAAAAACGTCAGCCTGGAATTGTGAGTCAAGGGATTCATGCTACTGGGGTCACTTGTGACTGCTCCGTAGCCATGTGGAGTCCCTTCACCCCAGGGGAAGCCCTGGTCCTGGGTGGACGCCTCGCGGGAGCACTGCCTCCTGGTGATGTGTAGCCAGAGGCTGGATTTGACGTGAGGAGGGAGGACTCCTGCAAGGCTTTGTAGCAGAGGGGCAGTGTGCTGAGCACCCCTCAGGGAGGCTGATCCCAGAGGGAACCAGGGCAGCACGGTTCACCCTGAGTCTAGCCATCGCCCCGTCCTTCAGATCACCCAAGGGAGCCGCCCTCAGACCCTCAATGCTGTGTGACAGCTTGAGGCAGAGTCCTCAGCTCATCCCCAAGCCCTGCCAGGCCTCGACCTCCTTCTCAAACTGGGGACAGAAACACTCTAAATGGGGGTCAAGGCAGCAGATGCGGGTGGTGCCTGGGCATGTGGGCATGGGTGGGCACTGATTCCTGCTGGGCCGCAGCCCCCTCCAGGCACAGCTGGGCCCCACCTGGTGTCAGCACGTAGGAGCCAGGGCTGCCTGCAGACATGCATGGGACAGCCCCTCAGAGCAAGAGAAAAGACACGGCCAACAAGGCTGAGTGGGACCAGCTCCCCTGCAGCCGGCCTCCGTCTACCCCAGAGGACCTCTCACCTGGCTCCTCTCCTGGCCTTCTCTCCAGGCCTCCTCTCCTGGCCTCCAGCCTCTGGCATCTGGGCTCCACTCCCAGAATCATCTCTATTTATACAGAAGTCAGGCCTCACTTCCTGTTACCTGGCCCCGCCCAGTGATAGGTTGATCATTCCAGATTTTCTGCGAGGATCAAAACACACAAACCAGCAAAATCCCATCGGGAGGAAATTGACTTATTCAACACACCCACTTGGAAGGAGTGCCTTTTCCGAGTCTATGGAAGTATGTCGTGTGCTCCATGAGTTTGAAAGGGCGCAGAGGCACAATTTTTAGCCAATTTGGGTCCATCTTTTTTTTTTTTTTTAACTATAAATATATATTAAGGGGCTGGGGCTAGAGCTCAGTGGTAGAGGGTTGCCTAGCACGTGTGAGGTGCTGGGTTCAATCCTCAGCAACACATAAAATAAACAAGTAAAATAAAGGTATTGTGTCCAAATATAACTAATATATATATTAAAATATGTATGAAAACATTTCATTTTATATATATACACACACACACACACACACACGCACACACACACACACATATATATTTTAAATATGTATTAAAAGATTTCATTTAAAATACATTGACAACTGGGGCTGGGTTGGGGCTCCGTGGCAGAGCACTTGCCTAGCACATGTAAGGCCCTGGGTTCAATCCTTCAATCCACATAAAAATAAATAAATTAAATAAAGGCATTTGGTCCATCTACAGCTACATAAATAAATAGACAATAAACAAGAACACCCTGACAGAGGGATGGCTGTGCTCAGTGGGACAGAGCTTGCTTGGGTAAACTGAAAGGACCCGAGCACATCAGGACCCAGAGACGGGAGGCCGGGGAGGGGGTGGGCAGGGTGTGGGGTGCCTGCCCCGCATGGCACAACCTGTCCCACACATCCTCCTGGGCACGCTTCCCTGACTCTGTAGACCACGCCAGCAGATTAGGCAGGCCCAGGGAGGGACCGCCGAGAGGCTGGGGGTCTGGCGCTCCCTCCAGGGACCTTGGGACTGAATAGGACCAGGAGGCCCAGTGTGTCCCTGAAGGACTGCTCCGAAAGACAAGTCCCCAGATTTGGTGACCAGGGATCACAGACGTATGCTGTGTCCATCTGGGTGCATGACCGTGGACAAGTGCTTGGGTGGGGTCTTGTCCTTCACCATTCAGGACCAGAAGTCACCAAACTGTGCGCTGCCAAGTGTGGGTTTCGTGGTGTGTTCATGACATCTCAGTAAAACTGTGATTTCTTTTCAAAAAGGCAGCAAAAGAGAAAGGAGAGAGAGACAGAGAGGTGGAGAGTGTATCCCTGACTTCCCCAAAGTGCCCAAGACAGCAGTGTCTCCACCAGGACACGTTGACAACAGGCGGTGAGTATCCCATTGGTGACGGAGTCTGATTTGTGCAAAGTTTTGACAGTACTAATTCCCAGATCATGGAAAAATGAAAGGTAGATACTGGATAATCAGTATTAGTGAACGTTTAACTTGTTTTCATCAGCTTGGAATTAACGTTAAAACTTTGGCTCAAACTAGATTCGATCACTGGTTTGACATCCGTCAACGTACTCTTTTACAGCATCAGTGGGAACCAGAGAAAAGCAGGCCCACCCTGTGCCCCACGCCGGGGCTCCTGGGGGTGGTTTCTGGTGGATTGGGGCCTTGCTTGGGACCGGGGCTGCCAACCCCTGGCTGTGCCTCACAGGTTTAGAAAAGCCTTCATGTGGGCTGTGAACTGTGCATTGTAGAGTCAGTGCTGGGTAATAATTAAGGGTTGGGCAAAATTAGGGTATGATTTTGGAAGCTCCATAGGATGGAAGTGGAAGAAAAAAAATCATTCAAGCACAGTCTTAGCACATTTGAGTTCACAGTGGACTTGTTCAACCTCCAAGATGAATCCCAGGGACGTTGGTTTAGATGGATTCTGCTTCACTGCCCTGGGAGATCCTGAGCAAGCCTCTGGGTCCTCACCCTGAACTCCTGCCGGTGGCTTTAGGGACACTTCACCTTCCTGCATTCCCTCCAGTGAGCAAGACCCCGACCGCCTGTGCCTGGCACACAAGGTCATTTAATCAAAGAACAAAAAACAAACTGTGATTACTTTTTCTTGTTGACACCAGAGGTGCTGATAAGAAGTCAGTTGAGAATGGATTCAGCCAGCACATTATCTGTAATCCCATCTACTCAGGAGCCTGAGGCAGGAGAATCCCCAGTTCAAGGCCAGACTGGCAATTTGAGAGACCCGGTATTTGAAATGGTATGAAAGGAAAGGAAAGGCTAGGGTGTGGCTTGGTGGTAGAGCACTTGGCTAGCATTCCTGAGGCCTGGGTTTCAACCCTTGACAGCACAAAAGTATTTTACAAATTAAGAAAAAAAGGAACGGATTTGTAACTGGAGTTAGTAGAGTCTGAAACCACCATTTACCTACCAGATGGCAAAATCCTCCACTCTGGAGACCTGTCCTCTGGGGCTGTGTGCCTGCTGTGAGTTCTCAGTTGAGCTGGACATGTCTAACTTAGGCCGGGGCCATCACACTGCCTTGTCCTAACAGAAGCCCACGGGGGGGGGGGGGGTGCTGGCTCAGTGGGTAGACTTCAAGCCTGACCTCTGAACTCTCTCTCTCTCTCTTTGTTTATTTGTACTTATTTTGCTGGGGTTTGAACCCGGGGCCTTGTGCATTCAAGGCAAGCACTCTATCAACTGAGCTATATCCCCAGCACCTCTCTCTTTTTTGAAAAATCATTTTTAGTTGTTGATAGACCTTTATTTATTTACATGTGGTATTGGGAATCAAACTCAATGCCTCACACTGGCCAGGCAAGTGTGCCACCACTGAGCCCCAGCCCCAGCCCTCTCTCTCTTTTTAAATAATTCCTTCTTTTGGTTGCCAATGGACCTCCATTTTATTTATTGAGTTATTTTTCTGTGGTGCTGAGGATGGAACCCAGGGCCCCACATCACAGGTGCCAGACAAGCCCTCACCCCCAGCCCCGGCCCCGCCCTGAATTGTCTTGATTACATCCCTGGATCCCTTCCCAGACAAAAGGCTTTCATTCAAAGCTCCATTGAAAGTCTCTTTGCTTTCTGTGTTTAATGACATATACTTATTTGACCAAACACTTATATAAAAGGTACATAACTTGATTTTTTAAATTAATTCCTTTATTTTTAATTGGCCAATAACAATCGCATATACTCATGGGGTACAGAGTTAGACTTTGATCTATGTGTATGTTGTGGCTTGATTAAATCAAGCTGATTAGCATATCCAGTGCCTCTTCTGATCTTTGTTGTGTGGTGAGAACATTTAGAATCTACTGTGGGGGCGTTGAGCCTCTCTCAGCCCCCCGTGGTGCACTTAACAGAGAACCACCTTCACCTTCAACAGATCTGTCCCTTGCCTCTTAAAAAAAAAAAAAATGTTGCCCTTCAATAGACAAATGGATAAAAAAAATGTGGCATTTATACACAATGGAGTATTACTCTGCATTAAGAAATGACAAAATCATAGAATTTGGAGGGAAATGGATGGCATTAGAGCAGATTATGCTAAGTGAAGCTAGCCAATCCCTTAAAAACAAATGCCAAATGTCTTCTTTGATATAAGGAGAGTAACTAAGAACAGAGTAGGGAGGAAGAGCATGAGAAGAAGATTAACATTAAACAGGGATGAGAGGTGGGAGGGAAAGGGAGAGAGAAGGGAAATTGCATGTAAATGGAAGGAGACCCTCAGGGGTATACAAAATTACATACAAGAGGAAGTGAGGGGAAAGGGGGAAAATATAAGGGGGAGAAATGAATTACAGTAGAGGGGGTAGAGAGAGAAGAGGGGAGGGGAGGGGGGGAGGGGGGATAGTAGAGGATAGGAAAGGCAGCAGAATACAACAGACACCAGAATGGCAATATGTAAATCAATGGATGTGCAACTGATGTGATTCTGCAATCTGTATACGGGGTAAAAATGGGAGTTCATATCCCACTTGAATCAAAGTGTGAAATATGATATATCAAGAACTATGTAATGTTTTGAACAACCTACAATAAAAATTAATAAAGAAAAAAAATGTTCTTTTCGCAATTTCAAAGTATGCAGTACATTTTAACTGTGGTCACCAGGCCGAGACTTTGATATTAAACGTTGTTGAACAATCACCCCGACAGGGTGATTAATGGCCATCAACAAACATGGCGACACTTGACCACTGAGCCACATCCCCAGCCCTTTTTGTTTTTGGGACAGGGTCTCCCTAGGTTGCTTAGGGCCTCGCTAAATTGCTGAGATTGGCTTTAAGCTTGTGACCCTCCAGCGTGAGTCTCCAGAGACACTGGGCCCACAGGAGTGGCCACCACACCCTGCCCCCTCCCTTTTCATGCCTGCGTGTGTGTAAGATGCTCTAGGGGTTGATCTGGGGGTGCTTTACCACGGAGCCACAGCCCCACCCTTTTATGTTTTACTTTGAGACAGCCTGAGTAACGGAGGCTGGCCTCGGGGTGCTCCTGCCTCAGCCTTCAGGGTCACTGGGATGAGAGGTGTGGGCCCAGCTCTCTGGAGAGCAGTGATCCCTTGTCCTTGAGAGACACCTTCCAAGAGGCTCACGTGGCTGGGACCTTGGGAGGTCCCCACCCCTGGACACAGGCGAAGCCTGCCCTCCGGCTGCTCTCGGAAGACCTGGGGCTACTTGGGGGCTTGAGGGTGACTGCTGACTGGATTCTGAGGGTGGAGCGACATGGGAAAAACGTCCTGCAACTAGATGGTGGCAATGGCACCACGAAGACTCAGACGCCTGGACCCAGAGATGTGGATCTGCACTCTGGACCAGGAAGGCTTGCTGGGCTCCCCCGTGGGGCCAGGAGCCCCAGGCTGACCGCGGGAGGGCCAAAGGCGTCCAAGGGGAGGCAGGACTAGGCTCCCCCTCTCCTGCCTCCTGCTGAGGCTACCTCCTGTCTGCCCTGGGGTGAGGCGGCCACGTGGTGTGCTGAGGTGCGACTCCAAGGCACAGGGGACCATCAGAGTGTGCCCCTGCTCCTGTTTTTAACTGCACGTGTACCCAGCCTCCCTGGGGACAGGATTGCCTGAGCTGTGGAGCTAAGCCCACGGTGACTCTTCTCTCAGGGACCCGATGGCCCTGTGGTCCCTCCTGGGCCAGCAACGAGGTGCTGCTGGAGAGGGAGACGCTTCCCCACTGCTGCGAGCCCCTTCCTGGGCTCTCACCTCAGGTGGCAGCGGGTAGAGCCAAGGCTCTGCCCTGAGCTGCGCCCCGGCCCCTGGGTGGGTCTTCCCTGTCTACACGGAGGGGCTCCTGTGCGTGCTTGGCGGGACCCAGCCTTCCTGCGGTATCTCCAGCTCAGCAGCCTCAAGGGCAAAGCCACCTTGGACTGGGGGAACTGGGCCACCCAGGCTGAACACTGCCAGCACCTCTGCCAGCAAGCCACAGGGCGTGGGGGACCCCTGGCCGAGCCCCGCCCCGTTCCTGACCTGCACGACTGCGCTGTGTGAAAGGAGATGCTGCCCAGGCCAGTGGGTTTGGGGGCCTGGAGCCATTAACGTCAAGCAGAAGGGAGATGAGGGCGGGGGACACCATGGAGCCCTGAGTGACTCTGGCCAGCCACGCAGCAGGGACATGTAGAAACCAGAATGGCCCTCCCCGACCTTGCTGTCCCCCCAGATCCCGCACCAGGTAAGGGCAGCAAGACCCAGCTACCGGCCACCTGCTGCCCTGCTGCTCCAGGCCACCGCCCCTGCTGTATCCAAGGACAGGGAAGGGCGCTGTCCCCTGGGAGGACCCCCAGTCCTGCCACCACAGAGTTCAGACCTGTCACTCACGGCTGATGACAGAAGGGTTCAAGAGTGCAGTCACTTTCCCGACCTCCCCAGCCTCCCCAACAGTTCCCAGATCACCCCTGTGTCCTTTAAGGACATTCCATACTTATTCCAAGAATTGACCAATAAAACCTGAGACCCTCCAAGGATATTGTATCCGTTTTTTTACTTATTTAAGGCTCAAGACTGAACCCAGGGTTTTACCACTGAGTTGCCGCCTCCGCTTTTTCATTGTTTATTTTGAGACAAGATCTTGCTGATTTGCTGATAATGGCCTTCAACATTGGCTCCTCCTGCCTCTACCTCCAAGCAGCTCGACGGCAGGTTTGAGCCCTATCTGGCAGCCCTTCTTCAATACTCCGACACCTCTGCACGAGACCCGGGACTCGGCTCCAGGGTCTTGGTGCTCAAGCTCTGGGTTGCCCAGTAAGGGGGTCAAGGTAGAGGTCTTCCCAGGGGGAGGGAGGAGCGGGAGAAGGACAGGAAGCCAGCGTTGGGGACCTTCCTGCCAAGGGAGCCCAGAGCCCTGGGAGAGGAAGGGTGGGTGGGTGCTAGGACTCAGGGCCAATCGCAGGCATGCCCACCGTCCTTCTCCCCTTCTGCGCCCGACTCCCCTCAGCTCAGCCTCCTGTTGGATCTCACCCACCCACACGGCTCCCTTCCCCACGCCCACTTAGGAGGGACAGTCAAGGCTGGGTGGGAACTTGAAGGAGGGTGCCTGGATCCAGCCGGTGCTGGCCCCTCTAGGGGAGGAGTGCCACTGGGACCCTGGGAGGTCGGCACTGAGAAGCAGCACACAGGCTCAGGCTGACGAAGGGGAGGGACTGGTGACATCCAGCCTGGGAGGGCAGGCAGGGCCAGTCCTGGCTGGGACCAGGACAGGCAGGGCTGGGGTCCCAGCACCAGGGACAGGCTGAGATGCTCGAGTTCGGGACCCCCAAAAGACCACCAGAGACCAAGATCGATGTAAGCAGCAAAGAGGTGTTTATTGCCACCTAAGTCGGTCCTCTGCGCACACACAGCAACTGGTGACGCTGAGAGGCCCCGAGCCCAGGGTTTGCAGCAGTTTTATACACTCTTTGGGGAAGGCAGGGACTTCACATACATCATAGCATCCCTTAACAAATCATCACACAC
Source organism: Callospermophilus lateralis (assembly GCF_048772815.1). NCBI lineage: Eukaryota > Metazoa > Chordata > Mammalia > Rodentia > Sciuridae > Callospermophilus > Callospermophilus lateralis. Next base: position 1,814,436 of record NC_135322.1, read on the forward strand.
CGCGGGAAAATCATAAAACAACTCTAAAACATGATTAGCACAGTCACTGGCGGCAACAAGTTGGGGAGGGGTGATTGGTCAATACAAGAGCGGGATTCATTTGAACTGATTGGTTTAGGCCATGAGGGGTGTACATGCTGAACTACATGGTTTCCCAACATGTTATCAACCACCATAAACTACTGGGGGGTCGTCTGGCATCCCAGGTATTTCCCTGTCTCATGGTGATTGGAGGTTGCTAGGGGGTTGCTATGGGTCCTCACCTAGCCTGACTGAGTCAGGGACACCTGGGCAGCAGATCTCTCCTGTTATTTGTAGATAAGCAACTTAGCAGGGTGGGAATGTGCCTAGGAGTGCTCTGTGGGTCTTTTCAAGGACAAGGGTCACGCCCCCTTCTTGGACAGGGTTTGCTCTGAGGTAGAGGCTGGTTTCTCAAAAATGGAGTCACGTCAGTTTCTCAGGGCAAAGACGTCAGGGCTGGGGTCTCACAGGAAGACATGAAGTGACCACGGGTTTGTGCTCCCCCTGCGTGCAGATGCCCCCCTGGGACCCGCCCCTGCGTTCTCCCACTGCGTCGGGGGAGACCTGGAACACTCCTTACACCCTTCACGTCTGGGGGGCCTCTACGCAGGTGGAGGCAGGGTCCCCTCTCCAGGTTCCCAACTAGGAAGTGGCTGGGCGGGGGCAGCTGAGGCACTTGTGAGCCAGTGGGGGGTTTCTGGAGAGGGGACCCTAACCCACTCACCTGTGGCCCTCCACAGGTCTAGGAGCTCCAAAGCCCACGCCCTCTCCCTGACCTGGTCAGCTAGGAGGGTCGAGGGTGGTGGAGGACTGGGGCAGGGCGCAGAGAGGGAGGGTCAGATGGTGAAGTGCAGCACCAGGTGCCTCCCCGGGGCCAGGGCGCTACACCTGGACCTCCCCACCCTGCCCTGCCCTCAGAGCCAGGAGGCAGGAGGCAGGGCTGGGGTGGACCCCGCTGCGCCTGGCTCCAGGGCTCCGTTCTCCCTGCTCTGCCTCCCTGTGCAGGAGCCTGGGTCTACTGTGAAGGGGCACCCCCTTGCTCCACAGAAAAGTCTTAACTGGGTTCTCCAGAAATCTCCACCATGGCTGATTTTAGGACTGTCAGCAAAAGAGTCCAATGTAGATAAACTTCCTATTTTCGTGTCGTCCTGTTTACTTGGCCACTGGCCGAGAAGATACCAGCACTCCAGGGGCTGCACAGCCCTTACTAGTTTTTCACGAACATATGCAGTATAGTAGTGTGTAGAAATATGCAAACAAGGCCTCTGGCCTTGAGCTGGGCTTCACAGAGATGTCTTCATTTTTAGGATAAGAGGAGTTACCAACTGGGCTCCATGGTAACAGCTAGCAGGGGGAGGAAAGAAAGGGGAGAAGAAGCTCTCCCCTTCTCAGGTGCTGTCCTTGGAGGGTTAACTTGCTCAGAACAGTGAAAGAAAAACTGCTCTTATGGGAACTTCTGCAGACTGTGAACTTCTGAGCCCCTCCCCTTACATGCTGGGTGTAAAACTCTGAAACTACAGGAACTCGGGGTTCAGGGGATTGATTGATTAGAGCAAAAGCTGTGCCCTCTGAACCTGGCTGCAGCCAAATAGGACTGTTTCCTGCTGTCTTTGGTGCCTTGCCTCGTCTGTCCCTACAACACTTGGACCACCAAGCAGAGCCCTGCATGAACCTGCCTCAAGCATCAGGGGGACTTCAGCTGTCCTGGGATTAAGGGCAGCAATCAGCACATGGCCGTGTGCCCAAGTGCCCAGAAAGCAGGGAAACCCGGAGGGAGGAAGGCAGGAAGAGGAGGAACCCCGGCCGGCTGTGGGTGGCACCCTGGTGTGCCAGCACAGCCCTCCCCATCCTCGCCTCCTAGGCAGCAGTGCATCACCCCTCCCCCGCTGACTCAAGGGGGAAACTGAGGCACGGGGGTAGCAGGCTGTGTACCAAGAAACGGCAGAGCTCCGAGCCCATCCCTCTGCCTGGACAAGCCCCCGAGGCAGATCTGGATTAACCACAGGCTCCCTGGCGTGGGTTGGGGTCTTTGCACCCTCTGGAGCTGGGTCAGGAGAGAGAGGGCTCCCTCACCAGGACCCAGAGGGTAGCCAGCACTGTTGAAGGTCTAGCCAGAGATGGACAGATGGAGAAATCAGGATCCAGAGTTTCAGAGGGGCCAGGCCCAGGGTGGTGCAGGTACCAGGCCACTCTGCCAACGCCCTGGAGCAGGCCAGTCAGGACCCCTGGCACACGGCAAGTCATCAGGAACAGCTTCACAGGCACTGCTGTGGGAGCAGAGGGGCTGCCAGCTGGGCGGCAGCCGGACGGCTCTCCACCTGCACCCAGAGCCAGGCAGGCAGGTGAGGAGGGGGCTCTGCAGCACCGAGCCTGCGGCTAATAACCCATATCTGTGTTCAGATACGTTGAGAGGTGGGTGTGGCGGCCACACGGGTGTCCCAGGTTCTGGGAGGCTGAGGCAGGCTCGAGTTCAAGGCCAGCCTGGGCAACGCAGCAAGGCCCAGTCTCAAAATGAAAAGGGCAGGGGAGATGGCTCAGTGGTAGAGTGTCCCCGGGCTCCACCCCCAGGACTGGAAAAAAAAGAATTATTCCGACAAACAAACAAAACAGCGCGCACGGGAGTGAGGGAAATACGGGGAGGTGGCTTTGGGAGCTTGGGGCGGGCTGTGGTGTCACGGGTGTGCGTTGCCTAGCTCATCCGTGTGTGCACAGGAGGCATCTGTTAATGCACGTTGTGTTAACCATACCTCAAGAAAGCCTTAGAATGCAATACTCTCTCTGTTTTTTCCTAGTACTTGAGATTGAAACACTGAGCCACATCCCCAGCCCTTTATTTTTTATTTTGAGGCGGGGTCTCACTAAGTTGCTGGGCTGCCCTTGCACTGGAGGTCTGACAACTGCTGGGATCCCAGGTGCATGCCAGGGCGCCGGGCTGCAGCACTCCAGCTCCTTGCCTGGTCAGGTACAAGGGAGGCTCAGGACACAGCCAGGCGCTCAGCTGCGTGGAGCAGAGCTGGTTTCCACATTCAGAGCAACTCAATTGTTTTGCTTTTTAGTGTGTTTTAAATTGGCAAATAAAAACCACAGATGTTTATGGTGAGCAGACGCTGAAATACTGAGCACCTGGCTCTGCCAGGCTGACGGACATGCGTCACCTCTCACCATTTGGGGGAGAGAACGCTTAGCCTACTCTCCCCGCAACTTCCAACCACAGGCCTCTGGAGCATCTCCTGCTCAGGGTGCTGTGATCTAGGCTGTGCCCCTGCAGATCCGGCTCCGCAGCAGCTGCCCCGGGGAGTGTGCTGGAGGCAAGTTCTCCAGCCCCTGTGCAGCACCAACCAGAAATGCTCATCCCAGGTCCCTCCGGGCACCTTTTCTCTGGGGTTTGCTTTGGGGTGGGGCCCGAGGAAGGCGCTATTGGCACCTCTGCACCAGGAGGTGCTGGCCTGGAGCACCTGGAGCTCCCACCAGCCTCTGGAAATTTAAGGCCTCTCCCCAGAAGGCAGCGGCCAACCTGGGAAGGGACAGGTTTACCTGTGGGCAGGTGCAGATGCCCGAGTCTCCGCCAGGCTCAGAAGGATGGCAAGAAGGACCAGAGGGACCAGAGGGGGCATGCATGGCCACAGAATGCTGCAGAGAGTGTGGGAGCTGCTCCCCAGAAGCAAGGGACGCACAGTCCTGGCCAGGAGGAGTCCAGTGTCATCTCCACCGAGAGCCGCACAGAGCTCACAGCTGGATGGGCTTAGCCACGGGCACATGCCCTGCTGCCAGGGCACCAGCACACCGCCAGCTTCCCCAGCCAGAGGGGCCCGGAGAACTCCTCCGTCTAGGCCACCCCGCCTCCAGCGTGAAGGTGCCTTGTGGGGACTGCAAGCTCAGGGACAGGGCTTTTTAAACACTCAGAAAGGTAAATGCGCGATGAGCTGTGCCTCTCTGTTACGGAGCTGGTTGGGGCCTGGGGCTGTGGCCCAGTAGTAGAGCACTTGCCTGCACATGTGAGGCACTGGGTTCGATCCTCTCCACCACATAAAAATAAATAAAAGATATTGTGTCCAACTACACCTAATTTTTTTTAAATAAAAAAGATTACTTAAAAAAAAAAAGAGGGAGAGAGAGAGAGAGTTGGTTGAGGCAAAATGTTGGTTCAGGAAGTACAGCTGGGGGTGGTGGCCCGTGACGTCTTCCCAGCAGCTCAGGAGGATAGCGAGTTTGAGGCCAGCCTCAGAAACTTAGCAAGGCCCTAGGCAACTCAGTGAGACTCTGTCTCAAAATAAGAAATAAAAGGGCTGGGGATGTGGCTCGGTGGTAAAACATCCCTGGGTTCAATCCCCAGTGCCATAAAAGAATTTAAAAATAAAATAAAAAGTCCAACCTCCCTCAGTATCTGTAGGGGACACGTTCCAGGACTGTCAGGGACACCCAAATCGGAAGATGCTCCAGTCACCCACGCGGAACAGAGCAGCACTTGCAGGGAACCCCAGGACCCCGCCACGGGGCATCCATGAGACCATGCAGACGCGTCTGAGTCCCACAGCACGGTGGTGAAAGAGCCGGGACAGGGGTTCTGTCTCCAGACACCAAGAACGGACAAAGCTTTCAGGGACACAAACGTCCTCTCCCGGATCTGGTCATCACCCGCTGTGTACGCAGATCCCAGCACACACTGCATCATCGTCAGGACTCAGCTCAGATAAAGCAATGTCCAGCAAACAGAAGCCACCCCCCAGGACATGGATGACCTGAGGAATCAGCCCTGCTCCTGCCTGGGCCTCTGACCACCTCTGGCCATCCAGGCCCAGATGCCCACACCCGTCCTGCTCCCTCTGCCCAGGCCTGCCCTGCCCTCTTCAGGCTCCCCACCACCTCCAGGTCACCAGTGCCCCTCTCTTGCTGCCCCATCCTCTTCCTCCTCTCTCCCAGGACCCCACTGTCCTGCATCCTCCCTGGGCCCTGGACTGTCCCCGCTGGGTTGCTGGCTGCTCTTGCCCCTCTCTGCCTGTGGCTCTTGTGGCTTTGAGGAGGAAGGAGCAGGCAGGAGGAGGGTGGAGAGGAAAGGAGCAGGAGGCGCACAGCATGGAGGTGGGGACAGAGGAGCAAGGACTTCACCAGGGAAGGGGCCCTCGGTCCTGGAGGGAGGCCCACCCCTTCCTCCACTTATTTTATATTTGATGGACATGATGCACACACAGCCCTGTGTGTCCACGTCGGGACACCTGACAGGACCGCCAGGCACAGCGGGAGGCTGTCAATCAAACCCTCTCAGCATCACCCGGCTCTGTGGGAGCAACCTCTCTTCTAGTTATTTGGAAATATGCATCACTGTGGTGGTCAGTGTCATCCTCATGGCGCTCCTCTGCTGAGCTGCATCCCCAGGCCTTGCTAAGTGCGGAGGCTGGCCTGGAAGCTCCCGCCTGCCTGGGCCTCCAGGTGGCTGGTACTGCAGGCCTGTGCGGAGGGGCCTGGCTGACAGCAAGCTGACCACGGCCCCTAAGTTACCTTCTGACTCAGCTGGAAGAGGAAGGCCTTGGGAGAGGGAGGACCCGCCCCTCCACTGAGATCTGGAGGATAGAAGGGGAGGAGGCCAGAGGGAGAGGAGGCGGGAGCCGGAGGCACTCTGATCAAGAAAGTGGCAAGGAGACCCCAGTGGCTCTGCTGGGAAAGAGGAAGTGGGGACCCAGGGTGCGATGGCCACAGGGAGGGGAGGTTGCCTGGACCAGGAGCCAGAGGGGGAGGCCAGGCCTCGCTGCCCTCCACGGCTGGTGAGGATGTGATGAGCAGGTCACATCTGTCCATCCCTTGGTGCCTCTGTCTGCCTGCCTCACACAGGCCTCTGTGGCTGAGCTGGCCAGTGTCTGCCTTGAGCCTCACCCTTCAGGAACCGAGGAAGCTGGGGGTGAGCCCCCTCTCCTGCCCTGCAGCCACCAGCACTTCCCGCTCCCACCCCCTGCCCCCAAAGCTCCTCTGTCCACTGTCACGGGGGCCAGGGGCCCTCCTGCCCCTCCTCCCCTCTCCCCCCTCCCCCAGTGGGTAAGCACCAGTGCCTACGTGCTCTGGGTCCCCATCCACACTCCATATTTATTCCAGAAAAGAGAAAATACTTCTCTGGGGGCTTCTGAGATAAAGGAGAAAAACTTTCTTGTTCTTTTTTGAAGTTTTTATTTTAAAATAATCTCCTACTCACAGAGACTTTGTCCAAAGAATCCCAGTGCTCTGCTTCCGGGTTCAGCCTGGCACGTCTGCGCCGTCCCCAAGTGTGTGAGCTGTTTAGAGCAAGCTGCAAACACCCTGCCCTTCACCCCTCAATTTTCAATGCCTTCCCCCAAAACAAGGATGCTCTGTGGTGTAGCCCCAGCACAATTGTCAAAATACCCAAGTTGACACCGACGTGGCACTAATGTCCAGCCTGGGAGCCTGCCAGTCAGTCCACCCCTCAGACTCCTCCATCTTCTTTGCCCCCACGACCTTGGCATTACTAAAGGGCAGAGGCAGGGCATTTTTCAGGGTGCCCATCAATCCATGTCACCAACATTTGTTCAGATTGGTGGACAATCCACGGAGGTCATGGTGTGTCGGGTGTGTCCGTGGCTCTCTGTGCCTGCATGGGGCTGGGCCTAGCGGGCCCTTTAGGCTCGGGGTACAAACCTTACCTGTGCGCAAGGTCTGCCTCTTGTTCTCTTTGTGACTTTTTTCTCCCTCCTGCCTTTCACCCTCCCTAGCAGCAGGGGAACCAGGTCAACAGCCCACGTCCTAGGCCAGTTCCTTCAGTGACCACAAGGATACAGGTCCCCGAGTCACCAGCCTGGGCCTGAGCTAGAGCTACTGGTCGTAAGGACACTGGGAGCCCTGTGCCTGCACTTTCCTTTCCTGCCCCTGTGAGGCGGACAGTGTTTGGGACCTCAGTTCCCTGCCCTTCCCTGGCTAGTGAATCAGCAGAACTTTCCTTTTCCTCAAAACCCTGTCCTTTTTAGCAGATATTGCTTGGGTGGGCCAAGCGTTCTGTGTCAATAGGAAGGTGATTCACCCATTGCTGGTGACTTAATTCCAATCGCTTGGTCAAGCTGCTGTCCCTAGATGTCTCCTCAGCAGAGCTTGTCCCTTTACAACTCACGTGGGCCTGAGGGGAGAGACTGGGGTGAGGTGGGCCTCCTGGCTCTTCTGGGAATTCTGGCCAGCCTCTTCCTCTCTGGCCTCCCCTGTCTCCGCATCTCTCTCCCTCGCTCTCTCTCTCTCCAGCTCCCCCCCTTCCTGCTCTCTCTCTCTCTGTCTCTTCTTTCTCCCTGTCTCCCTCCACCTCTCCCTTCTCTCTCTCTCCTCTCTCTCTCTCCCCCCTTCCTTCTCTCTCTCTCTCTCTCTCTCTCTCTCTCTCCATCTCTTCTTTCTCCCTGTCTCTCTCCATCTCGCTCCTTCCTCTCGGTCTCTGCTTGTCTCCAGAACCCCACAGCCCTGGGCCTTGTTGTCGTGCCTCCCTGTCACCATGAGGAGGAGCCCCACACAGGTGGATACTGAGCAAGTGGCCTCTGGAGGGACCCTGGGCCGACTGGGCAACAGGGCGGCGGCCGTCAGTGCTCGGGCGCGCCCTGGCTTAAGCAGGGTGAGTTGCAAGGCGCCGCCGCCCTGCCCCCGCCTCCCGCGCTCCACGGCACCGGGTCCTGGGTCCAGGCTCGCCCGTGTCCCCAGCGCACTCGCTGCTCGGCTGTCTCCTCCGCACCAGCTCCAGGGCTTCCGATTTGACTGTCTCCCAGGGTAAGCTCACGGGGCAGGGACGCTCTCCTTTCTTTTCAATACTACACCTTCAGTGCTTAGCTAAAGTTTCCTGCTTGGAAAGCTCAACTGTCCGTCGCCGAGTTGAAGACTGCAAGCCACAGGGAGCCGGCTTTAGCCAGCAGGCGAGGAGGCTCTGCCAGGAGCTCTCCTTTGGATTGTGGGGCACGGGGTGGGTGGGCAGGGACCTGGGGGTACGTGTGTCAAGTGTTCCTGCGCCCTCCAGTTGGGCGCTTTGGTTCTGTGGGTGCAAATCTTCATCCCTCTGAAATCGTGGCTAAGAATCTTTTTTCTACACTCCCTCCTCTTGCCTGCCCCAGGATCTACTTGGCTGAGAACACCCGTCCATCCACAGCCAAAGGACTGAGGGTCCCTCCACTCACTATCCGTCCAGTACTGGAGGAGATGGAGGAGGTGGAGTCAGTCTGTCCCCAAATAACAACAAGTTTTAAGTAAGTGCCTGGAGGATGAAATTATGATGTGAATCAAAAGAAGGGGAATGAGATCAGAGGCAGGAGGCACTAGGTTTTCCATCTGCTCTCTTCCACTTAGGAATACTGAGAAAGAATACAGAATGTGAGGTGGATAGACCTGGAAAAGGAGATGATAGGCAGGTGGATAGATGATTGAAAGATGATTTATATGGAAGTTAGATGGATGATAGGCAGACAGATGGCAGATGTTTGACAGGTAGTATTAGATGGATCAAGGAATAGATGGATGACTCTCAGATGATAGAGATAGAAGTTAAACAGACAATGGATAACCAGAAACTACACAGCTAAATGATATAGGACCTTAATCATCTCTGCCTTTGTTTTGTGAAAATTGAGTTAACACACTCACTGTATTTAGAATAACACCTGCTACTTAGGAAGTGCTCAAAATAGGAGATGAGGCCAGGTAGCTGTGTTCCTACTCATCTACATGGATAAAAGACACAGATGGCTGGAGAGAATATTTGCATCTAAAACAGATCCGTGCTGCTCCCCAGAGCTAGGGGAGTGGGATAAATATTTCCAGAGCAATGATTAGTGGATGATAAAACCGTGGCTCTGAGCCAGGCACGATGGCACATGCCTGTAATCCCAGTGGCTCAGGAGGCTGAGGCAGGAGGATCACAAGTTCAAAGCCAGCCTCAGCAATAGCGAGGCACTAAGCAACTCAGTGAGTTGGATGGGTGAGGATGGGGCTCTGTGGTCGAGTGCCCCTGAGTTCAATCCCCAGTACCAACAACAAACAAATAACAACAAAAATCTGTGGCTCAGCAGAGGGTCCTTCCTATATTCCAGGCACTGTGCAAATAGCCTTATATGATTTATCTCATTTATTCTCAAAATAGACCTTCTATGACCCTCGTTTTACAAAGGGGAATCTTGGGTCTGGGGTCCAGATGCTGTGCCCAAGATCACATAGCTCAAAAGGGACAGGGTGAGGTTCCACTACAGATCTGCTGGTGTGTCGGTGGCACCCTCATCTTCCACATGCAATCACACAGAACAGGCCAGGAACTTCTTAGTATGAGAACATCCTACAAAACTGAGGGATTCTTCAGGTTCAAGTCCCAAGAGAAAAGCAACTCAATCAAAAGTTTATAAACTTCTGACACTCTTAATGTGTTTCCAAATTGCCTTCCAGCAACATGTACCAGTTTTCAGTTCCACTAGAATGACAGGAAGATTCCCATTTTATTCCAGAAAGTCAAGTTTTGGGGAACATTGCTGAGAAAGCTCTGTCAATGTGGGAGAAAGCCCTGATGGGATTCTTGAACCAGTGTTCTGGGCAGGCTATGGGCAATGACCAAACAGACTCCATTTTACCCTGAGACTCCACGTCATATAAGAAATCCTTCTCCCATGGGAACACCCCGCCCTGTACCTATCAGCAGTTGCTTAGGACAGCAGGTTTGGCTACACAAAAGGGCAATTCTTATACAATGTAAAATTGTTCTCTTTGGTTCCCATTTTTCTTGGACAATGTACCTTTTCAGAGGATGACTGTCTAGATGTTAGTAATCATTCTTTAACTTGTATTCAACTGGGGTCATTTTGATCCACTTCCCTTCTGCTTATGAACATGGAAATTCCCAGAATGAAAATATGATTATGGGCATTGTGTTGCCTCGCTAACTGCTCAATCCAGCTTCGGTACCTGCTTGCATGCAGCTACATCAACGCAGATGTGGTTTTTGCCTTTAAATACCTTGAAAGGCTCAGGCTCAGGGCTGCAGAGACAGTTTTGGGTTCTACGAGGAGCAGTTGCTGGCTGGCTAATAAAGACTCCCCAATTCAGACAAAACTGGGACAGGTGAGTGTTCGGAGTGGTCTGCCCCAGTGTTAGCACAGCTGCAGCCATCTTCCTTCCCCACCCCACTTTATGACTACTCTTCTTATGCCCAAGAAATACAAAGTGGCTCCAGGTAAGACCTACCCACCTGCAGCCTGGACACACGCTGGTCTCTCCTGGTCTCACTGAGAGATAGAAGACAACGTACTGCCCCTGAGATGGGGACACACTGGTTCCCTGTTCTCTCCTTGAGAAGATAAAGGGAAATGTTGGTTTCCCTGCTCCCCTCTGAGAGACAGGAAGGCTGCCTGTCTCTGTTCCCAAGAAACAAGACCAGGGATGCACACTAAGCCAGTCAGGACAAACCCGCCCCTGGCGCATGGCCAGGACTGCAGCCTGTAAAAGGCCACATTCAAGGGGAATGGCTGCGCTCTCCCTGCTGCTCTGCTGTCCCTCTCTTGGTGCAGAGCAGCTTTTCAGGCTCCGGACAATAACCAGCTTCCTGTCCCAGGTGTGTGTGATCAGTCCTGCGCCACTTTTCCTTCACTCATAACACCAGAGGAAACAAATTCTTGGATTTTCTGAGGGCAAATGTGCTGATGAAGTTGAAAATAATGGTTTCAGGAAGACTAAGGTGTTTAAGAGGCCAGGCCCAATGACACACACTGTAACCTCTGCAGCTTGAGAGGCTGAAGCAGGAGGATTGCAAGGTGGAGGCCAGCCTGGGCAATTTAGTGAGACCCTGTCTCAAGATTAAAAAAAAAAAAAAAAAAAAAAAAGGGCTGGGGAGCTGGGCACAGTGGTGCATGCTTATAATCCCAGTGGCTCAGGAGACTGAAGACAGGAGGATCACAAGTTCAAAGCCAGCCTCAGCAATGGTGTAGCGTTAAGCAACTTGGTGAGACCCTGTCTCTAAATAAAATACAAAATAGGACTGGGGATGGCTCAGTGTTCAAGTGTCTGAGTTCAATCCCTGGTATCCCCCCAAAAAAATAGGGGTAGGGATATAGTTCAGTAGTATAGTACCCCTTGGTTCTACCCCTAGTGCCAAAAAAGAGGTGAAGAAATGAGGATAGGAATCTGCAGCCAGGGAGAGAATTCAGAGCTGACTCTCCTGAGAACCTGTCACTGGGAAGTCGAGGTAAGTCAGAATGGAGTGGCCTCTGAGGGCCCATTTGGGGCCAGAGTTAGAATGTCACTATGGACGTTGCCATCACAGGCTCAGTCAGGTGGAGAGACGTGAGAGCAGGGTGCTGACTCCGTCATGGTGGCGGAGAGGGTCCGGTAGCCTGGCTGGTGATGGCAAGCAGCACAATAGTGAATATCTCCATCTGCCAGGGACGAGTAGATGCCAAGTGACAGGAAATGAAAGAGCTGAAGATGTCCCCCTCCTCTTTTGAGTCAGAAGCAGCACAAGAAGTGGTGACCACAGAGACGGCCCTGTGTGACCAGCCAGGGGGCCAAGCAAAGACTTAGTGCTGAACGGATCAGTTGAGGACCCTCCCTAGTGGCGCTGTGAGCTCTGATGAGGGAGATGCTTAGAGACCCCTGCCCGGGCTCAGCTCTAAACTACTCCTCTTGCAGCAGGAGGGGACAGATGGACTGGGGTCAGAACCAAAGGGCAAGGGTACACTTGCTCAGAAGAGACCAACTGCTCAGACATTCAGCCAAGACCTGCACAAGCCCATGAGCCACACAGACCAGACTGTGGCCCAGTAGGCACAATCCCACCAGAAAGCACAGTTGTCACAAGACCCCAAGTCCCTGGGGAAGCAGGACATTAAGACCTGCACCCACCAACATAAGCTTGGTAAGATCAGTTCCAGTTAGGACTTGTGGGTGGGCCAGGATGACAGGATGCTCATCAGCACTATGATGTCAGAGGAACTGTAGCTCTTCTCCCCAACGGTTATGCCTAGATATCTGTGGACAGAAGCATGCGCAGCAGAGGTTTGCCAACCTGATGGACTGTCCATCCAGAACCGGAAGGTCTTTGCCATACTTTTACTACATTTTGTGCCTTGCTTGTCTTTTGTGAGAACACCAGCTGAGAAGACAATTCCAATCTCTGGTGACAATAGGAAGTCATTCCAGTTGTCCAAGGAGATAGGGGAAGTTGCTTGGCCCATATGGGTGATGAAAACGGAGAGAGAGGCTGGTTTGGGGAGTATTTCGTAAGAGGAATTGGAATGGGTTCAGGACCAGCTAGCAGGCCGCTGTGAGAGGAAGGGTTGACTCAGGGTGGAGGAGGGCTTGGATTTGGTGTGTGACCCCGCACGTGGCCCTCAGCAGTCCTCACTCCAGGTCTCCTTTCCCAAGGGTCCCAGCACCTTCAGCTGACCTGTCCCTGAGTTCTCGGACTTCCCTCAGTGATGTGCCTCCTCTTCCCCTCCCTGGCGACAGGTGTTCCTTGCGCTCCAATCCTCTGCCATGCCAAGCAGCCTTGGACAGACAGCTCTCTACAAGTCTGTTTGGATGTGTGTGAGGGTCTTTCTGGTTGTGGAGGGGAGTGGCCCATGATATGCTCCTGTAGTAGCACCCCCTCCTCCACAGAAAATCTTAACTAAGCTTCTCCGGAAATCTTCACCATAATTGGTTTTAGGACTATCAACAGCAGAGTCTCTATAGAAGAGTTCAATGTAGGTAAACTTTCTATTTTCCTGTTGCTGTATTTTACTTGGCCAGTGGCCTGGAAGAAATCAGCACTCCAGGTGATTAACACCCCTTTACTAGTTTTTCACAAACATTTATCCAGAATAGTAGTTTGTAGAAGTGTGCTTGCCTCTCGCCGGTGTGGATGCGCTTGTGCACGCGGAGGTCTGAGGCCTGCATGAACCCCTTCCTGCACTCGCTGCACTTGAAGGGCCTCTCCCCGGTGTGAGACCGCTGGTGGACGGCCAGCTGGGATCGGTAGGCGAAACCCTTCGGGCACACCCCGCACTGGTGCCGGGCAGGGCCCGCAGGTGGCGCGGTGCTGGGTGGAACTGCGGGATTTACCCCAGCTGGACCCAAGAACCGGCGGGGATCCGGGGAAGCTTCCTGGGAACGTCTCTGCCGTTTGGAACGGGGTTCCCGGGGAGGATCTTCTCCCTGCCCAGCGAGGGTGGCAGGGGTGCCAGCGCGCGCATTTTTACTGCAGACTTCTTGGGGCTTCTTCACAGAGTCTGCTGGAAGAAGGAACACACACAGCACTTACCAGAGAGCATTCTCCAGGATGCCCGAGGCCTGGGAACTGAATGCTGATGGTGCGGGAAGTCCCCAGCTCCCGAATGGCACCTGGGGCTCCCAGTCTACTCACCAGGACCCTGCGGAAGCTGAGGCTCGGGAGACCTCTGGACAGGGAGGTCTCCCCCTTCCTTCACATCCTCGCCCTGGTTCTGCAGGTCTGCTTCGGCAGGAACCGGCTCTGGCAGGACTTCCTCACCCTGTCAAGTGGTGGCACACAGAATTGCCAACAGGTCCCATCGGGTGGAGCAGGGACTTCTGTCTCTTCCTGCTCTGAACCAACCTTTCCAAATTTGCTGGAGCTGTCTGGACCACCCCGTGGCCAAAATAAGCGACCTCGGCTAGTTCCTAGGTCCTCTGCTGATGGGACCTGCCACCCTTCCCTGGAGACCCACTCCAGGGGGCTTTCTCCTCCTCAGGGCTCCTCTCTGTCCCTGACCCCTGTCCATCCGTGGCAGCATCCCTAGTCTCTACCTGCTGGACACCACTAACAGTCTCCCCATGTACACACAGGACAATCCAAGGAAGTTCCCAGACATGGCCGGCTACCCCGAGGAAGGCAAAACTACCCCGGCTGAGAACCACGCCTTCAATAAGGAATTAATAAGTTTCAGAAACTGGGTCCTTGTGGCCAGTTGTACCCTGAAAGGGTCTTTTGGAGACTGGATGTGAGAAACTCGATCCAGCCCACTTGCCATGGCAGGCAGACCCAGCCCTGTTTCTCAGGGACCGCTCTCCCACACCCTGAATGCCAACAGCTTGGACAGGGAGAAGGTCAAGAGCCTTGTTTGCCAGCACCTCTGTCAGCCATGGACTGTGGTCCAGCCCACCCTGCATCTCTCAGGCACACCTGTGTCCTCTGGTGCCTCCTCCCACCTCCCCAGGGGGGCATCGCACTCACCCGTTGTCCTGGTCTCTGGCCCTCCTGGGGGTTTTGCAGTTCCTGGCTGGCCTCGCTACTCGGAGGAGGTGTCTTACTGGCTGAGGATGGGCACTTGCTGGACAAGTCCACCATGCTATTTGACTCACCAGCCATGGCCTCCAGCATCTGAGCATCCGGATTCTGCATAAGGAATTTCTGTCCTTCTAAAACAATGATGGACTGTAGGGGACATGACCAGACAGACACCCAGTAAGGACCCAAAATGGCTCCCCCTCCTCAGCCCGGCTCCCCCTCCTCAGCCCAGCTCTGGAACGCTCAGGCCCCGCTGTTGTCCCCTGCCCAGTCCCTCTTCCTGGACACAGAATTCACTCTCTAGCTGCACTGTCTTATCTGAATGGTCCCTGTCTCCAGCTACAGAACATGGTGGCATTCTCTGGTTCCTTTCTCCAGAAGTGCCCCGCCCCTGGGCCAGGGCTTCCATCGCCACCTGGACCAGCCACCCTTGCTGTGGTCTGGGGGTCCTCCCAGTACTGTGGGGTTCTGCCCAATAGAAGCCAGAAGTTGGAGCATCATAACAATGCATCTGCACCCTGCCCTTGGGCAAGATGACTTTATCACCATCTGAGGTCTCTTACCTATTGTCTGTCTCTGTCTTAAAAAGTAACATAAAATGCTAATTTAAAATTTACAAGTTGGGCTGACCTGCTCCATCTCAACCTGGCACAGTCCTGTCCCTGTCTACCTGGCTACAGGTGGAGACGTGGTGCCCTGAGACTGGAGCCTTGTGGGGGCGCTGTTTGGCTAGTCGGGGAGCCCCTGTAACCCAGGCTGACATCCTGTATCTCATGGGAGCAATTTCTGCAATTTTATCAAAGCTTACCATTCCCATTCTCAGGTCGCCCTTAGAATTTCCCACAGACCCCACCACACGGCTGAAGTGCCAGAGTGGTCAAGCAAACTCTGCAGGAGGCCGTGGCTTGGAACTGGCCTTGTGCGGAGGACGGTTGAGCTAAGTTTAGGTCAATGTCGGGTGCTCTAACCAATTAGCCAAGTGCACCATGACCAAAGTACCTCCACACCAGGCTTCCCCTTCCCATCCCATGCCGAGGATGGGGTATCCACCACAGGTCCCCGAGGATACCCACAGACAACTGCACTTCCTGCTTTGCTCAGTTTTGTTTATAATTGCTCCCATAAACACTGGTAAGTTTAATTGGTCTGTAAGTCTTCCTTTGACTCCGTGTTAAACTGCAGTTGTGTCCACTTATAAAAACTCCCTGTGAATGAACCTTTTACCCCATGGTGGGGCAGAGTGTGCACACCCCACTAGACCCTGGGGCCCTTGCTCCTGCCACACTCCCTTCCTCACTCTCCAAAGCATCCAGGTGCACACAGCCACCTTAATGGAAGGTGCCCTGTTTAGACCCCACCCACTCCAGCCGTTAGCTGGGAGGCCACCTGCAAGACACTGGAGACGTCATCACAGTGAGGGAGCTAGTGGCCTCTGGTGGGGAAGGCCAGGGAAGCGGCTAGTATCCCACAGACGCAGGACTCACAATGGACTACTACCCACCCAACACCCCTGCTGTCCAGTGTCATGGACCCTCATGGAGTCCAAAGGCTGTTACTGCCCTGCCAGCCACAAACCCATGGCCACCAGACACTGGCCATCTGAGACAATGAGAAGCTGCCACCTGGACTCCAACACGTCATGGTGAACATCTTAAGGACGGCCTTGCCCCCCCCACCCCCCCACCCCCGCCGTGGTTGTAGACCCGCACTCCTCACCCTGGAGCAGCTGACGTTTGGGGCTGGGCCACCCTGCTCTAGGGACCGTCCCCTGTCTTGCCAGGGGGTTAGCAGCCTCACTTGCCTCACCCATCAGATGCAGGTAGTAGCTCTGCCCATTCCATCGTGACAACCAAAAAAGTCCCCAGACCTTGCCCAGCATCCCTCATGGGGTGCTGCCCCCTCAGGTAAGAGCCAATGAGGGAGTCAGCCTGGCGGCTGACCGTTGCTGCCCTCTTCCCCACGCACTCACCCATTTCTGGGGCTTCCTGTGGCTCCTGAGCAGGTCCTCCAGGTCCCGGCAGCTCGTCACACCGCTCTCCCTGACCAGGACCTGCAGGTCCTCGGGCATGGAGATCATGAATTGCTCCAGAATCAGCTGGTCCATGATCTCTTCCTTGGTGTGCAGGTCGGGCCTCAGCCACAGATGGCACAGCTCTGACATCCTCTTCAGATCCTGGACGGGGTCCGCGTCCCGCGAGGCCACGAATGTTCTAAAAACCCTGTGCCAGCTCTCTGGGCTGAGGCTGGGCCTTGGGCTTCCTGGGGACGGCGAAGACAAGGGCTGATCCTGCCCAGGGCTGTCCTGGGGCCTTCTTTCACCTGGTTTTAAGGTGGGGTCTGCTGCCATCTGTGGAGGGCTCGCCATCAGGATCCGATGAGCTTGTCAGAAAGACAGGAGGTGACCTGTTCCCCGTGAGGACTCTGCAGGACAGTGGGCTGGTCAGTCTAAAGCGCTCCATCCTCCTTCCAAATCCCTCACACCCAGCGCCAGATGCTCCCCCACAGGTGGTGTGCCTAACGGGGAATTGGTCCATTCTATCATTCACCCAACACCCAGGCACCACTACATGCTTTGACTTAGGGGTATGAGTGGCCATTGGATTGACCGCTGCATGTCCAGACGTGGGGCTGGTTTTCCTATCTATCAATAAGGACATTATTGTTATTTATTTTTACTTTGAAGTGCAGAGGATGGAACCAGCGCCTTGTGCATGCTGGGCAAGTGCTCCACCACCCAGCTAGGTCCTCAGTTCTTTCTTGAAACTGTCCTTTGAGACGGAGCCTTGCTAAACTACACAAGCCGTCCTCAACCTGCCTCAGCCTCCTAATAGCTGGGCTCACCAGTGCCCCGAGGTGGTTCTGTTCAATTGCAGAGTAAATAGAATAATTATATGAAGCTCCCAGAATCTACTAGATGCAGAGCAAAAATCATGTTTAGTCAGAATTGTGCAGAAAAAGAAAAGTATTTGCACCCTGAGAATCCCATGTGACGCAGCAATTTTGGAAATATTGACTCAGCTTGGCCCCCACCACATTTCCTTGCTGGTCTCAGAATATTTTGTTGCTCCAGGAAAAGGAGGATATAAAAAGATTCTCAAGCCGGGTGGAGTGGCACACACCTATAATCCCAACAGCTTAAGAGGTTAAGGCAGGAGGATCGCAAGTTCAAAACCAGGCTTAGCAACTTAGTGAGGCCCTAAACAACTCAGCGAGACTCTGTCTCTAAATAAAATACAAAATAGGGCTGGGGATGTGGCTCGGAGGTTGAGTGCCCCTGAGTTCCCTCCTTGGTACCAATAAATAAACAGATAAAATAAAGTGGACTACGTTGTAGCTCAGTGGTAGAGCACCTGAGTATGCACAGAGCCCTGGGTTCAGTCCCCAATACTAAAAAAAAAGAAAAAAAAAAGATTAAAATAAAAATGAATAAAGAAAAGAGAGAGTTCTTCTGTGTGATCCGCAGAGCAGCTCTGACAGGCAGACAGCAGTTGTGCCCTGCGTCCACAGCCTTGGGAAGGGAGCCTCCTCTCCCAGCAAGTGCCAGGCCCTAGGTCAGTCCCCAGCACTGGGGGAAAACACTCTAAAAAGAGAAAAAACGTCAGCCTGGAATTGTGAGTCAAGGGATTCATGCTACTGGGGTCACTTGTGACTGCTCCGTAGCCATGTGGAGTCCCTTCACCCCAGGGGAAGCCCTGGTCCTGGGTGGACGCCTCGCGGGAGCACTGCCTCCTGGTGATGTGTAGCCAGAGGCTGGATTTGACGTGAGGAGGGAGGACTCCTGCAAGGCTTTGTAGCAGAGGGGCAGTGTGCTGAGCACCCCTCAGGGAGGCTGATCCCAGAGGGAACCAGGGCAGCACGGTTCACCCTGAGTCTAGCCATCGCCCCGTCCTTCAGATCACCCAAGGGAGCCGCCCTCAGACCCTCAATGCTGTGTGACAGCTTGAGGCAGAGTCCTCAGCTCATCCCCAAGCCCTGCCAGGCCTCGACCTCCTTCTCAAACTGGGGACAGAAACACTCTAAATGGGGGTCAAGGCAGCAGATGCGGGTGGTGCCTGGGCATGTGGGCATGGGTGGGCACTGATTCCTGCTGGGCCGCAGCCCCCTCCAGGCACAGCTGGGCCCCACCTGGTGTCAGCACGTAGGAGCCAGGGCTGCCTGCAGACATGCATGGGACAGCCCCTCAGAGCAAGAGAAAAGACACGGCCAACAAGGCTGAGTGGGACCAGCTCCCCTGCAGCCGGCCTCCGTCTACCCCAGAGGACCTCTCACCTGGCTCCTCTCCTGGCCTTCTCTCCAGGCCTCCTCTCCTGGCCTCCAGCCTCTGGCATCTGGGCTCCACTCCCAGAATCATCTCTATTTATACAGAAGTCAGGCCTCACTTCCTGTTACCTGGCCCCGCCCAGTGATAGGTTGATCATTCCAGATTTTCTGCGAGGATCAAAACACACAAACCAGCAAAATCCCATCGGGAGGAAATTGACTTATTCAACACACCCACTTGGAAGGAGTGCCTTTTCCGAGTCTATGGAAGTATGTCGTGTGCTCCATGAGTTTGAAAGGGCGCAGAGGCACAATTTTTAGCCAATTTGGGTCCATCTTTTTTTTTTTTTTTAACTATAAATATATATTAAGGGGCTGGGGCTAGAGCTCAGTGGTAGAGGGTTGCCTAGCACGTGTGAGGTGCTGGGTTCAATCCTCAGCAACACATAAAATAAACAAGTAAAATAAAGGTATTGTGTCCAAATATAACTAATATATATATTAAAATATGTATGAAAACATTTCATTTTATATATATACACACACACACACACACACACGCACACACACACACACATATATATTTTAAATATGTATTAAAAGATTTCATTTAAAATACATTGACAACTGGGGCTGGGTTGGGGCTCCGTGGCAGAGCACTTGCCTAGCACATGTAAGGCCCTGGGTTCAATCCTTCAATCCACATAAAAATAAATAAATTAAATAAAGGCATTTGGTCCATCTACAGCTACATAAATAAATAGACAATAAACAAGAACACCCTGACAGAGGGATGGCTGTGCTCAGTGGGACAGAGCTTGCTTGGGTAAACTGAAAGGACCCGAGCACATCAGGACCCAGAGACGGGAGGCCGGGGAGGGGGTGGGCAGGGTGTGGGGTGCCTGCCCCGCATGGCACAACCTGTCCCACACATCCTCCTGGGCACGCTTCCCTGACTCTGTAGACCACGCCAGCAGATTAGGCAGGCCCAGGGAGGGACCGCCGAGAGGCTGGGGGTCTGGCGCTCCCTCCAGGGACCTTGGGACTGAATAGGACCAGGAGGCCCAGTGTGTCCCTGAAGGACTGCTCCGAAAGACAAGTCCCCAGATTTGGTGACCAGGGATCACAGACGTATGCTGTGTCCATCTGGGTGCATGACCGTGGACAAGTGCTTGGGTGGGGTCTTGTCCTTCACCATTCAGGACCAGAAGTCACCAAACTGTGCGCTGCCAAGTGTGGGTTTCGTGGTGTGTTCATGACATCTCAGTAAAACTGTGATTTCTTTTCAAAAAGGCAGCAAAAGAGAAAGGAGAGAGAGACAGAGAGGTGGAGAGTGTATCCCTGACTTCCCCAAAGTGCCCAAGACAGCAGTGTCTCCACCAGGACACGTTGACAACAGGCGGTGAGTATCCCATTGGTGACGGAGTCTGATTTGTGCAAAGTTTTGACAGTACTAATTCCCAGATCATGGAAAAATGAAAGGTAGATACTGGATAATCAGTATTAGTGAACGTTTAACTTGTTTTCATCAGCTTGGAATTAACGTTAAAACTTTGGCTCAAACTAGATTCGATCACTGGTTTGACATCCGTCAACGTACTCTTTTACAGCATCAGTGGGAACCAGAGAAAAGCAGGCCCACCCTGTGCCCCACGCCGGGGCTCCTGGGGGTGGTTTCTGGTGGATTGGGGCCTTGCTTGGGACCGGGGCTGCCAACCCCTGGCTGTGCCTCACAGGTTTAGAAAAGCCTTCATGTGGGCTGTGAACTGTGCATTGTAGAGTCAGTGCTGGGTAATAATTAAGGGTTGGGCAAAATTAGGGTATGATTTTGGAAGCTCCATAGGATGGAAGTGGAAGAAAAAAAATCATTCAAGCACAGTCTTAGCACATTTGAGTTCACAGTGGACTTGTTCAACCTCCAAGATGAATCCCAGGGACGTTGGTTTAGATGGATTCTGCTTCACTGCCCTGGGAGATCCTGAGCAAGCCTCTGGGTCCTCACCCTGAACTCCTGCCGGTGGCTTTAGGGACACTTCACCTTCCTGCATTCCCTCCAGTGAGCAAGACCCCGACCGCCTGTGCCTGGCACACAAGGTCATTTAATCAAAGAACAAAAAACAAACTGTGATTACTTTTTCTTGTTGACACCAGAGGTGCTGATAAGAAGTCAGTTGAGAATGGATTCAGCCAGCACATTATCTGTAATCCCATCTACTCAGGAGCCTGAGGCAGGAGAATCCCCAGTTCAAGGCCAGACTGGCAATTTGAGAGACCCGGTATTTGAAATGGTATGAAAGGAAAGGAAAGGCTAGGGTGTGGCTTGGTGGTAGAGCACTTGGCTAGCATTCCTGAGGCCTGGGTTTCAACCCTTGACAGCACAAAAGTATTTTACAAATTAAGAAAAAAAGGAACGGATTTGTAACTGGAGTTAGTAGAGTCTGAAACCACCATTTACCTACCAGATGGCAAAATCCTCCACTCTGGAGACCTGTCCTCTGGGGCTGTGTGCCTGCTGTGAGTTCTCAGTTGAGCTGGACATGTCTAACTTAGGCCGGGGCCATCACACTGCCTTGTCCTAACAGAAGCCCACGGGGGGGGGGGGGGTGCTGGCTCAGTGGGTAGACTTCAAGCCTGACCTCTGAACTCTCTCTCTCTCTCTTTGTTTATTTGTACTTATTTTGCTGGGGTTTGAACCCGGGGCCTTGTGCATTCAAGGCAAGCACTCTATCAACTGAGCTATATCCCCAGCACCTCTCTCTTTTTTGAAAAATCATTTTTAGTTGTTGATAGACCTTTATTTATTTACATGTGGTATTGGGAATCAAACTCAATGCCTCACACTGGCCAGGCAAGTGTGCCACCACTGAGCCCCAGCCCCAGCCCTCTCTCTCTTTTTAAATAATTCCTTCTTTTGGTTGCCAATGGACCTCCATTTTATTTATTGAGTTATTTTTCTGTGGTGCTGAGGATGGAACCCAGGGCCCCACATCACAGGTGCCAGACAAGCCCTCACCCCCAGCCCCGGCCCCGCCCTGAATTGTCTTGATTACATCCCTGGATCCCTTCCCAGACAAAAGGCTTTCATTCAAAGCTCCATTGAAAGTCTCTTTGCTTTCTGTGTTTAATGACATATACTTATTTGACCAAACACTTATATAAAAGGTACATAACTTGATTTTTTAAATTAATTCCTTTATTTTTAATTGGCCAATAACAATCGCATATACTCATGGGGTACAGAGTTAGACTTTGATCTATGTGTATGTTGTGGCTTGATTAAATCAAGCTGATTAGCATATCCAGTGCCTCTTCTGATCTTTGTTGTGTGGTGAGAACATTTAGAATCTACTGTGGGGGCGTTGAGCCTCTCTCAGCCCCCCGTGGTGCACTTAACAGAGAACCACCTTCACCTTCAACAGATCTGTCCCTTGCCTCTTAAAAAAAAAAAAAATGTTGCCCTTCAATAGACAAATGGATAAAAAAAATGTGGCATTTATACACAATGGAGTATTACTCTGCATTAAGAAATGACAAAATCATAGAATTTGGAGGGAAATGGATGGCATTAGAGCAGATTATGCTAAGTGAAGCTAGCCAATCCCTTAAAAACAAATGCCAAATGTCTTCTTTGATATAAGGAGAGTAACTAAGAACAGAGTAGGGAGGAAGAGCATGAGAAGAAGATTAACATTAAACAGGGATGAGAGGTGGGAGGGAAAGGGAGAGAGAAGGGAAATTGCATGTAAATGGAAGGAGACCCTCAGGGGTATACAAAATTACATACAAGAGGAAGTGAGGGGAAAGGGGGAAAATATAAGGGGGAGAAATGAATTACAGTAGAGGGGGTAGAGAGAGAAGAGGGGAGGGGAGGGGGGGAGGGGGGATAGTAGAGGATAGGAAAGGCAGCAGAATACAACAGACACCAGAATGGCAATATGTAAATCAATGGATGTGCAACTGATGTGATTCTGCAATCTGTATACGGGGTAAAAATGGGAGTTCATATCCCACTTGAATCAAAGTGTGAAATATGATATATCAAGAACTATGTAATGTTTTGAACAACCTACAATAAAAATTAATAAAGAAAAAAAATGTTCTTTTCGCAATTTCAAAGTATGCAGTACATTTTAACTGTGGTCACCAGGCCGAGACTTTGATATTAAACGTTGTTGAACAATCACCCCGACAGGGTGATTAATGGCCATCAACAAACATGGCGACACTTGACCACTGAGCCACATCCCCAGCCCTTTTTGTTTTTGGGACAGGGTCTCCCTAGGTTGCTTAGGGCCTCGCTAAATTGCTGAGATTGGCTTTAAGCTTGTGACCCTCCAGCGTGAGTCTCCAGAGACACTGGGCCCACAGGAGTGGCCACCACACCCTGCCCCCTCCCTTTTCATGCCTGCGTGTGTGTAAGATGCTCTAGGGGTTGATCTGGGGGTGCTTTACCACGGAGCCACAGCCCCACCCTTTTATGTTTTACTTTGAGACAGCCTGAGTAACGGAGGCTGGCCTCGGGGTGCTCCTGCCTCAGCCTTCAGGGTCACTGGGATGAGAGGTGTGGGCCCAGCTCTCTGGAGAGCAGTGATCCCTTGTCCTTGAGAGACACCTTCCAAGAGGCTCACGTGGCTGGGACCTTGGGAGGTCCCCACCCCTGGACACAGGCGAAGCCTGCCCTCCGGCTGCTCTCGGAAGACCTGGGGCTACTTGGGGGCTTGAGGGTGACTGCTGACTGGATTCTGAGGGTGGAGCGACATGGGAAAAACGTCCTGCAACTAGATGGTGGCAATGGCACCACGAAGACTCAGACGCCTGGACCCAGAGATGTGGATCTGCACTCTGGACCAGGAAGGCTTGCTGGGCTCCCCCGTGGGGCCAGGAGCCCCAGGCTGACCGCGGGAGGGCCAAAGGCGTCCAAGGGGAGGCAGGACTAGGCTCCCCCTCTCCTGCCTCCTGCTGAGGCTACCTCCTGTCTGCCCTGGGGTGAGGCGGCCACGTGGTGTGCTGAGGTGCGACTCCAAGGCACAGGGGACCATCAGAGTGTGCCCCTGCTCCTGTTTTTAACTGCACGTGTACCCAGCCTCCCTGGGGACAGGATTGCCTGAGCTGTGGAGCTAAGCCCACGGTGACTCTTCTCTCAGGGACCCGATGGCCCTGTGGTCCCTCCTGGGCCAGCAACGAGGTGCTGCTGGAGAGGGAGACGCTTCCCCACTGCTGCGAGCCCCTTCCTGGGCTCTCACCTCAGGTGGCAGCGGGTAGAGCCAAGGCTCTGCCCTGAGCTGCGCCCCGGCCCCTGGGTGGGTCTTCCCTGTCTACACGGAGGGGCTCCTGTGCGTGCTTGGCGGGACCCAGCCTTCCTGCGGTATCTCCAGCTCAGCAGCCTCAAGGGCAAAGCCACCTTGGACTGGGGGAACTGGGCCACCCAGGCTGAACACTGCCAGCACCTCTGCCAGCAAGCCACAGGGCGTGGGGGACCCCTGGCCGAGCCCCGCCCCGTTCCTGACCTGCACGACTGCGCTGTGTGAAAGGAGATGCTGCCCAGGCCAGTGGGTTTGGGGGCCTGGAGCCATTAACGTCAAGCAGAAGGGAGATGAGGGCGGGGGACACCATGGAGCCCTGAGTGACTCTGGCCAGCCACGCAGCAGGGACATGTAGAAACCAGAATGGCCCTCCCCGACCTTGCTGTCCCCCCAGATCCCGCACCAGGTAAGGGCAGCAAGACCCAGCTACCGGCCACCTGCTGCCCTGCTGCTCCAGGCCACCGCCCCTGCTGTATCCAAGGACAGGGAAGGGCGCTGTCCCCTGGGAGGACCCCCAGTCCTGCCACCACAGAGTTCAGACCTGTCACTCACGGCTGATGACAGAAGGGTTCAAGAGTGCAGTCACTTTCCCGACCTCCCCAGCCTCCCCAACAGTTCCCAGATCACCCCTGTGTCCTTTAAGGACATTCCATACTTATTCCAAGAATTGACCAATAAAACCTGAGACCCTCCAAGGATATTGTATCCGTTTTTTTACTTATTTAAGGCTCAAGACTGAACCCAGGGTTTTACCACTGAGTTGCCGCCTCCGCTTTTTCATTGTTTATTTTGAGACAAGATCTTGCTGATTTGCTGATAATGGCCTTCAACATTGGCTCCTCCTGCCTCTACCTCCAAGCAGCTCGACGGCAGGTTTGAGCCCTATCTGGCAGCCCTTCTTCAATACTCCGACACCTCTGCACGAGACCCGGGACTCGGCTCCAGGGTCTTGGTGCTCAAGCTCTGGGTTGCCCAGTAAGGGGGTCAAGGTAGAGGTCTTCCCAGGGGGAGGGAGGAGCGGGAGAAGGACAGGAAGCCAGCGTTGGGGACCTTCCTGCCAAGGGAGCCCAGAGCCCTGGGAGAGGAAGGGTGGGTGGGTGCTAGGACTCAGGGCCAATCGCAGGCATGCCCACCGTCCTTCTCCCCTTCTGCGCCCGACTCCCCTCAGCTCAGCCTCCTGTTGGATCTCACCCACCCACACGGCTCCCTTCCCCACGCCCACTTAGGAGGGACAGTCAAGGCTGGGTGGGAACTTGAAGGAGGGTGCCTGGATCCAGCCGGTGCTGGCCCCTCTAGGGGAGGAGTGCCACTGGGACCCTGGGAGGTCGGCACTGAGAAGCAGCACACAGGCTCAGGCTGACGAAGGGGAGGGACTGGTGACATCCAGCCTGGGAGGGCAGGCAGGGCCAGTCCTGGCTGGGACCAGGACAGGCAGGGCTGGGGTCCCAGCACCAGGGACAGGCTGAGATGCTCGAGTTCGGGACCCCCAAAAGACCACCAGAGACCAAGATCGATGTAAGCAGCAAAGAGGTGTTTATTGCCACCTAAGTCGGTCCTCTGCGCACACACAGCAACTGGTGACGCTGAGAGGCCCCGAGCCCAGGGTTTGCAGCAGTTTTATACACTCTTTGGGGAAGGCAGGGACTTCACATACATCATAGCATCCCTTAACAAATCATCACACACCGCGGGAAAATCATAAAACAACTCTAAAACATGATTAGCACAGTCACTGGCGGCAACAAGTTGGGGAGGGGTGATTGGTCAATACAAGAGCGGGATTCATTTGAACTGATTGGTTTAGGCCATGAGGGGTGTACATGCTGAACTACATGGTTTCCCAACATGTTATCAACCACCATAAACTACTGGGGGGTCGTCTGGCATCCCAGGTATTTCCCTGTCTCATGGTGATTGGAGGTTGCTAGGGGGTTGCTATGGGTCCTCACCTAGCCTGACTGAGTCAGGGACACCTGGGCAGCAGATCTCTCCTGTTATTTGTAGATAAGCAACTTAGCAGGGTGGGAATGTGCCTAGGAGTGCTCTGTGGGTCTTTTCAAGGACAAGGGTCACGCCCCCTTCTTGGACAGGGTTTGCTCTGAGGTAGAGGCTGGTTTCTCAAAAATGGAGTCACGTCAGTTTCTCAGGGCAAAGACGTCAGGGCTGGGGTCTCACAGGAAGACATGAAGTGACCACGGGTTTGTGCTCCCCCTGCGTGCAGATGCCCCCCTGGGACCCGCCCCTGCGTTCTCCCACTGCGTCGGGGGAGACCTGGAACACTCCTTACACCCTTCACGTCTGGGGGGCCTCTACGCAGGTGGAGGCAGGGTCCCCTCTCCAGGTTCCCAACTAGGAAGTGGCTGGGCGGGGGCAGCTGAGGCACTTGTGAGCCAGTGGGGGGTTTCTGGAGAGGGGACCCTAACCCACTCACCTGTGGCCCTCCACAGGTCTAGGAGCTCCAAAGCCCACGCCCTCTCCCTGACCTGGTCAGCTAGGAGGGTCGAGGGTGGTGGAGGACTGGGGCAGGGCGCAGAGAGGGAGGGTCAGATGGTGAAGTGCAGCACCAGGTGCCTCCCCGGGGCCAGGGCGCTACACCTGGACCTCCCCACCCTGCCCTGCCCTCAGAGCCAGGAGGCAGGAGGCAGGGCTGGGGTGGACCCCGCTGCGCCTGGCTCCAGGGCTCCGTTCTCCCTGCTCTGCCTCCCTGTGCAGGAGCCTGGGTCTACTGTGAAGGGGCACCCCCTTGCTCCACAGAAAAGTCTTAACTGGGTTCTCCAGAAATCTCCACCATGGCTGATTTTAGGACTGTCAGCAAAAGAGTCCAATGTAGATAAACTTCCTATTTTCGTGTCGTCCTGTTTACTTGGCCACTGGCCGAGAAGATACCAGCACTCCAGGGGCTGCACAGCCCTTACTAGTTTTTCACGAACATATGCAGTATAGTAGTGTGTAGAAATATGCAAACAAGGCCTCTGGCCTTGAGCTGGGCTTCACAGAGATGTCTTCATTTTTAGGATAAGAGGAGTTACCAACTGGGCTCCATGGTAACAGCTAGCAGGGGGAGGAAAGAAAGGGGAGAAGAAGCTCTCCCCTTCTCAGGTGCTGTCCTTGGAGGGTTAACTTGCTCAGAACAGTGAAAGAAAAACTGCTCTTATGGGAACTTCTGCAGACTGTGAACTTCTGAGCCCCTCCCCTTACATGCTGGGTGTAAAACTCTGAAACTACAGGAACTCGGGGTTCAGGGGATTGATTGATTAGAGCAAAAGCTGTGCCCTCTGAACCTGGCTGCAGCCAAATAGGACTGTTTCCTGCTGTCTTTGGTGCCTTGCCTCGTCTGTCCCTACAACACTTGGACCACCAAGCAGAGCCCTGCATGAACCTGCCTCAAGCATCAGGGGGACTTCAGCTGTCCTGGGATTAAGGGCAGCAATCAGCACATGGCCGTGTGCCCAAGTGCCCAGAAAGCAGGGAAACCCGGAGGGAGGAAGGCAGGAAGAGGAGGAACCCCGGCCGGCTGTGGGTGGCACCCTGGTGTGCCAGCACAGCCCTCCCCATCCTCGCCTCCTAGGCAGCAGTGCATCACCCCTCCCCCGCTGACTCAAGGGGGAAACTGAGGCACGGGGGTAGCAGGCTGTGTACCAAGAAACGGCAGAGCTCCGAGCCCATCCCTCTGCCTGGACAAGCCCCCGAGGCAGATCTGGATTAACCACAGGCTCCCTGGCGTGGGTTGGGGTCTTTGCACCCTCTGGAGCTGGGTCAGGAGAGAGAGGGCTCCCTCACCAGGACCCAGAGGGTAGCCAGCACTGTTGAAGGTCTAGCCAGAGATGGACAGATGGAGAAATCAGGATCCAGAGTTTCAGAGGGGCCAGGCCCAGGGTGGTGCAGGTACCAGGCCACTCTGCCAACGCCCTGGAGCAGGCCAGTCAGGACCCCTGGCACACGGCAAGTCATCAGGAACAGCTTCACAGGCACTGCTGTGGGAGCAGAGGGGCTGCCAGCTGGGCGGCAGCCGGACGGCTCTCCACCTGCACCCAGAGCCAGGCAGGCAGGTGAGGAGGGGGCTCTGCAGCACCGAGCCTGCGGCTAATAACCCATATCTGTGTTCAGATACGTTGAGAGGTGGGTGTGGCGGCCACACGGGTGTCCCAGGTTCTGGGAGGCTGAGGCAGGCTCGAGTTCAAGGCCAGCCTGGGCAACGCAGCAAGGCCCAGTCTCAAAATGAAAAGGGCAGGGGAGATGGCTCAGTGGTAGAGTGTCCCCGGGCTCCACCCCCAGGACTGGAAAAAAAAGAATTATTCCGACAAACAAACAAAACAGCGCGCACGGGAGTGAGGGAAATACGGGGAGGTGGCTTTGGGAGCTTGGGGCGGGCTGTGGTGTCACGGGTGTGCGTTGCCTAGCTCATCCGTGTGTGCACAGGAGGCATCTGTTAATGCACGTTGTGTTAACCATACCTCAAGAAAGCCTTAGAATGCAATACTCTCTCTGTTTTTTCCTAGTACTTGAGATTGAAACACTGAGCCACATCCCCAGCCCTTTATTTTTTATTTTGAGGCGGGGTCTCACTAAGTTGCTGGGCTGCCCTTGCACTGGAGGTCTGACAACTGCTGGGATCCCAGGTGCATGCCAGGGCGCCGGGCTGCAGCACTCCAGCTCCTTGCCTGGTCAGGTACAAGGGAGGCTCAGGACACAGCCAGGCGCTCAGCTGCGTGGAGCAGAGCTGGTTTCCACATTCAGAGCAACTCAATTGTTTTGCTTTTTAGTGTGTTTTAAATTGGCAAATAAAAACCACAGATGTTTATGGTGAGCAGACGCTGAAATACTGAGCACCTGGCTCTGCCAGGCTGACGGACATGCGTCACCTCTCACCATTTGGGGGAGAGAACGCTTAGCCTACTCTCCCCGCAACTTCCAACCACAGGCCTCTGGAGCATCTCCTGCTCAGGGTGCTGTGATCTAGGCTGTGCCCCTGCAGATCCGGCTCCGCAGCAGCTGCCCCGGGGAGTGTGCTGGAGGCAAGTTCTCCAGCCCCTGTGCAGCACCAACCAGAAATGCTCATCCCAGGTCCCTCCGGGCACCTTTTCTCTGGGGTTTGCTTTGGGGTGGGGCCCGAGGAAGGCGCTATTGGCACCTCTGCACCAGGAGGTGCTGGCCTGGAGCACCTGGAGCTCCCACCAGCCTCTGGAAATTTAAGGCCTCTCCCCAGAAGGCAGCGGCCAACCTGGGAAGGGACAGGTTTACCTGTGGGCAGGTGCAGATGCCCGAGTCTCCGCCAGGCTCAGAAGGATGGCAAGAAGGACCAGAGGGACCAGAGGGGGCATGCATGGCCACAGAATGCTGCAGAGAGTGTGGGAGCTGCTCCCCAGAAGCAAGGGACGCACAGTCCTGGCCAGGAGGAGTCCAGTGTCATCTCCACCGAGAGCCGCACAGAGCTCACAGCTGGATGGGCTTAGCCACGGGCACATGCCCTGCTGCCAGGGCACCAGCACACCGCCAGCTTCCCCAGCCAGAGGGGCCCGGAGAACTCCTCCGTCTAGGCCACCCCGCCTCCAGCGTGAAGGTGCCTTGTGGGGACTGCAAGCTCAGGGACAGGGCTTTTTAAACACTCAGAAAGGTAAATGCGCGATGAGCTGTGCCTCTCTGTTACGGAGCTGGTTGGGGCCTGGGGCTGTGGCCCAGTAGTAGAGCACTTGCCTGCACATGTGAGGCACTGGGTTCGATCCTCTCCACCACATAAAAATAAATAAAAGATATTGTGTCCAACTACACCTAATTTTTTTTAAATAAAAAAGATTACTTAAAAAAAAAAAGAGGGAGAGAGAGAGAGAGTTGGTTGAGGCAAAATGTTGGTTCAGGAAGTACAGCTGGGGGTGGTGGCCCGTGACGTCTTCCCAGCAGCTCAGGAGGATAGCGAGTTTGAGGCCAGCCTCAGAAACTTAGCAAGGCCCTAGGCAACTCAGTGAGACTCTGTCTCAAAATAAGAAATAAAAGGGCTGGGGATGTGGCTCGGTGGTAAAACATCCCTGGGTTCAATCCCCAGTGCCATAAAAGAATTTAAAAATAAAATAAAAAGTCCAACCTCCCTCAGTATCTGTAGGGGACACGTTCCAGGACTGTCAGGGACACCCAAATCGGAAGATGCTCCAGTCACCCACGCGGAACAGAGCAGCACTTGCAGGGAACCCCAGGACCCCGCCACGGGGCATCCATGAGACCATGCAGACGCGTCTGAGTCCCACAGCACGGTGGTGAAAGAGCCGGGACAGGGGTTCTGTCTCCAGACACCAAGAACGGACAAAGCTTTCAGGGACACAAACGTCCTCTCCCGGATCTGGTCATCACCCGCTGTGTACGCAGATCCCAGCACACACTGCATCATCGTCAGGACTCAGCTCAGATAAAGCAATGTCCAGCAAACAGAAGCCACCCCCCAGGACATGGATGACCTGAGGAATCAGCCCTGCTCCTGCCTGGGCCTCTGACCACCTCTGGCCATCCAGGCCCAGATGCCCACACCCGTCCTGCTCCCTCTGCCCAGGCCTGCCCTGCCCTCTTCAGGCTCCCCACCACCTCCAGGTCACCAGTGCCCCTCTCTTGCTGCCCCATCCTCTTCCTCCTCTCTCCCAGGACCCCACTGTCCTGCATCCTCCCTGGGCCCTGGACTGTCCCCGCTGGGTTGCTGGCTGCTCTTGCCCCTCTCTGCCTGTGGCTCTTGTGGCTTTGAGGAGGAAGGAGCAGGCAGGAGGAGGGTGGAGAGGAAAGGAGCAGGAGGCGCACAGCATGGAGGTGGGGACAGAGGAGCAAGGACTTCACCAGGGAAGGGGCCCTCGGTCCTGGAGGGAGGCCCACCCCTTCCTCCACTTATTTTATATTTGATGGACATGATGCACACACAGCCCTGTGTGTCCACGTCGGGACACCTGACAGGACCGCCAGGCACAGCGGGAGGCTGTCAATCAAACCCTCTCAGCATCACCCGGCTCTGTGGGAGCAACCTCTCTTCTAGTTATTTGGAAATATGCATCACTGTGGTGGTCAGTGTCATCCTCATGGCGCTCCTCTGCTGAGCTGCATCCCCAGGCCTTGCTAAGTGCGGAGGCTGGCCTGGAAGCTCCCGCCTGCCTGGGCCTCCAGGTGGCTGGTACTGCAGGCCTGTGCGGAGGGGCCTGGCTGACAGCAAGCTGACCACGGCCCCTAAGTTACCTTCTGACTCAGCTGGAAGAGGAAGGCCTTGGGAGAGGGAGGACCCGCCCCTCCACTGAGATCTGGAGGATAGAAGGGGAGGAGGCCAGAGGGAGAGGAGGCGGGAGCCGGAGGCACTCTGATCAAGAAAGTGGCAAGGAGACCCCAGTGGCTCTGCTGGGAAAGAGGAAGTGGGGACCCAGGGTGCGATGGCCACAGGGAGGGGAGGTTGCCTGGACCAGGAGCCAGAGGGGGAGGCCAGGCCTCGCTGCCCTCCACGGCTGGTGAGGATGTGATGAGCAGGTCACATCTGTCCATCCCTTGGTGCCTCTGTCTGCCTGCCTCACACAGGCCTCTGTGGCTGAGCTGGCCAGTGTCTGCCTTGAGCCTCACCCTTCAGGAACCGAGGAAGCTGGGGGTGAGCCCCCTCTCCTGCCCTGCAGCCACCAGCACTTCCCGCTCCCACCCCCTGCCCCCAAAGCTCCTCTGTCCACTGTCACGGGGGCCAGGGGCCCTCCTGCCCCTCCTCCCCTCTCCCCCCTCCCCCAGTGGGTAAGCACCAGTGCCTACGTGCTCTGGGTCCCCATCCACACTCCATATTTATTCCAGAAAAGAGAAAATACTTCTCTGGGGGCTTCTGAGATAAAGGAGAAAAACTTTCTTGTTCTTTTTTGAAGTTTTTATTTTAAAATAATCTCCTACTCACAGAGACTTTGTCCAAAGAATCCCAGTGCTCTGCTTCCGGGTTCAGCCTGGCACGTCTGCGCCGTCCCCAAGTGTGTGAGCTGTTTAGAGCAAGCTGCAAACACCCTGCCCTTCACCCCTCAATTTTCAATGCCTTCCCCCAAAACAAGGATGCTCTGTGGTGTAGCCCCAGCACAATTGTCAAAATACCCAAGTTGACACCGACGTGGCACTAATGTCCAGCCTGGGAGCCTGCCAGTCAGTCCACCCCTCAGACTCCTCCATCTTCTTTGCCCCCACGACCTTGGCATTACTAAAGGGCAGAGGCAGGGCATTTTTCAGGGTGCCCATCAATCCATGTCACCAACATTTGTTCAGATTGGTGGACAATCCACGGAGGTCATGGTGTGTCGGGTGTGTCCGTGGCTCTCTGTGCCTGCATGGGGCTGGGCCTAGCGGGCCCTTTAGGCTCGGGGTACAAACCTTACCTGTGCGCAAGGTCTGCCTCTTGTTCTCTTTGTGACTTTTTTCTCCCTCCTGCCTTTCACCCTCCCTAGCAGCAGGGGAACCAGGTCAACAGCCCACGTCCTAGGCCAGTTCCTTCAGTGACCACAAGGATACAGGTCCCCGAGTCACCAGCCTGGGCCTGAGCTAGAGCTACTGGTCGTAAGGACACTGGGAGCCCTGTGCCTGCACTTTCCTTTCCTGCCCCTGTGAGGCGGACAGTGTTTGGGACCTCAGTTCCCTGCCCTTCCCTGGCTAGTGAATCAGCAGAACTTTCCTTTTCCTCAAAACCCTGTCCTTTTTAGCAGATATTGCTTGGGTGGGCCAAGCGTTCTGTGTCAATAGGAAGGTGATTCACCCATTGCTGGTGACTTAATTCCAATCGCTTGGTCAAGCTGCTGTCCCTAGATGTCTCCTCAGCAGAGCTTGTCCCTTTACAACTCACGTGGGCCTGAGGGGAGAGACTGGGGTGAGGTGGGCCTCCTGGCTCTTCTGGGAATTCTGGCCAGCCTCTTCCTCTCTGGCCTCCCCTGTCTCCGCATCTCTCTCCCTCGCTCTCTCTCTCTCCAGCTCCCCCCCTTCCTGCTCTCTCTCTCTCTGTCTCTTCTTTCTCCCTGTCTCCCTCCACCTCTCCCTTCTCTCTCTCTCCTCTCTCTCTCTCCCCCCTTCCTTCTCTCTCTCTCTCTCTCTCTCTCTCTCTCTCCATCTCTTCTTTCTCCCTGTCTCTCTCCATCTCGCTCCTTCCTCTCGGTCTCTGCTTGTCTCCAGAACCCCACAGCCCTGGGCCTTGTTGTCGTGCCTCCCTGTCACCATGAGGAGGAGCCCCACACAGGTGGATACTGAGCAAGTGGCCTCTGGAGGGACCCTGGGCCGACTGGGCAACAGGGCGGCGGCCGTCAGTGCTCGGGCGCGCCCTGGCTTAAGCAGGGTGAGTTGCAAGGCGCCGCCGCCCTGCCCCCGCCTCCCGCGCTCCACGGCACCGGGTCCTGGGTCCAGGCTCGCCCGTGTCCCCAGCGCACTCGCTGCTCGGCTGTCTCCTCCGCACCAGCTCCAGGGCTTCCGATTTGACTGTCTCCCAGGGTAAGCTCACGGGGCAGGGACGCTCTCCTTTCTTTTCAATACTACACCTTCAGTGCTTAGCTAAAGTTTCCTGCTTGGAAAGCTCAACTGTCCGTCGCCGAGTTGAAGACTGCAAGCCACAGGGAGCCGGCTTTAGCCAGCAGGCGAGGAGGCTCTGCCAGGAGCTCTCCTTTGGATTGTGGGGCACGGGGTGGGTGGGCAGGGACCTGGGGGTACGTGTGTCAAGTGTTCCTGCGCCCTCCAGTTGGGCGCTTTGGTTCTGTGGGTGCAAATCTTCATCCCTCTGAAATCGTGGCTAAGAATCTTTTTTCTACACTCCCTCCTCTTGCCTGCCCCAGGATCTACTTGGCTGAGAACACCCGTCCATCCACAGCCAAAGGACTGAGGGTCCCTCCACTCACTATCCGTCCAGTACTGGAGGAGATGGAGGAGGTGGAGTCAGTCTGTCCCCAAATAACAACAAGTTTTAAGTAAGTGCCTGGAGGATGAAATTATGATGTGAATCAAAAGAAGGGGAATGAGATCAGAGGCAGGAGGCACTAGGTTTTCCATCTGCTCTCTTCCACTTAGGAATACTGAGAAAGAATACAGAATGTGAGGTGGATAGACCTGGAAAAGGAGATGATAGGCAGGTGGATAGATGATTGAAAGATGATTTATATGGAAGTTAGATGGATGATAGGCAGACAGATGGCAGATGTTTGACAGGTAGTATTAGATGGATCAAGGAATAGATGGATGACTCTCAGATGATAGAGATAGAAGTTAAACAGACAATGGATAACCAGAAACTACACAGCTAAATGATATAGGACCTTAATCATCTCTGCCTTTGTTTTGTGAAAATTGAGTTAACACACTCACTGTATTTAGAATAACACCTGCTACTTAGGAAGTGCTCAAAATAGGAGATGAGGCCAGGTAGCTGTGTTCCTACTCATCTACATGGATAAAAGACACAGATGGCTGGAGAGAATATTTGCATCTAAAACAGATCCGTGCTGCTCCCCAGAGCTAGGGGAGTGGGATAAATATTTCCAGAGCAATGATTAGTGGATGATAAAACCGTGGCTCTGAGCCAGGCACGATGGCACATGCCTGTAATCCCAGTGGCTCAGGAGGCTGAGGCAGGAGGATCACAAGTTCAAAGCCAGCCTCAGCAATAGCGAGGCACTAAGCAACTCAGTGAGTTGGATGGGTGAGGATGGGGCTCTGTGGTCGAGTGCCCCTGAGTTCAATCCCCAGTACCAACAACAAACAAATAACAACAAAAATCTGTGGCTCAGCAGAGGGTCCTTCCTATATTCCAGGCACTGTGCAAATAGCCTTATATGATTTATCTCATTTATTCTCAAAATAGACCTTCTATGACCCTCGTTTTACAAAGGGGAATCTTGGGTCTGGGGTCCAGATGCTGTGCCCAAGATCACATAGCTCAAAAGGGACAGGGTGAGGTTCCACTACAGATCTGCTGGTGTGTCGGTGGCACCCTCATCTTCCACATGCAATCACACAGAACAGGCCAGGAACTTCTTAGTATGAGAACATCCTACAAAACTGAGGGATTCTTCAGGTTCAAGTCCCAAGAGAAAAGCAACTCAATCAAAAGTTTATAAACTTCTGACACTCTTAATGTGTTTCCAAATTGCCTTCCAGCAACATGTACCAGTTTTCAGTTCCACTAGAATGACAGGAAGATTCCCATTTTATTCCAGAAAGTCAAGTTTTGGGGAACATTGCTGAGAAAGCTCTGTCAATGTGGGAGAAAGCCCTGATGGGATTCTTGAACCAGTGTTCTGGGCAGGCTATGGGCAATGACCAAACAGACTCCATTTTACCCTGAGACTCCACGTCATATAAGAAATCCTTCTCCCATGGGAACACCCCGCCCTGTACCTATCAGCAGTTGCTTAGGACAGCAGGTTTGGCTACACAAAAGGGCAATTCTTATACAATGTAAAATTGTTCTCTTTGGTTCCCATTTTTCTTGGACAATGTACCTTTTCAGAGGATGACTGTCTAGATGTTAGTAATCATTCTTTAACTTGTATTCAACTGGGGTCATTTTGATCCACTTCCCTTCTGCTTATGAACATGGAAATTCCCAGAATGAAAATATGATTATGGGCATTGTGTTGCCTCGCTAACTGCTCAATCCAGCTTCGGTACCTGCTTGCATGCAGCTACATCAACGCAGATGTGGTTTTTGCCTTTAAATACCTTGAAAGGCTCAGGCTCAGGGCTGCAGAGACAGTTTTGGGTTCTACGAGGAGCAGTTGCTGGCTGGCTAATAAAGACTCCCCAATTCAGACAAAACTGGGACAGGTGAGTGTTCGGAGTGGTCTGCCCCAGTGTTAGCACAGCTGCAGCCATCTTCCTTCCCCACCCCACTTTATGACTACTCTTCTTATGCCCAAGAAATACAAAGTGGCTCCAGGTAAGACCTACCCACCTGCAGCCTGGACACACGCTGGTCTCTCCTGGTCTCACTGAGAGATAGAAGACAACGTACTGCCCCTGAGATGGGGACACACTGGTTCCCTGTTCTCTCCTTGAGAAGATAAAGGGAAATGTTGGTTTCCCTGCTCCCCTCTGAGAGACAGGAAGGCTGCCTGTCTCTGTTCCCAAGAAACAAGACCAGGGATGCACACTAAGCCAGTCAGGACAAACCCGCCCCTGGCGCATGGCCAGGACTGCAGCCTGTAAAAGGCCACATTCAAGGGGAATGGCTGCGCTCTCCCTGCTGCTCTGCTGTCCCTCTCTTGGTGCAGAGCAGCTTTTCAGGCTCCGGACAATAACCAGCTTCCTGTCCCAGGTGTGTGTGATCAGTCCTGCGCCACTTTTCCTTCACTCATAACACCAGAGGAAACAAATTCTTGGATTTTCTGAGGGCAAATGTGCTGATGAAGTTGAAAATAATGGTTTCAGGAAGACTAAGGTGTTTAAGAGGCCAGGCCCAATGACACACACTGTAACCTCTGCAGCTTGAGAGGCTGAAGCAGGAGGATTGCAAGGTGGAGGCCAGCCTGGGCAATTTAGTGAGACCCTGTCTCAAGATTAAAAAAAAAAAAAAAAAAAAAAAAAGGGCTGGGGAGCTGGGCACAGTGGTGCATGCTTATAATCCCAGTGGCTCAGGAGACTGAAGACAGGAGGATCACAAGTTCAAAGCCAGCCTCAGCAATGGTGTAGCGTTAAGCAACTTGGTGAGACCCTGTCTCTAAATAAAATACAAAATAGGACTGGGGATGGCTCAGTGTTCAAGTGTCTGAGTTCAATCCCTGGTATCCCCCCAAAAAAATAGGGGTAGGGATATAGTTCAGTAGTATAGTACCCCTTGGTTCTACCCCTAGTGCCAAAAAAGAGGTGAAGAAATGAGGATAGGAATCTGCAGCCAGGGAGAGAATTCAGAGCTGACTCTCCTGAGAACCTGTCACTGGGAAGTCGAGGTAAGTCAGAATGGAGTGGCCTCTGAGGGCCCATTTGGGGCCAGAGTTAGAATGTCACTATGGACGTTGCCATCACAGGCTCAGTCAGGTGGAGAGACGTGAGAGCAGGGTGCTGACTCCGTCATGGTGGCGGAGAGGGTCCGGTAGCCTGGCTGGTGATGGCAAGCAGCACAATAGTGAATATCTCCATCTGCCAGGGACGAGTAGATGCCAAGTGACAGGAAATGAAAGAGCTGAAGATGTCCCCCTCCTCTTTTGAGTCAGAAGCAGCACAAGAAGTGGTGACCACAGAGACGGCCCTGTGTGACCAGCCAGGGGGCCAAGCAAAGACTTAGTGCTGAACGGATCAGTTGAGGACCCTCCCTAGTGGCGCTGTGAGCTCTGATGAGGGAGATGCTTAGAGACCCCTGCCCGGGCTCAGCTCTAAACTACTCCTCTTGCAGCAGGAGGGGACAGATGGACTGGGGTCAGAACCAAAGGGCAAGGGTACACTTGCTCAGAAGAGACCAACTGCTCAGACATTCAGCCAAGACCTGCACAAGCCCATGAGCCACACAGACCAGACTGTGGCCCAGTAGGCACAATCCCACCAGAAAGCACAGTTGTCACAAGACCCCAAGTCCCTGGGGAAGCAGGACATTAAGACCTGCACCCACCAACATAAGCTTGGTAAGATCAGTTCCAGTTAGGACTTGTGGGTGGGCCAGGATGACAGGATGCTCATCAGCACTATGATGTCAGAGGAACTGTAGCTCTTCTCCCCAACGGTTATGCCTAGATATCTGTGGACAGAAGCATGCGCAGCAGAGGTTTGCCAACCTGATGGACTGTCCATCCAGAACCGGAAGGTCTTTGCCATACTTTTACTACATTTTGTGCCTTGCTTGTCTTTTGTGAGAACACCAGCTGAGAAGACAATTCCAATCTCTGGTGACAATAGGAAGTCATTCCAGTTGTCCAAGGAGATAGGGGAAGTTGCTTGGCCCATATGGGTGATGAAAACGGAGAGAGAGGCTGGTTTGGGGAGTATTTCGTAAGAGGAATTGGAATGGGTTCAGGACCAGCTAGCAGGCCGCTGTGAGAGGAAGGGTTGACTCAGGGTGGAGGAGGGCTTGGATTTGGTGTGTGACCCCGCACGTGGCCCTCAGCAGTCCTCACTCCAGGTCTCCTTTCCCAAGGGTCCCAGCACCTTCAGCTGACCTGTCCCTGAGTTCTCGGACTTCCCTCAGTGATGTGCCTCCTCTTCCCCTCCCTGGCGACAGGTGTTCCTTGCGCTCCAATCCTCTGCCATGCCAAGCAGCCTTGGACAGACAGCTCTCTACAAGTCTGTTTGGATGTGTGTGAGGGTCTTTCTGGTTGTGGAGGGGAGTGGCCCATGATATGCTCCTGTAGTAGCACCCCCTCCTCCACAGAAAATCTTAACTAAGCTTCTCCGGAAATCTTCACCATAATTGGTTTTAGGACTATCAACAGCAGAGTCTCTATAGAAGAGTTCAATGTAGGTAAACTTTCTATTTTCCTGTTGCTGTATTTTACTTGGCCAGTGGCCTGGAAGAAATCAGCACTCCAGGTGATTAACACCCCTTTACTAGTTTTTCACAAACATTTATCCAGAATAGTAGTTTGTAGAAGTGTGCTTGCAAATGCAAAGATTAAAAAAAAAAAAAAAAAAAAAAAGACAGACCCTTTAACAAGGCCTCTGGCCTTGAGCTGGGCTTCACAGAGATGTTGACATTTCTAAGAGAAGTTACCAACTGGGCTCTGTGGTAACAGCTGGCAGGGGAGGAATGAAAGGGGAGAAGCAGCTCCCCACTTTCTCAGGTGCTGCTCTTGAAGGGTTAACTTGCCCAGAACAGTGAAAGAAAAAGCTGCTTTTACGTGAACTTCTGAGCCCCTCCCCTTACATGCTGGGTTTTAAGTTCTGAAACTACCTGAACTTGGGGTTTAGGGGATTAATTGATTACAACAAAAGCTGTGCCCTCTGAGCCTGGCTGCAGCCAAATAAAACTGTTTCCTGCTGTCTTCAGGCCCTACCTTGTCTGTCCCTACAACAGTCCTGTATTCTAGATTGTTCTGTCTGCTTCAACCTATGCCCTACATGTAGTGCCCCTTAAAGCTTCCTGTTGCCCATGTGGACAGCACTTGTTTTAGGCTTCCTGTGTCTTACCTGGAGGAAACCATCTGGTTTTGGCCACTTGGGTCTGCACTCTCAACCTCGTATGCTTTCCTGCTAACCTGCCAGGACTGAGCTGTGGGGCCAGGGTTGCCCACTCCCTCCACTGAGGTTTCCCTGCTAAGCTACAGGACAGTGCAGTGCTGAGCTCTGGGAGTGCAGGCACCCAGCAGGGTCTTGCCAGAGCCTGTGCACTGGACAGCAGACAGCGCCCCTTCCCAGAGCCAGGCTGCAGGCTCATGGCCTGCCCCCAGGACTGGAGACTCCCTCTTGGCCAAACGGGCTGCACAAGACACCTACTAATACTGATACCTGGGGGTCCCTGAATGTCCCAGGATGGCATGGTTAAAGCAGCAGCCTCAGCAAGGCACCACTGTGGATATTATATCAGATTGGAAGCTGCTGCTCAAAGGGACACGTCTTGCCTGAAGCTGCACAGCCAGGAAGTGTGGGGTCCAGAACTGAGCTGGAGAGGGACAGGGCCCCTTCTCTGAACCTCCTGCCTGTCTTTGTAGGATAAGCATGGGGCAGCCCCACCCCTGCTCCCAGAGCTGAGCCCAGACTTCAGGAGGGTCTGAGGTGGGCCCAAAGGTTCAGTCCTGGAGGGCTGTAGGCATAGTGACAGCCTGGGACAGCAGGCCACACACTGAGTCAGCGACTTTATTAATAGTCTCCGATGCTGGTGAACTGTGGTCCCTGACCACCTTCCCAGGAGCAGGCACCCATTCACCTGTGTCTCTGGGTCACAGAGAGGTGCACCAGACCAAGGTGCCCCACCTGGCTGCTGGGTCTAGCCGGTCAGAACCTTTGCCCCTCCCTTTCCTGCCTCCATCTGGCCTGGGGACAAGACCCAGCCCTTTCCTCAGGGTCTCCTTCACCCCAGGAGCCCCGCCACTACTCCTTGCCCAGGCTCTTCTCTAGTGACTGGGGTCCTGACTCTGCTCGCCGCAGGGAAAGGGTGGCAGGTGGGAGGAAGGAGGAAACAGAGGAGGGCTACGAGAGAAGAAGGGAGCCCCTTTACACAGGGGTAGGAGAGGCTGAGGGCTCGCCAAAGGAGGAAAGGAGGCAACAGTGAGGCTCAACTGGAAAGAAAGAGTGGGAAGGGAAAGGCGGGCCGCGGGCAGTGTGAGGGCGGTGAGCTACCCAAGGGGCCAGGGTGGGAATGAGCCGCTGCCCTCAGGGACCGGCGTGGCGGTCCCCTGTGCGCTAGCTGCCGCTCGGCCGTGGATGCGCTGGTGGCGCAATACGTGCTCCCGGCGCCCGAAGCCCTTGCCACACTCCCAGCAGGCAAAGGGCCGCGCGCCCGAGTGCGTCTTGCGGTGGCGCACGAGGTGCTCACGCCAGTAGAAGGTCTTGCCGCACTCGCAGCATGCGTGTGGCTTCTCTCGCGCGGGTAGTGGGCGCAGGGCCGGGCCCGGGCCGCCAGGGTGCGTGCCGCGATGTCGCCGTAGGTGCTCCTTGCGCCGGAAGGCCTTGCCGCACTCGGGACAGGCGTGCGGCTTCTCACTGGAGTGGCTCTGCCGGTGGCGCTGCAGGTGGGCCGGCTTCAGGGGCGTCTTGCCGCACTCCGGGCAGGACGCGGCGCCTGGGGCTGCCAAGAAGACAGGTAGGCCGGGCGCTGGAGGTGCTGGCGGTGGGCTGCCCGGCTCCTGCTTGTAGGGGCGCACGGCCCGGGTGTCCCCTGCTGCTGGCGGCACCTCAGTCCCAGGCACTGCATCTCCTGCTGGAAAGGCGCAGGGTCAGGGGCCCGCAGTGGGCTGCGATCCGGGCGGGCGGGGCAGGCAGACTTAGTACCAGTGTCTGCGGGTCTGGACAAAGGCTGGCGCCGCCAGGCCTAGGTAAATACTCAGTGGACAGATGGACTGCGTGGGGGACACGGGCGTGTGGGTGGGAAGGGGTGACAGGACGAACACCGGTGGAATGACAGGTGGGGGAGGGAGGAACAAGCATACAGAGGGATATGCCGCCGCGGGGGTGGCCACACGATGAAGCCGCAGCAGCGGCAGGAAGGTACCACGAAGACACGCCAGTGGCCGTCTGGCTGGGTGGAGATAGGATGGGAGGTGTTGGGGTGACTGGGAACTAAGCTAGACGTCAGATGAGCGCCTATGCCTTCCTCCAGGTTCCCCATCTGTTTTATGTTGTGAGCTCAGCTTGACCCTCCCACCTGGTCTCCAGCACTGGTTCCGCCCAGACCACCAGTCTCTTTTCCTCAGGTGGACGTCTTTGGCGGTCCCTTCTCCAAAAGGGCTGCACAATGGTGAGCCCTCCTTGCCCTAAAGACTGCACTCCCATCCAAGGCAGTAGGCCCAGAGCGCCACACCCTGATACAGTGACTGTGGGAGATGGGGCGGGCTCCACTGAAGGGGACCTGCTGAGGGCTGGGTGCACAGGCTCCGGAATGAGCTGCCAGCACTGCTCTCCAGACAGCCCTCTCTAGCACCTGGTGCCCCACTATCAGTAGCCACAAAACAGAGAGAGCAAGACCTTCTCTCCAGGGGCTGCTGAGGGCTTTGGACAGAGGCAGCACTCACTGCAGCCGGTGCTTCTCACCGACTGCTCCTGTGGCCTGCCCTCCTAAGTCTGACGCCATCTACCGCCAGCTCCCCAAGGGCAGAGACATGCCAGAGTCATCTCTGGTTCTGGTGCCACGGCCCTTCACTGAACAAGTGGATGACAGTAGGGGCCAAGGGAGAGAAGGGACCCCTAGTGCTGGGGACCAGGAGAACGTAGGGAAGAGCCACTGCTCACCTAAAGGCACCATCCCTCTATCTTCCTTTCCGACACTGACCCCGGAGCCTTCTGCCGTGTCCTGAGATACCCTCACTGCTGTTGAATGATTTGGGGAGGTGGCTGGTCCCTGAAACGAGAGATACCACATTCCAAATTGAGACCGGGTCGCAGCCTGCACCTCCCTTCCCTCACCCACTTCAACCAGTCATCGGACTGGTTTGCTCCAGGCAAACCCAAAGCTGTGCAGCAGAAGCTCCCCTGGCCTCTGGAAACCAGTGTCAGGGAGCTGTCTGGGAGGTGTGTCCTCTGCCCTGTCAACCCTTAGCCAGGCCACCTGCCCGGCCTCTCTCACATTGATGACCCACACAAACTGGGCTTCAGTGTTTCTTTAAGCCCCTAAACTTGGGGTGATTTTTTCCATAGCACCAGATAACTAATTCACACACCTGTTATAAATCTCACTGTGGCTTCTTGCTGTCCTTTGGATAAACTGCAGAACCTATAAGCTACTTTTAAACTCAGGAAAAAAAAATGAAGTGAGTTCAGAACCAGGGCTTCTCTCAGCACAAATGGTGGATAGCTCCTGAGTAGATGGTACCAGCCAAGAGCCCAAAGGCCAAAGAAAAGCTTTGGATTGTCTGTTTTGGGGTTCTTTGCACCATGGTTGCCATTCCCAAACCCTTGCCCAGATGACTGCAGTTCTTCTGGGCTGATGGAGTTGGCCCAGGACCACACCCACCACACCCCTTCCCTTGAACTCTGCTTGGAACATGAGCCGTTCCCACCTGAATCACCAGTCCCTGGGGACACTGGCCATGTTGATGGCTCCACTCTGGGAGGACTCCAGCCTTTCCTAGAAATGTCTGGTGTTGGGAGATGGGGGACTGACTCCTGACCACTCAAGCAGCTCCAGTGGTTATGGGCTGCAGACCATCCCTTGGAGATGGCTCTGCCTTTGCCACACGCTCTAGCTCCACCCTGCTCTGGCCCATCCTTGAACCCTAGATTCAGGTCACAAAGTCTGAGCTTTATGGAGATTTCCTCAGGATGAATATCTGTGCGTCTGATTAAACCCGGCTTGACTTCAACATGCCAGTTCACCAGGTACTGGCTCACATCCTATTTGGGATTCTTGTGTCTTTTTTCCTTAAGATGGGCCTACACCTTGCTTTCCTTGGGCTGTCCTTGTATGGCTAGGCCAGTTCGGGGGACGTTTGGCAGCCCTGCACAATGGGCTGGGTGCGGTCCCACCTTCTCTGTGTTCTCAAATAGTTTATAAAAGACAAGATGAGCCATTCCTTGAAGGGCTGGCAGCACAGAACTGCTGGGGCTTGATGCTTTTTTTTTTTTGTACTGGGGATTAAACCACTGAGTTACATCTCTGGCACATTTTATTTTTTGAGACAGGGTCTCACTAAGTTCTCAAGGCTGGCCTCGAACTTGAGATCCTCCCGACTTAGCCTCTCAAGACACTGGGATTACAGGAGCGCACCACCAGAGGGGAAGCTGGCTTGACACCCTTTGTGGAGGCCTTTGATAAATATCTGACTCACCTCCTCTGGCTTCTGGACTGCAGATGTGCTGCTTCCTCATGAGCACATCTTGGTGATTTGTATTTCCCAGAAATTGAGTACTTCCTCTGGGTGCATAGAGCTGTTCTCTCCAAGGGTGAGCTGTTCTCACCCCTGCTCTGTTCCTCACCAACTTGCTGATGGTCTGTTATAACTTTATTCTTCCCAAGTACAAGTCTGGGGCTTTCTGGTCACACACCTTTGCTTCTCACTACCTCCTGCCTGACCTGTGGACCTGTATTGCTCTCCTGGGCTTCTGGCTGGGAGCCCAGGATCCCCTCCTTTCCTTTCCTCTCCTGGGTTTCTGTAGTGCTCCAGGGCTCTGCCTGAGGCCCCTCCCCCAACCCCCTGCTTCCTGGCCACCCACCAGTCTTCCTCTGGGTTGGGTAGGCTGGCTAGTGCCCTGCCCCCGTGTCTCAAAATAATCCTCTTTAGCTATTGTGTGCTGAGACCAGCTGCTGGGTGACTACAAACAAGTCATCTGAGCTCTCTGGGCAGATCAGATTCTCTCTCAACAGAAGTGGGGAAAGCAGATTATGCTGGGGCTTCCCCATGTCAAACTGTGTACTTCCAGGAAGCGCAAAGATTATTCATTCCCCCAAAGCAAGCATTTTCTTAGTAACTACTATGTGCCAGGGACACATCAGTGAACAAGATGAGGGCTGAATCTACAATCTGGCTAGGGCTGAACACGCCATCAAAAAAACAAAATTAAAGGGTCTGGGGATGTGGCTCAGTGGTAAAGTGCCTGAGTTCCATCCCCAGTACCATTAAAAAAAGAAAGAAAAAAGTAACGCACTAGGGTACAGTTCAGTGATAGAGCACTTGCAGTAACATGGGTGAGGTCCTGGGTTCCAGCCCCAGCAACACACACACAAATTAGCAAATTCACCAAGGCCAGCCTCTTAGTGAGGGGCTCCCTCCATCCTCTAGAACCTGCAAGGCTAAGCAAAGCCCCTGGGGCCAGGGAAGGCTACCGGTTCCCACACTTAGATTCCCCCAGCATACTCCCTCCCTTCCCCAAATGGGAGGGATTTTTCTGCTAGATACACAAAAGCAAATTAAAAGCAACAGTAACTACCATGACTTTACCATCTTACCTAAAAGGAATTTTAATGCCCAAGGAGGCAATTGAATGAGCCAAAAGCAGTTACAGCAACTGGCCACCAAGGGGTGTTTCTGTGCAGGGTTGTTCTGAGTTTGTTCACTCCCCCCACAAGGTGGGCATGCACTCCCACCTTGCTGTAGACTAAGTCACGGCTTAGAGAGAGAGCTATTCACCTGCAGTCTTGAGGCTACCACCAGGCGGGAACATCTCCAGGGCCCTTGGAGATGTTCTCTTGCCAGTGGTTGCCAACCCCAGTGGTAAACAAATCGTGAGGAGCTTTTTTAAAAATGCGAAATTCTAATACCGACAAAGGACTTATATCCATAATATATCAACAATGCTCAAGACTCACCAGCAAGAAAACAAACGGCCAGTTCAGAAGCCAGCAAAGGACTCTGCTGTGGGCTGAGCGCCTTGCCCCAACTCCCCA
Source organism: Callospermophilus lateralis (assembly GCF_048772815.1). Lineage (NCBI taxonomy): Eukaryota > Metazoa > Chordata > Mammalia > Rodentia > Sciuridae > Callospermophilus > Callospermophilus lateralis. The sequence continues at coordinate 1,859,158 of NC_135322.1, forward strand.
GCTGGGAGCCTCACCCCCAGGAGGTAGTGCCAGCAAAATACAAGGTTGTGAGGGTAGCTCTCCGGAGTGAACAGAAGAGGCCAGAGTCTCCTGGCCCCTCCTGCCTTTGGAGGATGCAGAGAAAAGGTGCCATCAGGAACCAGGAAAGGGGCCTTCACCAAACCCACCATTGTCTTTGACCTCAGCCTTCTGCATCCAGAACTGTGATGGCTTTCTGCGGTTTATGAGCTGCCTGGCCTCGACACTTGGTTACAGGGCCCAAATGGATACATGAAAACCAGAAAGCACCTCCAACAGAAACCTACACTGGAGGTCACAGCAGCTGATTCCCAAAGACAATGGGAAACTGGAAACCCACCTGCTTGAGTGGAGAAGTGGAGACACATCTAAGCATGGTCCAGGTCACAGCATGCCAGGGTGGCCTTAAAGACACTCTGCAGAGTGGGAAGCCGCCTGGAAGGCTGTGCACCCCAGGATTCCCTTAACTCTGAGCAGATGCTTCTCTGCTGGGCTGACGCAGGGGTGAGGGGAGTGCGGAGACAGCAGAGCTAGCCAAAGGAAGTTCTTTGGGGTGCTGGGATAGTCTGATTGTGGTGGTTATGAAATGTCACACGTCAAATGCATCAGTGCATCAACTCAGATCTATCATTTTGCAGTTTTGGAGCCAGAAGTTCAGAATGGGTCTCTGGGCTAAAATCAAGGTGCTGGCAGGGACGCCTTCCTTCTGGAGTCTCCAGGGCCAAATACATACTGGTGGCTTTCCCAGCTCCCAGAGGCTGCAAAGGGAGGAAGCCAGGCCCAGGAGCTGTGTGTAAGCCACATGCCACTGGTGGTCTGTTATAGCACCCAATCCAGAACATGGTGACCCAGAAAGGGTAAGGAGAAGGCCTGAGCAGCCAGTGGGTGAGCATGGGGTGGCCACAGGGTGGAAGAGGTAAGTGTGGCCCAGAGGAAGAGAAGAGAGCCTGAAAGGCCAGGCTAGAGAAGGGAGCCAGAGGCGGTGGCTGGAGTGGGAGGTGGAGGTCACTTGGAAGAGCAAGAGGACGTCCAACTCCCCTGCACCCAAATTTTGCTCAGAGACTTGGAGATGCTGCCCTTCCCTCTGCTATGCTCCAGTCCCCTGAGGATGAACTGTCACTGTTCCTCCCAACGCCTCACCCCACTGCTGCTCCCCTTGACTGCACCTCACCTACAAGCAGGCCTATCTGCTCCAGCTTCTCCTCTGACCAGCCCCACGTGGTGGCTGAGGCCACATGCTGAAAGGAAAATGCCTTAGACCCTGGCTATTGAAACCAAACTTGCCTGTCTCCTTTTTCCTCTTTTAATGTGGCTGCTAGAACACTTGGGAAGACGTGTGGCTCACATTCTATCTCCCCAGGACAGCATGGCTCTAAACCAGGGTAGATAAGCTTCCTCTGCAAAGGCCTAGATGGTCAAGGTTTTTGGCCTGGCGGGCCACCAGGCTTGGCCCAGTGCTGTGAAAGGCTAGAAGGCCAGTTCTGTCGCTGTGGCTCCAGACCACACAGAAGTAAGCAGCCATGGCTGTGCACCAACAAGACTTCTAGAAAAAGGGGTTATGTCTGCAAATCCCTGTAAGGAATTTAAGCTTGCCCCAAGAGCAGGCTGGTCCTTGGCCTTGGCCTCTGGGAAGTCATCCCTGAGCCCTCAAGGCCTGGGCCAGCCAGAACACAACAAGGGATTTAGAGTGGGACCTGGAGCCACACAGCGGCAGCTGACTTCCAGGCAGGGCGGAGACAGGCCCCAGCAAACACCAGCTTGGCCAGGCCCCTGGGTGATGGTGCTGTGTGCGCTGCCATGCACTGCCACAGGGCAGGCAGCCCTGTACAGGACCCCATGGGTGGACAGAGAGGATGTGTAAGACCCTTCCAGAACAGCATGTCTCCCTACACACAGCAGCTCTCAGGAGCCCTGAGAGTCCTTCCAGCAAGCACCACAGTAACTGAGGGCTTGGGTCCTACCGGGCAGCAGGTGTTGAAAGGAGAGTGGCTCCTGTGCCCTCTTCCTGCCAGATGTTCTCTGAACTTCACCCCGTGTCTGCTTTGCAGCATCTGCACTTGGGATGCACCCTGGTTGTGTGTTCTGAGTGTGTGTAGTGTCCCCCATGCACTGAGGGCTGGCATCCTCTGTAGTGCAGAGTGTGCTGTTAAGGAAGTCCTCCCAGGCCCTGAGGAGCTGGTGGCCAGGGAACCTCTTGCGCAGCCCCGCCCCCTGCCAGCTCACCCAGAGCTCCTCCAGCAGGGCCACGGCCTCCTCCCCGCTCTGGGGCCTTCGACTGCACACCCAGGCCTGGGTGTCCGCGGGTAGGGCACTCAGGAACTGCTCTAGCACCAGCAGCTCCAGCATCTGCTCCTTGGTGTGCACCTCTGGCTGCAGCCAGTCCCGGCACAGGGCACGGAGCAGCCCCAGTGCCTCTCGTGGCCCTGGCGCATCGCCCAGGTGGAAGTGGCGGAAGCGATGCCACGGGGAGTCCAGGGTCAGGGCCTCGGCCACCCCGCCCTCCTGCTTCACTGGCAGGTGCTGGGGCACAGGGACCTCCATGGGGCCTTCTGGGTTGGGGGTGGCAGCACCTGTGGGGAGGGAAATTTTGAAAGTGAGGACTCAGCTCCATCCCCCTAGAGACCACTACCTTCCCCTGTGCCCAAGGGGACCGCAGGGCCCAGACAGGTCTGAAGCTGGGCAGCATCCTGGCTCCACTGCCCTCTCTGACCTCAGTTTCCTCCCTTGTCAGATGCAGTACTTGCCTGTCTCTCCTGGCCACGGGTAGGACAGGTCAATCGAGGTCCCTGTGAGGTGCTGTGCTGAAGAAAGGGTGATTGTGACTCCTCCTGGAAACAGATGAACTCAAATCCTGGCCCTGGCCCTGGCCCTCCCTGGGGGCAGCCCTGGGTACTGCTGTACCTCAGTCTCCTCCAAGCTTCTCAACAGCTTCAAGGTGACGATTAAAAACATGTACAGGGCTTATAAGGAGGCCTCAAGAGCAAGCACCACCCACCCTCTTCCTCCTAAATAGCCGGGGGCTGATCTTCAGCCCTAGGACTACCCACTGTGTCTGTGTCTCCTCCAGCTTTTGGGAGGGAGCAGGTTAAGTGAGATAAGGGGAGCAGTAGGATAGGACTATGACCTTGTAAGAGACTGGTTCCTCTCTGCCATGCAAGGACAGTGAGGTGGCCTCTGCAACAAGAGGCCTCACCTGCCCCCCACCCCCAGCTGCACTCTGATCTCAGCCTCCAGCCTCCAGCACCATAAACAGATTCAGTTCAGGAAGCTGTAAAAAAGCATCACAGGGGGCTGGAGTTGTGGCTGACATGCATGAGGAACTGCACATAAACAGCACTGCATATAAACAAATAAATGAAGTCTATGGACAACTAAAAATATGTTTTTTAAAAAAAGGACCAGACTGGGTGGCCTGGACAACACACAGATGCTTACTTCTAAGGCTGGAGTCTAAGGGGAGGTAAGCACCAGGGCTGCTCAGGCCATGTCCGGCTGCAGAGGCTGCCCTGCGTCTTGTGGTGGGCAGGGGAAGGGAACTCGTGTCTTTCCTTGAGGAGCACTGACCCCTCTCATTCCTGAAGGCAGAGGTGGACAAGGCTATGGCTGCAGAATGGGTGATGCTACCAGAAGGGACGCTTAGCAAGGTCTGCAAACAGGTCTGTCAGTGCACAGAGAGAGCCCCGCACTGCTGGCCTCAGTGGGCCCTGGCCAGAGATACTGGTCAGCATCCTACAGTGCACAGGACAAGCCTCCAGTCAAAACCATCTGCCCTCACAAGTCAGCAGTGCCAAGGATGAGAAACTCTGGACAGGAGTCATGGTCCTGGGTTGTCTGGAGACCTCTGAGAGCCTTCCAGGGGTACTATGGTTCAGTACTGTTTTCATGACACTAGGAAAGTGATCTGCTTCCGGCTTCATGTTACACTGAAGCCAGGACACCCTGATAGGCCAGGCCCTCTGTGGTTCACAGCTGAGAGTTGCTAACTGATCCGTGATCATGAGATGAAGAGTTCATCTGCTGTGTGCTGGCTCCACGTTGGGCATGAACCATCTGGCAGAGGCCTCCCTCCTCTGGTGCAGCACTCCTTCCCTGTTCTCTATACTCCAGCCACATAGGCTCCCTCCTATGCCCACTCAAGGTAGCTCCCACTCCAGGGCCTATGCCTGGCTCCTCCTCTCTGCCATGCACCTGCTGTCTCCTCCCTGGATGGCTCTTCTGCCCCTGGTCACGCTCAGCTGATACCTTCTCTTCACTGGGGCCTCGATGCCCCTCTGGAGATACTCCCAGAAAATGCACCCTACTGTGGCATCCATGTGCATTTCTCCATGCCTCCCTATTACTAGTTTTCTTTTAGCATTTAATAAGATGTGGCATTAACCATATTGCTGTTCCATCTTCCTTCACTAGAGTTTAAGCTCCAAGAAGGCAAGACACCATATATTCCAGGTCCAGCATTCTGTTGGGCACTCAGAAATTTTATAGGATGATCAATCCCACGGGGCTGGTGTCATCACCCCTTCATGCAGATGAGAAAGTACAGGTAGCTTGCTGAAACACCAGCTAGTAAGTGGAAGAACCTGAATTCACCCCACTTCTGCAGGGCTCAAATCTAGGCTGCAGCATCCCCTCCCACCCACCCATCAATTCAAGTTCTGATGGGCTTGGAAGCCAACAAGGAAGGCATCCAGAAAACCAGGGCCAGTGCCAAGCCTCAAAAGCCCCACAGAAACCTGTTCTGCCATGGAAAGACCCTTGTGCACTGGAGAGGACTCTGAGCCAATGGGAGTGAGGTCCAGGCATCTGGCTGACCTGATTTATAAGCCTGGGTTGCAAAGAGTAAGCTGCTTGGGGCAGGGAGGACTTTTTGCTAGGACCTGAAGTCATCCAGTTCAGGAATACGTACTGAATAATGAGTATGATTATTCACCCTGTAGGTCAACCTGTCCCTCAAGGAGTACTCTCTGCCATCTGCATGAAGGCAGCTATAACCCTGTTGTCTGGCAGGCTGGTTGTGTCACAGGGTTCAGAGCCACGTACCCTGGATGTCTAAGGAATGTCATCTGCCTTACACTGCAACACCTCCCAACAGCCCTGAGCTAGGATCCCACTGTACAGAGAAATGTACACCAAAGGAGTGATGGAACTGAACCCAGATCTGACTTCAGGGCTCACGCCAGTCATACCCAGCATCATGGTGCAGCATCCACACAGGCTGGACTCATGTCATGGTTAAGAGCCAGGCATAGCTGGAGCATAGCTGGCTCACTGGACTTCTAGCTCTGCCACTCATCATCATGAACTTGGTCATGTGACTTGCCTTCTCTAAGCTTATCAGCTCCACCTTTAATTAATACAGGACCAATAGTAGCCCCTGCTCCTCAAGTAGAAGCATGGATTAGACACAGTACAGCATAGATCAAATGTCCCATAAAGGCCTGCTGGCCCCTGAGACTCACAACCTCAGCATTAATGGCATCTTGGACTGGACAATTCTGTGTCACAGGAGGCTGTCCTGTGCAGTGCAGATGTTTAGCAGTATCCTTGGCCTTGTTCCATTACATGCTAGTAGCACTTTCTAGGTGTGACAACCTCAAACATCTCCAGTTATAGTTGGCTGTTCCTGGTGCGACAAAACCAAGCCTGGCTAAGAAGCCACTCACCCACAGGCCAAATATTTACTCAGAGCAAAAGAATCTGAAGCAAATTCCGGCTCTGCCACCTACCGTCCAGCGTCCTTGGACAAAGTACAAGGACACGTTTTACACACAGAATCTCCATTTCCTTGGCTGTAAAATAGGGACAAAAATAATAAAACTAGCCCAAGAGCCACAGTGGGAAATAATATAAGGAAAATAAAAATGCGGAGAAGAGCACCTTGCAAGATGCCTAGGTGCTCAAGTTAGCATTTAGTCTTATGATAGTCCAAAGTCCCTTGCGAGATGCTACGGGAAACAAGCACACAGACTGAAACACATTTATAAACTGCAATAGGCATCAAAACAGGATTTAGGAGTGGCCCCACCCTAACCGGGCGGCCCCTCCAGACGGCCGGCCACCTCCAAGCCCACAGGATGAATTCTGTTCCCTTGCAGCACGCTACTGAGGCAGGCGCCCTTGACCCAGAAATAAAGGAACAGGGCCGCGATCCTCACCCCCGGGAATCCCAGCGCCGTGGGGCGCAGGTACGCGGCAAACAGCGCGCACGCCAGGCCGCCGCTCGCCACCCGCCTCGGGTCCCTCCCCGAACCTCGCGCGCGCACCTTCCCGAAGGGGCGGCTCCCTCGTGGGGTCGCGTTCGGCCGCCTCCCTCCCCACGGCCTACCCCGGACAGCCCTCCGCCCCCGACTCCCCCGCCGCCGCCCGCTCCCGCCCCGGGCCGCGCCCCAGAAGCGCCTCGTCCTCGGCCCGCCGCCCCCAGCCCTCCTCCTCTCCCCTCGCTCACCTCACTCCCGGCGAGGCCCCCCAAGCCCCTCACCTTCCCGCACATGCGCACAGAGCTCACCGGACTCCATGCCCCGGCAGGCTTTGCGCCAACTCACCCGGCTCCCCCTTCCCCTCAACACCCACACCCCGAGTTGCCCGTTCCGCCCAACAACTCCCCTCCTCCAGGGCCGCTCTGGGACTACGCTTCCCAGGGGGCATCGCGCCAAAGGCGGCTGCCCATTGGTCCTCGCTGCGCCCCCGCGTCTCCACCAGCGCTAGAACTACATTTCCCAAGATGCATCGGAGCGCGGCCTGCGCCCAATAGACTACCGCGAACGCAAACTGAGTGCTGCGGTCTTCGGACTACGTTTCCCCGAATTCATGCGGGGGCTTCCTATTAGCCAGCGCGCCAGCCTCCAAAGAAGAGGCGGAGCCATGGCGGCGGCGTCGCGGAGACCCGGGAGGCTGGCACTTGTCCTCACTCCGGTGAAGCGCCTCCGGGACCCAGGAGCCTCGGCGGGCAGGAGGCGAGTCCGGCCCGGGCTCTCCGTCCTGCCGCAGCCGCCGCCTCGGCCGCAGGTTGCGAGAAGCCCCGCACCTCTAGGACCTCTGAAGACCCCTGCAGGGACAGGGAGGCAGGTACCTAGCAAGCATCCGTCAGAAGGCAGCTGGTTACTGTGCTCACCGAATTCGTGGATGCACAGGTGTCACGGCGGTTAACTGGCGGGCAGAGGACCTTACCCCCGGCCTACCCACCGTGGCCTACTGCCCTGCCCCACCTGTAGGCCCCCCTCTGCCTGCCTAACGTGTTGTTGTCACCCAAGCCTCTTCTGCTCCTAGAACCCCGGTCTCGTTTTCCTGTGTTATCTAATGGCCTATTTCACATCGCCACTTGGATTCCTAGGCCCCGCCCATCCCAGACTCTCCCTCTCTGCCAGCCAGGATTTCTTAAAAGGCATCTCTGACATAAAATGGGCAGTCGAGAATGTTTCACTACTTACCTTTCCCGAGAAGAAACTGGTTTCTTTCTGCTACACCATCTTAAACGTGTCCATTATTCATCCAAACGTTCAGGCCAAAAAATGGCAGGGTGGACCTTGAGTCTCCTCTTCCACCATTCCTACACAAGCGAAGGGTGGTCCTTGAGTCTCTTTTTCCATGCCAGTCGCCCATACACATCTATTCTAACAGCAGGTCCTGTTGACTCTGCCTTCAGAATAGTCAGGACTATGATGGAATGCTATTTAGTCTTGAAATGCTATTTAGTCAGAGCTGTCCACAGCTCTCCCGTCCACTGCTAACCTGGTCCAAGTTGCTTTGCCCCCTCTGAACATTGACCTGCTTGCTCTCTGGCCTCCTGCACCCAGTTCCTTCTGCAGATCACAGCCAGAGGGATTTTTTTTTCTTTTTTTTTTTAATGGTAAAATATACATAGCATGAAACTTGCTTTATTGACCCATTTTTTGATTGTACCTTTTGGTGGCATTTAAGTACATTTAGATTGTTATACAAAACCATCCACCTCCAGAACTTTTTTATTTTGCAAAATTGAATCTGCATCCATTAAACAATAACTTTCTATTCACTCTCCCCAGCCTCTGCAACCACCATCCATTTTTGTTATTGTTGTACTGGGAATTGAGCCCAGGGCCTCACACATGGGAGGTAAGTGCTCTGCTACTGAGTACACCCCCAGCCCCTAACATCATCATCATCATATTGGTTGTGTTGAGGTTGGAATTCAGGAACTCATGTATGCCTAGGCAAGTGGTCTACTGCTGAGCACTTGCTTAAGCCCCACCATCCTACTCTGTCTCTGTGGATCTGACTATTCTAGGTACCTTATATAAGTGAAATCATAAACTTTTGGTACTTTTGTGGCTGGCTTATTTCACTGAGCACAGTGTCCTCCAGGTTAGTTTATGTAGCATGTGTCAGGATTTCCTTCCTTTTCAAGACTAAATAGCATTCCATCATATAGACATATAACATTTTGTTTATCCACTCATCAAGGGCTCTGTTTTCGTTTTTTGTTTCCACTCCTATGGGGGTGGGGCTCTGCCTTGTTTGCAGCCCTTCAGGGTGCACCTTTGACCCTGGTATGCACAGTTCCCCACGTGATCTGAGCCCTCAGATCCAGCGTCCTCTGTCCACACAGGGTCAGGCACTCCTCAGAAGCTGCAGGCCTGAGCCAGGGCACAGGGCACAGGCTTGGCAAGTGGATTGGGAGGGACGGTTCAGCCACCACCTCCAGCCTGGCCGGGTATGTGTGGGTCGGGTCACAGAGGCCTTCAGCCCAGCACCCCTTCCCACCTCCTCATTGTGCACTGTGCGTCAGCACACTGGCCACTTTGTGTTCCTCTAACACAGGTTTTCCAAGACCAGTCCCCAAGCCAGCTGCACAGCAACACCTGGGATGCAAATTTTTGGCCCCTACCTCTGGTTTACTGAATCAAAAGCTGCTGGTGGGCCTGGTGGCTTGTTTTCAGGAGCCTGGGGGTTGGGGTTCTGGTGCATGCTGGTGGGCCCCATATGTCCTACCTGCAGGCTAGAGGAACTACCACTTGGTTGTGTTCTTGTGCAGAGTACCTAGGACTTCCAGGTGGAGCAAAGATCCTAAAAACACCTTCAACTCTTGCTTTATCTACACTAAAGTTCTGTACCCAAGCCAGAGCAATTGAACGCCCACTCCCCGCCCCCTGAATGTGGCAAAACCAGCCAATTCCACCACAAAATGTTGTCTCCCCTTCATTCAGTTCACATGGATTGGGCACCTTCTGTGAGACACTGTGCAGGCTTGGAGGACAAGGGGTGGAAGAGGCAAACGGAATCTGTGCTCCCCCCAAGTTGAGGGCATATATGGGAAGAACATTTGAGAGCTGGGCTTGAAACTCCACCTAACACCCCCCCAAATGTGAGACCTGGGCCACTCACCAGTGCTCCTTTGAGATGGAGATACAGGACTGCTCAGAGTTGGGGTGGGGGTTAGTAAGGGCTCTGTCTTTACTGGCCTAAGCCAATCAGGACCTTCCCCTCCTTGCCAGTTATTGGTGGAGGCCCAGGTGTCTGACTGGAGAGATGTGGGGGCTGTTTTGCCCCACCCCAGCAGTGGGAGAACTTGCAGAATGGTTTTCCCAGCTCTCAAGAGGCGAGAGGAGGAAACAGTTGTCCTGCGACCTCATCCTGTCTGTGGGTGATGATTTAAACTCTGGCAACTTTCTGGGTGTCATGAGGATGATGGTTGGAGCTCCCAACTAGGACAGGCAGGAGGGGAGAAGGAAGAGCTGGGTCCTTCATGACGCAGTAAACAGCTAAATTGACCAGCGAGGCTGGAGCTTCTTCATCCCCTCCTCTTGACACCAAGCAAGTCTCCTCAAGCCACAATGGGATATCTCTTCTTGAAACTGGAAGTGTCAGCCAGTCACATATCTGGGGCAGGCTTCTTGGGGTTGCACCCTGCACACCATGTGATGCCCTGAAGTTGGTCTTGGGGTTCTTGATCAGCAGGGGAGTCTGCACTGGGCCCTGCTCCTGTGCATGTCTGTGCAGGGTCTGAACTCCACGTTCAGGCCAGGTGTCCTTAGTTCAGGTTCCTGGACAGGAGGGCCTGATCTCATTTACCTGGGCAGATGGTCCTTACCTCATATCACTTGTGATGTACCCTGAGTGCACCATAGACACTGGCAGGGAGCAGGAGGGAGCCATGGCTCGGTGGACTTCCTTCCTCCCTTGTACATCCTGCATCCCGCGGTGACCATTTCAGATGTCCCCTGCTTCTGGAAGTCTTGCCAGACCACCCCCACCTCAGTAAGCCTGCACAAAGTTCTCCACTGAGCCTCCCCAAGGACACCCACCCCATACTTCATGCAACAAAGACCAGCTGTCGCCTGCCCAGGCCTTGCTTCAGCTTGGCACCTGTGTGCAATGAGGAAGGGCTGGAGGGAAGCGGGTCTTACCCGGCTTCCCAGCCCCTGGGGTGAGAATTCCTTTGGCAGCAAATTTATTTCCTACCCTCCTAAAGCAGCGTGGTTCCTTTGTAGCATGCTTGTAATTATTACTCAAAACAATAATTAACGTTTTCTGTCTGTATGGTGCTTTGAAGCCACAAGGTCCTCCAGGGCAGGGATGGGGTTCGGTTCATCGCTGGGTCTGCAGCCTCTGGCGCCAGGAGGCTCAGGTTGTTGTTGGACAAATGGATGATGGGTGAGTGAGTGAGCCGCGGAGAGCCCAGGAAGGAGAAGCCCAAGTGAACAGCACCCTCCATGCAGCTCTGTGCCCCATGGCGGGGCCTCCAGGGACTGACTTGGAGTGTGAATCATTTTTAGATCCCTGGGCCCCAGGAAATATTTGCGAATGGATAATTAAATTAATAAATGAATTGCTTAATGATGGGAACACGCTGCCCATTATCTCTGCCCGCACGCTCACCTGCTCACTGTGGGAGACGGCACCTCAGACACCAGCGCATTCCGCCTTGAGGATGAGAGGCTTGCGGGCGAGTGTGGTTCCCCAAGTGGCAGAGGAGAGGCCGAGAGAGGCCGAGGCCCAAGTGTCTGCCCAGCCCAGCCCTGGTGGCAGGAATACTCTCCTTCGGGACGGCAGGCTACAGGCAGGACCCCATACCCTCACTGCCAAGGCAGGGAAGAACCCCAGGAGTCTGCCCAGCCACTTGGCAATGTCGAATCAGAGCAGTATGGTTCCTGGTTGGAGGATCTCTGGCTTCCACCCGACTCCCACCCATCTCTTCTCCGGAGAGGCTGGGAGTTAAAACTGTTTGCTGGACCTCCTGTCTGCTAGTCAGGGATCTGGGGTGAGTTTGGGGTGTGCTGGTGTGTGTTGAATGCTCCCCTGGTCCCAGCTCTGGGTTCAGTGGCTGTCCACTTCCACTGGCCACCCTAGCCAGAGGCAAGGCTATCAGCAGGAAAGCTGCCCGGTGGCCTGCCTAGCACAGAGGCCCTGTGCACCACTGTGCTGGGGAGTCTGGGAAGTCCTACAAATCAACACTGGCTCGTGTTTTGATTTTCCTATGTCAGGCATACATTCATGGTTGCCTACATTCTGTTAAACGCAGAACAAAACAAGACAGAGTGTGTTGAGTTGCTGCGGGAGTTAGGTTCCATGTGTTCACCACAAAGGAATACTGCCACTGACAGTGGCTGCCCACGAGGCAGGGGCTAGTGCTGTGTCCTGGGCTCCTGAGAGAGGGTTTCCAATAAGACACAACACCTGGTGAAAGTGTAGCAAAGTTTATTAAAAAAGAAGGCACCAAAGGGAGAATGGGGTTATCTCCAAGAGGAGACCCAGGACTGTCCTCTTTGTGAGCTCAGTTTTATTGGGTAGGAGGGGAAGTTTTGGGAGAACCCTGGCCCAGTACCACTCCTAGCTCCTGATGGACAGTGAATCATGTCACTTCCTACATCTCACTCTGCCTTTTACTCAAGGTGGGAGGGGGAAGAGCTGTACCTAACTGCTATCCTGGAGCAAGGGGGAAGAGCTGTACCCAACTGCTATCCTGGAGCGGTGCTAGCTACCCAAGGTAGGGCCTGCTGTCCTAGGCCCAGCAACAACAGGTCCTAATTGGAACTGGTTTTATGGAGTTGATGGTCAGTGCGCTGAGACCTGAGTCACGCTGCTTTCCCAGGTCGGGACTCTGTGGCTGGTGTGTTGGTGCAGGTCTTGTTTAAGATGTCTCATCAATTAGGCCCTTCTGTGCAAACCCAACCTTGTCCTCCCCTGGGTTGATCCATCTCCCTCCTGCTGCAGGAGGAGTAGTTGACAGAGCTGAGCCCAGGCAGGGTCTCGAGGTAGCTAACTGGGTGCCACTGACTTGTTCTGCACAGTGTGTTTGTCTAACCCGCTGGCTCCTGCTCATATCTACCTGCTGCCCAACTAGGGGCAGTTCCGGGGAGCCTCCAACCCTGTGTTCATCAGCTGATCGATACATAGCCTTGTTTGGTGTGTTCCTGTTTAAAGATGCCTTCTATGATGTGTGTTGTTGACTCATGAACATTCAACTTGAGGCAGTGGCACCATAACCCACCTCAGAGCCATCTTCCCCTAGCTGGCTTCTCGCCCAGGCTCATCACAGCTTCCTGGCGCTCAGGGGAGGCAGAGGTCTCCTGCAGCCTGGGCTGCGGGCATGCTGTGCTCTTCCTGTGTGGACACATTTGAGAGAGTAGGCAGATTCGCTAGCACGGACTCCATCTAGTCAGGATCACACACTGTTTTTGAAAATTGTTTCCCAGTTTAGTTTATCAAGAGAATCCCAACCAAAATGCAAAACAACTGTCTTGTGAAACTGAGACGGGCCACGTCAGGCCGCTTTCTCCAGTGCCAGTTAGCTGGATATGGGGCCTGGCGGGCTGCTTCTGGTTCACAGTGGCCTGCTGAGGCTCCAGGGCCGGGCATGCCGCAGCCCTACACAAAGTAGCCACCTGAACTTCAAGGCTGGCGCCATCTCCCCCTCTTCAAGCAGCAGGCGGCAGGGATGTGAGATCAGATCTGGAACACTTGATGTCCTGTGATCATGTCAGGAAAAACCACCCCAGGTAAGCTCCTGAGCTGCAAGAAGGGCAGGGATGCACGTGTTTCTCAGAACACTTGGAATTTACAGAACCTCTTTCTAGCTCTGCGAACAAGGCCCTGCCCGAGGAGGACCACGGGCATCTTCCAGGGTCCGCTCATTCACATCTCTGCTTTGACAGTTTGTGACACCAGGTAGGTTTCACTTAAAATGAACCGTGCCTGCAGGGTCAGAATACCCTTTTCTTATTAAAGGACAGGAGCTCGGTGGTTAAGAGGTCTGTGGATGTCTTGTTCTGCTTTGTTCAGTCTTTTCTCCTGGGTGTCAGGGTTTTGGGGAGCAGGAAGTGCAGTGGATAGCCAACTACACCTCATTTAACAGACGTAGTTACAGATGCATTTCATTCCTAAAAGTTGCATACCATGCCTTTGCATATCCTTTTAAAGAGCACACAGACACATCTGCGTCTGTCTTCCATACTGGCACCTGCCTCAGGGACCCCTGTGGAGCTTTGTGAGATGAAGGACGGAACGGCTGGGCACCAGGCTGCTCTGTCTGAGATCAATGAGGGTTACAGGAGGAAAGGCAGCACCCTGTCCCTGCTTGCCCCTGGCCCTGCGGTGGTCTGGCTCAGCTTCCTCTCCCTCGTCTTCATTAACTACACCCTGATATTCCCAGGGAGAGACACTGGTCACCTCTTCCCCATCTTTCCTTCCCTGGGGTTCCTCACTAATTCCAGGAGTGAACATGAGACTCCAGATCTGCCAATCAGAGCACTGTCTACCCCACCCTCTGTAATTTGCTTAGGTGGCCCAATCAGAGCCAGTTGGACAGGAGGGGCATCTGCTGGGGCAGAGATGGGATCAGGTGCCAGCTTCACCTGCTGACTTCTGCCTGGGTGAGCAGAGGCTGGCCACCGCTAGAGGCTGGCCTTCCACCGTAAGGGTCCCCAGAGCAAAAGCAAAGCTGGCAAGCAGAGCCTGAAGAGGTGCAAGACCAGGCCCTGGTGAACTGAGGTGCTGGCTCTAAGCATGCCTGAAGACATTCAGGTTCAGGGATTTTTTGGTTGTTGTTTCTGTTTTTGGCCACCTAACTGAAGTCTCCCTGCCCACCCCCCCACCCCCGTTTTTACTTTGAACCTGTTGGACCTGCATTTCTGTCTCCTGGGCCCTGTGTCTATAGTCTCTGTGGTTGATGACTGAATTCCTGGGTAGGGGCTTGGAATACTTCAGGTTTGTGAAGACTGCATAGGGCGACCAACCCCTGGATCGCGTGATTCTAATAGAGCCACAGGTGCTTAAAGGAAGCTGGGCCTGACCCTCTCCAATCCAGATGGCCCCGGGCTGAGCCTCGGCTGTGCTCTGCTTGCTGCAGGATACAGCAGGAGGGACGGGATCGTGTTGAAGGAGTGGGTGCACATAGGTGGTCCACACCTTGACAAATCAGGAAGGATGTGTGGGAATGACCTGGGGAAGGGAGAGGGCATCGTGCTGGGGAGCAGCTGGAGCAGGTGCCAGCAGTGGAGGGTTGGTGGCACCTCAGGGGCATGCCCAGTTCTCTATGGCTGTCACCTGGTATGGCCTTCAGTGCAGGTGAGCGTGTGGGTGTAGGGTAAGGTTCTGAGACATGAGGGGTCCCGTAGGCTCAGGTGAACAGACTTGGCTTCAGCCCGGGGCAATGGGGGAGCTACAGGGGGCTGAGCTAGAGAGGTGTTAGGAATCTATTTTGAGGCAGATATGGGGAAGAGGATGTGGAAGAGGTAAGGGCTGGGCAGGGTCAGAGCAGGGGCTTGACCAGCTGCATTCAGACCCCAACCCACCACTCACTCAGCTTTTTTGGGTCTTGAATAAGTCTCCCTCTGCCACCTGCACCCCCACCTCCCTTATCCAACACTGAGGGGTTGGAAATACTCTCATGCTGGAGTCCTGGGTGTCTGTCAGCACAGAGCTTCTAGGGACCAGGTGAAGCCCACTGTTGCCGCTTGGCCTCTGATGTCAGGCAGACTCCATGAGAAGGTGGCCCGCGGCTCTGGGCCCTCAGGCTCCTGTCTCCATCACCGCTCCCACCTGCAGGGAGCAAGGGCAATGGTGATGGTGTAAGGCCAGATTCGTGGGACCTCAGTAGACCTCCAGGAGCCGAATCCAGTGCAAGCAACAAGAGTCTTTATTGCAAGCTGGAGCCTGGACTCACAACTGTTCCCGAAGCATCGGTCCCAGGGAGTGAGTCCTGGTCCTTTGTTCAGTGAGTTTTAAAGGTTTTGGGAGATACTCTATGTGTCACAGCATCACACAGCAAATCATCTCACACCTCAGGAAAGTCAGACAACAACTCTTAACATTGATTAGCACATTCACTGGCGGGAACAAGTTGGGTAGGGGTGATTGGTTAGTACAAGAGGGGATTCCTTTGAACTGATTGGTTTAGGCCATGAGGGGTGTACGTGCTGAACTACATGGTTTCCCAACATGTTATCAACCACCATAAACTCCTGGGGGGTCATCTGGCATCCCAGGTATTTCCCTGTCTCATGCTGATTGGTGGTTGCTATGGGTCCTCACCTAGCCTCACTGAGTCAGGGACACCTGGCACAGCAGACCTCTCCTGTTATTTACAGACAAACAACTCAGCAGGGCGGGTATGTGCCTAGGAGTGCTCTGTGGGTCTTTCCAAGGACAAGGTCACGCCCCCTTCCTTGGACAGGCTTTGCTCTGAAGTAGAGGCTGGTTTCTCAATGCTTTCTGTCTGTGCCCCTCTGTAATTGACAGAAAACTCAAATCCAACATTCTCAAACTGAAGGAGGATTTAGCAGCCCAAGATAGGGATAGCTTCAGGAGTTGATTTGACCCAGACACAACAACTGCCATCACAGGCCTGTCTTTCCTGGACTCTGTTTCTGTGGTGGGCTCTGTCTTCAGGTGGTCATCCTCATGGTGGCAGAATGAATGTTGCTCTGCCAAGCATCATGCCCTGTATCCTGCCATGCAGGAGGCAACTTTATGCCACAGAACCCCACTCAAAACACTTCTCTGTCATGTGGGCACAAATTGGGTGACATGCTACCCAGAGATGGGAACCGTGAGATGGGATTGTGCTCAGCTGTGTGGCAGGTGTTGCTTCCATTTCCATACAGCCAGGGATGGAATCATCTCCCTCTTTTCTACACTCCTGATGCCCAGCCTGGGGATGCCCAGAAGAGGTGTGGGATCTGGGGAAATGGGTGGGAAGGCGCTGTCACAGTCTGGGGCTGCTGGGCTCAATGAAAGGAGATACTCTATGTGTCACAGCATCCAGTGTAATATCCAGTTACACTGTTTCAAATAAATGACAAGCACTTCTTTTGGGGACCAGTTTGGGACATGTCTATACTAGAAAACCATAGTTTGCCTGGAATTCAGATTAAAGAGGGCATCCTTGGTTGACCAGGGCCAGCATTCCTCACACTTCTGTGTGAGGAGGAGTCCTGAGGGTGAAGGTTAGAATGCGGATTCGGATTCTGTGGTGTGGGGAGAAGCCTGGGAAACTGCACTGTCCACAGCACAGTTGCCAGTGTGCAGCAGAGGCCCCCACTTTGGGGTGTAGAGCAGGTAGCTGAGAAGGGAAGTCGCTGGCCAGGGAGAAAACTCAGGAGGTGCTTGCTGACTTAACAACGGGGAGGTCTGCAGAGGGTGGCTGTGCACTTCTCTGAGTACAGGGCTTCACAGCAACGGGACTTCAACAGCTGCAGACCTTCCGCCTCCGATCTGCCAACTGCAGCTGCTCCTGACGGGTGGGGTGGTGTGGGACGACATTCACTTGGGGCTGGCAGCAGCCCTGGAGGCATGCTCCGCGCCTCGGAGAGCTGGCCACTGGGGCTTTACTGCTCAGCAAGAGCCAGGCCCCCAGGTGCAGTGCCTGGAGACTGGGCTCTTCAGTTACCAGTGGCAGAGACCCACATGAAGTTAGCAGAGGCCTTCCTGGGGACCTCCTGGGAACTCTGGAGAGACGTCTGAGGAAAGGAGAGCATAAGCTTCAGCACGGCTGGTGGAACTGGGGCACCAGGGCCTTCTGGCTAGGATGGCTGAGCCACGGGTCATGCCCTCTCACCCCTCACCTACATGCCCAGCCTCATTTTCTGCTGTGGCTTCCTCTGCACGGTGGGGGACAGGTCGCCATTGGCTCCAGAGCCTCTCTGTCCCAGTGTCTGCCTAGGAGTGCAGACTTGCGGGGCCACAGAGGAGAAGGCCCATGGCTAGCTGGTGTGGATCTCGGGAGGCAGTGAGAGCTCTGCTGTTCTCTCTGTATGCAAACCCAGCACTCCATCATACTCAGTGTCTCTGCTTCAAATCATCGCATCTAGAGGACAATGACGTTTGGGGGTGGGTGGGGCTGGCAGTTAGGCATACATCTGAAAGTCTGCACCAGGGAGGGCAGCTGCAGGAAAAGTATCTCTCCATTAGAAGTTGTTTCTATTCATATTTTAAAAACATTTTCATTTGTGGTAAATGCACATAGCTTAGCCATCTTTAATTGTATAGTTCAGTTTAATTATTTTCCTTTTGTGCTTCCAGCATCACCAAAAGTGAAATGAGGCACCCTAACCAACACCTCTCCATTCCTCCCACCGTCTCTCTGGTGATCACAGGTCTGCCTATCTCCGAGTTTCTCCACTCTCAGTACTTCCTGGAGCAGAGTCACACAGTTTCTTTTCTGACGAGCTCAGGTCACTTAATGTCTGTAAGGCTCCTCTGTGCTGTTGCACATGTCAGAGTTCCTTTCCTTTCTAAGGCTAAACAATATCCCATTGTGTGTACATCTTGCATTTTGTCTATGCATTCATCTGTCCATGGATACTCAGGTGGCTCCCATCTCTCAGTTACTGTGGACAAAGCTGCTATGGCCATGGGTATGCAGATCAGACGCTGCTCTCTACTTCAGACAGGCGCCTTGGGTCAACGGGGGACCCAAGCTTCTCTGGCTTTGCTGTTTCCTTTGTTACTATTCATGTCCAGCCAGCAAGAGAGAAGATGGTGAAGCTCCTAAAAGCCTGGGCCTGGAAGTGGCTGGTGTCACCTGTACTCCCATCCCATTGGTGAGAACCCATCATGAAGCCACACTGAGATGCCAAGAGGACAGTGTAACCCCAGGAATGACCTTAGGCCAGAGGAAGGGAAGAGCGTGGGTTTTAGTGGTAACGGAGCCACGGCAACCCCGCCCTCTGGTTGAGAAACATCCCAGTGCTGGTTTGGTTGTTTTACAGACTCAGAACCAGCAGTTTCCCTCTCATGTGAAACTCAGCAGGCACCGTGCCTGTCACAGAGCCATCAAGTGCCTAAGTCACCCTATCTCCTAACTCCACCATCTTCTACGTGTGGCTTCCGTCTGGTGATCCAAGCCAGCTGCTCCAGATCTCGGTGTTTGGTTCTGTTTGGCCAGCTAGTAAGGGAAGGGGACAAAGAGTGAGGAAGCTGCCCTTTCACTACAGCCTCCACAGGACACCTGCTGACCTAATTCAGAGGAACACTGATGTGGTGTTTCTTGTACGTGGGCTTTGTGTGCAGAGTTCATACACATAATCATAAATCTATAGCAGCATACTCCTTCTTTACTAAGATTTGTTTTAAAAATTGCCTTTGCAGTACTTTTGAAGCCGGGACACAAACATATCTTACTATGGGCATGCAAAGACGTTGCAAAGACATTGAGTGTGCAATCTCGGGATTCGTGTGGACTGACCTGAGGATTCCCCGCAGCTGTAGCATGAAATGGCTAATAAGTAATCATTGTGCCATTGCCCTTGGGGTTTAGATGAGCCAGGGATCAACTGAGCGATGTTCACAGGTGTTACTACACACGTGGTCTCCCGCCCCCGTTTCACAGATAAGAAAGTGAGGCTGAGAAAGGTGTCCCATCGCAAGTCAAGTGTAGCGCTTGTGTTTCTGACTCCCAAGCTTGCTGTCCGTTTCAGTGAAGACAACATAAAATGATTGTAATTAACCTGCAGCTTAGGTCACATTAGGGGAGAGGGAGTAAAATATGGAAGAGAAGACACCAGGGGCTCCGGCTCACAGACACTGGTGTGGACCATTATTTAAAAATATGTGTTTTAAAGCCCCTGCTTGAGGGCCGCCCTGGGCGGCGGGCGAGACGGGTCGCGGGGCAACGGCCCACACAGGAGCCCTGCCTGGCAGCGCCCGGGGCCCGCGACTCCCGCTGCCGAGCGGCGAGCGTCGCGGAGTGTGCACAGTCACGGCGAAACGCACCCTCGCGAGTCGCTCAGTGAGCGCCCTGACCGCTCGCGCTCCGCAAGTGGGGAGGAGACCCATTACGAAGCCTGGCTGTGCCAGGACCTAGGGGAGGAACCGCGCGTGTCGCGTCCTTCGGGAGCGGGAAACTGAGGCCGACAGGAGCGACAGGGACAGGCTTCCCTAGCGCGGCGCCTGAAGCGCAGCACTGTCCGGCAGCCGTGGGGCCCAGGGCCAGATCCCGGGACGGAAGGGGTTACAATGATAGAGACGACAGGAGGACCGGGTGGCGCGAGCGTCCCCGGGGTGGCGCGGCCTGCGGACCGCGCAGGCGCGAGCGGCCGGCTGGGGGCCGCCCAGACACCCGGAAGTCAGCGCCTAACGGGCCGAGCCGAGCCTGCTGTCCTGGGAGGGGCGGGGCCGGAGCCCCTCGGCGCGAGGCGCCATAGAGCGGGGACGGAGGACTCGGGTCCTAGACGCGTCCGGAAGTGGCTTCCTTCGGCGCCGCTCGGCACCATAGAGCTGGGGGGCTGCGGCCAGGGGTCGAGGAGCCCTCCTGCCTAGAGCGGCGAGGACGGGGTGGCGGCCCGGGCGGAGGGGCAGGGGAGGGGGAGCGGCGCGGGCGGAAGTGGCCGGGAAGGTCACTTCCGGCCTGGGCGCCCGTCCCCCTGACCCCAGGGTCTGAGTCGCCGCTGCCGCCGCTGCCACCATCCGCGAGGCGGGCGCGAGGAGGAGGAGTGCGGCGCGGTGGCCCCGGGCCGGAGGAGGTGAGGGCGGCACGGGCGTGGGGGGCGCGCGTCGGGGGTGGCGGGGGGCGCGCGTCGGGAGCCAGGCTTCGCACGGGGGTGGGTGGAGAGGCGGGCGGGCGAGCGCGGCCAGGCGGGCGAGCGCGCGTGCGCGCCGTTGGGGGGGGGAACGTGAGCGGGCGCGCGACCGGGACTGCGCGTGCGCGCGACCCGCGGTTCTGGGGCAGTGCGCGGGCGCGCGGCACGGTGGCGCGCGTGTGACTGTTGGGCCGGGCCGGGCCGGGTCGGGTGGCTGGGTCCGGGGCTTCTCCGTGCCGTTCGGCACCTCCGCCCCCCGCGGCCGGAAGTGCTGGCGACTTCGGGTGGGGGGGGGAAGTTGAGGCCGGGCGGGGCAGAGGCCGCGCGCGGGGCCGGGCTGGCCGGAAGCGGCGGCCGGGCCGTCGCGGCCCCAGGTCTCGCGGGTCTCTTCCTTCCCCTTTTCGAGTCGCCGTGGTCCGCTGCTGCCCCGGGCGGGCCGCTCTGCCCTTTGATCCACGGGTAATTACGGGGATGCGGGCAGCGAAGGCCCATTCATTCCCCCGCTCGCCTGCGGGCGGCAGGAAGCGCGTCCCGGGCGGGAGGCGGCCGGGCCAAGGTCAGCGCCGCGTGGCCGCGCGGGGCCAAGGCCGCGGCCTCCCTGCGCGCTCCGCCGGCCGCCGCGCCTCCCCCGCTGCCCCTGTGGCGGCCGGGGGAGCAAATGAAGTGAGGACGGAGGCCGCCTGTGTCTGCCCGTACTGGGCATCAGGGACCGCGAGACAGCACGGGCCGAGGTGGAGGGCTGACAGCGAACCCTGACAGGGCACCACCCTGCCAAAGCCCTGCTGGGTCCGGGAGCCACCCCGACCAGCCCTCGGGGCCTCAGGAGGGCAGCGACTTGTTTTTTTCCCTGTGGTTTTCTGGTTCTAGGCTCCTGTTGGGCAGTGCCGAGGAGCCAGTTGAGGTCTGGCCTCGGTGCTGGGCAAGCACAGTGTCCTGGCGCCTTGGCAGACCCTGAGCCTCTTGGGCTCAGTTTAGACCCCTTGCCTCTGCCCAGAGAACATCCGGTCTGACAGCTACTTGTGGTGCCGCAGGTCCTAACCTTCCGAGCTGAGCTGAGGAATGGGAAGGGCTTATCCTGCCTGGCACGTGGCGCAATGCCAGGGTGAAGAGAGGCGCTGGCCGGCCGGGAGTATTCCCCAAGAAATCTGGGGCGCCAGTCCTTCAGCCTGCCCTCCTTCCTTCCACGGCCGGAGACAGGAAATTACACTCCTTTTCTTCCTGGACAGCCCTGGTTGATAAGGACAGCGTTAGCCTCAGTAGAAGGTTCTTGATACTTCCCTTTAAGAGCCAGGGCAGAATTCAAGAGGTCAGTGTAAAGCTCTGGAAAGGGCTCTGGCGCCAGGCATTGAGTTCCCATTTTGGCCCAGTCTAGTCCAGTTCTGTGACCTTGGATGTGTTACTTCCTCTTTCCTGGACTGTCTCTTCTTCCCTCCTGCAATGTGAAGAGCCTGGTGAAATTCCCTTAATAAACTAGTCCACCAAGGACGCAGACACAGGTGGTTCCAGTGTATTGCTGTGCTGTGGGGCCCCAGACTGGGTGGCAGAGGAGGGTCCCAGTGCCTCTTGAGCCAGGCCCAGTGGCTGTAGAGAGATGGGGTGATTTGCCAGAGTGGCCCCAGGGACCCAGAGGGAGCGCACTGTTGTCAGGTGAATGTGCGGGGCCAGCAGCACATCTGGGGTAGATGGAGTAGGCAATAGCCAAGAGGACCCAGGGACCTCAGGGGATGGCAGGATGCATAGTCAAGGCCATAGCAACTGTGCAGCTGCCCCAGGGTCTTCTAGTCACTGATGGACACCCAGCTCTTAGGACTGTGCCCAGACACACCTCATAGGCCTCCCTAAACCTGGGTTAGTTGTCCTCTGGAGCCGAGGTCATGCCAATATTGGGCCTTGGTATTTAGAGGTCTGCAGACTTGATGACACTTGCCATGCATTTAGTGTCTGGTGTGCCCTGAATTCTTCAAGGCCCTGGGGCAGAGGTGGTTACCACATTTGGCAGGATTGAATGGAGGCCAGTCAGTGCTCACAAGCTCCAGGACCCACAGCACCATCAGAACACTGTGCTGTGTTTAGTCACAGAGCTGGCCTTTGACTACTGTACCTCCCCTCTGTTGGCTTGATTCTTTTGGCTAAGAGCCGAGTCAGAAGAGATGAACCTGATCTGAAGGCCTCTTAGTTGTAGAGTTGTCGTCTCTGGGTTCCCCATTCTGTGGGGTGCGCTGTCATGAGAACTCCATGCAGGGCTGCTGGCTGCTTCAAGGGACTCTTTGAGAACCAGCCTCCCATTTTAGGGGTCCCGCAGCGTAGGGAGAAATTCATGCCAGCCAAGTGGATGGGGGAATTGGGGTTGTCACACTGCTAGTGCTGGTGGCCCTGTCCTAGGAGCTCAGAGAGCACGTGCCTTACTGCTACGGAGGAGCCAACCAGCTTGAGCCCTGGCCCAGGTGGGCCAGGCCACTGGGGCCCTCCCCAGTGGTTTCCACTCTTGCTTTTGCCATACCCTTTGCCCTCTCCCCGTGAGCTTGCAGACAGTGGCTTCTCTATCCTGTGCTGAGGGGGAGCCCTGTCCAACCCCCCCCCAGGATGCCGGCCTTGCAGTAGATGATACCAGGGACCCAGGGAAGATCAGATGAAGTCGCAGACTCAGTGCTCAGGGTCAGGCTGCTCAGAGCCATTGGTTCCTGAGGGTGCTGTAGGGTTTGTGCTGGGCAGTGCTGCGAGTAGTCTGTGCCCTCCTTGAGGACATACTCTGCTGGACGCTGTTTAGGACTTGCCAGGGGGTCCCATGGCAGGAGCCACGGAGGTTAGGTAGCCATCTTTCCTAGGGAACATAGGTCTCACCCATGTTAGCAGGCGCTGACAGGGAGCCAATGCCAGCACTGAGAGATGGCAGACTGTATGTCTCGGCTTGGGCTCTGTGGCTCTGGCATTGCGCCAGCCACACAGCCTGTCTCAACCTCTGGATCAAATGGCAATGATGGTGTTGACACCTTCACTGTGTCTGCTGCTGCTTGTCGAACTCTCAGCATGCGTTATCCTGTTGGATCCCAATCCTGGCCCTGGGAGCGTAGGACAGACACGCAGGCAAAGCACCTTGCCCAGGTCACTGGCTCTCTGGTGGGGCTGCTTGCTGACCCAGCAGCCTGCCTGGAGAGATTGTCCTTGCGCCTCGCCATCTCTCCTAGGTGTTAGGGGATCAGGAGTGGAGCTTCCGTGCTTATGGCACTCTGTGCCTGCGGGTCTGGGGCTTGATCTGTGCTCCATGAATGTGCTCTGTTGCTTCGGGGTAAGGAGGACAGTGGAGCTGGGCTGGGGGAAGGGGCAGTCGGAGAGCTTCCAGGCAGGGGCCATTGATGATGGGGCTTGTCAGTGGGCACTCTGCCTCAGCAGAGAGCAACCTAGAGAGGCGAGTGAGTTAGGGGCAAGTATGTGTTGCCGGAAGGTTGATGGGAGGGTGTACGCCCGACCAGAAAGTGCCCTGCTGGGGGCTGGTCTGTGCTTGTTCTTGCCTATCTTTTAATATGCTTTTTTTTTTTTTTTTAAGGGGCACTATAGATTGAACCCAGGGGCACTTAACTACTGAGCTATACCCTCTAGCCCCTTTTTATTTTTGAGACAGGGTCTTGCTAAGTCACTAGAACCTCACCAAGTTGCTGACGTTGGCCTGGAACTTTTTATCCTCCTGCCTCAGCCTCCTGAGTAGCTGGGATCACAGGTGTGCGCCATTATGTCTGGCATGTATGTTAATTTTTAAGAGCAGTTTTAGGTTTGCAACAGAACTGAGTAAAATTTGCAGGCTCCTGTGTGTCCCTGTCTTTCCACCCTCACCATGGCCATGTTTGTTAACCCTGATGAACTTGCGTCACCTGTTACCACCAGAGTCCATAGTGTACGTTCTGAAGAGTAATCTGTTGGGTTTTAGCAGGTTTCAGTTATTTGCCAGCATTTGAGAATCTGAGTGTTGGGGGTAGACCTGAAGATCAGCATGCACAGAGGGCAGCCCGTGGACAGGGAGGGGCAGGGTTGCTCCCCAGGGACCTGAGCTCCGGCCACTCCAGCTGCACTGCAGCTTCACAGTAGGTGAGGGTTCTAGAAATGTCTTGTGGAGAAGGCGGGTGTGACTCCAGGGCAAGAGCCATCTACGTCCTGCTCAGTCATGTGTGGGGAACCAGGGGGGCTGGGCACTGGTCTGCTGAGGCAGCAGAGATGCCCAGCATCTGACCTTGAGTGGGAAGAAGACTGGGAGATGGGGAGCAGGTGCTCTGTGGTGCTCCCAGTCACCTTTAAATGCAGCCTCAAATGGACTGAAGCGCAGATAGTGTTCTCAGAGAATGTGGTCTATCAGAAGTGGCTCCAGATGAGATGCGGGAACCTGGGGCTCACCCCAAACAGGAGTGAGAGCCTGACATGCGTCAGAGGCGATGGTCAGGCCTCGCCCCAGGCTGACGTGCTGAGGGCCTGGCTTTGGCCTTGTGCAGATGTAGTCCTGGGATCGGGGGGCAGGGAGGGAGGAGAATGGGTTCCAGGACTGGCATGAGCTGAGGATGGGGGAAGGAGGTGGTGGGGAAGCAGTGGTCGTTCTGTTGGGCCCAGGAAGAGGCGGGGGTGGTAGGATGGAGAGGTCCACTGAGGTCATGAGTCTGTGTGTCTGGGACTGCGGGTGCAGGGGAAAGGGGGAGGCACACCTAGAGCTCGCCCTCAAGGACCTTGTGGCCAGGAAGGAATAGACAAGGGGACTAGAGGGTGGGAGGTGGCCAGTGGTGGAGCACCTGCCTCTCGTGCACAGTGCCCTGGGTTTAATCCCCAGCACCGCAGGAACCAAGAAAGGATGATGAGAGTGGAGGAGGAAGGGGACCCTTGAGCCCGCCCTTGAAAAGGGGAATGGGCTGGCAGGTGGAGGATTGGGCAGGGCTCTCCAGAGGGAAATGCTAGATGTGGCCAGGAGAGGTGGCAGTGCACTGGGAATCCAGGTCTGGAGGAAGACACCGCTGCAGGGGAGACGGGGCCCTGTGGAGGAATCTGGGTTTCACAGTGCTCCTTGGGCCAGTGGTGGGCGCGTGGGCAGGGAGCACTGAGCTGCGCTGCTTTTTCTTGTCAAGGTAAGGTCCCCCATGCCACAGCTCACCCATGTAAGGTGTGCCTTCCCAAGTTGTGCATCCATTGCCATGGTGGATTTTAGAACACCGTGCTCCTCCCCAAGAGAAGCTGCCTTCTGAGTGGCCATCCTGTCTACCTGCCTGTCCCGGAGCTGTCAGTCCACTGTCTTTCTCCCCAGACATCTGGACATCACGCACACTTAGAGGCAGGCAGTGCCCTCTGCCTGGCACACTCTGAGCCCTGAGTTTGCAGGGCTCCTCTGTAGGGTGTGTGTCAGCTGGGCGGTGGGTGCCTCCACTCTGGCTGTGGAGAGTGCGTTTTTGTGGACATTCACGTTGGGGGTTCTGGGTGGCTGTGTTCTTGGGTGAGCGCTCAGGAGTGGAGGTGCTGGCCTGTGAGGGCTGCCCATATCCCACTGCAGTGCGCTAGCCTGCCCAGGAAAGGCTTACAGTCCCCCCAGCAGCCCCGAGCCCGTGTTCCAGGGGTGCGAGGTGCCAGGTGCCATCTCCTTAGGCTTCCTTCAGTCTCCCTGAGAGCCGATGGCCTGGGGCAGTTCTCTGAGCTTGCCATCACTTGTGTGTGTTCTTTGGAAAAATGCTTGTTCAGTGCCTTTGCCCAGTGTTCCTAATTAGATGTCTTATTACGCGCCATGGTGGGGTTCACATTGACCACCTCCCACATGCACAGAATACCGTTCGCTCCACTCGTTCTCCAGGGCTTCCTCTTCCCTCCCTCCCCTGCCCCCTGATCCCCTTCCTCCACGCTTGTCTTCCTTCTATTGTTTTTAAAAATTGGCGTTTTATGGATGTACACAGAGGTGGAATTCACCGTGATGTATTTATGTGTGTATGTAGTGAGGTTTACCCGTCCGATTCCGTGGCTCCTCCCTTTTCCCCGTCCCTCCTCCCTCCACCTCAGTCTCCTTCCTCTGATCACTGATCTCCCTTCGGGTCTCCTAGAATCATGGCATTTCCTCCCCTACCCCAACTTTCCCCCCTTACTTTGCTCTAGCTTCTGCATGTGAAAGAAAACATTCTGACCCTTGACTCTCTGAGTCTGGCTTATTTCACTTGGTATGATGGTCTCCATTTCCATCCATTTACCAGCAAATGCCATAATTTTATTCTTTATGACAGTAAAAGTTTATTATGTATAAATATCATATTTCTTTAACCCAATCTCGTAGCAGCACAGTTCACCAATAGCTAAGTTATGGAACCAGCCCAGGTGCCCAGTTTTTAACAGGGTTATTTGAACAGAGTGACTTTTACAAGGGTTCACTGGTTGTGATGTGGGAGGGGACTTGAGAAGGGCAGGCTGGGAGCCTGCACTGTGGTAGCCGAGGGGGGGGCCCCCAGGAGCTGGCAGTGGGAAGGGTGGGTAGAGAAGCCTGTGCTGGTGAAGGAAACAGGAGGAGTGCATGAGGTGCCCGTGCCCATGCCTTTGCCGGTGCCACAGCGATGTCAGAAGGTTCATGTTGAAGGGTGGCTGCAGCATTGGGTGACTGAAAAGTCAGAGGGTGTTTCTTAACTGAGTTGCTAAGTGGGAGGAGTGCAGGTGGTCAAGGGCTGCCCAGGAGGTGAGAAGGAGGTACAGTCCCCCCTGCGAGGCTTAGCCAGTGTGTGAGGATGCAGATGGGTGGGAGAGGGGGTCTGGGAGCATCTGCTGGGAGCAGCCTGGCTTGGCCTTGCTGGGAGGGCTTGCTTCTGACCCTGCCCACAGCCCCAGCGACAGGGAGGGGAGGGGAGGAGGAGGCTGGATTGGCAGTAGAAGAAAGAGGGGATAATTGGCGGGCAGGCATCCAGCAGGGTGGGTGGGACCTCATAACAACAATAATAACAATAATTTGTCTGGGGCTTAATAGCCCTGCCAGATCCACGTGCTAATTGGACTGCTGGAGGGCCCGACTGGGGTGGGCGCAGGAGATGCCCTCCCCTCCCTCCTCTGGAGGTGGAGGTCAGAGCAGGGTGAGCACCTGCCGGAGAGGGCCCTGAAGGGAGTGGCAGGACAGGCAGGGATGGCCGGGTAGGCTCTGATTCAGGCTGCTGCCTCTTGCTTCGGGGTTCCTTGAATTCCTGCAGTGCTCTTCTTTTCTAGTGTGTGGTGCTGGGGGTCAGACCAGGGCCTCATGCCTGGGATTTTCTTGAGAGCAGGTGAGGGACCTTCTCCAGGGAATTGCCCTGGGTCCTGAAAGTGGAGTCAGGAGCTGCCCGAGGTCCCCAGCTCCTCATCTTTGACCCTGCAGATGAAGCCCCACTCCCCACACTGTGAGGTCCTAGGGGTGGGCCCCAGAGCCCAGAGGTTTAGGGAGGAGGGCCAGCACCCAGGTGAGGGTGTAAGGGAAGGTGAATGGAGAGGAGGAGGACTGCGTGGCATTTCAGCTACCCTTCTTAGGCTTTTTGCCAGTCTTGCTGATTAATTCTTACTCAGTGGTACCAGTCATCTGCTGTTCCTTGTCCCCATCCTACGGAGGATGCTGTTGAGGCCTGAAGAAGCGGAGCCTTGCTCAAGGTCAAAGAGCAGTGCTGCAGAGGGACTAGAGAGGGTGTCTGCACTCAGCTTGTGTATGCACATCTGCCTCCCAGGGATGCTGCCCTGCCCCAGACCGCAGCTGCTCTCGGCAGCCACCGACTGGGAGAAGTCAGGGGCAAGCAGCACCTAAGCCTTGGTCAAGACCCCCGCCCCTGCAGCTGACCGCCAGATGCCTGTGCTCCAGCTCAGTGCCCATGCGCCCCTTCTGCCACGCCCGCTGCAGAGCCCCGGTGCACAGTGGCGATTCGGGCTGTACAGAGTAGCTGGAGGAAGGCCTCCCCCCTGCCCAGGCTGCTCTGTGTCTGCTGGGTTATTATGTGGTATGTCACCTGGGAGCCCGCCCACCAGCCCTCATTTATGAACCTTGGATCCACAGACAGAATCATCAGGAATTTGGGGTCAGCAGCCACACAACACTGAGGTCAAGCTGGGGCCTCCCTCCTGCCTGCCCTGTTCCTGTCTCCTCCCTCCTCCCGTCCTCATTCTCCCCCGGGTTCCTCTTTGCTGGGCCTTGAGAGCTTCCCTCCTGTCCTGTAGCCCCATCGTTCACATCAGGAGTCGGTGAACTTCTATAAGGAGCCACTTCTCAAGTATTTTAGGGTTTGTGGACCAGGAGGCAAGTTGCCTCTGTCATTCATGTAGGTAATTAGATAAGTCTTAAAATGTGACAATGACCATTGGCAGGTGGGAGGAGTTTGTTGACCTCAGACTCCTACAGAGAGCTTAGGGTCAACCCCTCCACCTCTCAGCTGCCAGCTCTCTTCCTGGCCCTGATGCCTGTGGCCTCACTGCTCTGGGCTGCCCCTCCCTGCAGAAGCTGGGCCTGAGACTGGGGCCAGGGAGGGCTCTGAGCTGGGAAGTCCCTGTGCCTCTTGAGCTTAGGCTTTCGTTTCAGGGAAACATTATCGCACTTGGCAGAGAAGGCTCAAACAGCAAAGGCCATGAGGCTTGGCCCTCCCCTGGCCCTGGCGGCCCCTGGCAGCAGCCTCCCGTCTCTCCCGTTCTCTTCCCATGCTTTTTTAAACAACGTTTGTGGTGTTGTAGTCAGTGGGCGGGGCGCTGTTCTAGAGTTCACTTTTTACTAGAGGTATGTGTGCACCGAGACGCTCTTCTGCAGTGTACAGCTTGGTGGTCTCTATGGTTCACGGAGTTGCTTAGGCAGCACCACTGTCTAGTTCCAGAGTGTCTCCTCACCTTCCAGGAGCCCCCACCACTCGGCATTCACTCCTGTTCCTGCCTTGACCTCCAGCAGCCACTGTGTCTTTCCTAGCGCAGACAGCCTGCACGGGGAGTCCCCGCCATGTGTGCCCTGTGCCTTGTGCCCTTACTTTGGCTTGGATTGGTCCAACTTTTTGCCCATTGGGAACAGCTTGCCATGAACACCACCTGTGGCACTTGTGGCCGACATGAGTGTTTTCTTCTGTTGGGTATGGGCCCAGCAGTGGACTTGAGGGTCTGTAGTCAGTGCGTTTGTCACTGGAAGAGTTGCCAGGCTGTTTCCCAAAGCTGGGCACTACTCTTTGTCCCTTGCAGTGTGCCAGGCTCTGCCTGATTTTTTTAAAAAAAATTTAGTATTGGGAATTGGTTCCAGTGGTACTCTTGCACTAAGCTACATCCTCAGTCCTTTTTTTAAATTTTATTTTGGGACAGGGTCTTGCTAAGTTGCTGAGCCTGTCCTGAACTTGTGATCCTCCTGCCTCAGCTTCCCGAGTCACTGAGGTTACAGGTCTGGTCACTGTGCCTGGCTCCTGGGTGTTTGGAGGTTGATGATGTATTGTGTAGGCTGCAGTTTTATTTTTTGGGGGGGAGGGTGGTACCAGGGGTTGAACGCAGGGGCACTCCATCACTGAACCACATCCCCATCCTGTTTTATATTTTATTTAGATACAGGGTCTCACAGAGTTGCTTAGTGCCTCACCCATTGCTGAGGCTGGCTTTGAACTCGCAATCCTCCTGTCTCAGCCTCCCAGGTGCTGGGATTACAGGCGTGCGCCGCCACACCGGCCAGTTTTGGGTGTTTGCAGGGGAAGCAGAACTTCCTCTTGTAGGGCCTCTGGGCCTGAGAGAGGCTGACATGAGACAGATGACCAGGAGAAAAGCATGTGCCTTAACCTTGCCTGTGTGCTGGAGGCGTCCTGGGACAGGGAGGCCCAAGGCTGGGGACCACCGGGAGGGTGGCCGCGTGGCTGGGGCCGAGGGGAATCCGAGCTTCAGCAGGGCTTGTTTGTGCAGAAGGCCGTGGCCTTGGCTCCCACCTTGCGATAAGTCGTTCTGCTGCCCGGTACAAGGAGCAGAGCACATTGCATGTGGGAGTTTCTCCCCTGCTTTCAGGCAGAAAGGGAGTCGCCGCTGCCTCTGTGGTTGAGGTCAGCCCTGGCTGGCCGTATCCCGGGCACTTCTGCTGCCCCCCACTCTGCCCTTGTGCCCACCACTTGCCCATTTGATACAGTTCTCACAACTGTCAAAAAAATCAGTCTTTATAGTCTTTTTCTCTTATTAACAAGTAATTATGGGCTGGGGATGTGGCTCAAGCGGTAGCGCGCTTGCCTGGCATGGATCGACCCGGGTTCGATCCTCAGCACCACATACAAAAACAAAAGATGTTGTGTCTGCCGAAAACTAAAAAAAAAAAAAAAGAAGAAGTAATTATATTTTACTATTAAATCAGGAAAAAAGAGTCAGAAGGAAGTTGGAATCAATCCTCATGTGATGAGCAGGTGGTCCCTGTGGCTGGCACCCTGCTATCACTGGGGCCAGCCCACCCTCTGGAGTAGGCCAGTGTGATTCGCTGACACTCCTTCCATTGTTGGGCATGAGTGACCTTGCTGGTTCTCTGGTGCTAAACTCTGCCATGATCTTTTTTCCCTCATAAAAAGCGTCTGCTGAGGTCTTGGTTTTCCCTTCTGAGTGGCTTCTGGAAGGTGATCACCTGGTCAGGGGCCTGCATGCTGTGCAAGCTCCTGGGCTGTTGGTGTCTGTCCCCAGCGTGCTCCTGCTGCGAGCTCTGCCTGAGCCGGGTGGGGAGGTCCTGCGCGTGGGGTGCGGCAGGCTCTGTCTCAGCAGACTGCTCCCTCAAGTCTTGGTCCACACTCCCGAGAGCGCCCCCATGCCTGGCGCTGCAGGGGTGCAGGGTTAGTGCTGCCAGTGGGCAGGGGCGTGCAGACCGACCAGCAAGAGGCGAGGGAGCTAGGGCCTTCCGGAGGAGGGCCGGCAGTGCGAGGCTCTCTGGAGACGGTGTCTCGGAACGCGTTGAGGGGTTTGGGCTGGCTGGGCTGATGGGAGATGGCTGTGCCGCCGAGGCTGCTCCCGAGGCCCAGAGCTGGCTGGCCCTTCTGCTGCCTGCTTGCAAGACCCGTGCATGGCTCTTGTCTTGAGGGTCTGGAGTTGTGACAGCTTTGCCTCCTGCAGGTGCTGGGGACTTGAGAGCCAGTCAGCAGTGCCTGTACAGGAGGCAGGAGTTCTTTGTGTTTGGAATTCCCTCTTACTGCTGTGTTTTGGCTGTAGAAGCTGGCAGCACTGTGTCAGTTCCCCTCTCCAAATTCTACTGGAACTTCCTTGTTTGTGAAGTCCTAGCATCTGGAAGCTGCCTGCTGGCTCTGCCATTCCTTGATGCCATGTGGTCACTGGAGTTCCCTCCACACCTGGATTCCAGTGTTGTCTGGCTGCCGTCTGACCAGATACCCTTGAGGTCCAGTTACTCTCTTCCAGTGCGCTGGTGGACTGGCGTCAGGAACCTGCCCACTGTGTCTGGCTTGAGGACTTCGTGTGGTTGGGATATAGGAAGACCTCAGGGCAGGCAGGTGCACTTGCTGCTGTCCAGTCCTCCTGTGCTGGTAGGTGACCTGTCATAGGCACAAGAACCTCTGTGGCTCAGGAGTCCCTCCGTGGCAAGAGTGCTGTGTGCATCATCCTGTTTGCACCTGAGGTCCTTCATCTTGCCTATGAGGAAACTGAGGCACAGAGGCAGCACTGTACGCTGTGTCCCAGCCGTAGGTGGCGCTGGGCAGGAGGTTGGTGTGGCTGTGGCCTGAGTGGCTGCCCCAGGCCTTCCCTCCACTCCCTGTCAGAGGCGAGTCGTGGGCGTTGTCTGCTGGGCTGTTGGTGCAGTGCCTGACCCCAAGGCCTTCAGTTCCATCTGGTGCCCTGTAAACTGTGACCTTCTGTCTCATCCACTTCCTACAGGGACGTAGACATGGAGCTTCGGGAAGAGGCCTGGTCTCCGGGGCCGCTGGATTCTGAGGACCAGCAGATGGCCAGTCACGAGAACCCAGGTGAGGTGGCCCTGTAGGTTCCACTCCGCTGCCCTCCTGCCAGGGGGGAATGCTCTTCCCCCTGCTGTGACTCTGGCACGCCTGGTTTCCCTCCCCTTCCTCTCCTCCCCAGGGCTCTGCATCCTAGCTTGGAGGGGCTCCTGTTGGTGTTTCCAGTTGTCCTTGCAGTGGAACCGTCCTGAGGCCTTGGGGACCACCTCTGTCTGATTTCTTCTCCGGTGCCTCCAGCTTGGGGCAGCACCCTGTCCCTTGCTGAGGGTACCCCTGCTCTTCCACTGGCCTCTGGTTCCAGGTGGCCCTTGCTCCCTGGCAGGCTGCTCCTCAGACCAGGGGTGGCCAACCCAAGTGCAGGGCCTGGAAGGCAGCAGTGACCGGCCTGGAGGGTGGGTGCCTGTGTTTCAGGGGACTTGATGGGTGTCACCGTGAAATCTTTGCGCGTTGGCAATGTATTTTGTTTAATAAAGTATTTGGGTGAATAAAACGCATCTGTAGGCTGCACAGTCCAGGGTGTGTTTGAGACGCAGCCCACCACACACTCACTCCCTCTGTTGCCATGACTACAGCCCAGGGATGAGAAGGCCCTGGGAAGAGGCGCAGTGGCAACAGGCAGCCTCACCCCAGGTTTGGCGTCCTCTGTGCCCGGGCAGCACTGCTCACATAGCCTGAGGCTCAGCTGGCTCAGTTGGGGCCTGCGTCTGCACCCAGAACGTGGCCCTGTGCCTACTTACATGGGGCTGGAGGGAGAGAGGGGCACAAATCCTGACGTCTGGAAGCACTCACTGCTGCTTCCCCGTGTTTCTCCTGCCCTCTGACCTGCCACTGGCCACCCAGTGCAGTGACCTGCTGCTGGCACTGTGGCCAGGCCTGTGCTGGAGCATGCGCTCCTGAGGAAGGGTACTGAGCTGCCTGGTGCCTGCCTCTCCACTGGAGCCCATCGAGGGGGGACGCGGAGGAGAGCCGAGGGGGCCGTCTTCGGGCTCGTCGGTTTGCCAGGGTCTCGGTGCAACTGGAGGCTTTATCATCGTGTTCTGTATTCGAATGTGTCTGAGAAGTGTGCTCAGGCCCTCCAAGCCAGTCCTTCACCGAGAATGGCACTTCGTTTACCTGTCCCCTCTAGTCCTCTTGAGGGGGGTGGTCTCCTGGAGCCCACACAGAGCCCAGTGAGGTTGGGCTTCCTGCTGATCAGTGCCATCCTTCCTGTCCGCGCAGGTGAGGCAGCAGAAGCCGTGACAGGGTGTGGAGGTGAGCCCCGTCTGGCTCTTGGGCACCTAGTCTCCTGATGGCTCGGCCCGACTTGGGGTTCTCTGTATGCAGTGAGCAGTGGGGGGTGGGGAGAGCCCCCAGGCCCTCCAGGGCCTTAGCTAAGGGCATGAAAGGAGAAGCGGCCCACATGACTTCCTAAGGAGCCGAGCAGATTCTGAGGAGCTTTCTCAGCTGCTGGGTGGCCCTGGACGGTCCTCAGGTTCCCAGGCAGGGATTCAGCAGTCGGACAGTCAAGCCAGCACCCTGCCGACAACAGAGGCCCAAGCCCTGTGGACTGCGGCGAGGGCGCGGGAAGATGGGGCGGGCGGTCGCCTTCAGGCTTTCACTGGGAAGCAGGGGGCTCGGAGATCGGCAGCTGAAGGAGGGGCTGCTTTGTCCAGGCAAGGGAGGTCTGAAGGGCCGGAGCAGCCCGGCCTGCGGCTCTTGGATCAGCCAGAACCAACAGGAGGCCTGCTGGGCCCCTGTCCTTGCCGACAGAGAAGGAGAGAGGGTCCCAGTGAAAATGGGAGCAGCCAGGAGAGCCCCGCGTGTGGCCACCGTGAGCAGGGGGTGCAGGCAGCTGAGGTCAAACTCACCACCTCCGCGGATCCTCGTGAGCCACAGAAGAATGCCAAGGGCAGCCCCCAAAAGATACCCTGCAAAGGAAAACAGAAGAGCACACCAGGAAGGTGAGGATCCCTGAGATGTGCCAAGATGCACAGTGCGTGGAAGAACCCCAGAACTGCAGAGCCCAGGATTCCTTATGAACAGCTGAGGTGACAGAGAGAGGATGTAAAATGGAAGGGAAATGAAGAGTGTCAGCAGTGACGCGTGTTGAGGCCAGGCACAGGGAAAGCTCACGCACCGCGAGGCAGCCCTGCAGAGGATGTCGGGGCGAGAGAGTGAAGCAGAAGGCCCCCCGAGACCCCCAAGCAGGCCACGCAGCATGGGCCCCCACTGCCTGCCCCTTCTGGTGTTGCAGCAGAAGTAGCACGTGGCGTGACCTGAGTGGGTGAGCACCGCTGTCCAGCGCCCAGGGCAGGCAGGCAGAGGCAGAGGCGTAGTCCTCAGGTGAGCCGTGCGCCCAGGAGCTCGTGCTCACCCCCTCCAGGTGCCTGAGCGCCCTCCCAAGGAGTCTGATGGCAGACCAGTGAGCTTCAGAGGGCGGCTGTGGGCGGTGAGCGGCCAGGCCCCAGGACTGCGCGGATGAGGCTGTCCACATGTACACCTGGTGGGTGGGCACAGTTGTGTGCGGGGCATGAGGACAGCAGATGCTGTGGGGTCCCTTAGGTGCGTGACTGAGTCACTGAGAACCAGGTTTCACGGGGAGAAGTGGGGTGCAAGTGTCAGATGTGAGAGGCTAAGTTAAAACCTTGGAGTCCCAGATTTGAATGGGGGGTCTCACTGTGAACTCCTGAGGACCTTTAAAAAAAGAAGCAGTGAGTGTTTCCTGATATTGCTTGTGAAAGCCATTTTGCACCACAAGAGGCCAGGGCTCTGGGGACACTGGTGATGGTGGGTCTGGGGCAGGGAGCGTGGAAGTAGGTGGTGCTACTGAAGGCCATTTGTCCTGTGGGCAGACGGTGTAGGAGGAGCTTGCCAGCTGTCCACCTTCATCCCTAGTGGTGCTGGGGAGAGGGGACTTCAGATGACAGGGAGCCAGTGCTTTTTCCTGAAAACCTTGCCATTGAGGGGCAGTGAGCTCTTGAGCTGCCATCACCTCCTGAGACTGCACTGGGTGCTGAGGGGCAGGTGTGGGGTCTGTAGGATTCAGTTCAGCTTCAACACAGAGGGCAACGGGAGGGCCCTTTTGTGCACCCCATTCAACCTGTGGTCCACTCTGTCGGCGTTATGTGGAGACACACAAGGAGATGCTGTGAGCCCTCTGGAAAAAGCAGGACGACGCCACGCTGTGCCTGAGTGAGCTGCCTGGCAGAAGCCTGGGAGGACCCTGTGGCCATCTTCAACAGGAACACTGCGAGGAAACACGGGCTGTCCTTTGGACCAGCCAGCTTAGAGTGACACACCAAAGCATAGTGCCTCAGAGTGCAGTCCTGGTGGCAGAGCTATGAAGAAGTACCAGGAGCTGATCCGCTTGGGCTTGGGAGGTGGGGGGGATCTCCCTGCGGGTGACGGAGATGCCTGACCTGGTGTGTCTTTATATTGAGCTTCTTACCTCTGCATCTGGTTTTGGAGCTCTTTGTGCCTGCCATGTGTGCCACAGAAGGCTGACATCAGAACTGTGGCTGCTGGGCTCCACTTCGGGGGTCTGAGGGGTGGGACACTGCCTGCTCTGTGCCAGGGCTGGAGGAGCTGCAGGACCCCTGAACTCCTTGTCCCCAAGCTGAGAACAACATTGGTCTGCTGTGGGGTTGAATTGATCCATGGGCACATTCAGCAATAGGAAGGTGTCGGGATCCTGCCCTCCGCCCAGGGCCCTGTTCCAGCCTCAGTCGCCCTGGTTCCTGCTGGTTTTCATCGAGTACCTGTGTTCTGCACCACTCTCCTCCCGGGGATTTGTTGTGCACTCACATGTGTGTGCTAGGGAACTGAACCCAGGACCTGGCACACACTGCTGCTGGGCTGCATCCCCAGCTTCTCCGGTCCTTTTAAGGGACTGCGGGGATTCTGGGAACATGGTAGCCTCTTCCTCCTGAGATAGGGAGACTGAAGGACCCAAGTGGCAGTCTGCCTAATAGCCTGCCCTCCACCTGCAGCACCAGTGCATGGCGGGACGAAGAGCCCGCCTCCTGAGGGATGAGAGGGTCGCTCATCCGGCAGTGTGAAGCGCTGTGTTGGAGGTGGCTGCTGGCACCAGCCTCTCCTCCAGTACCTCTGGCCACACTCCTGCACCTCAGCCTCCCCCAGTGCCCTGCTTGGCCTTCTCAGCTCTGTTCTGCATCACATGTTGTGTCCCATGCTCTTGACAA
This sequence comes from Callospermophilus lateralis, assembly GCF_048772815.1. Classification (NCBI taxonomy): domain Eukaryota; kingdom Metazoa; phylum Chordata; class Mammalia; order Rodentia; family Sciuridae; genus Callospermophilus; species Callospermophilus lateralis. The sequence continues at coordinate 1,895,239 of NC_135322.1, forward strand.
CTTTGCAAACGAGGCAACTGTTGTTTTCATGGGAAAGCAAGTCTCCTACCCCTTGGCCCGGTCACTCTACCTGGGACTAAGAGCTTCCGAGGTTTTTGTTTTTAATTCTCTTTTTAATGTACTTATAAATTGTAATTTCTTTCTTGATTTGTATTGACAACAAATTGGGGTTTATGCCATCTCTTCAGGGTTCCTCCCTGATGCTCACATCCTGCCTGGATTTTGTCCCCTGCCAATGTGACTCTAGTGTTCTTTGCCTTACAATATAGTAATTCTCAAATTCGAGGATACCAGAACCCCCTGGTGGGTGGACTGGAGTGAAGCCCAGGGGTCCGCATCTGCAGTTCCTGGTGGTCCTGGTGCTGCTGGCCAGGGACCCTGCTGGAGAGTGAGGGCCTGTTGCAGGAGGTGGCTGAGCAGGCGGGCCATGGCTGTCGGGGTGTGCCAGGCGTCAGCTTGTCCTGCCTGGGTTTCTCACTTGCAAAGACTCATGTTTCATAGCAGCCATCTTATGCGATCTGACATACAGAGGACACAGAGCTCTGCCCTCGGAGGGTCTAGCTCTTCTTCCTGTGTTCGCCAGTGACGTCTCACAGGTGCATTTGAGCACTTTTGTGTTAGCAAGAGGGAACACAGTTCGGGTAGGTTGTGATTCCTGCTTTGAAGGAAATCAGGGTGCACCTCTTGAGGCCCTGGCGTGATTCTATAACACTGGCAGACCCCATGAGGAGAGCAGGTGTTGTGGACAGCACCCACGTCTCAAGAACGGGACGGGCTGGGAGACAGGCGCCTGGGCAGGCATGGTACAAATTCGGGAAAGGCTTTGTTGGGGTGGGCTGGAGGTGGCGTCCTCCCTCACACAGGTCCAGGCTGCATCTGGGTCTGGCCTGACTCCGGCCCTCAGCCTCCCTGTCCCAGCTCAGTGCTCCGGGTTTCCCGTGTTCTCCCTGGAGGCCTTTCTTGGCCTCCTTCCTGCACATCCATTTATGTAGTCAGTTAACAACTTCCTGGAGGTCCTTCTGCTCCCTAGGCATGGCTGCCACGGCCTGCAGGAGCGCACCTTGGGGAAGATGGGTGATGAACACTCGTGCAGATGCCCCCGAGAGGTCAGTGCCCTGAGCAGAGGACAGGCCGAGGGTGTGAAGAGCAGCAGACCCGACCTGCTTTCTGTGATGTGGGTGCTGTCCCCACTGGTGGTAGGGTGTACTCCATAAAGGCAATCAAGAAGCTGTCCCAGGTCAGCACTAAGCCAGGGTTCCTGCATGGACAGCCCTCTGGAGCTGCTGCCTCTGACTCCCCCCACCTCTCTCTTGACTTCCAGTGGACATACTCATCATGGATGATGACGACGTCCCCAGCTGGCCCCCGACCAAGCTCTCCCCGCCCCAGTCTGCACCCCCGGCGGGGCCCCCACCCAGGCCACGGCCGCCCGCCCCCTACATCTGCAACGAGTGCGGCAAGAGCTTCAGCCACTGGTCCAAGCTGACACGGCACCAGCGCACGCACACCGGCGAGCGGCCCAACGCCTGCAGCGACTGCGGCAAGACCTTCTCGCAGAGCTCGCACCTGGTGCAGCACCGGCGCATTCACACGGGCGAGAAGCCCTACGCCTGCTCCGAGTGTGGCAAGCGCTTCAGCTGGAGCTCCAACCTCATGCAGCACCAGCGCATCCACACCGGCGAGAAGCCCTATGCCTGCCCCGACTGCGGCCGCAGTTTCACGCAGAGCAAGAGCCTGGCCAAGCACCGGCGCTCGCATAGCGGCCTTAAGCCCTTTGTGTGTCCGCGCTGTGGTCGCGGCTTCAGTCAGCCAAAGAGCCTGGCGCGCCACCTGCGGCTGCACCCCGAGCTGTCGGGGCCTGGTGTGGCCGCCAAGGTGTTGGCAGCCAGTGTGCGCCGCGCTAAGGCGCCGGAGGAGGCAGCGGCAGCAGACGGCGAGATCGCCATCCCGGTGGGCGACGGCGAGGGCATCATCGTGGTGGGCGCGCCTGGCGAGAGCGCCGCGGCTGCCGCAGCTATGGCCGGCGCAGGGGCGCGGGCGTCCGGGCCGCGGTCACGGCGCGCCCCGGCTCCCAAGCCCTATGTGTGCATGGAGTGCGGGAAGGGCTTCGGGCATGGGGCTGGGCTTCTGGCCCACCAGCGGGCTCAGCACGGGGACGGGCTGGGGGCGGCGGGCGGCGAGGAGCCTGCGCACATCTGTGTGGAGTGTGGCGAGGGCTTCGTGCAGGGCGCTGCGCTCCGCAGACACAAGAAGATCCACGCTGTGGGCGCACCCTCCGTCTGCAGCAGCTGCGGACAGAGCTTCTACCGGGCTGGCGGGGAGGATGAGGACGAGGACGCAGCCTCTGGCGGGCGCTGCACCGAGTGTCGTGGCACAGAGGGCCGGTAGGGGCGGGGGCGCCCGGGGGGGAGCAGGGCCCCTCGGGCTTGGCGGGGACAACAAGACCAGGAGGCCAGGGAGAAATGGACAGAGGGGTGCGACCGGTGGCATCCTCGTCTCCTGCCCCTGCTACTCGGCCTGCGCTGTCTTGGTGCGAGAGGACCTGTGGGCATTAGGGCAAGGTGGTTTCTCAAGGTGCCCGCTGGCTCTCCAAATCCTGCCCTTTCTAGGTTCTCCGCCAGAGCCAGAGCTAGACAATGTGAGAACTGTAGAGGTCAAGAGGCCAGACCCTCAAGCAAGAGGCTGCCCCTCTCTTCCCACACTGTCTGGGATGTTGTAAGGGATGGAGGGAAGTCTGGCCTTTTGTATTTAGAGGGTCCCAGAAAGGGAGAGGGGCCCTTGCCCTCTTAGAGTTTTCTTTTAATCATACCCCTTACCCCCTCCCATCCACTATTTTTTCTGCCCTTCGAGTCCTATTGATTTTATAGCCCAGGTTTTCCTCCTGCTCCTGGGTGTGGGGTAGCAGAGGAGTGAAGCAGAAGGAGACCCTACACCCAGGGTAGCCCCCTTCAGAGGATGGGGTGCCCTGTCTGTTCTCTGGCGTGGGCAGGTGGAAGAAGGGGTGTGAGGGCAATAAATCACACTATTCGATTGTCCCCGTAGCCGTGTGGTTCTTGGGTTTGGGAGGAAGAAGGGCAAGAGGCTGAAGGGCTTTGGCAACCCCAGGTGTAGCAGTGGACGTCAGCCCGGTCAGTGGACAGCCCCGCCTGTGCCGGTGCTCCTGCTGGGTGCTGCTCAGGAGCTGCGGATTTCCTGCACTGTGCCGCAGGGGGCAGTACTCCAATCCCGGAGTCCTGCCTTCCTCCCTGGAGACAGCCCACACCTCTCCTGCCCAGATGCCTCCGGCCAGTTGGTCACATGGGCACTTCTTGCAAAGGTAGCTGTGCTGGGAGGGCTAATTCCCAGCGACAAATTAGGGCACTGAAGGTGGGAGATGCATTTGGGGGCAGGACCTAGGTATCACTGAGTGCTGTGGCTGTGTCCAGCACTGAGCTACAGTGTCTGCCGCCTGGTCCCTCAGGACCGCTGTAGCGTCCTGTCAGAAGGGTCCCCTGATGCCAATTCCAGTTACCTGGGTCACAGCCCCTGGCCAGAGACCCCTGTTCCTGGTGCCTTGAGGGGGTGTGGTGACACCCCACCAGTGGGTATTTCCAAGCTGGCGGGCAGCAGTTTGAATGCAGGAGGTGCTTGGAGGGGGTGGGCTGCAGGCTCCCTCCCCTGCACTGCAGGAGGCAGGGAGGGGCTTCTGCCTGAGTGAGCAGGTGTTGGAGGCTGGTGTTGCCTCCCAGCTCATTGGAAGTTTGGGTCACTGAAGGAGGGGGTGGTTTGCTGGGAGTCATGGGGAATTTGAAGACTGGGCTTCGTGCCCTTATGTTCCTCTGCTGAGCACTAACCTTGGTGCTTCTGGAGGTGGGGAAAGGAGTGGGAGGTAAGCAGTGGGGTTCTGGTGCCCACTCAGTGAGGTAAGTCTGGCCCCTTCCCCAGGAGCTGACGCCGAGATTGAGCAAGATTCAGGGCCAGTCTCCACCCTGCCTCTTACCAGGCTGTTGGCTCTGGGCAAAACCGTGAGCCTCAGTTTCCTCCTCTGTGAAAGGAAAAGATTGCCTATCTTACTGGCAATCTTTTGGGAAGGGATCCAAGCTCAGCACTTGGTCCCAGAGCAAGTGCCTCCCAGACAGGGGTAGAACCAAGTGGCAAGTCTCAAATCCTCTGGGCCCACATTACTTTCCCTAATGCAGGGATCCATTTAATAGTAGTTCTGTTAGTGAGCTGATATGTCCATGGGCCTAGACAAGTGTCCTTGGCACTGGACCTGGCCCTCCTGTCTCAGAAGGGGGGTGCCTCCCTTCCCAGGCACTCACCACAGGTTGGCACTGCAGCTGCTCACACAGTGTGTGGGCGGGCAAGCTGGGGGCAAGCTGGTTGGGCCACCTTTCCAATCTCACGAAGCCCTAGCTGCGGTGGCAGCAGAGATGACTCCTGCCGCCGTGTTTTAGGACTTCACACCCATCACTCAAGCCATCCACTCTGGGCTGCAGTTTGTAAGGCTATGCAGCCTCTGCTGCACCCCCGCCCTGAGCCCACCACCACCCTCCTGGATGGAGGAGGCCACATACTGCTCCGTGTTTACTGAGCACATGCTGTTTGCCACGGGCTCTTTGGGGAACAGTGTGACCTTGGTGGTCACAATGTCTGCCCTTGTGGAGCTCATCTTCTAGGCCCAGGGGAGACAGCTGCCAAGAATTGAGGATAAAGAGGCAGACGGGAGGTAGGACGTGCAGGAGGTCCCTGGTGGGGCAGGAGCAGCAGGCAGTTTCCTGGAGGGATGCTTTCTGGGTGTGAGGGCAGGGGTCCTCCACTGGACTGTCTGCTCTGAGCAGTGTCCAGAGTTGTGTATTCCCTATAGCCCTGTTTTCAGGGTGTCCTGGAGAGTGCAGGTTCCAGGCCATACTAATGGAGAAAGCCGCCCTGCATGTAGGTACCTCGGGAGGTGCTGGGTTTGTCCCTAGCCTGGACACAGTGCCCACCTGGCACATGGCAGATAATGGAGATTTGGTGGTCTGGATGATCTGTAGAGAGGCATCCCACCCAAAGCTTTTGGGATTCTGCACTCCAGGGTGGGCACAGGTGTGGAGGGTGGGCAAGCCGTGTTCTGAACTTGTTCTGTCATGAAATCTCCATTCACAGAGCATCTTGGGCTGGAGTGGTCAGGACACCGTGTGCGTGTCGGGGGTGTGTGTATCTGTGCATGTAGTTGTCTATGTGTGCATTCGTATGTGTCAGTACACACGTCTCATACACCTTTGTGCATGGATGTGCAGTGTGTGTTGTGTGGCCGCGGTGTGCATTTCCTATCCCAAGGAGGTTGTGGTTGGGGAAGTGTTGTCTCTGACCCCACTCATTTCCCCTCTCCTGCCTCGATGGACAGCTCCACCCAGGAGGCCCCCAGCAGGTCCCCAGCGGTGGTGCCTCTGGGTCAGGTCCTTCAGTACTGTGGACAGAGCCCCACCCTGGGTCTCAGGGGCAGTTCACAGGCCTCCTTTGAAGCCTCGTGGGGTTTCCGGCGGCAGGAGGGTGTGCCCCATATTACAGACAAGGACTCAGAGGGGCAGGAGGTGGGGCCCAGTCTCCCCAGCTCTCCCAGCCAGCAGGGCCCAGCAGCCACGTGCAGCACCCACTCACTGCCTGGCTCCGGGATGCTTGTGCACTGGGGGTGGCCGCCAGTGGGCAGGCCGGCTGGCCATTCGGGCTGTGGTTCTGTACCAGGAGGGCTTGGGTCAAGAACTGATATGTTTGATCACAAGATTTTTTTGTTTTTAAAGAATTATACTTGGAAGAAAATTTTATTTACAAAATCTCTCACAGGGCTGGGGTTGTGACCCAGCAGTAGAGCGCTTGCCTAGCACCACACAAAAATAAATAAATAAAATAAAGGTATCGTGTCCAACTACAACTAAAAAATAAATATCAAAAACAGATCTTTCTTTTTCCAGCTCCCACATGCCTCATTCCTCTCTCTCCATTCTCCTTGATGAAAACACCATCAAGTGGGAGCACACGCCATCTGCTTCTGCCATTGCACATCTGTCAGCAGTCATCTGTGTGCCTCTGTGGTCTGTGTGCCTGTGTCTGTCATCCACCTAGTCTTTCTTGACTGCTGTCTGTGTGTCTAACTAGCTGCACACCTATGGTTGCTCCAGAGCGGCCCGTGGCATCTCATGGGTGGACTTAACCTATGGGTGGCTCCTCTATAGTCATCTGCTGCTATAACAAAGCCACAACTAGATTGTGTCCTGTCTTGGCACGTTGGGCCTGCAGGAGGAAGGAGCTCGCTCCCGAGATGTTAGAATGACAAGTGGCCTGCCGAGCAGAGCAGCCTATGCAGGGACTGCCCCCGCCTGCCCTCCCAATGAGGGCTTTGGTGTGGCAAACACTGGAGAGACTGCAGGAGGGAGGCGAGGGTTTAATGAGCACTGTCTACAAGCTGGTTCTTCACCTGCCTGGCCTAGCCCTGCACTTAGAGGGGAAGGCTCAGGGAGGCGGAGCTCTGCCTCGCTGCAGAGCAGCGGGATCCTTTTCCTATCAGGGAGTGGGCGGGCCAGGGAGTGTGGGCCTACAGTGGAGTGTTATTCAGCCCTGAAGAGGAGGAAGGCAGTGGTGCATGACAACGGATCTAAACAGCTTCCCCCACCCGCGGCAGGATGCCAGAGCTGCCCATGTCTTGCCACGTGGGATCATGTGAAAATCAGCTCTGCTGAGGTGAGAGAGCCCTTGGAGTGTCAGGGCCATCTGCCTGGGAGGGGCCAGCTGCTCTCAGCCTGGGGAGATGGAGCCCCCCCAGGAACATCTGTGTGAACCTGTCTGGTTGCCGCAGCTGGAGGGTGGGTGTCCCAGCGTTAGCACATCCTACGGTGCACAGGTCACGCCACAGCACAGAGCTGGGTGCCCCCATGTCAGGCTGGAGGCCGGCTCCTCCTTCTCTCCGCCCACCCGTGCTCCAGCAGTCCTGCGCTACAGGTGAGCTGGACCCCGGCGCTTGCCGCAGGACTACACCATGGGACACTGGACACTTCTCTCAGGGACCAGTTTACAGCCTGTGGCTGAAGGCGTCAGGTAACTGGGCTTCACACACACTTCACCCAGCTCCAGGCTGGTAGAGGAGGACAGGGTCCCAGAGGAGTCCAGGCCTGTCCAAAGGCAGCACCCCGCTGGGCCCCACCCACAGTGGGAGGCCGCTGGAGGCAGTGCAGGGGACTCACCCGTCACCCTCTGGGGAGGGTTCCCGTCCTCCTGCTGCTCCTTCCCCTATTTAAGAATAGGGAAGGGACAATTGGGGCGTGGGCAGTGACTCGCCTGGGTACAGACACCCACTCCTAGACGTCCTCCAAGAGCCCCGTGTCTTTCTAGAAGTCAGTTTTGGCCCCCAGGTACCCCTAGGCAGCCAGGCTCCCTGCCCCCTTGCTGGAGCCCTGCTCATCTCTGCAGAGAGCGGAAAGTAGTGGAGCACTGAGACCTCGGCCCTGGTGGCCAGGTGTCGGCTGCGGTCCTCTCCAGCCTTTGTCTGAACACCTGGACAGTGCACCCAGTTCCCCAAGCAAGCTCCACCGACCCACAAAGACACGGCCACACTCTGCCCCTTGCTCCTCGGCTGCTCTATTGGTTCATCAGCCAGTGTTCTCCAGAGAGCAGAACCAGTCGTGTTTATATGCACGATCCTACTGGCTATAGACGGGGGAGTTCAGCAGGAAGCTGGTCAGGTGACCTCAGTGGTTGGGAAGTCCCACCATGCTGTTGGTGTGCCGGAGGCCAGAGATGATGAAGCCAGGACCTCAGACCCTGGGAGGGTGAGGGTGCAGCCCTTTCTGTGGCTGGAGTCCAGGAGCCTCTGAAGCCCCTTCTGAGGCTGGTGGCTTAGGAGCCTCCAAGGCTGACGCCCCTCTGAGGCTGAGGCCGCTTCTGAGGTTGGAGGCCCAGGTGGCTCTGCGGGCGCTGGTGCAAGTCTTGGGGTCCAAAGGCCAAAGAGGCCAAAATCTGATGCTCAGGGTAGCTGCAGAGTGACTTCCTTGAAACAGCCAAATGAGGGTTTGTTTCTGTTGTGCCCAGAACACTCAGAGCAGAGTCCTCAGGGGACTGACGCAGGCCCCTTTCTCATGCACTGGCTGCAACCCCAGGGCCTTGCCACAGCTGCAGCAGATCTCAGGAGCCCTGCCTGGGGGCTCCTCCCCCATGTTCAGGTCTCCCGGCACCTTCCAAAGAGCAGCCTTTTCCACATCAGCCTTGAAAAGGGATGGAAGTAGGGAGAGAGCTGGCCACAGGCAGGTGGGGGACTCCGGGAGGTGGGTGCCCTGTCCCCTCCTTATGGTGTCCAGCTGGGCATCAGAGCTCAGGACACACACTAAACAGGGCCTTTCACTGTGCCCAAGGCATACCCCAAACCTGACTGTAAGCGATATACAGCCAGCGCAGGGACAGTGGCCTTTCAGACCACACAATAGGAAATAGCGCCTGCTCTCCAGCCCCCGGGCAGGTCTACCAGCTCTGACAACAGGGGTGGTCTTGCCTTGTCCCCCAGTGGATGGAATGGCCTCCAAGAGAGTAGGGCCTTTGTCTGCTACTGACAACCCGAGCCCATACCCAGTGGAAGGGATTTCACAGAAGAATCGTCCTTTCATCTGTTTAGAATTTGGAATCCAATAAGAAACAAGGCGTCAGATGACACTCAAGTGTCACCTCTGCTCCTCACGGGTCCTGAGCCGAAGCAGCTCAGCTTCCTGAGGTGCATGGAGCCCTGCACCCGGAACACTCGCTGCCGGCAGAAGGAGGGGGGTGTGCAGGCCCTGAGCCCCAGAGGCCAGCCGCCTGGGCAGAGCCCACTGCCAGCAGGGCTGGACCCTGGCTCCCACCCCACCAGGCTGGTCCCTCCTCTACCTAGAGAGGCCCAGGACCAGAGAGAAAGCGCTTCCCTCCTGCAGGTGTGGTAGAGGGCAGCTTCCCCAGTGCAAAGCAGGGCCCGTGGACTTCAATGTCCCCAGCTTCCTGGGGCCCATTCTGCCTCAGAGAACCTTTGACTGCAGCTGGCCAAGGGGAGGGGGCAGTGGATGGAACCTGGCTCTGTGATGAGGCACGGCTGCTTGGGGGTCCTCTTCTGCCAGCCTTGCCGTACCTCCACGCAGAGGGGACAGTAGAGCAGAGGGGCCCGAGGCAGGAGGCCACAGGATGCCGAGGCCACAGGAGTGCTCCCAGGGAGAGGCAGATGAGCCCCCAGCCCTGCCCACACCCCAGGGCTGCTGGTGTCTGCTCTCCTGCCCACAGAGGACGTGGGCGGCAGGACCGTGGCTGCCTTTCAGGACTCCCCTTCAAGCCGACACTGAGGTAGGTACACGTCTTCCTATTTCAGAGATGGAAAGATCCCAGCGTCCACTTGTAAGAGGGCCAGGACAGCAGTGCAGCCTGAGCCAACTCCGTGGGGTAATGGGCTAGCGGGTGGGCACAAGCCGAGGCCCCTGTGGTCGCTGTGTACAGCAACATCTCCTGGAAAAGGCTGAGCTGAGGCTGCTACCCGTGGTGGACACCAGGGGTGGCCGTCCACCTGGTCTGCGTGCAGGTGGTCCCAGTGGGCGCCCGAGTGCTTCGGGAGGTGGAGGCTCCTCTAGCTGGGAATACTATGAGGTACCCTCCCTCCCTCCATCTTTCCCTCGTCCACCCATGTCCTGCCCCACGCTGTCCCCATGCCCAGATGCCCGCAGGTGGGCTGACTCTCCCAGAAAGAGTCTCAAGATTTCCTGCAAAGAAGCCACCGGCTGAGGAGGCCACTAAGAGCAAGCAGACGGGGCGGGTGTCCCTCCTGTCCCCAGGGCCACTGTTCCTCAGCTGCAGTGCAGGGGGACGCAGAACGACAGCACCAGCGGCTCTCCCAAGAGCAATCTGGAAACCCCGCAGGTTGGAGAGGCGCTTGCCACATCGTGCCTTTACTAAGAAGGCGGCTTGCGGCCAGGGAAGGCCGTGAGGTCTTAGTGGACACCACGGGCTCCGATGTGCGTCCCTGGCTTGAGTGGCCACTGCTGCCCAGGAGCTCTGCCTTTGCAGGCCTCCTGGGCCCAGTGCTGGCCCGAGGAGGGGCTGCAGGGGGAGTTGGTGTACAGATAGAGGCGGCCACAGTCAGGGCCAGGCAGACCGCTCACTTTCCACCACAGGACAGGAGCGGCATAGGACCAGGCCACGGCTGCGGCTGGAGCTAGAATGTTCCCAGAGTGCTGCGTTCGGGGTGTGGATGGACTCTGGGAAGTCGGCCCGCGCTCCTTGGTCATGAGGTTTTCTTCGGGGGAGACCAAGGTCCCTTCCCCGCTGCTCTGTCATGAGGGTGTCCTCGAGGGGGACCGAGGCCCCTTTCTCCCTGCTCCCACCCTGCTCCAAGGTGAGTGGGCCTGGCTCTGCCAGGTCCCCCATTGACCAGCCGCCTCGCTGGGCCACGCCTAGACGGAGGCCTCCTGAGCTGGAGTCCGAGCAGCCCTGGCCTTTGTGAGCCAGTTGTCCTGGGTGGGCTTTGGGGTGGTGAGCTGACCCACCCATTCCTCAGGACAGCAGAGGCTTCTGCAGCCTTGGGATGCCCACAGAAGCCACCAAAGAGGTCTGGGTCACCCAAGCCGTCCAGTGACTCGCCAGGGACTCCTTCCAGGAGCCCACCACTGGCTGCCCTCTGGTTCTGGGGGCTCCCAGAGCCAGTCACAGGGGCTCCCTGATGACACACTGCGTGCTGTGAGCCACCCACACGGAGCACCCAGGCCGGCCCCCCGCCTGCAGAGACTGTGCAGTCCTGCTCTCGCCACCCAGGCAGGGGCTCCAGGTTTGTTTGTGGGTCAGAGTGGCAGGTCACTGCCCAATGTCCAGCCAGAGCTTCAGAGCCAGCATCAGTGTTGTGCCTGTGGGGTCACCCAGGTGCTCCAACCCTGCCGTACACCCTGTCCCCAGGCTGGCGGAGACGCCCACGTGGTACGTTTCCAAATGCTATGTTTATTTTACTGCCTCTGTGCTCAGTGTGGGACAGACATAGACGCCTAGGTCCTGTGACTAGGTCCCTGCCTTCCAATGCAGCGGCCAAGTGGTGTGGGCTGAGAATCGCCACCCCACGGAGAGAGGGCAGAGAGCCAGATGGTCCTGCAGCCCCGCAGAGCGCTCTTGAAGGTCCAGATGGCTGCAGACGAGGTCTCCAATCTTCAGCTCTCCCCCCAGCACCAGTTGTCCTTGTCAAGGGAGCACCAGCCTCTGTTGATCACCACGTGGGGCCTGAGCCGCTGCTCCTCCTCCAGCGGCCACCTCATCTGCCTCTGGTGCTGCGGCTTCTGCAGCCTGTGGGCAGAGAGGGCATCACTACGCCAAGGCCGCAATCCCCTTCCTCCAGCAAAGGACCCAGCCTCTGCCCACGCCTGAGGGGGACTGCACGGTCCCCACAGAACACGGGTCAGTCCCTCCAGGCAAAGGAGCCCCCGGACACATCAGAGGCCACACTGGGCTCCCCTCCTGTTCACTGTCACCAGCCCTTCCTGAGGATCTCCGTGCCAGGCCTTGTCATGGGTTTGGAGGAACAGCGATGGGCAGGGCAGTCCCCACCCTCACCCCGCACATCCCAAGAGAGAAGCAGAAGGGGAACAGGCTCACGGAAGGTGACCAGCAGAAACCAGGTCTGCTTCTCCACCACGTCCACCTCACGCAGCCCCAGAGGCTGCCGGGCCTCCTGGTGGCTGGTGCCACCCTGTGCCTACGGTTCCAGCATTGGCTCAAGCAGCCCCTGGAGCAGATGCCCAAGGCCCTTGGCCATCCTGCCTCCCTACCCCGTCCTGGGCCAGGGTTGGTCACACGACCACTCCCGAGTTCCTGCTGGCCACACCCGTGCCAAGCCTGAACCTATGAACTCTCTGTGGCGGGGTCTGACCGAGACATCTGCCGTCGGCCCAGGACACCACGGCCACCCTGTGGGGTGGCGTCATTGGTGCTGCAGGCCCTTCTGCAGCCTGCTCAGGTCATAGCCACGCGTACCACCAGGATGAAGCCCTGAAACACGGAGACCACGTCTCTGGACCATGCCCTTCATGGGAAGGAGACCACGTTCTTCAAGAATGGGGCCCACGGCCCCTGGGAACCTGTCAGCGTGCCCCCAGCTGTACAGCACAGCAGTGTGGGGCAGCCTGGCTGTCACCGGCGCAGCCCTCTGGGACGGGGCCACCTCTGCGTCTGTCCTGTTTTGCGTCCTGCCCAAGCTCCTGTGTCACACACCTTCACATCATAGATGCAGAGATGCTGGAGGCCTTCCTGAGTCCTAATGGTCAGATTTGGGACAATCTGGACTGAGGCTCTCCCTGACCATCGGCTTGTCTTCCACCATCTCCTCAACCGCAGCTTTCACCACTGTTCCTCCTCTCCACCTGCAGGAGCCTCTGCCCTCGACTCAGCCAGGAAAGCTCCCAGCTCCACGTTCGCTGTGCACTCGAGGCTGTGGTGAGCACTGTGACCTGCGTGAGCCTCCCCAAATCCACCGCTCCTGTATCTCCCTCCCTCCATGGCACTGACCATCTGCTGTGATCCCGAAACTTAGCTTCTAATTTAATCCTTAATACACATAGAACTGCCCGCGTCCCTCTTCCCAGTGCTGTTCCGTGGCCATCAGTACACCTGTGTGGTTGCTTCTGCAGAACCCACACGCTCCCAGCCCCTCTCCTCGCACCCTGAGACCAGGGGTGCCCCTCCTGGAGAGCACACCAGTGTCCCAGCCCACTCAGTGCAAGGTCCTCAGGGTGCCCCTGCTGAGCGCGGCTGCTGCGCAGTGGTGCCCAGGCCGAGGCTTGCTTTCAGCTGCCGAGGCAACACCTGCCGTGCCGTTGCTGGTCCTGGCGCCACCCTGTTGATTTCTGAGCTTGGGTATCTGCAGAGTCTCTCCTCACCCTCCCCAGCCCACCTGAAAGCAAGTTCCTGAGACGAGACGCTGTGCCTCCATCTCCTCGACCCTGTGCCCCAGGGTCCAGCGTGGAGCCTGGGACACAGCCAGCACCCACAGTGGGGACAGAGCTGGCTGCCGAGCCACCCTCGACTGTCCCCAGCAGCTGTTTCTCACCAGCTAGCCTGCCTGCCAGAGACGCAGGCCTGTGCCCCAGCACACCCTCCAGGTGCTGCACGTGGGCCGGGCCAGGCGGAGCACAGCCAGGGCCCCTGAGGGGTCGAAGTCACTGCACAGCAGGTCCAGGCTGGTCAGGTGCGGGTTGCAGGACAGGGCCGAGGACAGCACCTCCAGCGATGAGTGGTCAGTCTGCACGCCTCCAGCCTGCCACAGCAGGTGGCCAAGAAACAACCCAGGATCAGTGCTGGGTCCTGCACCTCAATGTCAAGTAGCAGTGGGGTCTGCACCCCGTCTCTGGGCTGGGCAGGTCCAGGACCGACCTGAAGTTTCCCATTGCAGGCATGTCCCCAGGCAACACTCCTGCCCCTGAGCTCCCCTCAGGGCCGCTGGATGACTCAAATCACAGTTTGGGAAGAATGGCAGGAGGCGGAGAGCTGTAAGGGGAGCAGGACAGGAGCCAGGAGGCCGCGCACACCCTGCACAGGAGGACCTGCGGGGCACCTGGAGAGCGCACGGCCAGAGCTCAGCTGCAGGCAGTGGGAGGGCCAGGCTGGACCGGGCGGTCTCCCCAGGCTTTGAGGCCTGACAGTGGGGAGGCCGGAGAGCTGTGGCCTGAGGAGTTCAGAGGCTCCACAGGCACGCGGCAGCGAGGCCCCTGCAGGTGGTGGGGAGGGCTGTGTGCTCACTTCAGATTTGGGGTTCTAAACTCACGCGATAGTGTGGCTGGGCCCAGGGTCAGGTCTTGGGTTTGGGTTCTGGAACAGTTACGAGGACAGAAAATGCCGTTAGGGAGGCTGAGCACAGAGGCACGGGGTGGGGACAGCGGCAGCAGGCGCTTAGGCCGGACTGTGGGGTCTCTGCCGTGGGCAGTCTGCAGAAGGGAGGCAGAGGTGCAGACCCCGAGGCTCCCTGGTGGCACGTCCCACGCGTTCCTCGCAAGGGGTGCCACGGGGCGGGGGCCGTGTGGTTTAAGTCCCAGGAAGGTCAAGGTAGGCCCAGAGGATCATGGGAAGGGAGTTGGTTGGAATGAATGTCACTGGAAGGGAAGACAAGAGCTGGAAATCTGATGCCGGGAAGGTAGGAGGGGACGTCCGTGACCCCCAAGTGCCCCTGCCCCCAGCCCGCCTGTGCCTGTCACTTCAGAGCCTATGGATCCTGGGTCTTGGGGGGCGGGTGTGGGAGCATATCAGGTGGAGGCCACAGCCCAGAGGAGACCAATAAAGATGACAGGACGTGGGACCAAAGGTGGCCCTGGAGAGGACCACGTGGTGGGGGATCCTGGAGAGGACCACGTGGGGCGGGGGTCCTGAGAGGGCCACGTGGGGCGGGGGTCCTGAGAGGGCCACGTGGGGCGGGGGTCCTGAGAGGGCCACGTGGTGGGGGGGGTCCTGAGAGGGCCACGTGGGGCGGGGGTCCTGAGAGGGCCACGTGGTGGGGAGTCCTGGAGAGGGCCACGTGGGGCAGGGGGTCCTGAGAGGGCCATGTGGGGCAGGGAGTCCTGGAGAGGGCCACGTGGGGCGGGGGTCCTGGAGAGGGCCACGTGGGGCGGGGGTCCTGGAGAGGGCCACGTGGTGGGGGGGTCCTGAGAGGGCCACGTGGTGGGGGGATCCTGAGAAGGCCACGTGGTGGGGGGGGTCCTGAGAGGACCACGTGGTGGGGAGTCCTGGAGAGGGCCACGTGGGGCAGGGGGTCCTGAGAGGGCCATGTGGGGCAGGGAGTCCTGGAGAGGGCCACGTGGGGCGGGGGTCCTGGAGAGGGCCACGTGGGGCGGGGGTCCTGGAGAGGGCCACGTGGGGCGGGGGGTCCTGGAGAGGGCCACGTGGTGGGGGGGTCCTGAGAGGGCCACGTGGGGCGGGGGGGTCCTGGAGAGGGCCACGTGGTGGGGGGGGTCCTGGAGAGGGCCACGTGGGGCGGGGGTCCTGAGAGGACCACGTGGTGGGGGGGGTCCTGGAGAGGGCCACGTGGGGCGGGGGTCCTGGAGAGGGCCACGTGGGGCGGGGGTCCTGAGAGGACCATGTGGTGGTGGGGGTCCTGGAGAGGACCACGTGGTGGTGGGGGTCCTGGAGAGGACCACGTGGTGGTGGGGGTCCTGGAGAGGGCCACATGGTGGTGGGGGTCCTGGAGAGGACCACGTGGTGGGGGGGGTCCTGGAGAGGACCACGTGGTGGGGGGGGTCCTGGAGAGGACCACGTGGTGGTGGGGGTCCTGGAGAAGGCCACGTGGTGGTGGGGGTCCTGGAGAGGGCCATGTGGGGCGGGGGTCCTGAGAGGATCACGTGGTGGGGGGGGTCCTGGAGAGGGCCACGTGGTGGGGGGGTCCTGGAGAGGGCCACGTGGGGCGGGGGTCCTGGAGAGGGCCATGTGGGGCGGGGGTCCTGAGAGGACCACGTGGTGGGGGGGGTCCTGGAGAGGGCCACGTGGGGCGGGGGTCCTGAGAGGGCCACGTGGTGGTGGGGAGTCCTGGAGAGGGCCACGTGGGGCGGGGGTCCTGAGAGGGCCACGTGGGGCAGGGAGTCCTGGAGAGGGCCACGTGGGGCGGGGGTCCTGAGAGGACCACGTGGTGGTGAGGTCCTGGAGAGGGCCACGTAGGGTGCCAGGGTGGCCTTGAGAGGGCCATGTGGGGTGGGCTGAGGTCCTGGAGAGGGCCACGTGGGGCGGGGTCCTGAGAGGGCCACGTGGTGATGGGTCCTAGAAAGGGCCACATGGGCCAGGCAGGGGTCCTGGGGAGGGCCTCGTGGGGCGGGCGGGGCTCCTGGGGAGGGCCACGTGGGGTGGGCTAGTGTCCTGGGGAGGGCCACGTGGGGCATGCGGGGGTCCTGGGGAGGGCCACGTGGGGCGGGCGGGGCTCCTGGGGAGGGCCACGTGGGGCGGGCGGGGGTCCGGGGAGGGCCACGTGGGGCATGCAGGGGTCCTGGGGAGGGCCACGTGGGGCATGCAGGGGTCCTGGGGAGGGCCACGTGGGGCATGCGGGGGTCCTGGGGAGGGCCACGTGGGGTGGGCTAGTGTCCTGGGGAGGGCCACTCAGCCTGCAATGCTGGTGTCCAGGTGGAGCCCAGGGAGTAGAGCAGAGCCCCTGGGCAGCTCACAGGCTGGGTGGCCACGTCCCCTCCTGGTTCTCCAGCTTCCTTGGCACATGGGGATGGCCCTGGGCCTGTCCCTTCCAGGCCCTGACAGCACAGCCACCTCTCCTGCATATCACCAACTGATGGGATCCACACACGTGACCTTGTCTTTGGTCCCTCTCACGTGGCGTGTTTCCAAGGTTTCCGTGGGCTGTGGCAGGTCCCAACATGGCTGAGCTGGGTCCCATGCACGATCCAGCAGAGTCCTAAAGAGCCCCATGACTGACGCCCTCTGGACTTGGGAGCCCCTGGGGAGACTGCTGGACAGCCACACCAGGTCCACCAGCCCCACCCACTGCCCGGCACCACGGGCCGCCTGGGAACCCCAGGGCTTTATCCGAAGACCCCTTCCCTGACAGTGGGGAGGCCCTGCTGCCCCTCATCTCATCCACAGGACAGGCTGGACTTGAAGGCCAGGCCTGTCCGGCTGCACCTGTCCACCTGAGCACCTCTTCCTCCACACCTGGGCCCCCCGCTCCCGCCAGTGCCCCACTCCAAGGCCATCCCAGGAGCTCGCCCATCTCCTCAGCGAGCTGCCTGGCTGCCGCAGTCCCTCACACAGCACTGTCACTCCACTGTGCCCAGGACGTTGCTGGCAAGGTCCAAGCTCTGGAGTTGTGTGTGGAGGTCCCGCAGGACAGGTTCTTGCAGCAGGCCATGGTGAGCAGGCAACCAAGCTGCAGAGAGCAGAGGTGGCCATCTTAGGGACAGTGCCAAGGCGGGCTTAGAGACCCGGTGGGCTTCACTCACTCCCTGTGGCTGGGGGCCATCTTTGGAAAAGGAAGTGAGCCTGTCAGAGCTTGGCTCTCCTGGAGGGGCCTGGCTCCTGGGGTCCCCAGCAGCGGGGTGGAGCCGCTGAGGAAGGACGGCAGGCGCATCTGAGTAGCGATGATGGGACGGTCTGCACTGCACAGGCTGGGCGCCCTGAACCCCAATGCTCCAAGATCAAACCCAGCTCTTACAGATGCCACTAATGGCCCACCCACCCCTGCTTGTGGGACAGGTCAGCCAACCCAGGTTCCCTGCAGACCACACGAAGCCACCTTCAGGCCCCGGGGTACGGTGTACGTGAAAGAAGTGACTTGTGTGTCCACTTGGGTCCCCGCCGCCATGTCTCCATCTACGCACATTTCAAACTGTGGGGTAAACCCAAAGTCCAGGACACTCCTGGCTCAGGCACCTTGGACAAGGGACATTTGACTTGCATCTTCAGCTTGGAAACCACAGTAAAGTGACCCCCAGGTCAGAACGGGGAGGGCCTGAGCTATGGGGGCTCACATCTGAGGGCTAGGGTGGAGGCTGTGCCTTACAATGACACTGAGGGCCCCTAATCCCCAGCAGTTAGTGCAAAATCCCCGAGTCTCCAGTCGACTGAGGGTGAAGTTCTATCCCATGCAGAAGTAGGGCTCAGGGGGCTGGTTGACACCAGTGGGGATCTGTTCTGAGGGCACCCACAGGCTAGTAAGACAATCTCTCCAACTCCACTCACTAGTGGGAGGGCAGAGATTTCAAAATGGACCTGCTCTTTGGTCTACCAATTCTGTCTTTGTTCCTGAGAGACAATGCTATTAAGTGCTCATGACTGAGACACGGGACCTAAGGGAAGTGCCCACCTGTAGGGGATTTTAAAGGCCACATCCACCATTGAGTGGAGGACTGTGTCATGCTTTCCCACACCCTATCTAGGGTGGAGAGTGGGACAAGCAGGGTTTGATGTTCTAGCGCCTGCAGGCTGCGATGGTGGTGCCCTCTGAGGTCTGACAGAGGAGTGCGTTAGTCTGACGGCCAGGACCTGCAGCTCAGGGCATCTGCCCTCACACTCTCTGCACCCAAACATCTGCTTGCCATGGGAGAGAGGAGCTCCTGTGGACCCCAGGAGCCCCAGCCCACCTGCAGTGCGCTCCAGCAGGGTCCTACAGGACCTGCAAGAAGCTTCACCCATGTCCTCCACGGGGTTCCTGCTGAGGCTCAGGAGTGTCACCACAGGTTGTTCACGAGGGCCAATGAGAGGAAGCCGCAGCCCGCCACGTCCAAGCCACATGGTCCAGTCTGTGGGACCCCAGGGCAGGCAGGGAGGGTGGGGCCCGCTCCCCTTGGGAAGGGCCGCGCCTGGTCAGGAGGGCTGCGGAGCTGTGAGGATGGACGGGCAGGGGCACTGGGCATGTGGGGCGCCAGATTCTTCTCTTTACCTTTCCTTGGACCCTTCCCGTGGCTGCCATTCGCGAGGGGCCACAACTTAGTTGCCTAGGACTCAAACCCACTCCCTTATGGTGCTGGACGTCCACTCAGCACGGGGGCCCCCTGAGCTGGGGCTGAGCGGGAAGCAGGGCCGTGTCATCCGCAGGGTCCAGGGAGGAGCCGCTGCCCGCCATGGCTGGTGACGCATCCCTAGGACGTCCACCGGTGCTTCACTGCACCCTCCTTGTAAAGGCCCCAATGGCCCCTGGCCAGCCCCGTAGTCCATCCAGGTGTCTAGATCCTGAACCTCAGCCACGAAGTCCCTTTCGCCACGTGAGGCGGCCCATTCTCAGGCCCAGGGATAAGGCGTGGACAGCTGGGTGGGCACCCCTCCAGCCGCCAGGCCCAGCACCGCCGTGCAGCCGGGAGCCTCAGGGTTGAAGGCCACTGTACTTGAGGTCCTGTGCTTTGCTCCCCGTGGGGCTAGGGACTGAACCCAGGCCTGGGCCACCACTGAGCCCCATCCCCAGCCATTGTCGTTTCGGGTACTTTGACACAGGGTCTCCCTAAGTTGCTGAGGCATCTGTGGGGTCCCGGGACCAGTCCCCATCCTGCAGATCCCGGGGGCTTGTCTCAGGTCCCTTGGTGGCGGCATCCCCCACCCCACCCCAGCTCTGCACTCTGGGAGGAAGCCGCGTGGCCACCCTCGGGCAGCAGGCAGACTCACATCGCCTCCCGAGGGTACAGACCAGCAGCCGGAGGGGGCCCGGCAGGCTCAGCCCTCGCCCCCAGCTGGTTTTGGGGCAGGCACAGGTGCATCAGGCCGCGGCTGCTGACGAGGGCGGAGGCCATGAGGCCACAGGTGTCCAGCCTGCAGGACCTGTGCGGGACGAGGTGAGGGGTCCACCCCTGGAGCACCTCCCCCATCCCGCGAGGTTTTCCCGTCCCTGTCCCCAGCACTGAGAGCCTGTGGGAACCCTCCCACGGCCGCCTGGCTTCGGCTGTTGGAAGAAGCTCTGCACCTGGAAGCCAGGGCCCACCAGAGCCCACGGCCGCTCTCCAGGCCTGTGGCTATGCGAGCGCCGTCCGTGTGCCGTGGGCCTGGCCCAGGGGCCCTCGGAGGACCACAGAGCTCTTCCTGTGAGGACGCCGCCTGGCGGCTTGGCCAGGGAGGAGGGCCCTCTGTCCTCTGGCCCCGAGAGGGTGATTCGTGCCGCCGTTCTCGACCGTGGCTGGGACTCTGGAGCTGGGTGACGCACTCCAGCGACAGCCAGGGCACAGCCTGGAGACCAGCCAGGCGTAGTGGCCCAGCTGCGGGCACACAGCTCTCCCTGCCCACCAGCGGCTCAGGGCAGGGTGCCCCGCAGGACTGCTAGACCACACCTGTCCCCCCCGTTCCCCTGGGCAGGCAGGGGAGTCCCACCGGGATCGTGGCATGCTCTGCGGGACCTGCCTCCTGTCTACCCAGTCGGTGCCAGAACCGGGTGCTCGGGGAGTCTGCCTCAGTCACTGGGGCCAGTGCCCCAGCCGTGGAAGTCACCGCCTCCCGCTCTGCTTGGCTTCAAGGGTACACGGGGTCGCTTGCCCAGGGCAGATTCCTGCTGCTGCCCCCACAGACTCAGAAGCGTGACCCGCTGGTCCCCCTGACTGGGCCACCCTCCCATCTGTTCCCACTTGGGTTGGAGGGGAGCCATCGCGCCAGCTCCGTCAGCGTGCACTGTGGGGTCCCCAGGGCTGTGCAGAGCGGCTCGAGGCCCTCGTCCATCCCGGGGTCCCTGCCAGGCTGAGGGGTTTGAGGCTGGTGGCTGTTGCAAGCATCTGGGAGATGGGTGGGTAGCAGGCGGGGTCACCCCGTGGGAGTCCAGCCTGCAGAGATGGGCGGCGTGATGTCCGGCTCTCGCTCACCTTGGACGCTGCTCCTGCCCCTGCGCTGCCCGGCCCAGGTCTCACTCGTCTTACTTCTTCAGAACAAGCTGGACGCACTGCCCGCCTCACCCACTGAGCTCCCCACACCCGGGGGCGTCCCTGTAGGCCACCTTCCTGCTGAGAACGTCACCTCTGAGAGGCAGAGGCCGGCTCACCTGGCTCCCTGCTGCACCCAGCAGCCACAGGACTGTGTGGCCCACAGACAGCCCCCAGCATCTGCCAGAAGGCCCAACCCAGGACCCCGGGCCGAGTCTGACGGCAGGAAGTGCATCTAGCCTGTGGCTTGGCGTTCCATGCCAGGTCCACCGGGCACTCAAGCACCCGCCTGGCAGGCAGCTGAACGTCCTTGGAACCGCCCAGCTCACCCTCTGGAAACCGGGGATGGTGCCCGCCCCCTGAGCACGTGAGATGTGCGACCGACGCCAGCCATGGCCACCTGCTCATCACGCGTGGAGCGGGACCACACTGTGCAGCCCGCCTCGCAGCAGACCTGTGGCTCGCAAGAGCCAGCGAAGGTGGTGACGGAGCTCTCCGACCCCTCCGCAGCCCCTCTGTGCCCCCGGAGGGTTGGTGTCAGCCCAGTCCTGGGTACCAAATGCCCCAGCTGCAAAAGGGTGTGATGCTCGCAGAGACCAGGTGGTCCCCCAAGGACTGTCACCTGGAGGTGGCATGACACCCAACACAGCACAAATGCCATCCGGGGCTGTTGTGCCGTGTTCCCTGGAACAGCGACGAGAGAGGGCAGGGGATATAGCGTCGAGGGAAACGGAGGTGTCCTGCCTGTTGGAGCCACCAAGAACAAGCCCAGTGTGCCTCCGGGGAGCTGCCGTCCCCGCTCTAGGCTCTGAACAGCCCACCTCCTTCCTGCCTGGCAAGGTCCGCCGTTTTCCCTTTGAACCCAAGGCCCCACCAGTGGAGGGGGGCATGGGGGGCTGAGAGTTGGCAGCCGCCTCCCCCAGGGAGCCACACACCGGGGGCCCTTCTCACCCTGAGGACGTCTCTGGCCAGCACACTGCTGCACTGTGAAGGTGCAGTACCCGAGTCGCGGGCCCAAGCCCACACGGCAGTGGCACAACACCTGGTCTCTCCTGGCCACTGGGCATCAGGCTGCCCGTTGCAGAGGCCATGGGTGCAGCATCTTTGACCAAGCTACCCTGACCGACTCACAAGCTACAGTCATTGCCAGAAGCTGGACACCCCAAGACGCCTCTGGTCAGGGAAACCTTAAGTTGACCACGGCATGGCCTGGCCACCTGCTGGCACTGAGCTACAGAGGAGCCCACCTGAGGGCCATGCTGGGAGGAAGCTGTGGTCTCAGGCCATGACTCCATGGTCCTATCTTACTGCAGCACCAACCCCAGAAGTAGACGGAGAGCACCAGGGGCCACCGGGCTCAGGGAGGCATGAGACCAGCGGGCGGCAGTGCCAGGCGGCGTCCTGAGTGCAGGACGGCAGGGGTCCGGGCCGAGGAGGCTACAGGAGGGACTCGTGTGTGCCAGGGCCTCCTGGTGTTAATGGCTGTGGTGTGGTCACGTAGGCTGTGACCACTGGAGAAGGGCAGCGACCTCCTGCGACGGCCGTTTTCACCCTTGTGAAGCCTGCAGGTTGTCACTGCTGTGTCTGCAGCAGAGCCTGCTGTCATTGTGGTCATGCAGGTCGCTGCCAGCTAGCTTTCATGGTGCCACTGTGGGCACCAAGACCTGCTTGGGGGGAGTTGCCCGCAGCACCACCCATCCCAGCCTCCCCGTCTTCCCAACTCTGCTTTTGAAACTTTCTGTAATTATTTCAGAATCAAAAAGCAGAAGGACCAACGTGGAGCCAAGGCTCAGCTCAGAGCCCCCAGCAGGAGCTGGGCTGCCGCAGGCCCCACAGGCCCCTCACCTCCGCCTCCCACAGAGCCGCCAGGTCCAGCCGTCTGATGAGGAGTGCCCTCCGCACCTTTAAATCTGCAGAGCAGAGGGGACAGACACTGACGTGGCCTTGCCTCCTGGGTTTGCCTCCTCCCCTTCTCCTGTGTCGGCTCTCAAGTCGCCATTTAATTTTAAGACATACAGGAGCACAGAGAGAGCCCGGGGTCCAGGAGGAGAGGACCAGCATCCAACAGTGCTGGCTGGGGGCAGAGTGTGCAGGACAGATGCAGCCTGCTGAGCGCAGGGTGCAGCAGGGAAAGCAGCTCAGCCACGGGAGGCCAGTGTGGGCCACGGGGATTAGAAGTCATTAGGATTAGTGTCACAGCAGGAGCATTCAGGGGACACTGGGGATGTGTGCTGGGGGATCAGCTGCTCACCACCGCTGGGCACCATGGTGCTCACGGGACACTGCTGCGGGGGAGGCCCAGGCTCCCGGGGAAGTCCAGGCTGCGGGGTGTCAGGAGGAGGGATCACCCCTGATTCTGGAATCAAACTCCTCAGCCTGGCTCACAGAGGGAGGGATGGGGCGGAGAGGGAGGTGAGCAACCGCGACCTTGATGGCCCTCATCCTGGTGCCGCCTCCTGCTGACTCCCCCCACTCTCCCTCCCAACCGACTCCTACTCACCCTTCAAGAGCCAGAAGAAGGGAACTGGCTTCAGCAATCTGGTGGCACGGTTTCCAGTCACTCCCGCCACCTTCCACAGCACGCATCCCCTCAGCACACTGGGGTCACTGCTGGGCCTTCCCTCGGGGTCGCGGGAGACCATGACAGTCCTGGGAAGAGACGCTCTTGTACCCGGGCTGGGCAGCCTTACATCAGGCCGGCCACTTCAGCTGGACGCAGTGTCGTCATGGCCCATTTATTCAGGACGCTGCTTCCCAGGTTGACCTGCTGCAAGTTCCGGTGAGTTCCCAGGACTCGTCCACGGGGGTTTCTACAGCAGCCTGTCAGAGACACAGATGTGAGGGACGGACCTGGACACCAGCAGCCCTGGGACAATGGGCAGCCAGACCGCAGGTTACGGCAAGAGGGCCCTTCACACCCACCTTGTGCACTGCGGACAGGCTCCCCCAGACGCTTCCTGGGCATTTCCACGCCTGTCGGGGAGCAGGAGGGTGGGTAGGAGCTGCCACGTGCGCTCAAACCACATTCCTGCTCAAGTTCTAGGTCCCCCAATAGATGCTGCAGCCACCGTGGAAACAGCGTGGCCATCCCACAAGAAATAGAGACCACCAGGGCACGACACAGCCATCTCACTTCTGTACACACACCCCGGAGATCTGAAGTCAGGACCCGGAAGAGCTATTTGCACCACAGCCCGGTCCTGGGAGCAACCTGATGTCCATCAGCTGATAAATGGAGAAAGATGGGGTCTCTACACACAATGGGGTTTTATTCTGCCTTAAAAAAGAAGTTTCCATTTCCAACAACAGCATCCAGAGGATATTAAGCTAAGTGGAGCAAGCCGGTCACAGAAGGACAACCACCATGTGACTTCTGAGGTGGGGGCCCGGGTTGTGAACTCGGAATCAGCTAGAGTCAGGGCGGCCAGGGCCTCTGAAGGAGGGTGATGGAGTCACAGTTCCGGGTCCGAGACTCGGTCCCAGAGACCCGCTGCACAGCCAGCATCAGCGATATCGATTCTCTTGTGAAACAGTGGCCACCTCTCATGGTGGCCACCTCACCACGGGGAGGACAGGTGTGCACCATTTTGCAGTGCACATCTGTGCTCACAGGATACACTAACAGTGAAGGGGGCTTGCAGCATATGTCCACAGCGAGGTCTTGGTAAGGCATGAAAAGCTCAGTGCGGTCACTGATGGACGCAGCTGAGCACAGGACAGGTGCTGGAGGCTGTGCACCCATCTCATGACAGGGCTGCCTGAGGCTCAGGGGCAGGGAGGGACAGGCTCGGTTTGCCTCCACTTGCAGTGTGAGGTGGAAGGACTGTGTGGAAATGTGTTTTCAGAAAGCCTTTGTCAGGAGAGAAGAAAAGAGCCCCCTAGACCCCAAGAACTGTCAGGAAGGCGGTCAGTGTGGCCAGCGCCTTCCCAAGTCACCTGAGAGGCGGCCATGTGTAACCCGCGCTCCTGCTTGTCATTCACCAGTGACAAATTCCATCTCAGGGATTCCCAAGTGTTCTGAGATGGGATAGTTTATTGGGTTTTGAAAATATCCTTGGAGACAGGGTAGAAGATTTAGTGACAGGGTATTTCAGCCTCTTCTCCAAGGCCACGGAACAAATTAAAGACCGTACCCTGCAGGACACAAGGGAAGGGGCTCAGGGAAGGGACACCTCTGTGCCAGGCCCCGCCGTCCCCCGCACTTGTCCCTGGGAGGGGGCGGGAATCAGGGTGGAGGGGATGGGCTTGCAGCCTGGTTCCCCATGGGTGCTCCGTCACTAATCCACGGAGATCACGCAGGGAGGTGGGTTTTCCTGACTGAAGTCGAAGCAGAAACCTTCCTCTGGCGAAGCCCTGCTCACTCTGCAGAACAGAAAAGAGCCCAGTGTCAGTCACACTGAAAATCTCACCTTCTCCCTTATTTCCTCCAGGCAGATTGCAGAGATCCTGGGATGCTCCAAGGGACAGACGCCCCGTGATGAGCAGAGGTGGCGGGTGAGTGTTCAACACTGGACTCCACCCTCCCAAACCCCAGTTGTTGCTTGGCCAATTTCTGTGACGTCAACTCTCCAACTGGACCACATCCAATCTCAAGCTGCCAGTTAGACACCACTGACCAGCGTTGATGTTGGAAGCCCCAGTACACGGACACACGCGCACACCCACACGTACACACAGGCACACAGAGACCTGGGGTTTGGGGGCGAGAAGCCAATGGATTTGGAGTTATGCTTTAAAGAGAGAAAATGGTAATAATTTCTGTGGCCTGGGTGTCCCACCACTTCTTGTTCCATTTTCACAGCCACCCCGAGGACACCAGGGGTGTCCCCACGACTGGTGAGCAAGACGCTGAACCTCGTCAGCTCTGAGCCAGTGACCAGACGCGGTGCAGGCAGGACCCGAGGCCCAGTGATTCTCTGGGCCCCGCCTGCACCCTACGACACACTGACTCGGATATGACAGGCTCGGGGCCCCTGTGTCCTGCTTCTTCTGTGGATACATGTGTCTCCTGTTTGAGATGCCTCCGTATGCCACTCCCTGGCGTGAACCCCGTCCCCATGTACTGTCCCCTCAATGTGCATCTTGGCAAGACGCTCCAGGGAGTGGGAAGAGAACAGCGCTGGCCATTTAGTCCAACGTACTTGGGTCACTGGATGCACATCCTCAATCCCGCCTCATGCCATTACTGCTACTTGGCAGAGAGAAGATGGTAATTGGAGAGGACAAGAGCCTTGCCCAGGCCTCCAGCTGGACACATGGGGCCAGAACTGAGACGCAGACCCCCAAGGCTCAGGACACACAGCCAAGTCGGTCCACCCATCGACATCGGCCCCCCGCACTCGACACTCTGAATGGCTTGCCAACGTCCGGAGGGAGAGCCACGGGCCCAGCACCCAAGGGTCCCCCACAGAGCGAGGACAGACTGCACACTACGCACCACGTCCTCACAGGAGGAGCACTGGGCACTGGGGTGGGGGCTACAGTTCTAAGTCCACGGGCTCCTTTCTAGAAGCCGGGGCCGATAGCTGCCTGGGATGGCTTTGGTCCTGAGGGTGGGGAAGAGTGATGTGTAAACGGTGTATCCCATTACACTGTTTCCTAATGTGTTCACTAGTGAATCGCATAGTGCAATGGGAATGACGTGTTCCTGACTGTCAATGGCACAGATCAATATACCTTACACCATGGTACAATCCAGGTCTGTATTAACATAACTTATCATTTGTTTCCAAATATGAAGTTCTGTTTGTAAATACAGATCCTTCTCAGGTCGCGGTGGGATGGCATTCTGACTAACCAGTGTGTTAGGGTTCAGATGTGAGGTGTCCCCAGGAGCTCACGGGTGACACAATGCAAGGATTAGAGGAGAAATGATTGGCTTGTGGGAGCCCCAACCCACTCAGTGAATTCACTCAGTGAATTCACCCCCGTGGGGTTAACAGAGTGGTGACTGGGGCCAAGGGCGAGGCTGGAGGAGGTGGCTTCGGGGTC
This sequence comes from Callospermophilus lateralis, assembly GCF_048772815.1. NCBI lineage: Eukaryota > Metazoa > Chordata > Mammalia > Rodentia > Sciuridae > Callospermophilus > Callospermophilus lateralis. The sequence continues at coordinate 1,921,539 of NC_135322.1, forward strand.
CTGCCTTTGGGTAGATGTCTGTGTCTGGAGAGGGGCGTCTCTGCCTCCTGGTCACCCTGACGTGCGGGACTTCCCTCAGCCACTCTCCTCCAGGATGCCCTGCCTCCCCTCGAGCCCCGACGAAGGGAGCTGACCTTCTAGGGACTGAGACCTCTGCCACGTGAGCCCCAAATGGGACTTTTCCTCCTCTGCGGTTGTTCTGTCAGGTGTTCTATCACAGCAGCGAAAAGGCTACGCCACCACGGAGGCTGAAGACGTTGTCAGACACACACACACACACACACACACCTCACCGCCTGACCCACTGAACCCCACAGCTCCACCTTGCTCACCTACGGCCCGGCAAGCACCCAGCACCCAGCTTCCTGGGTAATAGCGGACAGGACGCCTCACATACTGCTGAACTCTGCACTGAGAGGGAGAACCGTGTGCACGGGTGCCTTTTTTACACCACTGTAAAGCCAAGAATTGTAGGTCACCCCCGTCCGCATGAATGTACGTTCTATCTACAAATGTAATGTGTGCGACTTGTGTTTCAGTGCCAAGTCCCTTCATGGGCTCCCACCTCCCACCCGCTGCTGGGAACGGGTTTTACACTCACCCTTCTGTTCCTGCGACACCTGGGCAGGAGCTTCCCTTGCATGTGGCAGCAGTGAGCCTGTACCCAGCAGCTGCCCAGGGGAGCCCACACCAACGACAGGCAGCTCACCTGAGCCTCCGCAGGACTCGCCCAGGCCATCTTATGGCCTCCAACAGGAGATTCACGCCACTAGGGCTGAGAGCGTTGCCAGTGACGTCCAGTTCATGCAGAGTCTGACTGTGGGCAATGACAGAAGCCAGGTCCTCACAGCAGGCTCTGGTCAATTGGCAGGAATCCAGGCTGCAACAGAGAGGATGTGAGGAGCCCTGGGTGGTTCCAGCCAGACTGCCCAGGCTCACTCCGCAGGCCCTGGGCATCCCCCTTCCTCCGTGATACAGTCCTTTCCCCAGCCCTTGGACAGGGACCAGGGCTGAGAACCTCACTCTGAATAGTAACCTGGCACCCTGGAAGCAAGGTTCTGCAGTTCTGGGCCTCCCCTCAGATGCCTGCTAGGTTTCTCTTCCTTTTGCACTGGGTGTCCACCCCAAGGTCGCTCTACCACTGCCCAACATCCCCTTCTACTTGGAGAGAACTTCTCCAGAGTTGCTGAGGCTGGCCTTGAACTTGTGATCCTCCTGCCTCAGGCTCCCTAGCCACTGGGAGGACGGGGGGGACCCAACACACCACCTGGTACACTTCCTGATCTCGTGGAACCCCAAGGCGCTGCTCAGGGCTGCACTGTGTCCCCTCAGAGGGCCCGTGTTGAAACCCCAGCCCAGGTGTGACTGCACTTGGAGACAGTCTTTGTGGAGGCACTGAGGGTGGACCCCAGCGGGCTCTAACTGGTTTCCCTGCAGGAACAGGAAGTCCAGGCGCCCACAGGCCCAGAGGGAAGACTGAGGACAGGGAGGAGGTGGCACCAGCCCTGGGCACCTTGAGCTGGGACTCCCGGCCTCCAGAACCCAGCCACCTGCGCTCAGGGCATCTCCGTCTCTTGGTCTGGGCACTTTGCTGGGGCAGCCTGATGAGCACACGCAGATGCTGTGTCAGAAGCCGGACTAAGCATTAAATGAGACGTGGGCTGCCTCCCTTGGTGTAGACCTGCAGCGCGACCTGCAGTGCGACCTGCAGCCACAGGAATCCCTGAGCACTGGACGGCGGCTCGTCTGTCCCGAGATGCGGCAGAGTGTAAGCCAGGTAATGAGTCTCAGGACAGAAATGTACAGAGCCTCACTAATTCTTGTGTGATCACATATTGGAGCCCAGCACTTGATACACGGGTAAGTAAGCTGTGTTCTTAACTGGTTTGGACCTGACACTGAACCCTCAAGTAGTTAACCACTCAGCCACTTCCCCAGCCCTTCTTATTTAGAGACGGGGTCTCACCCAGTTGCTTAAGGCCTCGCTCACTTGTTGATCAACTCCTGATCCTCGAGCCTCAGCCTCCTGAGCCGCTTGGATGACGACAGTGTGCCACCACGTGATCCAGCTAGTAAACTGATTCAACTTCCCCGCTCAATTTCACCATTGTGTACTGCAACTCCAACATTTCACACAGCATGCAGGGCCGGCACCACACTCTGCGGGAGAAGGTGGATACAAGCGGCCCTCTGCAGAGAGCAGCAACGAACTTGCACTCTTCTGGCCCTTTCGGCTGTCGGCGCCATCTGTTTCTTTACTTCTCTCCTGTTCCCTGCATCTCTGTGGTTTGGCAATTGAGACAATGTTGAGCTGGGCACACTGGCTCACGCCTGTAACCCTAGTGGTTTGGGAGACCAAGGCAGGAAGATCCCAAGTTTGAGGCCAGCCTCGGCTATTTGGCCAGACCCGCGTCAATTTAGAAAGTCCCTGTTCTTGGTCAAGAGCAAGTTTTAGAAGAGGACTGGAGTGTAGTTCCGTGGCTGAGCAGCCCTGGGTTCAGTCCCCGGTACCTCTTGCACAAGTGTGCCTCATCTTTGGCCACTCTTTCTTGCATTAGTTCTAACCCACTGTGCAAAGCATCTGTGAGGTGAACCGGACCCTCATCTCTAGGTGTTCCATTATCTGCTGCTTCCACGGGGTCCCTGTTCCTCAGAGTTGAAAGGTGATCTTTTGTTGAAGCAAAAAACAACGCAACGGTTTGACCCACAAGTCTGAGGTTGGGGGATCTCTCTCTTGTCTTCTTGCCACTGTTCCTTATCTCCTTGGAGCTTAGGTTCTTTTCAGTGGGTTGAATTTATTGACCTTGGAAGATCCATTTGGAGTATGTCAAGGTCACGGCTCATGTCCTCCATCATCGGCCCCCACAGAGGATTATTCCATGGATTTTTACGGGGGTCTGGCTGACACTAGTTTGGGATTCTTGTTTTCTAATCCAGTCTGAAGGATTTGGGGAGAACCTCTCGTGACCTACACTTAGACTACAGCTTAGGTCTATTGCTCTTCCATTTTTACATATTGTGCTGAGGTTTTGGTGGCTTCTGTCAGAGACTGACCGGCAGCGTAACCCACCCCTGCAGGAAGGAGATGGCTGCTTCTCCTGCTCTTTACGATGGCATCTGACGTCCCTGCAGCCAGGACCACGAGGTTCATGCTCAGATTTCCTAGGGGATCAGGTGAACCCCCCCAACTCCGTGGAGCCTGGAATTCTCAGGCAGGCACCTGATCAGGACGCGCTGACCTCCCGCTTCCCGGGATTCTGTCAGGAGGCTCCTGGCTGCATCAGCCTGAATCCCCACACGGATGCTGGGTCCCATCGCCACGTTTCCCCTGGAGGGAGGGCTCTGTTTTCCCTCCTGATGACACAGGTTCACCTTGGGCACACATGCCAGTCATCTAGGCCAATGCGCTGCCACCACAGGGCCCTTCCCTGGGTCACCATCCCTACGCCCCTGAAGCACCTGCCCCAACCTGTGCATCTGAGGCTCACAGGAACATGTCTACCCGAACCTCAGCCCGAGAGCCTTCAGCTCCCTGGGAAAGGCACAGACACTGTCCTTCCTGAGCAGGGGGCCTCCCCAGCCAGGGGCAGGGCCTGGCCACCAGGCCACCCTCCACGCCTACCACAGCGTCTTCAGGCTGCAGGTGGGCTGTCGCAGGGCCTCACACAGCCGCGCCACTCCCTCGTCCATCAGGGGGTTTCTGCTGAGGTCCAGACGGCTCAGGTTTGCGTTGCTCAGGAGAACCTCAGAGAGGTGTGGGCAGAAGTGCTCACTGATCTGGCAGCCGGCCATCCTGGGGGGAAGCAGGGGACAGCAGGTCACGAGGGCCGAGGTCCCAAGGATGGCTCAACTGCACGCTCAAGGTGGTCTTTCTGTGGCCCTGTGTACGAACTCAGTGGGACCCCATCTCCCCTTTGAGTGCTCCTTACCCACGTGAGACAGGCAGGAGGAACCAAACCGACACAGAGCCTCATGAGAAAACCAGGGGTGAGAGGCACAGCTCAGATGCCCAGAATCTGTCAGTTCTAGTTCTGACTCTGCATCTCACCCCGTCCTGGGACAAGCCTTCTGCCCCCTGAGGCTGTTGCCCAGAGCCCGGGTGACGTGCATGGGTGACGTGCATGGGTCATCTCAGGTACCAGATCCTCAGCTTGTCCGGTTCTCGAGAATCCTAGCAGGTTCTAACGGCTTCTTACAAGGAACGCTCTGCCACGTTGGGAGAGCCAGGGGGCACAGGAAAGAACAGAGCAGAGGTGGCAGCGGGGTTTCAACAGGGGCCGCTTCTGCTCCCATTCACAGAGGGGCAGCCCGCAGCCGGGAGGCCCAGTGACTGCTGGAGAGCAGCAGACCCGGGGCTGGACCTCGAGCCGTGGATCCTCAGCTGGTGCCCTGAAGCCCTGCTGCGGTCTCAGCTTGTGGACAGAGCGCAGCAACCCGGGATCCTGCGTGCCCCTTGCCCACCCCAGTCCACTTACACCAGCGTCTGCACGGTGCAGTATGGGTGTCGCAAGGCCGCGCACAGTGTGGACACACCATCAGCCAGCTTGTTATCACTGAGGTCCAGCAGCGTCAGCTTCCTGTTTTTCGCCAGCATCGAGGCCAAGGCCTTGCAATCCGAAGCAGAGAGGCCCGAGTCCTGAAGCCTGCAGGGAAGGGACACCACATGCTCTGGGCTTCCCCGTCTGGACTGGCCCCTGGTGCTGGTCCTGCCAGGGCCTGTCCTTCACGGAGCCTCCTGGGGAATCCCGTCATCACCCCCCAACCCCCGTCCGCACAGCTGGGCCCAGACTCGGTCACTCTGTGCTTACCCCCAAGTTACTTCCCCGACCCCAGGGCAGCCCCACACACGATCCGTGTCCTGCGAGGCCCCTCCTGCCCCCAGCCTGGGCCTCCCACCAACCAGGCAGTCTTCCTGGAGGTCTCAGGATGCTGTCCCCAGCACGTCCCCTTTCCAACTACTGCCCCACTAGGGTGGGTTGGCGTTGCTCAGGGAGAGTGTGACAGTCCTCCCCAGCAGAGGTGACGCCTCCTAGACAGCATCCCAGGGGAGAGTTGACCCTGAGGGGGGTCTCTGCCTGTAGTGTGATTCCCATCTCCGTGGCTGTCCCTGCGCGTTGGCACACACATGCGCTAAGCCCCCGGATGACAGAATGGACATATTCACAACCAACACAGGTGCGCGTCCATGCAGGTAAGACCGCCAAGCCTCTGAACACAGCCCTGTATTTCCCCAGGGAGATTCTGCCGCAGCTCCTGGGTCTAAAGATGCCTGTGGCTTGAAGATATTTTCAAGAAGTGAAAACAATAGGATTTGGCCCACATCATACCCTACCTCCAAATTAATTCAAAATGGATCACAGATAGAAACCTCAGAGTCTAAATGATAGGGCTGGGGTTGCAGCTCAGGGGTGGAGCCTTTGCCTATCATGTGTGAGGTCCTGGGTTTGAATCTCAGCGCCACCGAAAAGTAAAAGCCCATCAACAACGAGAACACATTACACCAAACTTCCTAACAATGAACAAGTTCAGAAAATGATCTGAGACCTTGGGTTAGGCGATGGTCTCTGGCAGGCTGCACAGAACACACGGGGAGCACAGAAACAAGAGGAGGCCCCGAGACCCCTCAGAGCAGGGCTGTGTGCCAACCAGATGGCGTGCACATCGCGAAGACTGCACCCACCACGCAAAACGTGTAGGCTCAGGTGAGGGTGGACGTCCCTCCAAGGAGACAAAGAGACGCCCTGACAAAGCAGGAGAGCACGGGAGGGCATCATGCCCCCAGCGCTGGCCATGGCAACAGCAGGACAGCCAAAGGTGAGAGCAACCCGGCAGGGGACTCGGACTCAGCCAGGAAAGGACTGAGGCACCGACACACCCTCAGCTTGTTACCACTGAGGTCCAACTGGAGGGCAGCGTGGCAACCTTGCGCTCAGGGACTAAGCTGTTCCTGAAGGATCCCAGGCCGTGAGTCGACGGAAACACGACGTGCAGAACATGAAGATCCATGAAGCCTGAAGCACATCCTGGGTCCCGGGGATGGACACCAGAGGACGGGGCATGGACTCGTGGGTAGGGTCTCCTCCTAGGTCCCGCAGACCTTCCAGAATCAGAAGGTTGTCATGGCTGCACACCCCTGAGCCTCTGCTAAGACCACTAGATTCACTCTTCAAAGCATGGGGTTTGGGGGTGCGTACTGTTCCTCTATCAGGCTCGATCGGCAAAGGAATCTGGGTCTTCATGCTCGCGAGAGGAGTGCCCAGAAAAACAGCAGAGAAAGAGCTGTCGGAAGTGTGTGAACATCACTGGGCACAGTGATGTGCCCCGCCCGCCGCCCCAGAATCCCAGCAGCTAGGGAGACTGAGGCCGGAGGACCTTGAATTCAGAGCCAGCCTCAGCAGCTTGTTGAGGCCCTAACACCTGGGGGCGTGGCTCTGAGGTTAAGTGCCCCAGGGCTCATTCCCCAAACAACAACAACCAAAAAAGGACCTAAGTCTTGGGCACCAGAGAGCAGAGGATGAGTCCTTATTTAATTAAAAATGCTTGAAGCAGAACAGAGAGCACAGTTTCCAGGAGAAAAGCCAGGTGCTGGCCAAGAAACCCTCCCAAGGCAGTCCAGGTGACATGACTGGCCTCCAGGCCCTCCTGGTCACTATCCAGCTCCTCCTGCCTCCGCCCATCACCAGAGGTGAGCACCACCAGGCCTCTAACACCACAGACTTCCCATCTTGAAACCTCAGAATGAAACCCTGTGGTCCACTCCTGAGTTAGACTCTTTCCACCAACAATATTGGAGATTTGCCCAAAATGTTACCTGGGGTTGTAGACCAATCGCATGGAATCAGAGAATGCAACCACAGGTTTCTTGTCCATTGAGGTAAATTTCCACTTCTCAGGCCTTAGGGGGTCCTGCCCTAAATGTTCCAGTGTCCCTCTCTCCCCAAACTGAGCCACCAACACCTGAAGCACTTCTCCTGGGTTATGTTGTGCACCAGACTGTGCCACAGCTGAACTGGGGTTTTGCAAAGCGCCTGTATCGATTTAGAAACTAACTTCCCTATCTTGGTCTCGATTTCTGGAGACCAGACCTCTGTACCCAAGGGACAGGAAACAGGACAGAGATGCCCACGTGGAAGCACCCAGTCCTCTCTGGAATCCACCCCCGAGGCTGGCGGGCAGCACTCACAGCAGCTCCTGAAGGTTGCACACCGGGTTGCTCAAGGCACCGCAGAGGAGCCAGACGTCACCGTGGGGGAGCTGGGTGGAGGTCATGCTCAGCTGTTGCAAGTTTGGGTTACTGGTGAACACGTCAAAGAAAATCCCGGTCTCACAGGAAAAGGAGACTTTACTAGTCCTGCAAAAGCAAAGGTGACTCTGGATGATTCTGCTCCACCCCTCTCCAGCAGCGCAGCGTGAACGCCTGCTGTGGTCACCCCTGCGCCATAAATGACCCACAGGCCACTTCCACGACCCAATGGCCTGGGTGGGTTTACCCCCAAAGGCCACGTTTAGAGACGGTGTGGTTGGCAGAAGTAGAGGAAGCCATGGAGTCTTCCTTCTTGTAGGGGAAGCAGAGCCCAGGGTGCCTCTGGGACCCACAGTGCATGCACAGGCCGACCACCAAGGAAGAGCTTCCCGGGCAGCAGGGGTGCTGGGCTGAGACACCTCCCTGGGGTCCAGCCTCGACCTCAGGCTGGCAGGGAGGCTCAGCAGTCTCCACGCCCCAGGCCCATCTTCAACTCACTCGAGCCTCTGCACGGGGCACGTGGACTGTCGCAGCTGACAACACAGGACCAGCAGCGTCCACCTGCCGAAGATGCTCTCTACCACCCGGAGTTTCTGGAGGTGCTCATTGGCGGTGAGCACAGAGCAGATCTGGCGCCACCAGAGGAGAGTACGGCTCGACCTGTAACAGGAGAGACGAGAGGTTCTCCACAGAGGTCACCTCAAGGCAGTCACAGCCTCTGAGCACAGTGTCACCTGCTTGGACCCCAAGAGGGGGAGAACGAGGTCAGCTCTCCTCCTGGGGCCACTTCTCAGCCAGGACCCTTGGCCACGCTGCAGCCTTTCAGGCCCGTACTGCCCAAGGGCCGGGGCTCCTGGCACCACTGGGCAGGGCCAGGGACGCCTCTGAGCATCCTCCAGCTCAGGACAGCCCACAGCAAGGCCATAGCCCACCCAGGCCACCTAGGTCCTGGGGTTGGACACCCTCCCTTGTTACCAGTGGAGGCTGCTTAGAGGAAAGAGGAGGCAGGAGGCCAGAGCCAGCCTCCAGCCAGATCTCCTGGTCTCCAACTTGGCCCTGGCCCCATCCTGACCCTGCCATCTTGGTGGGCTGACATGACCTGTGTGTCCCGTTTCCTCCCTGCAGCACCACAGTAGGAGGGTCCACCTGGTGGCTGACCGAGTCAACCAGGAGTCTCAGAACACAACAGCACTGGTCTGCAGCTGGGAGGACAGGGGTCTGGAGCCGGGTCCCAGGGAGCGACCCAGGGTGAAGCCTGCCCAGGGCCTGGAAGGGAAGGGAAGGGAACGCACCCCAGGGAGCCTGGCCTCCCCCTCAGGACAGTCCTTACTGCTGCTTTGGTGAGGAGAGCCGTGCAGCTAGGAAAGGGCAGGCTCGGGGACGAGGCCACAGGCTCCCCACGAGAGCTGCTGTGCACTGCATGAGCAACGTGCCCCATCCACGAGCGCAATGGGAGACGAGGGAGGAGGGACCCAGGGCTGGGCTCAGCGGTGGAGCGCGGCCCTGCACCTGGGGGCTCAGGGCTGGAAGCTCAGCACCAAGTCAAAATGAGATAAGTACAATTAAGGGAATGTGTCCACATGTATTCTTTTTTGGAGTTCTAGATAAATAAAATAAAATAAAACAATGGTATTATCTTTTTTTTATGTGTTGCTAAGGATCACAACTAGTACCTCACCAGCCCAGCCCCAATAACTATTTTTGAATTTAATAAAAAAAAAAAATACATGTAAAGAGGAGTTTAGGGCTAGTCTGGAGCTTTCTGGACAGAAAAGGCAGGCAGTGACCCCAATCCACGTGAAACGCCCCGTCACCAACACCCTGTGAGCACACACAGATTCTGAAAAAGGGTGGAAAGAAAGTGACGGCAGGGACTCACATGGGGTTTGGTCCCCTCTCTTCCGGAAAGATTTCTGGGACTGAGACAGTGAGCTCCCTCAGGCTGCAGCAGTATTTTAGGCAGTAGGCAGCAACCGCCAAGTCTGGCCTCTCCCGAAGGGGGAAGTGGGCCTCGCGGAGGCTGCTCATCAGGTGGCTGGCATAGGCGTCACTCTGCACCTCGAACAGGGCATAGAACAGCAGCAGGAACTCCACCTGCTCCTCAGGATCCTCGATCTCCACCAGGCTCCCTAGACATCCCAGGAGCTGGGGCGCCAACTCCCGTGACCTCTGCATCCCAAGAAGGGCATCCAGCCTCTGCTGCTCACTTTCATGTACGAGGCCAAACAGGAAGCAGCCCACGAACACCCAGCTTGCTCTGTCTTTCCTGAAGAACGTCAGCAGCAGTGCCTCTATGGGCATCACGGCCCGGCTGGAGTGCTCGCGGGGGCTGTCCAGCAGGTAGTACATGGCCGCACAGAACTCCTGCATGCACGCATGGATGAAGGAGTAGGAGCTCCCCGACTCGCTGTACTTGCGGAAGAGCCTGAGGTCCAGCAAGGTGGGGGTGTCAGTGTCCGCTATCCCGTTCCTCCTGAGCTCCTCTTTGCCAAACACCCACGTGTCGGTCCACATGCCCTCCGCGGCCAGGGAACACAGCGCCTTCAGCAGGCCTTGGCCCTGCGGGCTGGGCCGAGTAGCGCCCTTGGGTGTGAACGCTTGAAACATGAAAGACAGGAACACAGAGCTGGACCTGCAGCAGGTGGCTGCCAGGTCCCTCCCGCGCTCCATCTCCTGTTTCAGAGAGGTGCACACCATCCAGCAGAGGAGGGGGACGTGGCACATGGTGAAGAGATGCTCATTGTTTTGCACCCAGCTGAAGGCTGCCATGGCTCGGCCCCTGTCTCCAAAGGAGCAGCAGAAATACTGCTTCACATGGCTGTCCTGGAAGCACCTGAGCTCTTGCATGTCTGGGTGGTCCAGTTTGCTCTCCAGAGCTTCTGGGCGCCCGGGTATGGCAGCCAGGAGCAGAGTCGACTCCGGGAGAATCTTCCTCCTCAGCAGGCTGCTCAGGACCCTCTCCACTGAACGCTCCTCCCTCCAGTCACGGCACAGCTCCGACTCGGGCTCTGTCAGGGTGCACTGCAGCTCCTCTAAGCTGTCGACGATGAACAGGATCCTCTCTGGTTGGGCCACGATGTCCGCCAAGGGGACAGAGTCATCGGGCCTTTCTCTGGAGATGAGCTTGGCCAGGCTGGTCACCCTCAGCTGCTTCAGTTCTCGGCAGCATAAGTAGAAAATGAAAGAGAATTTGTCCCGATAGAGGGTACCGTCTGACCAGGCCAGCATCAGCTTCATCAGGAACCTCGTTTTGCCTATTCTTGGTATTCCAAGGAGGACGACCGTGTGAGGCCTCCTGGGTACCCTTGGAGTGAAATACTCTTCCAGACTTTCACGCTCTTCTCGGGTCAGTGTCTGGTCAAAGCAGCCAGGGATCTCAGTGAAGGCGTCCCTGGACCACATGCTGATCAACTTCTGTATGTGAGTTTGATAGGCATTTGCTGGTCAGCAAGGGCAAGAGAAAAACACAGCACGTCAGAGTGGAACCCCGCACAACCTGAAGGCTTCAACCCGAATCTCTCCTATGGGAAACAATGTCCTCAGGTGTGGCCACAGCCTAAACCACCAACCAGACAGCCCCGAGGGTCAAAGGCCTGCCAGGCCAGCTCCAGACACACACACACACGCACACACACGCACACACACACTCACACACCTGTTCATCTCTGCCAGGAGAGCACAGAACTGCAAAGCCCTGCTGGCTTCCAGCTGAAGAGTGGAATGCACGTCAAACCAGGGAGGGGCCTCCCCATGCGGAAGCAGGGCTCTGTGTGGGGACAGGACCCTGCCTCTGGGCTGTGGTGCCCCATCAAAAGCCAAACAACAAAAGGGCTGAGCCTCGGGGCTGGGGATGTGGCTCAAGCAGTAGCGCGCTCGCCTGGCATGCTTGCGGCCCGGGTTGGAACCTCAGCACCACATACACACAAAGATGTTGTGTCTGCGGAAAACTAAAAAGTAAATATTTACAAAAAAAAAAAGAAAAATCCCTGCTGGTGCCCACCTGCCTCCTTCCAGTTCCATTGCCTCCTCCAGTACTTCCTGTACCAGGACAAGTGAATAGCAATGTGAACATGTGGATTCTCACTGATCTTCAGAGGGGACCCTGCCACTAGGTGGTAGACGGGTGAGGCTGAAAGGGCACAGAGGGCCGCAGGAACGCGGGAAGTGCACAAATGAAGGCCAAGGTATTTAGCAGGGATGGCTGGGCCAGCTCTCAGGTTAGGAAGAGAGAGATCCAAAGGACTCCACAGAGGAAGGCAGCCAAGACCAAGGTCACTCCCTGAAGGACCAAGGTCAGGGAAGGACCAAGGTCGCAGAAGGACCAAGGTCGCTCCCTGAGGGACCAAGGTCACAGAAGGACAGAGCTTATCCTCAGGGCACAATGGGGGTCCTGGGGGAGGGGGGAGACCACTGGTGGCGGAAAGCACTATTAAACAGGCAGAGCCGGAACGCTGGAGCTGAGGAAGGCGGCTGGACAAGAGGACAGGACCTTGGGGACACCTGTGGAGGACCAGCGTGAAGAGCCCCATCGGGCACCTCGCAGCAGACTCCAGAGATCCCCGACTGACCAGGCAAAGGACCATGCACAACACCACCTTGGCCTCCAGGGCTGTGCAGCCCAGGGGTCACAGCCATCCTGCCTGCACCTCTGCCTGATGAATGGAGTCACCCCCAGGGCACCAACTCAAACCTGGGGGCACCTGCATCTCAGGGCCTTTCCAAAAGGCCCCAGCCGCACCTGACCCACCCGAGCGGGAACTCGGATCCAGGTGCCAGGTGCCAGGTACACCAGCTGTCACTGCTGCAGTCTGCGCCCAGTCACAGCCCTCTGCTGGGGGGAGCTGGCCCAGGACAGTTCCCAGCTGTGGGTGGGTTCCGGTGACCACGCCCACCTGCCCTCTCTGCCCTGAGGTGGGGATGAGGCTGCTCCCCCAGCCTGGGCAGCTCTCCCCTCCATGGCTCCCCCTGGAGACCCTCCCCCAGCCCCCTGCACTCTCCCAAGGAGCCCACCACTCACCTGCGCTCTCCCTGGCGGCCTTGTCACAGAGGTCCTTCCTGTGGATCTTGGGGAAGATACAGAGGGCCAGGTCCCACGCTGGCTGCTCCCCATAGCGCTGGGTCATCAAGCCCGCCAGGTCCTGGCGCTTGGCCTTCTTCACCTGGGCCCAGGGAATGGGCTGGAGGCCGCGTTGCACAGTCTCCTGCTTGAGCAGCTCCTTAAACTTCACGAGCTCGTTCTTCCTGAGTTCATCCAAGTACCACATGAGGCGGAAGTCAGAAATGAAGGACGCTGCCATCTCGTGCAGGCCGGAGAGGAAGACGCTCAGAGACGGGGACCAGGAATCAGACAGCCTGAGGGAAACATCAGGGTGGCCGAGTTACTCAGAAGGAAAGGGCCGTGCTCAGCCTCCTCTGGTCCTGGGTGAGGGCTGGGGACCCCCCAACCCCGTCCTGTCCTCTCCTCACTGACGTGGGCATGAGAGCAGTGGTGACTCGGACACCAACCTGCGCTGGCCTTCCTGTCCACCCGCATTGCCTGCGACCCAGCTCAGGCGGTGCCCGGAGGGAGCCCGACAGAGCCCCAGGGTTAGCATTAGAGAAGCTTCCCCGGGCAGACAGACAGCCTCTGCCACAGCCAGCTGCCACACAGGACGGTGGCAGTCGCAGCAGGCACGGGCCTGCCCTCCCAGGCTGTGGGAGAGCCTCGGCTGGACTTTTCCTGATGTGGAGTTAGCATCAGGATCAGAGGTGAACCTCTTGCAAAAGACGGCAATCCTGGTGCCGGGCCTCCTGCTCCGGTCGGGGGCCCTCTTTACAGGGGGTTCAGATTGCCACAGTCCATTTTAAATGCCCTCCCAGACACATACAGGCTTCTACTCCCCCCACCAAGTCTCCAGACTTTCCCCGACCCCCTGCAATAGCATGTAGACTACAGCAGGTGGTCCTCAGGGCTGGCTGTGACCCCCTGCAGACGTCAGAGGTGGGCCCGTTACCCTCAGAACCACAGAGGGTGAACTGGGTTGGAAACAGGGCCACGGTGGACGAACCGACTTCAGGTGAGGTCGTTCTGCAGTGTGCTGGGCCCCTACGCCACCAGGTGGGTGTCTTTACTACAAGGGGCACATTCAGACCCAGAGGAGGGGAGAATGCCACTGAGAAGCCCAAGCAGCCAAGGAGCAGAAGTCAGTGGAGACAGAGGGATCTGCCGCAAGGCCTCCCAAGGAAGGGACCCTGCCCACGTCTCCCCTCTGGCAGCCGGGCCCCCGGGACTGAGACGCCAACCTCCCTGGTCTGAGCCACTCAGTTGGTGGCACTGTGTTCTGGCAGCCCCAGGAAACCAAAGCAGTGTTACCCTCAGCTGAGCAGAGAGGACCAGACAGGGAGGATGACGGGGCCTAACACTTGTTATGAGAGCCCCAAAGGAGAGGAGAGTGAACGTGGGACAGAAGAAGCAGCAGATGGGTCCCTGCCCCAATGTGCAAAACTACTCCTACATGAAAGCACAGTGAATATGGAGACAAGGAATCCTAGAGAAAGAAGAAAAATGAGCAAAACTTAAGGACTCATCCCTCAGGATCCGGGCTCCCTTCTCCCCAAGTACCCATGAGTCCCGACCTTTTAAACCTGCCCTCCCGAGCGAGGGCCAGTCTGAACCTACACAACTGGCCCCTGACTCTTTCAGTGGCACATCCACAGATTCCCATGATCAAACCACCCTCAAAAACTGACCTTCTCTCTGTAACCGACAGCCATTTTCACCTCCAGTCTGCACAGGAGGAGAGGGCTTCCCTGAATGTTGAGGTCTGGGAGCGTCCCTGTGGGCTTACACTTTGGGTTCCTCCACCAACTGGGAAAAGCAGGTATGAATAAAATGTGCCCTTCCCACACCCTCAAGCCTGTGGCTTTCCCCACAGTTCAGCTCAGCAGCGGATGAGGCCTGGGCAGTGACCACTGATTTGTCTGGCACTTCTCAGTATCTCTGAGGTCGGGGGACCGCCCCCAGCCACGGCTCCTCGGGCAGCTATGGCTGTATCCCCAAACTGACTGTGCATGCCCCACCCTACAGAAAAGGACCCTCCATACCCTGAGTCCACTTTGGCTGCTGGTCCCTGACCAGCAGTAGGGAATCCTTCACTGGTGCTGGAGGCTCTTCTTTCTGACCCCCTCCCCGTAACCCTGGCCACCTTCCCCCCACTCGCCCCTTCCCCATGCCCTGCAGACCTCCAGATCAGAGACCCCTTTGCCATTTTGTCCCTGCAATCCAACACGGGACTTTAGATTCTCCAGGGAGGTAAGACTCCATCCGTCCATCTGTCTGGTCTCCACAGATTGGTACCAGGCTCGAGACCCCGCCTTTTGGCCCACTAGAACGCCGGCGTCCCCCCACCAGTGAAGTTAGGGTGAAGACATTCCCCCATTTCCTGGTGGGTTCGTGTCCAACTCGGTGTCAGAAAGAATCCGGGAGACCCTTGGGTTTCAATGGGATCACACCCCAGTCACGCCTCCCAACGTGGGAGTCCGTCAGTCAGTTCCACAGGACCCCCTTGGGGTTGTCTCAGTCGTAATTTTAAAACCCTTTACTCCCAAACTGTACTGAAACTCAAACACTTCATTGAGCTCAGCACTCACAAGTTGGGCCACAATATATACTAGATAATCTGCACAAATGGCCCAAATATGGAGCCTTTGATCAAGAAAGTCTACAAAAATTTTAAAAACTTGGTTTTGGCAGATGGTGTGAGGTCCTAGGCCTCATTCTATTCCTCCAAGGCCTCATTATACAAATCTTGTCCCACTTTGCAATTAATTCTTTAGGGACTCACAATTTTCTTTCTCATTTACAGTCCCAGAAATAGCAGATGAACCCCCTCCTTACAGATCCTGGGGGGTTCATCTGTCCCCCAAATTCCCCACCCCCCAGCCCCACTGCTCCCACAGCTGACCCCCCATCCCCCCCATCAGATCCACCTCCCGCACACAAGTTCACCCTCTTCCCTGCCATCCCCTACCCGCACAGGGTCTAAAAATCTCCCTAACCCTAACCCTAACCCTAACCCTCTCTGGGAGGTGGCAGGGGCTGAAGGTTATGGTACGGGTCCATGTTCCCTCCTCCATGACCGACATGTCCCATATGGAGAACACACCTGGAAAGAGTTTGCCCATCTGACTCAGGCCTGCCCTGACTTGGGCAGGTAAATACTATATGTGAACATCCACCCTGACCCATGGTGACGATCACGCCGACCTCCTAAGTGGCCCAAACCCCTGGTGTCCATCCAGCAGCCGATGATGCTACCCCAGCATCCCAGCAGTTGGACCTGATTGGACTTATCAGCCTCCAAGACCGGGTGGGGGGTGGGGGGGTGTCATTAGACCTCAACACAGGTCAGTTGCCTCCTTGAAGGAATGACAAAAAATTCTCACACCCAAGTTAACTGGAAAGAGAGAAAGGAAATTATCCAGGGACCCGATAAGAATCTCACTTTATTTTTGGCCCCACTTAACTCAGGTTGTCACCAAATATACAAATTTGGACGTGAACAGTCCTTCGGCAGTCTCTTTCTCCACTTAACTTTATCAGTGGGTCTGCACCTGACTTCTACAAGAGACTCAGAGAGCTAGAAAGGGGCCTTGAGTCTCCTCAGCAGTTACTTTTAGATACAGCTCTCCAAGTTTTTAATAATTGGGAAGATGAGGCCAAAAGGAGAGAAACTTTTTTTTTTTTTTTTTTTTGGTACGGGATTAAACTCTCAGGGGCGCTCAACAACCAGGAGCCACGTCCCCAGCCCTATTTTGTATTCCATTTAGAGACAGGGTCTCACCGAGTTGCTTAGTGCCTGGCTGTTTCTAAGACTGGCTTTGAACTCATGAACTCCGGATCCTTCTGCCTCAGCCTCCAGAGCCACTGGAATGACAGGCAGGCGCCACCACATCAGCTCCTGGCCTCCGCTATCCAGAGCCCAAGGAAAGCCCCTATGGCTCAGGGTTCCACCAGACCCCTTAATATCTCCATGGCTCATGGCCCCACCAATATACCTCCCAGACCCTGCTTCTGATGTGGGCAAAATGGACACTGGGCAAAAGCCTGCCCCCCCTCCAGACCCTGAACCAACAGTGGACAATGAGGACACTGGAAGGTGGAATGTCCCCAGGGAAGGACAACCCCCATCCCCCGCCACGTGCAGCCACCCGATTCCCAGGTCCCCTTCATGGAGTTCTTGGGATAAGGGGCCAGGCTCTATTGCCACCTCAGATGGCGCATCCGAGGAGCCCCAGGTCACAGGGATGGTGAATGGCCATGCGGTCTCATTTGTGGTCAATACTGGGTAAGCCGTTTACTCTTAAATAGTGGTATGGATAGGCTTTCAAACCAAATACCCCAGTTATGAGGGCTTCAGGGCCTCTGCGTATCTACACAGACACCCGCCCTGGCTTTGCACATCTGAATCTCTTTCACTTCCCCTTCCTTTGTGGTGGTACCAAGTTGCCCCATCCCTCTACAAGTCCACATTTCCTCCACAAGTTACAAGCCTCCATTATCATTCCCCCTTTAAAATCCACTACCATCCTTTCAGTACACTCTGGCCCGGACAGATCCCTTGCTCCCTAAGCCTCCCAACTGTCCTTTACTTGCTGGGATTGACCCCATAATCTGGGATACTTCTTAACCTAAAATAGCGACACCCGTTACCAGGTTCACATCCAACTGAGAGACCCTGCCCATATCCTTTAACCCTCTTAACCCTCAAAGGTTTGAAGCCCATCATCTCCTGTTGACTATAGGCCAAACTCCTCAGACCAAGTCACTCACCTCATAACCTCCCCATTCTCAGAAGTAAAGAAACCCAATGGCCAATTCCAGCTAGTACAGAACTTCAGAAAAATCCACGAGGCCACTGTTCCCACACACGATGCAGTACCCAACCCCTACACCCTTTTATCTCATCTCCCAGCCTCCGTCACACATTTCTCAATTTTAGACCTGAAAGTTGCCTTCTTTGCTTTTCCCCTCTGTCCTGCCTCATGCCCACTTCTCACCTTTACCTGGACAGTCCCAGACACTAAGTACTCGCAGCAACTTACCTGGACCTTTCCCCGCAGGGCTTCTGAGATAGGCCCCCTTCCCTAGAGTACTCTGCACATCACACCAGCATCCTAACTCCCGGCCTCCTGGGGGTACCGGTTTCTCTACCTAAGGCCCAGCTCTGCTCCCCAGGGAACAACACTTAGGTGTCCTATGCACCCCCACCTCCCTTACCATACCCCTAGAAAGACATTCTCCTACTGACCACCAAAAGGGACACGCTGTCCCTCTTGGGCCTCTTTAACTATTTTTGCATCTGGGTTCCCAAATTCTCCCTCCTAGCCCAATCCCTCCATGAAGCTGGGAAAGGGAACCTTTCAGATCCTCTTCCACGTCCGGGTTCCTTCTTCTTCCTCTACCACTTCTACTCTCCAGGATTCTCTTCTCACTCCTCAACTCTACATTCACCAAACCCCAACAAGCCTTCTTTCCTGGCACGTCACTCCACTGGGAACACAGACACCCCCGGGGGAGTTGAGACTCCCCAGCCTTGCATTCCCACACCAACAACTACACTTACTTTACCCAGGCCGCCCCAGAGCCTGAAGGGTTTAGCCACAGCACTCTCCAGATCCGGAGGCAACAGAATTTGCATATCAACCCTTTGCTCTCCTCACTCCACACCCCCTCCCGGATATCCCTTCCCCCCACCCAGAGTCCAATTATGGCCCGCCAAACTCCTGAATCCCCTAGGGACCTTCCAGCAAGGCTCCTCCCTAAACCTGTTCCTCTTCTCCCAAGAACAACAACAAAAAAAAACCCCTCTGCTCCGGTGATTTCTCACTCTTCTCCCTTCCCACATCATGGATCAGCACGTACCCCATTCCCCAGGCTGGTTCACAGATGGGAGCTCCCAGAAACAGTGGCCTTCCCTTGAAGGTTAGGCTGTAACTCCAGGACAAGGTCCTGCAGATTCTCCTTTCATCCTCACCCAGATCTCAGGGTTCTCTCCCTGACCCCCAGGACCACAGCCGAGCAAGCCGAGTTGGTGGCCCTCACCAGAACTCTACCAGGAGCCAGGGATAGAGCAGTCAAGATTCTTGACTGATTCCAAACACACACGATATCATTCGTCCCAAGTCTTCATGTGGAGAGAAAGGGGCTTCCTAACTCAGGAAGCCCAGTTCTTAACACCTGTAACGTAAAACATTTGATAGAAGCAGCACTTTTACCCCATAAGGTAGCGACCTTACACTGTAAAGGGCGTCAGAATAAATTAATTTCCTTGGGGAACCAGGAAGCGGACAGGCTTGCTAAGAAAATTGCTGTCTGGCCACCACCCCCAGACAGTTTTATATTCCACACCTACAAAACTCCAGCTTCCCCCTGATGAGACCAAGGCCCCCTTGTCTTATCTCCGTCAGTTATTCCAGCCGGACACGCACTCTCTCCAAATACTCCTCAAGAATGGATGAAACCCGCCCCTTCAGATTTACAGCACCTCCAGCAAATTTCCCAATCGTGCACAACCTGTCTGGAGACCACCCCCACTTCCCACACCCCGGGCTAGAGGGGTCCTTCCAGCCGTGGACTGGCAACTTGACTCCACACACCTGCCACGCGGCAGCGGCGAGCGGCACTTGCAGTCATTACTTGGAGGCCTACATGGATCATGCCCAGCATCAACTACAAGCAGTTCACTCAGTTCTCACTAGTTAAGCACAGCAAGCGCGTCACACCACCCCAGGGTAACCACGCGCCCAAAGTACCTCCGGTGGCACGCGACTTCTCTGAGCCAAAGAGCTGGCGTGGCCGTCCTGTCTTTGTCTGGTGGTTCTCTCTGGCCCTCGGCTAGAGGTCGTCAGAGAGTGGCGGAGTGGCGGAGTCCGGTTTAAATACCAAGCGGGTGCTCCTGGGTCTTGTCCTCAGGTAACAGGCGTCTAGAGGCTTTGACCTGTCCCTGTGTCCTTGACACTCCCAGTCTTCTTTTTCCTCCTCCCAGTCTTCTTTCCCTAAACTCCCCTCCCTGATTTCTCACTAATCCCATTTCTGAGTCACCTCTCCAAAAGCCCCCAGGTCGTGCGGATGGGCATGACCACAGCCTTCCACAGGAGCCCCCTGTGTTTCTCCTTCCCTAGCAAAGCAGCAGACTTTCTTTTTTCCCGTTTGTCAAAACCGTGTCCTCGTTATTTGACTGGCATTGGGGACAAGGCTTGGGTAATGTTTTATTTCACCCAAGTGTCGCTCTGTCTGTTTCTAGGTGATGGTCCTCATCAATGATGTCCAGACACGGCCAAGTCGTGCCTGTGGTCATGTTCCTTCCATGCCACCCGTAAGAAGGACCAAGTATCTTCTAGCCACGTAGACACCTTTACTGGATGGGTTGAAGCCCCTTTCTAACTAACAATACGAGGCCTTCGACGCTCGCAGCCTTTCTTTCCCGGGAAATAATTCCACCCTTTGATTTAACTGCCTTCCTCCAGTCCACAATGGCCTCAAGTTTACTTCCTCTATTCCTCAAGAACTGGCTAAAATTCTAACTATAAAATAGAACCTCCCACATTGCCCGCCATCCACAATCTTCAGGATTGAAGGCAACCTTAACCACAGTCATCCTTAGACCTCCACTTAGATTGAATTAGGCTCCTCCCTTTGGCCCTCCTCTGGATCTAAGCACTACCCCCAAAGCCCCTGAGAACTTCTTTATGGGCGAGCCCTCCTCCCACACACCATTCAACCTCCATCACCTAGCATTCCTCCCCAGGTCCTCCCGGAAGCCCCTCCCGGCTCACCTAAGGGCTGCCCTTGGGAAGTATGCCCACACCCATCTGCCCCAGCCCCCCACCCCTTCTGGGCCCCTCCTCCTATCACCAGCGGAGATTCAGTTCACCTCTCCCCATCCCAACTTGTAGCCCCCTACTGGAAAAGGGGAAGTGCCCCTTTGAGGTCCTTCTAACCACTCCCCTGCATTACCTTCCCTCTGCCACTCCTGGCAGCTGCTGCGCCTCACACCCACAATCCCTAATCTCCCTTTCTCAGCCCTCCTTTCCCCTTCTCTTACCAGCGCTGATCAAATTCATGGTGTTCACCCTCACCCCCTTCATCTTTCTCCTTCTCAAGCGTGAGACCTCATTTGGGATCTTTGGCTTCAAGGGACATTCGTTGACTTAACCCCCACCCAAATTTCTTTCTTCTCCGTTTCCTGCATATCTTCTTTAACTTCCCAAAGAGCCACGCTGGACCTGCAACAAGCTCATCACCTCAGTGAGGATCCTGCAGGTGAAAATGTTAACGCCTGGAACCTGGGAGACACACCCCAGGCCCCGGGACAGGTGAGGAAAGCAGCAGAAATAATCAGGCAGAATGGAGGACGAGGGGTGACCACTCTCACTCCCACTAACACATTCCTCAGGCTGGTCTTGGTGGAGAACCTAGGGTTTCAGGACGGGGATGATCTCATGGGGGACGGTTTCACAGTCCAACTCCACTATTTACCGGCCCAAGGAAGAGTCATCAGCTCCAGCCCTGAGAATGGACCTTGGGCCAATTCAGGACACGGTATGGAAAACAGGTCTAACTCAGGAGCCTTAATGACCTTGAGAATGTCACCCATCTCAGTATTTCCTTTCTTAAGGAGTCCCATCTCACAGCAGGTGTATTAGATCCCTGTTTTATTGTCTGGATCCATTAAAATACAACACAATGCCTCACAAAGTATATGTCACCTGAAAGGTGAAAACTGCCTGTTACAATGTTACCAGTCGACCACATGGTAGAGTCCAGGACAAGCCCCTATGGTACTCAGAAGGCCAGTAGCCAGAGGGCTCCCTGTGAAATGAACCATGGCAGGAAACACCTTCAGTAGCATTTATGCAAGAGGTGCTACTTTAAAACTTTAAAAACTTTAAAAAAACAGAGGAATCACTTCACCTGACGGCTGAGGGCTGGCCTTGTTACCCTGGCTGGGACGGTCACCTCGGCATCTACTGCCTCTGCACCCCCTGCAGTGGTGGCACTGCACCAGCAGGGGCGGACGACCCGCTTCCTCCAACAATTTAGCGGTCCTCAGCTCAAAGCAGCTGGATCTGAGCGACACCCTTTCAGAGTCAGCCATGAAGGGTTATAGAAAAGGACCCCAGGGGCTCGGGATGCTCTGGAGGCAGGGCTTCGGGTTCTCCTTAGCTTCCAGAGGGCCTTGCTTGCTCCCCTCTGGATCGTGGGCTGGGGCCCTAACCCTAACCTTCCCCTCCCCTCGGGGCAGGTGGAGGCTGTTGGAGGGCCAGGCCTGGGCCCTGGGTTCTGGCAGCGGCACCGGGCACTGTGTGGGGTTGGTCTCTGACCCAGCCCCGCTGCGGTTCCTCCTGTGTGACGTCTGTGCCTGGCCAGGTGTGTCCTTCTGCAGATGCAGCTGGGATCCTTGCCACCAATGAGGTGACTGGGCTCGGGTCACTCTGTGCCCTGCAGTATGGCCAGCCCGCACAACTGACCACATGACTCCTGGCCTAAACCTCCACCCCAAGCCAGGGGCACAGTGTCCAGGGGAGCTGCACAGGGTGAACTGGGCCCCGATGGAGGGGGTGAGCATTTGCTGAGCCCTTCCCAGCTTATAGCACTTCTGTAACAGGAAAATACCACTAGAGTTCATAGTACTCATTCTAAGACATCCTTTCACTAGTTATAACTAAAAGTCAAATAAAGGGGGGGGGGGGTTGTAGCTTGGTGTTAAAACACTTGCCTAGAATGTGTGAGGCACTGGGTTGGGTTCTCAGCACCACATAAAAATTAACAAGTAGAATAAAGGCCCATCAAATCCTAAAAAATAAAAAATAATTTCAAATAGCCAAATAAGTAGGTTTGACATCTTCAAAACGACATTTAGCAATTTGCAACCTTCTTGAGAATGTTGAGCTGATGAGTCACTACTGCTCTTCCTCTTGCTGGGAAGCATCTGTGGATATGCAGGAACACTGCTGGAGCACCATCTTCAGCTTCTCCAGTTGCTCTTCCTCACACACTGGGTCACCTCTCGCCTCCCTGAGGTGCTAGACCAGGACGCAAGAAAAGACCACTGACTCCAATTAAAATCAAATTAAAGCAAGCTCATTATTTCAACCTGCCGGGCCGCCTCTCCCTCCCAAAACCGTGGGAACAAGACAGCACCCCAGCTTTCCTGCAGCCCAGCTTTAGAGCCCAGAAAGTTACACAAAGGGGTTACAGATAACAGAACTCTGAGGAACATGACACTCATGGCAGTTTACATTTTTGCTGGCCCCAACACCAGAATTTATGAGGACCATTAGAGCCTCAGAGAGGGTCGTTATCTGGCCAGGGAAAGCCAAGATGTGTGAGGCGTCACTACAGTTTCAGAGAGGGCTGCCCTCTGGTCAGAGAGCCAGGCAGGGGGGAGTTCAAGGCACGGGCAGGCATTCCAAGCAGGTTCAGAATTTGCGGTAATTTATAGTAAAGCCCAAATTATCTTTTCATGGCTTTGTGGCGAGATGGCTCCCAATTTTAAAAGAAGGTCAGGTTGGGGGGCTGGGGATGTGGCTCAAGTGGTAGCACACTCGCCTGGCGTGCATGCAGCCCGGGTTCGATCCTCAGCACCACGTACAAACAAAGATGTTGTGTCCACCGAGAACTAAAAAATAAATATTAAAAAAAAAAAAAGGAGAAAAGAAAAGGTCAGGTTGGGTCCCTCAGAGGTGCTCATGGGTGGCGCCCTGTGCAGGGCCCAGTGCGGGGCGCCCAGGCCTGTGCACTCCCAGGGCTCAATCAGGAATCCCCAGCGTGGACACCGAGGCAGCACAGAGAAGCCAGAATTAGACGGGCAGTCGGTGTAGATAGGTAAATAGAGTCAGGTCCAGGTCTGGTCAAGGAGGCCAGTTTTGAGTGAGTCTGGGAAGTTGGAGACTGTCCCCTGAGGGATCTTATCAAGAACCTGCCCGGCTCCAACCTGTTGCCAAGGTGACCCATCCCAGGAATTTCCCCTCTCTACAGGGAGCTATAGGGTTGTTAATGTGTCCTTGTCTGCTCCACCCCGCCCTTCCCCCTTCAGTCCACCTGTTCCCACCTGTTGGTCCTCCCACCGGCATTCCTGGGCCTAGTCACCTCTGCAGGAAGGAGAAAGATAAGGAGAGAAAGGAGAACAGAGGAACCCTGGGACCTAGAACAAGGGCAGAACACCTTGCCTCTGGGGACACGGGACACCAGCTAGGCCCCTCCTCCCTGGCAGAAGTCTGTTACCCCTTTTTAAATAAACCCTGCTTCATACACTTCAGCTGCTTCTTTGAGGTTCAGACTTCCACGTGTGGGACAGCAGGGCTCGTCACCAATAACCAGCAGTATCAACAGGGTATGCACCCGGGGACACAGCTGTGGCCAACCACCCTCAGGTCCCCAAACAGGCAGGGGGATCTGGCCCATGGGTCATAGCTTTCCAACACCTGACCAGAGGATAAGTGGCATGTATGTGATGTCCCAGTCACAGTGGGACACCGGGCTCGACAGGGCAGATACAGGGTCAATCAAGATCCCATTTGTCCCCTCCCAAGTTCAGTTGTACAACCTCCAAGCTGTACCAGACCCCCTGCTCACCTGCCCATGTAGCGCCTCTGACTAGACGGAGCAGCCTTCCCCCTTGACTTCTCATGGGGTCAAGTTTCCTGGGCATGTGGCAAGTAGCTCAAGGCCAAATAATGTCATGCTTCACCAAATCTGGCCCCGAGGGTCAGAGAACCAGCCACATCCCTGGTTTGTCCACCTTCCGCTCTAAAGACCAGTTTCATGATCTTCTCTTAGAGGACACCAGCGGTTTCTGGGGTTCTCCCCCACATCACTTACATGAGCTCAGAGGAGAAACTGTCATTTCTAGATGCTTGGTTGCAGCTTGGGTACTTCAATGAGTGATTTCTCACTCATCACCCTTGGGGGCACCCCCTGTCAGGTCTGAGGAGAAGGGAAGGCCTCTCCCCCACGCTGCAGAACAAGGCAGGACTGCGCAGGGGCTGCCCAGGAGCACACACCTGTAATCCCAGCTACTCAGGAGCCTGAGGCAGGAGAATGGCACCCGGAGGCCACACTGGGCATGAGTGAGACCCTGTCTCACCATAAACAATTAAGAAGCCTGAGGATGCAGCACAGTGGCAGAGTGACCTGGGGTCAACCCCAGTGCCCGGCCTACCACACAGCTAAGGAATGCCCACGTCTTGTGTCCAGGGCCATGACAGCCAGGCAGTTCCCAGGCTTGGGGTCAGCACCCACTAGTGAAGCAGGAGCTAGAAGGTGAGGTCCGCTTCAAGGCTGTGGGGTGAGAAGACAGGCCGGGAAGAGGGAGGCTGGGGGTCAGCACAGAGGCCAGCAGAGCCAGGGCAGGCTCCACCCTGCAGAGAGCAATGAGGCTTCCCATGGCTGAGGGCAGCTCGCCTCACAGCAGTCACCCAGGTCACCAGCTGCCTGACCTCCGGAGCATGGCACAAGTCACCCCAGGGCAGGTAGAAGGGTGGTGAGGCCCGAGCCTCAGGAGGAGCCCGGAGAGGAGGAGCAGGAGGGACCCAGGCCCCTCTGTGCTGAGGACACCCAGAGACCTAATCCTGCCTCCACTTGGACGCCTTTGGCCCACCCAGGGTCAGCCTGGGGCTCCTGTCCCCACATGGCTCTTCCTCCTGGCACAACCAGGGGTGCCCAGCAAACCTTCCTGTGCCCGGTTCCTCCTGGATCCAGAGCGCGTCTCTACTCTGGACCCAAGAACTGAACTCAGGACCAGCCAGCGTCTCTATGACCAGCCGTCCACTCAAGGAACCCAACACTCCTGGAGCAGGGTGCGCAAGGAGGGTCAAGAGCCTTCCTTGTTCAGACTGGCTGAAGGCAAGACAAGGCCCAGTCCCTACCACTCAGGGTCATCAAGTTGTGACAGTCACACTGAAACACGGGCAGTCATTAAACTAAGTGAAGTGCAGCTGAAGCAAAGGACCTTCTGCAAATCTCAAAAACCCGGTAAGGGGAAGAACCGACTCACACAGTGAGACGCTCTGGGGGAACACAGGGGTGCCCACAGTGCATCAACAGTCGCCAAGGTTCCTTGGCCCTAGGACATGCTAGACGCAGACGGCAGAAAGAGCACCAACCAACAGGAGCTCCGGCAGGAGGCTCAGGGGAAGCAGGGGTCAGGCACAGAGCCATGCTGGCTCCCTAATGGTCCTGGGGGAGGCTGGGGACTAGCTTCAGTCAGAAGCCCCAGGAATCCCAAGTCAGAACCTTGCTGTGGAACAGCTGATGCTCCTTAGGCTGCCAGGGGCCAGGTGAGACCAATTCCAAGGGGGCAAATCTGCAGCCCCTGGGTCTCTCCCACCAGGCATCCTGGGCCAATGGGAAGGGAGAAGCTCGCCGCCAATCACAGGCCCCAGAGCCTTCTTCTTCCAGTTGCAGCTGCCAGGCATCGAGGACCAATAGGAAGCCCCGGGTGGTGAGTGTCAGGCCTCTCCCTGCGCTTCTGCTCCACTCTTTCCTCACACTTGGGGTGTCTGCTTACTCGCCCTTCGTCCTGCCTTTCCCTTCGCCCACCAGCCCCCTCACTCCTGGCCCAGGTCTTGGGCTTTGGCCCACGAGGCAATCTGCAGTGCCCTGTTCCACCTCCTTTTAGGGAAACTCTGCCGACTTCCCATTGTTCTGAGCTTGCTCCTGCAGGTCCCCAGCCAGGCCACCCTGTGGTCACCTGGCTCTCGCTGGTGAGAAGACGAGTCACAGTGGAGGCTGAGACCCAGGAGGAAGAGTGGGGTGGGCTCTGAAGTGCAGACGGAGGTGAGGGTCCTGTCCAGCACCCGGGATTGCAGACCTGGGCGGGCGGTGGGTGCGTGTGCATTAATTCAGGACACCTGGGCACACCAGTGAGAGAGGAAGGCCAGCCTGGAGCCTGGGAGGGCAGGAGGCAGGGGAGGGCGGCTTGGACACCCAGGTCAGAGCCCTTTGTGAAGGCAGGTGTGCTCTCTGACCAGGGCAAAGAGACCTCGGGAACTGAGGTCAAGACCCACTGGCTCCCAGAGTGCTCATCTGGAAGATGAAATAACGAGTTCGGGGAGACCTTTCCCTACCAACCAAAGGGGATCCTTGCTATTTGTGTGGAGGTGAACTGTTTCCACCTGATGAAATGCACCCATGTCCCTCCCCGGTGCCTCACAGGGGCGAGGGAGGGCCCTGCGTGTGTTCAGCCGTGGCCAGCTGGTCCTGGCACGGTGGGCCCTGCTGTGAGGCCTGGTCCTTGGAGGAAGGCAGGCACCGGGGATGGGCCAGACCAGGGCTCTGCAGTTGAGGGACGCCAGGAGGGCCAGCTGCCCACAGGACCGGGAGAGGCAGGAAGGCTCCGCAGGTGGGGTGGGGTGGGGTTGGCCTGCTGACAGCTTTCCCTTGGGCACTTGGCCTCCGGGGCCTTGACCATCGAGGTCTGCTGATTCAGGCCACCTCTTGGTGGCCTTGGCTATGGCAGCCTAGGGAACCAGGGTGCTGTTTCTTCACTTACAAATCTGCTGGGAGGAGAAGGGAGCCTGACAGCCAGTCTCTGGCCCTCACCCGAGGCCCCAGCATGACGTTTGCCCTGCGGCTTTCACTCTGCTTCAGTGGGTGTCCTGCTCCTTGAATGCAGTGTGTGCACGTGGCACCAGGTACCCCAAAACTCCCCTGAACCCCTGCACCCACGCCCTGCAGGTGCTCTGGTCTGGTCATCAGTGTTCCACCCACCACCTCAGCCCAGCAACCTCAGGACATCCACTCACACTCTCCCACCTACATAAGCAGTTTACCCTCAGGTTGACGACAGTAAAAACAAATTTAAAAATTTGTTTTCACAAGAGAATTAACTCTTGATTGAATTCTCAAGTGCACTCTTTGGTTTTCAGTATTCCACCTCAGTTGAAGGGAGCAGTGTGTGCCTGTGTTTAAAAGGGCGGAGAGAGCGTGTGTGTTTCTGGGAAAATAAAGGGACTTTAACTGTGGACCCACCTTGCAGAAGGTGTTTGAGCCAGAGTCTTGTTGGAGGGTACCATTTCTTTTACATGTTACAACAAATAGCTTTCAAAACATGACACACAGAAGCAGAAGAGGAAGCTTGTTCTTTTCCACGAATTCGTGTGTTTTACCACAGTTGTCAGCTGGACTGACTGGAGGTGGCCGCCATCTGCTGTGAGGCCGTCCAGGTGTGTGGCCATCGCTTTCTTTCCTGGGGGGTTGCACCTGGCTTTTTTCTCATCCCACCTCGTAGGGCTTCTCACCTTTTTGTCTTCACGGAGTTGACCGACTTCGCGTCCTGTATCTGTGTTTCTTAAGACGGGGGGTTGGGTGTAGGGGCCCTTGATCCCTAAGCCACGTCCCAGTCCTTTTTTTTAATATTATTTAAATTTTGAGACCATGTCTTGCCATGTGGCTGAGGCTGGCCTCCAACTTGAAACCGTGCTGCCTGAGCCCCCTAGTCATGGGGACGACAGGCGTGGCCACCGTGCCCAGCTCATGTTTAATGTCCCTGGGAGCACTCTGTCCTGATGTTCCT
This sequence comes from Callospermophilus lateralis, assembly GCF_048772815.1. Lineage (NCBI taxonomy): Eukaryota > Metazoa > Chordata > Mammalia > Rodentia > Sciuridae > Callospermophilus > Callospermophilus lateralis. The sequence goes on from NC_135322.1 coordinate 1,949,340, forward strand.
TGTTCTGTGCCTGTGTGATCTGCTCCTGGAACTTCAAGCTCCTGCCGCAGGCCACTGTGGCTTCCTGACCCGGCTCGGGCTGTTCCCTGGATGCATGAGTAAAGGTCACTTCAGCTCAGGACTGTGTACCCCATTTTCTTGGGCCACATCCTTAGAGCAAAGTCCTGGCCTCTGGCACCTTCTCCTCATTCCGCAGTTGACTCTGGACGTGAATTAGCCACAGCATCCGTGTGGTCAGGTGTTGAAACCTGCTCCTGGGGTCAGTTCATGGCGGATGGACGAGCCCTCTGTCATGATGTGTTCTGCAGCTGCTCCAGCAGTGGTGCCCAGAGGAAGGTCTGCCGTGTCTGCAGGCTCCCCGTTGCCTTTGTGAGGCTGGTTCCTGGTGCAGTCCGTGCAGTGTCCTGGGTACCTGTGCACCTCCTAGGCCTCCCGCCAGCCCTGAGAGCAGGTGTGCCTGGGCCACGTGACTGTCCTCGGGAAAGGCACAGTTTCCCTCCTGTGCACCGGGGTCTCCTGGCCTCTGCATCCATGCTGGTGTTCATGGGCGGCTCCTGGTCGGGAGCTCGCAGGGTGAGGGGTGGCGCGGGGCAGAATCCCCATGCTTCCTCTTCCTCTCTGGGGCGTCGCTGTCTGACGCCTCCTGAAGCGTGTGTGTTTCTGTCTGCTCAGAGCTCGGTCTCCCTGGACCAGGGAGACCCTTGTGTTGTGCATTGACCACTAAGAGATTCCACCTGCATGTTTTGGTTTCCTATTTATTCCATCTGTTCCATGACCCTGTTCCATCCTCGATGGCTGTTTTCTGGATGTTAGTTTTTCCTTCTATTTGCTTTGGCAGATAAAAGCTCTTCGGTTATATCTGAATTCTAGCATCTGTTTGGGGTTTATTGGAAATTGCTGTCAGATGTCTACTTTGATCATCTTCCCAGAGAGGAAGGCTGGGCCCTTGATATTCTGGTACTCCTCTTCAGGTTTCCCTCCCTCCCTTCCTTCCTTCCTTCCTTCCTTCCTTCCAATTAGGCATACCTGACAGCAGAATGCATTTTGATTCATCGTATCAAGTGCAGCAGGACTTTTCATTTCTCTGGTTGTACACAACAGAGCGTCCCACCACATGTGCAGTCCTACGTGTACCTGGGTGAGGATGTCATCTCATGCCACCACCTTTCCTGCCCCATGTCCCCTCCCTTCCCTCCTCTTTCCCCAATCCCAGTTCCTCCATTCTCCCATGCCCCACCCCCATCCATGATCAGCATCCACGTATTCAGTTTGGGGATTGACTTACTAAGCTTAGCTTGATACTCTCCAACTCCATCCACTTACCTGCAAATGCCATCGAGTTATTCTTTTTACTGCTGAGGAACATTCCACTGTGTCTATGTACCACAGTCTCTTTATCCATCCATCTACTGAAGGGCATCTAGGTGGGCTCCACAGTTTAGCTGTGGTGAACTGTGGTCCTATGAACATTGTGGGTGTGTTACTATAGGATGCTGATTTTAAGTCCTTTGGGGGGTGTAGACAGAGGAGTGGGATAGCTGGGACAAATGGTGGTTCCATTGCAAGTTTCCTAAGGAGTCTCCATACTGCTTTCCAGATTGGCTGCACCAATTTGCAGTCCCACCAGCAGTGTGTGAGTGTACATTTTCCCCACCCTCCAGCCAACACTTATTGATTTATTGTTGTCTGTATTCTTGATAGCTGCCATTCTGACTGGAGTGGGATGAAATCTCAGAGTACTTTTGCATTTCTCTAATTACTAGAGATGGACATTTTTTCATGTGTTTGTTGATGGAATGTACAGCTTCTTCTCAGAAGCATCTGTGCAACTCCTCAGCGCACTCATTGATTGGGTTTGGGGTGTTGAGATTTCTGAGTTCTTTACGTATCCTGAGATCAGTGCTCTATCTGATGTGCATGGGGCAAAATGTGCTCCCAGATGTGGGCTTTCTCTCTCACTCTTTCACTGACAAGAAGCTTTATAGTGTAAGTCCACCCCATTGATGGATTTTGATTGTATTCTCCTCCTCAGGTTTTCACACTGGCACGGTGATGAATTTCAATTCCGTCTCGTACCTCACCAGACTCCAAAAGGAATTTGTTCCTTCCCTAGGCCTCTGAGTTTTCCTAAAGGTCATCTTCTGACAGCGTCTAGAAGTCGTTAGGGTGTGAATCTGCTGTTGGAAAGAGCCTCATGTGTCTGCAGGTTTCTCATCCTCCTGCTCACACTCGTCTCCACTAACCTCTGACACCTTCACCTTCTTGGGCTTCTAATGGCATCCTCCCTGTGTCTTGGATCATCATCTGTGCTGAATGTGCACCTTGTAGTAAAGACGCCCACCTGTGTGGCTTAGGGGCCCAGCACACTGCAGAATGACCTCACCTGAAGTCGGTTCGTCCACCGTGGCCCTGTTTCCAACCCAGTTCACCCTCGGTGGTTCTGAGGGTAACAGCGCCGGTCAGGGCTCTGGTTAGACTTGAATCAGCAACTTCCAGCACTTTCCATGACTGGCTGCTTTCTCCAGCAGCTGGTCAATCCTCTGTCCGTCTAAGTGCACCACTGATTGGGGAACGTCCTCCTCCTCCTGACCACCACTGTGGAAAGCGTCCAGGTTTTTCTTGTCTTTAATGTCTTTGTTTCCCTAGAATGAGGCTCAGTGTGGACGTGTTGATGCTCCTGAGCTCCCTGAGGAGCAGATGCAGGTGTCCCATCAGTTAATGGAGGTTCCAGGAGGCATCTTCCCACATGCTCCGCGGCATACAGGAAGCTGCATCCCAGTAAACCCATTGTCAGTGGCAGACGCACTCAGGCCCCAGAATGCCACCAGAACCACAGCCCAGCCGACCTGCAGCAGGTGGGAGCCCTGGCCGGCAGGTGACTAGCTCAGCTAACACAAAGCCAGGCTGGGAATGCAGTGGTCAATGCCTCTCCTCAGGGGCTGCACCCTGCAGGGAAACCAGAATGACCTAGTGATGGTGGGGCAGGGACTCCTGCGAGGACGCTGCCGAGTCAGGGGCCAAGTGCTGCTTCTTCTGTCCCACGTTCACTCTCCTCTCCTTTGGGGCTCTCATAACAAGTGTTAGGCCCCGTCATCCTCCCTGTCTGGTCCTCTCTGCTCAGCTGAGGGTAACACTACCTTGGTTTCCTGGGGCTGCCAGAACACAGTGCCACCAACTGAGTGGCTCAGACCAGGGAGGTTGGTGTCTCAGTCCCGGGGGCCCGGCTGCCAGAGGGGAGACGTGGGCAGGGTCCCTTCCTTGGGAGGCCTTGCGGCAGATCCCTCTGTCTCCACTGACTTCTGCTCCTTGGCTGCTTGGGCTTCTCAGTGCCATTCTCCCCTCCTCTGGGTCTGAATGTGCCCCTTGTAGTAAAGACGCCCACCTGGTGGCGTAGGGGCCCAGCACACTGCAGAACGACCTCACCTGAACTCGGTTCGTCCACCGTGGCCCTGTTTCCAACCCAGTTCACCCTCTGTGGTTCTGAGGGTAACGGGCCCACCTCTGACGTCTGCAGGGGGTCACAGCCAGCCCTGAGGACCACCTGCTGTAGTCTACATGCTATTGCAGGGGGTCGGGGAAAGTCTGGAGACTTGGTGGGGGGGGGTAGAAGCCTGTATGTGTCTGGGAGGGCATTTAAAATGCGACTGTGGCAATCTGAACCCCCTGTAAAGAGGGCCCCGGACCGGAGCAGGAGGCCCGGCACCAGGATCGCAGGTCTCGGCACAGAGTGCCAGCAGGATTCTTGTCCAAAGTGGGTGGCTCTCAAACAGGGGCTTCCTCAGAATCCACTGCAGGACTAACACAGGGCTGGGAACCACGCCCTGGGAACTCAGCAGGTCCAGGGGGAACCAGGACCCAGCTGGTGCCGATGTTGCTTGGAGGGCCTCGCAGAGAATCTTGGCTTTGGGCCTGTTTCTTGGGGGCCTAAAGATTCATCCTTGTGCCTTGACTCAAGGTGTCACTCAAAGCAGGTTTCTTAGAAGCCCTGACTTCAGAGCCCGTGAAGGGCACCTTTGTGTAATAGTGTTCTCATTCTGTGTATGGCTTCGTGTTTCCCCCTCCTTTTCTAACCTTTAATGCTATTAAGATCTATTTATTCATTTTTCTAAATCACCTAGTCTACTATTTGGGGGAGATGCTGCCTAATGGTCACACCTGAATGAAATTCCACTCCTATTCACGGTATCATTGAATTATCGGCACCTGACTTTGTTGCGTTTTTGATGAATAAGATGGTCTGTTTTCAGCCTTTCTTGTGGTGTTAGGAATGCTTTATGACTCGGGGAATAGTCAGTTGCTGCGAATGAGGTGTGTGTGCTTGAAGAGGGCTCCGTTGTGTGTAGGATTCTGCAGATGTCCCTGGGAAGACGTGCGACTTGAAACCTACGTCTACCACCCACACACCTATATCAATAAGGATGGTTTCTCCCTAGGTTTCTAGACTCCATTTTGGAAATATTGTAGGCCCAGAAAGAGTAGGAGCCTAGAGTCTGTGGGTCCCCCACCCCAGGTGCCCTCCAGTTACCACCAGGGTGGTCCCTGTGGGTCCCTGGCCCCACTGTCCCCCAGGTTAACATCTGCCATTACTAAGACACAGATGTCCCAGGGGCTCACCGACACTGGGGGATCACTAACAGACTTGGGTGCTGACTGCAAAGGGCTCCGTACCCCTGTGACCAGGCGCAGTGACAGGCTCCCTAGGCTGCGGGACTCTCAAGCCGGAGTTTATTCTCACAGTCCAGGAGGCTGTTCCAGAGGGCTCCTCGGGCGGCTGTACATTTCCCAGGCCACCACAGGAGAGGGCCTGTGGCCTGGCACCGTCCCCAGCGGTTGGCATGACCAGTGCAGTGAGTTGAGCCACGTTTGTGGGTGACCAGGCTGTTCCTTCAGAGTCCGGTGCTCAGCCTCTGGGTGAGGAGTGACGTCCAGCGACTCTCAACCCCTAACGTCCCACCCCCTAGCTTCTCCCCAGCGTCTGTTCTGGTCTCCTGCCCCTTCTCACAGACTTGCTGGGTTCTGGGTGAGGTCTGGGCTCCCTCCAGGCTCATCTCTGCCCGGCCTCCAGCTGTACAGCCTCCTCTGCTGAGCACTGCTCTTCTCCATGGAATCTCGACAGAAGGCAGCGGCGGGTGTTGGAGGGCAGGGCTCCTCCATCAGTCACTGAGGAGACCATTACCGCCCTCTGGGGGCCTCTGTGCCGGCTTCTGTGTGGAAGGTGCAGGTGAAGTGGGGTGCTGTGCTTGCGTCTCCTGGACTATTCCATGCATCCTCCCCCTGGAGATCCTCCCGCCATCGCCCACAGCCTGGGAGGGCAGGCCCGTGCCTGCTGCGACTGCCACCGTCCTGTGTGGCAGCTGGCTGTGGCAGAGGCTGTCTGTCTGCCCGGGGAAGCTTCTCTAATGCTAACCCTGGGGCTCTGTCGGGCTCCCTCCGGGCACCGCCTGAGCTGGGTCGCAGGCAATGCGGGTGGACAGGAAGGCCAGCGCAGGTTGGTGTCCGAGTCACCACTGCTCTCATGCCCACGTCAGTGAGGAGAGGACAGGACGGGGTTGGGGGGTCCCCAGCCCTCACCCAGGACCAGAGGAGGCTGAGCACGGCCCTTTCCTTCTGAGTAACTCGGCCACCCTGATGTTTCCCTCAGGCTGTCTGATTCCTGGTCCCCGTCTCTGAGCGTCTTCCTCTCCGGCCTGCACAAGATGGCAGCGTCCTTCATTTCTGACTTCCGCCTCATGTGGTACTTGGATGAACTCAGGAAGAACGAGCTCGTGAAGTTTAAGGAGCTGCTCAAGCAGGAGACTGTGCAACGCGGCCTCCAGCCCATTCCCTGGGCCCAGGTGAAGAAGGCCAAGCGCCAGGACCTGGCGGGCTTGATGACCCAGCGCTATGGGGAGCAGCCAGCATGGGACCTGGCCCTCTGTATCTTCCCCAAGATCCACAGGAAGGACCTCTGTGACAAGGCCGCCAGGGAGAGCGCAGGTGAGTGGTGGGCTCCTTGGGAGAGCGCAGGGGCTGGGGCGCAGGGTCTCCAGGGGGAGCCATGGAGGGGAGAGCTGCCCAGGCTGGGGGAGCAGCCTCATCCCACCTCAGGGCAGAGAGGGCAGGTGGGCGTGGTCACGGGAACCCACCCACAGCTGGGAACTGTCCTGGGCCAGCTCCCCCCGCAGAGGGCTGTGACTGGGCGCAGACTGCAGCAGTGACAGCTGGTGCACCTGGCACCTGGCACCTGGACCCGAGTTCCCGCTCGGGTGGGTCAGGTGCGGCTGGGGCCTTTTGGAAAGGCCCTGAGATGCAGGTGCCCCCCCCAGGTTTGAGTTGGTGCCCTGGGGGTGACTCCATTCATCAGGCAGAGGTGCAGGCAGGATGGCTGTGACCCCTGGGCTGCACAGCCCTGGAGGCCCAGGTGGTGTTGTGCATGGTCCTTTGCCTGGTCAGTCGGGGATCTCTGGAGTCTGCTGCGAGGTGCCCGATGGGGCTCTTCACGCTGGTCCTGCACAGGTGTCCCCAAGGTCCTGTCCTCTTGGCCAGCCGCCTTCCTCAGCTCCGGCTTTCCGGCTCTGCCTGTTTAAATGTGGTTTCTGCCACTGGTGGTCTCCCTGCCTCCCCCAGGACCCCCACTGGACCCTCAGGATAAGGCTCTGTCCTTCTGTGACCTTGGTCCTTCAGGGAGTGACCTTGGTCTTGGCTGCCTTCCTCTGTGGAGTCCTTTGGATCTCTCTCTTCCTAACCTGAGAGCTGGCCCAGCCATCCCTGCTAAATTCCTTGGCCTTCATTTGTGCACTTCCCGCGTTCCTGCGGCCCTCTGTGCCCTTTCAGCCTCACCCGTCTACCACCTAGTGGCAGGGTCCCCTCTGATGTCACTCAGCACCCCAGCCTTCCCGTGTCACCAGAGCCTGTGGCAACTGCAGAGCAGGACCCGGCCTCAGCTCAGCCTGAAGGGATTCTAGAGGCTGAGCCCTTTTGTTGTTTGGCTTTTGATTGGATACTTCTACCTTCTGCCCTGCCAAGGACGAGAAGGCTCACCAGGATGGAGTTGGGTGAATCCTAGGGCCCTGTCACGTCTAGTGCACCAGGCTCCCTCCAGGGGGACGCAGGCTGTGCCAGTCTCTTAGACACAGTGGCCAGGCCAAGGTTCCTCCCGTGCTAACCCTTGTTGGGCACCACCACAGCCCAGAGGCAGGGTCCTGTCCCCACACAGAGCCCTGCTTCCGCATGGGGAGGCCCCTCCCTGGTTTGCATTCCACTCTTCAGTTGGAAGCCAGCAGAGCTTTGCAGTTCTGTGCTCTCCTGGCAGAGATGAACAGGTGTGTGAGTGTGTGTGTGCGTGTGTGTGCATGTGTGTGTGTCTGGAGCTGGCCTGGCAGGCCTTTGACCCTCGGGGCTGTCTGGTTGGTGGTTTAGGTAGTGTCCACACCTGCAGGCCCTGAGGACATTGTTTCCCATAGGAGAGATTCGGGTTGAAGCCTTCAGGTTGTGCGGGGTTCCACTCTGACGTGCTGTGTTTTTCTCTTGCCCTTGCTGACCAGCAAATGCCTATCAAACTCACATACAGAAGAAGTTGATCAGCATGTGGTCCAGGGACGCCTTCACTGAGATCCCTGGCTGCTTTGACCAGACACTGACCCGTGAAGAGCGTGAAAGTCTGGAAGAGTATTTCACTCCAAGGGTACCCAGGAGGCCTCACACGGTCGTCCTCCGCGCATTACAACGAGTGGGCAAAACGAGGTTCCTGATGAAGCTGATGCTGGCCTGGTCAGACGGTACCCTCTATCGGGACAAATTCTCTTTCATTTTCTACTTATGCTGCCGAGAACTGAAGCAGCTGAGGGTGACCAGCCTGGCCAAGCTCATCTCCAGAGAAAGGCCCGATGACTCTGTCCCCTTGGCGGACATCGTGGCCCAACCAGAGAGGATCCTGTTCATCGTCGACAGCTTAGAGGAGCTGCAGTGCACCCTGACAGAGCCCGAGTCGGAGCTGTGCCTTGACTGGAGGGAGGAGCGTTCAGTGGAGGCGGTCCTGAGTAGCCTGCTGAGGAGGAAGATTCTCCCAGAGTCGGCTCTGCTCCTGGCTGCCATGCCCATGCGCCCAGAAGCTCTGGAGAGCAAACTGGACCACCCAAACATGCAAGAGCTCAGACGCTTCCAGGACAGCCACGTGAAGCAGTATTTCTGCTGCTCCTTTGAAGACAGGGGCCGAGCCATGGCAGCCTTCAGCTGGGTGCAAAACAATGAGCATCTCTTCACCATGTGCCACATCCCCCTCCTCTGCTGGATGGTGTGCACCTCTCTGAAACAGGAGATGGAGCGCGGGAGGGACCTGGCAGCCACCTGCTGCAGGTCCAGCTCTGTGTTCCTGTCTTTCATGTTTCAAGCGTTCACACCCAAGGGCGCTACTCGGCCCAGCCCGCAGGGCCAAGGCCTGCTGAAGGCGCTGTGTTCCCTGGCTGCGGAGGGCATGTGGACCGACACGTGGGTGTTTGGCAAAGAGGAGCTCAGGAGGAACGGGATAGCGGACACTGACACCCCCACCTTGCTGGACCTCAGGCTCTTCCGCAAGTACAGCGAGTCGGGGAGCTCCTACTCCTTCATCCACATGTGCATGCAGGAGTTCTGTGCGGCCATGTACTACCTGCTGGACAGCCCCCGCGACCACCCCAGCCGGGCCGTGATGCCCATAGAGGCAATGCTGCTGACGTTCTTCAGGAAAGACAGAGCAAGCTGGGTGTTCATGGGCTGCTTCCTGTTTGGCCTCGTACATGAAAGTGAGCAACAGAGGCTGGATGCCCTTCTCGGGATGCAGAGGTCGCGGGAGTTGGCGCCCCAGCTCCTGGGATGTCTGAGGATCCTGGTGGAGATCGAGGATCCTGAGGAGCAGGTGGAGTTCCTGCTGCTGTTCTATGCCCTGTTCGAGGTGCAGAGTGACGCCTATGCCAGCCACCTGATGAGCAGCCTCCGCGAGGCCCACTTCCCCCTTCGGGAGAGGCCAGACCTGGCGGTTGCTGCCTACTGCCTAAAATACTGCTGCAGCCTGAGGGAGCTCACTGTCTCAGTCCCAGAAATCTTTCCGGAAGAGAGGGGACCAGACCCCATGTGAGTCCCTGCCGTCACTTTCTTTCCACCCTTTTTCAGAATCTGTGTGTGCTCACAGGGTGTTGGTGACGGGGCGTTTCACGTGGATTGGGGTCACTGCCTGCCTTTTCTGTCCAGTAGTCTTGACTCATCTTATATTTTACTGTATTTTTTTTAATAAAAAATATTTTTACTTGGGGCTGGAGTTGCGGCTCAGCAGTAGAGTGGTCACCTAGCACCTCCTAAGTACATAATTTTTTTTTTTAAATAAAGATATTTTTATTTTTTAATTTTTTTTAAATTAATTTTTATTGTTGGTTGTTCAAAACATTACATAGTTCTTGATATATCATATTTCACACTTTGATTCAAGTGGGATATGAATTCCCATTTTTACCCCATATACAGATTGCAGAATCACATCAGTTGCACATCCATTGATTTACATATTGCCATTCTGGTGTCTGTTGTATTCTGCTGCCTTTCCTATCCTCTACTATCCCCCCTCCCCCCTCCCCTCCCCTCCCCTCTTCTCTCTCTAACCCCTCTACTGTAATTCATTTCTCCCCCTTATATTTTTCCCCTAAGTACATAAATTAAAAGATATTTATTTTCATGTCCAACTACAACTGAAAATATTTAATGAAATTATTTTTACTTGTAGATGTTCACAGTAGCTTTCTTAATCTCATTTTGACTTGGTGCTGAGCATCCAGCCCTGAGCCCCCAGGTGCAGGGCCGCGCTCCACCGCTGAGCCCAGCCCTGGGTCCCTCCTCCCTCGTCTCCCATTGCGCTCGTGGATGGGGCACGTTGCTCATGCAGTGCACAGCAGCTCTCGTGGGGAGCCCGTGGCCCCGTCCCCGAGCCTGCCCTTTCCTAGCTGCACGGGTCTCCTCACCAAAGCAGCAGTAAGGACTGTCCTGAGGGGGAGGCCAGGCTCCCTGGGGTGCGTTCCCTTCCCTTCCCTTCCAGGCCCTGGGCAGGCGTCACCCTGGGTCGCTCCCTGGGACCAGGCTCCAGACCCCTGTCCTCCCAGCTGCAGACCAGTGCTGTTGTGTTCTGAGACTCCTGGTTGACTCGGTCAGCCACCAGGTGGACCCTCCTACTGTGGTGCTGCAGGGAGGAAACGGGACACACAGGTCACGTCAGCCCACCAAGACGGCAGGGTCAGGATGGGGCCAGGGCCAAGTTGGAGGCCAGGAGATCTGGCTGGAGGCTGGCTCTGGCCTCCTGCCTCCTCTTTCCTGGAAGCAGCCTCCACTGGTAACAAGGGAGGGTCTCCAACCCCAGGACCTAGGTGGCCTGGGTGGGCTATGGCCTTGCTGTGGGCTGTCCTGAGCTGGAGGATGCTCAGAGGCGTCCCTGGCCCTGCCCAGTGGTGCCAGGAGCCCCGGCCCTTGGGCAGTATGGGCCTGAAAGGCTGCAGCGTGACCAAGGGTCCTGGCTGAGAAGTGGCCCCAGGAGGAGAGCTGACCTCGTTCTCCCCCTCTTGGGGTCCAAGCAGGTGACACTGTGCTCAGAGGCTGTGACTGCCTTGAGGTGACCTCTGTGGAGAACCTCTCGTCTCTCCTGTTACAGGTCGAGCCGTACTCTCCTCTGGTGGCGCCAGATCTGCTCTGTGCTCACCGCCAATGAGCACCTCCAGAAACTCCGGGTGGTAGAGAGCATCTTCGGCAGGTGGACGCTGCTGGTCCTGTGTTGTCAGCTGCGACAGTCCACGTGCCCCGTGCAGAGGCTCGAGTGAGTTGAAGATGGGCCTGGGGCGTGGAGACTGCTGAGTCTCCCTGCCAGCCTGAGGTCGAGGCTGGACCCCAGGGAGGTGTCTCAGCCCAGCACCCCTGCTGCCCGGGAAGCTCTTCCTTGGTGGTCGGCCTGTGCATGCACTGTGGGTCCCAGAGGCACCCTGGGCTCTGCTTCCCCTACAAGAAGGAAGACTCCATGGCTTCCTCTACTTCTGCCAACCACACCGTCTCCAAACGTGGCCTTTGGGGGTAAACCCACCCAGGCCATTGGGTCGTGGAAATGGCCCATGGGTCATTTATGGCGCAGGGGTGACCACAGCAGGCGTTCACGCTGCGCTGCTGGAGATGGTTGGATCAGAATCATCCAGAGTCACCTTTCCTTTTGCAGGACAAATAAAGTTTTCTTTTTCTGTGAGACCGAGATTTTCTTTGAGGTGTTCACCAGTAACCCAAACCTGCAACAGCTGAGCATGACCTCCACCCGGCTCCCCCACGGTGACTTCTGGCTCCTCTGCGGTGCCTTGAGCAACCCGGTGTGCAACCTTCAGGAGCTGCTGTGAGTGCTGCCCGCCAGCCTCGGGGGTGGATTCCAGAGAGGACTGGGCTGCTTCCACGTGGGCATCTCTGTCCTGTTTCCTGTCCCTTGGGTACAGAGGTCTGCTCTCCAGAAATCGAGACCAGGATAGGGAAGTTAGTTTCTAAATCCATACGGGCGCTTTGCAAAACCCCAGTTCAGCTGTGGCACAGTCTGGGCACAACATAACCCAGGAGAAGTGCTTCAGGTGTTGGTGGCTCAGTTTGGGGAGAGAGGGACACTGGAACATTTAGGGCAGGACCTCCTAAGGCCTGAGAAGTGGAAATTTCCCTCAATGGACAAGAAACCTGTGGTTGCATTCTCCGATCCCATGCGATTGGTCCACAACCCCAGGTAACATTTCAGACAAATCTCCAATATTGTTGGTGGAAAGAGTCTAACTCAGGAGTGGACCACAGGGTTTCATTCTGAGGTTTCAAGATGGGAAGACTGTGGTGTTAGAGGCCTGGTGGTGCTCACCTCTGGTGATGGGCGGAGGCAGGAGGAGCTGGATAGTGACCAGGAGGGCCTGGAGGCCGGTCATATCACCTGGACTGCCTTGGGAGGGTTTCTTGGCCAGCACCTCACCCCTCTCCTGGAAACTGTGCTCTCTGTTCTGCTTCAAGCATTTTTAATCAAATAAGGACTCATCCTCTTTGCTCTCTGGTACCCAAGACTTAGGTCCTTTTTTGGTTGTTGTTTGGGGAATGAGCCCTGGGGCACTTAACCTCAGAGCCACGCCCCCAGGTGTTAGGGCCTCAACAAGCTGCTGAGGCTGGCTCTGAATTCAAGGTCCTCCGGCCTCAATCTCCCTAGCTGCTGGGATTCTGGGGCGGCGGGCGGGGCCCATCACTGTGCCCAGTGATGTTCACACACTTCCGACAGCTCTTTCTCTGCTGTTTTTCTGGGCACTCCTCTCGCGAGCATGAAGACCCAGATCCCTTTGCCGATCGAGCTTGATCGAGGAACAGTACGCACCCCCAAACCCCGTGCTTTGAAGAGTGAATCTAGTGGTCTTAGCAGAGGCTCAGGGGTGTGCAGCCATGACAACCTTCTGATTCTGGAAGGTCTGCGGGACCTAGGAGGAGACCCTACCCACGAGTCCATGCCTGTCCTCTGGGTGTCCATCCCCGGGACCCACAGATGCGCTTCAGGGTTCATGGATCTTCATGTTCTGCACGTCGTGCTTCCGTCGACTCACGGCCTGGGATCCTTCAGGAACAGCTTGAGTCCCTGAGCGCAAGGTTGCCACGCTGCCCTCCAGTTGGACCTCAGTGGTAACAGGCTGAGGGTTGTCAGTGCCTCAGTCCTTTCCTGGCTGAGTCCGAGTCCCCTGCCGGGACCTGCTGCCTAGTTTCTGGTCTCCCTGGACAGTGTGAGGTTGCTCTCGCCTTTGGTTGTCCTGCTGTTGCCATGGCCAGCGCTGGGGGCGTGACGCCCTCCTGTGCTGTCCTGCTTTGTCAGGGCGTCTGTGTGTCTCCTTGGAGGGACGTCCACCCTCACCTGAGCCTACACGTTTTGCGTGGTGGGTGCAGTCTTCGCGATGTGCACGCCATCTGGTTGGCACACAGCCCTGCTCTGAAGGGTCTCGGGGCCTCCTCTTGTTTCTGTGCTCCCCGTGTGTTCTGTGCAGCCTGCCAGAGACCATCGCCTAACCCAAGGTCTCAGATCATTTTCTGAACTTGTTCATTGTTAGGAAGTTTGGTCTAATGTGTTCTCGTTGTTGATGGGCTTTTACTTTTCGGTGGCGCTGAGATTCAAACTCAGAACCTCACACATGATAGGCAAAGGCTCCAACCCTGAGCTGCAACCCCAGCCCTATCATTTAGACTCTGAGGTTTCAATCTGTGATCCATTTTGAATTAATTTGGAGGTAGGGTATGATGTGGGCCAAATCCTATTGTTTTCACTTCTTGAAAATATCTTCAAGCCACAGGCATCTTTAGACCCAGGAGCTGCGGCAGAATCTCCCTGGGGAAATACAGGGCTGTGTTCAGAGGCTTGGCGGTCTTACCTGCATGGACGCGCACCTGTGTAGGTTGTGAATATGTCCATTCTGTCATCCGGGGGCTTAGCGCATGTGTGTGCCAACGCGCAGGGACAGCCACGGAGATGGGAGTCACACTACAGGCAGAGACCCCCCCTCAGGGTCAACTCTCCCCTGGGATGCTGTCTAGGAGGCGTCACCTCTGCTGGGGAGGACTGTCACACTCTCCCTGAGCAACGCCAACCCACCCTAGTGGGGCAATAGTTGGAAAGGGGACGTGCTGGGGACAGCATCCTGAGACCTCCAGGAAGACTGCCTGGTTGGTGGGAGGCCCAGGCTGGAGGGCAGGAGGGGCCTCGCAGGACACGATCGTGTGTGGGGCTGCCCTGGGGTCGGGGAAGTGACTTGGGGGTAAGCACAGAGTGACTGAGTCTGGGCCCAGCTGTGCGGACGGGGGTTGGGGGGTGATGACAGGATTCCCCAGGAGGCTCCGTGAAGGACAGGCCCTGGCAGGACCAGCACCAGGGGCCAGTCCAGACAGGGAAGCCCAGAGCATGTGGTGTCCATTCCCTGCAGGCTTCAGGACTCGGGCCTCTCCGCTTCGGATTGCAAGGCCTTGGCCTCGATGCTGGCAAAAAACAGGAAGCTGACGCTGCTGGACCTCAGTGATAACAAGCTGGCTGATGGTGTGTCCACACTGTGCGCGGCCTTGCGACACCCATACTGCACCGTGCAGACGCTGGTGTAAGTGGACTGGGGTGGGCAAGGGGCACGCAGGATCCCGGGTTGCTGCGCTCTGTCCACCAGCTGAGACCGCAGCAGGGCTTCAGGGCACCAGCTGAGGATCCACGGCTCGAGGTCCAGCCCCGGGTCTGCTGCTCTCCAGCAGTCACCGGGCCTCCCGGCTGCGGGCTGCCCCTCTGTGAACGGGAGCAGAAGCGGCCCCTGTTGAAACCCCACTGCCACCTCTGCTCTGTTCTTTCCTGTGCCCCCTGGCTCTCCCAACGTGGCAGAGCGTTCCTTGTAAGAAGCCATTAGAACCTGCTAGGATTCTCGAGAACCGGACAAGCTGAGGATCTGGTACCTGAGATGACCCATGCACGTCACCCTGCACGTCACCCGGGCTCTGGGCAACAGCCTCAGGGGGCAGAAGGCTTGTCCCAGGACGGGGTGAGATGCAGAGTCAGAACTAGAACTGACAGATTCTAGGCATCTGAGCTGTGCCCCTCACCCCTGGTTTTCTCATGAGGCTCTGTGTCGGTTTGGTTCCTCCTGCCTGTCTCACGTGGGTAAGGAGCACTCAAAGGGGAGATGGGGTCCCACTGAGTTCGTACACAGGGCCACAGAAAGACCACCTTGAGCGTGCAGTTGAGCCATCCTTGGGACCTCGGCCCTCACGTGACCTGCTGTCCCCTGCTTCCCCCCAGGATGGCCGGCTGCCAGATCTGTGAGCACTTCTGCCCACACCTCTCTGAGGTTCTCCTGAGCAACGCAAACCTGAGCCATCTGGACCTCAGCAGAAACCCCCTGATGGACGAGGGAGTGGCACAGCTGTGTGAGGCCCTGCGACAGCCCACCTGCAGACTGCAGACGCTATGGTAGGCGTGGAGGGTGGCCTGGTGGCCAGGCCCTGCCCCTGGCTGGGGAGGCCCCCTGCTCAGGAAGGACAGTGTCTGTGCCTTTCCCAGGGAGCTGAAGGCTCTCGGGCTGAGGTTCGGGTAGACATGTTCCTGTGAGCCTCAGATGCACAGGTTGGGGCAGGTGCTTCAGGGGCGTAGGGATGGTGACCCAGGGAAGGGCCCTGTGGTGGCAGCGCATTGGCCTAGATGACTGGCATGTGTGCCCAAGGTGAACCTGTGTCATCAGGAGGGAAAACAGAGCCCTCCCTCCAGGGGAAACGTGGCGATGGGACCCAGCATCCGTGTGGGGATTCAGGCTGATGCAGCCAGGAGCCTCCTGACAGAATCCCGGGAAGCGGGAGGTCAGCGCGTCCTGATCAGGTGCCTGCCTGAGAATTCCAGGCTCCACGGAGTTGGGGGGGTTCACCTGATCCCCTAGGAAATCTGAGCATGAACCTCGTGGTCCTGGCTGCAGGGACGTCAGATGCCATCGTAAAGAGCAGGAGAAGCAGCCATCTCCTTCCTGCAGGGGTGGGTTACGCTGCCGGTCAGTCTCTGACAGAAGCCACCAAAACCTCAGCACAATATGTAAAAATGGAAGAGCAATAGACCTAAGCTGTAGTCTAAGTGTAGGTCACGAGAGGTTCTCCCCAAATCCTTCAGACTGGATTAGAAAACAAGAATCCCAAACTAGTGTCAGCCAGACCCCCGTAAAAATCCATGGAATAATCCTCTGTGGGGGCCGATGATGGAGGACATGAGCCGTGACCTTGACATACTCCAAATGGATCTTCCAAGGTCAATAAATTCAACCCACTGAAAAGAACCTAAGCTCCAAGGAGATAAGGAACAGTGGCAAGAAGACAAGAGAGAGGTCCCCCAACCTCAGACTCGTGGGTCAAACCGTTGCATGTTCTGCTTCAACAAAAGATCACCTTTCAACTCTGAGGAACAGGGACCCCGTGGAAGCAGCAGATAATAGAACACCTAGAGATGAGGGTCTGGTTCACCTCACAGATGCTTTGCACAGTGGGTTAGAACTAATGCAAGAAAGAGTGGCCAAAGATGAGGCACACTTGTGCAAGAGGTACCGGGGACTGAACCCAGGGGTGCTCAGCCACGGAACTACACTCCAGTCCTCTTCTAAAACTTGTTCTTGACCAAGAACAGGGACTTTCTAAATTGACGCGCGTCTGGCCAAATAGCTGAGGCTGGCCTCAAACTTGGGATCTTCCTGCCTTGGTCTCCCAAACCACTAGGGTTACAGGCGTGAGCCAGTGTGCCCAGCTCAACATTGTCTCAATTGCCAAACCACAGAGATGCAGGGAACAGGAGAGAAGTAAAGAAACAGATGGCGCCGACAGCCGAAAGGGCCAGAAGAGTGCAAGTTCGTTGCTGCTCTCTGCAGAGGGCCGCTTGTATCCACCTTCTCCCGCAGAGTGTGGTGCCGGCCCTGCATGCTGTGTGAAATGTTGGAGTTGCAGTACACAATGGTGAAATTGAGCGGGGAAGTTGAATCAGTTTACTAGCTGGATCACGTGGTGGCACACTCTCGTCATCCAAGCGGCTCAGGAGGCTGAGGCTCGAGGATCAGGAGTTGATCAACAAGTGAGCGAGGCCTTAAGCAACTGGGTGAGACCCCGTCTCTAAATAAGAAGGGCTGGGGAAGTGGCTGAGTGGTTAACTACTTGAGGGTTCAGTGTCAGGTCCAAACCAGTTAAGAACACAGCTTACTTACCCGTGTATCAAGTGCTGGGCTCCAATATGTGATCACACAAGAATTAGTGAGGCTCTGTACATTTCTGTCCTGAGACTCATTACCTGGCTTACACTCTGCCGCATCTCAGGACAGACGAGCCGCCGTTCAGTGCTGGGCTGCAGGGAAGCGTGAACGCTTCCAAACCATGCACACAACGAGATCACCCGCCCAGTGTGGCTTAGAAAGAAGCCTGCTCCAGCGACTCTCACTAGACCCTGAAGGAAGAGCAGTTTTGTCAGAGTCTTTGCAGACGGCAAAGAGAAGAGAGCCCCACACGGACACTGGAGGACACCATAATCTTGATAGCAGCGACAGCAGGAGAGTGGGAAAGGACAAGTGCTGTGTAGTGCCCTCCGTGAACTGCAGAGGCAGTAAGGAGCCCGGCAGCAGGCAAATTCCAAAACTCTGTTGAGGGAATTCACCCCGATTTGTCCCAGCATCAGAAAGGTCAGGGGGAGGGTGGGGCTCGCAGACAGAGCTTAGGCTGGGCAGCTGCAGGGCCCTGGGCCCTTCCCCACCTCCCAAAGGAGATGCTTAGAAAAAGGTCAGTGGGTGCAAATCTCTATACAAACTGGTTAAAAGTAAATATCTGCCTAAAAGACAGAATGTCTGTATTCAGACCTATCCCTTTAGCATAACTCTTGGAAAATCATGAACATTTAGGAACTTCCTCGCCCCGGTGAAGGAAGAAGTTCATCATGAAATCTAAGTGTAGGTCCTCGGGGCACCGGCTGTGGTACCTGGCTTCTGTCCTGATGCCTCTTGAATGTTGCAGTGCACCCCCTGAGAGCAGTATAGCTGTCCCCAGGGCCCCAGGCTTCAGTCACCTCCAAACCTAGTGTCTGCTTCTTGGTTCTTCCAAGACGGGGACCATCACACTCTCCTTCCAGGACATGGTTGTAATGTTTCTTAGTTCTGGTTCTTCTCTCCCTGCGCCTAGTCTATACTGAGACGTTTGGGCCTCCTCCAGGCCTCGGGAGGTGCCCGGGATAACAGGTCTCTGTGTTGGCTGTTGCCATACAGTTTGCAGAGGTGTGGGATCACTTTGAGGATCTGTCAGGACCTGGCTCTCGTCCTTGAGACCAACCCAAACCTGAGAAGCCTGGATGTCGGGGGTAACAACATAGGAGATATCGGCATGGCATTCCTGAGCGGAGGTGTGCTACACTCCCACTGTGGCTTAAAGGAACTCAGGTGGGTGCTGGGAAGCCGTGGGGGCATCCTCTGGTGGCAGAAGGACAGGCTGATGGGCAGGAGGAGACTGTGAGGGCAGCCGCACCTGGCTGCTGCTGCACACCCATCCACCCCACTGCCCGAGGCTGCCTGAGCGCTCACTGCTGGCTGATCCTGGCTGGGAATGGCTGGTCTCGCCCTGGGCTGGTCGGGCAGGCTGGCCTGCAGCTGGGGACGACAGTCAGGCAGCCCACGTCTCATTTAATGGTTAGTCCGGCTTCTGACACAGCAACTGCATGTGTTCATCAGGCTGCCCCAGCAAAGTGCCCAGACCAAGAGACGGAGATGCCCTGAGCGCAGGTGGCTGGGTTCTGGAGGCCTCTGGAGGCCGGGAGTCCCAGCTCAAGGTGCCCAGGGCTGGTGCCACCTCCTCCCTGTCCTCAGTCTTCCCTCTGGGCCTGTGTGCGCCTGGACTTCCTGTTCCTGCAGGGACACCAGTTAGAGCCCGCTGGGGTCCACCCTCAGTGCCTCCACAAAGACTGTCTCCAAGTGCAGTCACACCTGGGCTGGGGTTTCAACACGGGCCCTCTGAGGGGACACAGTGCAGCCCTGAGCAGCGCCTTGGGGTTCCACGAGATCAGGAAGTGTACCAGGTGGTGTGTTGGGTCCCCCCCGTCCTCCCAGTGGCTAGGGAGACTGAGGCAGGAGGATCACAAGTTCAAGGCCAGCCTCAGCAACTCTGGAGAAGTTCTCTCCAAGTAGAAGGGGATGTTGGGCAGTGGTAGAGCGACCTTGGGGTGGACACCCAGTGCAAAAGGAAGAGAAACCTAGCAGGCATCTGAGGGGAGGCCCAGAACTGCAGAACCTTGCTTCCAGGGTGCCAGGTTACTATTCAGAGTGAGGTTCTCAGCCCTGGTCCCTATCCAAGGGCTGGGGAAAGGACTGTATCACGGAGGAAGGGGGATGCCCAGGGCCTGCGGAGTGAGCCTGGGCAGTCTGGCTGGAACCACCCAGGGCTCCTCACATCCTCTCTTTTGCAGCCTGAATTCCTGCCAATTGACCAGAGAAGGCGGTAAGATCCTGGCTTCCATCGTCGCCTTCAGTAAGAGTCTGAATGAACTGGACCTCAGGGGCAACCCCCTGGACAACAGCACCATTCGACTGTTGTGCTTGGCCACGTCACTGCCCGGGCGAGTCCTGCGGAAGCTCAGGTGAGCTGCCTGTCGTCGGTGTGGGCTCCCCTGGGCAGCTGCTGGGTACAGGCTCACTGCTGCCACATGCAAGGGAAGCTCCTGCCCAGGTGTCGCAGGAACAGAAGGGTGAGTGTAAAACCCGTTCCCAGCAGCGGGTGGGAGGTGGGAGCCCATAAAGGGACTTGGCACCGTAACACAAGTCGCACACATTACATTTGTAGATAGAACGTACATTCATGCGGACGGGGGTGACCTACAATTCTTGGCTTTACAGTGGTGTAAAAAAGGCACCCGTGCACACGGTTCTCCCTCTCAGTGCAGAGTTCAGCAGTATGTGAGGCGTCCTGTCCGCTATTACCCAGGAAGCTGGGTGCTGGGTGCTTGCCGGGCCGTAGGTGAGCAAGGTGGAGCTGTGGGGTTCAGTGGGTCAGGCGGTGAGGTGTGTGTGTGTCTGACAACGTCTTCAGCCTCCGTGGTGGCGTAGCCTTTTCGCTGCTGTGATTAGAACACCTGACAGAACAACCGCAGAGGAGGAAAAGTCCATCTGGGGCTCACGTGGCAGAGGTCTCAGTCCCTAGAAGGTCAGCTCCCTTCGTCGGGGCTCGAGGGAAGGCAGGGCATCCTGGAGGAGAGTGGCTGAGGGACGCCCCGCACGTCAGGGGGACCAGGAGGCAGAGACGCCCCTCTCCAGACACAGACATCTACCCAAAGGCAGGACCCCGAAGGCACCTCCTCCAGCCTTGCCCTTGGCCCCAGTCACCACTCTGTTAACCCCATGGGGGTGAGTTCACTGAGTGGGTCGGGGCTCCCACAAGCCAATCATTTCTCCTCTAATCCTTGCATTGTGTCACCCGTGAGCTCCTGGGGACACCTCACATCTGAACCCTAACACACTGGTTAGTCAGAATGCCATCCCACCGCGACCTGAGAAGGATCTGTATTTACAAACAGAACTTCATATTTGGAAACAAATTATAAGTTATGTTAATACAGACCTGGATTGGACCACGGTGTAAGGTATATTGATCTGTGCCATTGACAGTCAGGAACACGTCGTTCCCATTGCACTATGCGATTCACTAGTGAACACATTAGGAAACAGTGTAATGGGATACACCGTTTACACATCACTCTTCCCCACCCTCAGGACCAAAGCCATCCCAGGCAGCTATCGGCCCCGGCTTCTAGAAAGGAGCCCGTGGACTTAGAACTGTAGCCCCCACCCCAGTGCCCAGTGCTCCTCCTGTGGGGACGTGGTGCGTAGTGTGCAGTCTGTCCTCGCTCTGTGGGGGACCCTTGGGTGCTGGGCCCGTGGCTCTCCCTCTGGACGTTGGCGAGCCATTCAGAGTGTCGAGTGCGGGGGGCCGATGTCGATGGGTGGACCGACTTGGCTGTGTGTCCTGAGCCTTGGGGGTCTGCGTCTCAGTTCTGGCCCCATGTGTCCAGCTGGAGGCCTGGGCAAGGCTCTTGTCCTCTCCAATTACCATCTTCTCTCTGCCAAGTAGCAGTAATGGCATGAGGCAGGGATTGAGGATGTGCATCCAGTGACCCAAGTACGTTGGACTAAATGGCCAGCGCTGCTCTCTTCCCACTCCCTGGAGCGTCTTGCCAAGATGCACATTGAGGGGACAGTACATGGGGACGGGGTTCACGCCAGGGAGTGACATACGGAGGCATCTCAAACAGGAGACACATGTATCCACAGAAGAAGCAGGACACAGGGGCCCCGAGCCTGTCATATCCGAGTCAGTGTGTCGTAGGGTGCAGGCGGGGCCCAGAGAATCACTGGGCCTCGGGTCCTGCCTGCACCGCGTCTGGTCACTGGCTCAGAGCTGACGAGGTTCAGCGTCTTGCTCACCAGTCGTGGGGACACCCCTGGTGTCCTCGGGGTGGCTGTGAAAATGGAACAAGAAGTGGTGGGACACCCAGGCCACAGAAATTATTACCATTTTCTCTCTTTAAAGCATAACTCCAAATCCATTGGCTTCTCGCCCCCAAACCCCAGGTCTCTGTGTGCCTGTGTGTACGTGTGGGTGTGCGCGTGTGTCCGTGTACTGGGGCTTCCAACATCAACGCTGGTCAGTGGTGTCTAACTGGCAGCTTGAGATTGGATGTGGTCAGTTGGAGAGTTGACGTCACAGAAATTGGCCAAGCGACAACTGGGGTTTGGGAGGGTGGAGTCCAGTGTTGAACACTCACCCGCCACCTCTGCTCATCACGGGGCGTCTGTCCCTTGGAGCATCCCAGGATCTCTGCAATCTGCCTGGAGGAAATAAGGGAGAAGGTGAGATTTTCAGTGTGACTGACACAGGGCTGTTTTCTGTTCTGCAGAGTGAGCAAGCCTTCGCCAGAGGAAGGTTTCTGCTTCGACTTCAGTCAGAATGACCCACCTCCCTGCGAGATCTCCATGGATTAGTGAGGGAGCACCCATGGGGAACCAGGCTGCAAGCCTATCCCCTCCACCCTGATTCCCGCCCCCTCCCAGGGACAAGTGCGGGGGACTGCGGGGCCTGGCACAGAGGTGTCCCTTCCCTGAGCCCCTTCCCTTGTGTCCTGCAGGGTACGGTCTTTAATTTGTTCCGTGGCCTTGGAGAAGAGGCTGAAAGGGTAGAAGATCTAGTGAGAGGGTCTGTCTCCAAGGACATTTTCAAAACCCAATAAACTATCCTATCTCAGAACACTTGGGAATCCCTGAGATGGAATTTGTCACTGGTGAATGACAAGCAGGAGCGCGGGTTACACATGGCCGCCTCTCAGGTGACTTGGGAAGGCGCTGGCCACACTGACCGCCTTCCTGACAGTTCTTGGGGTCTAGGGGGCTCTTTTCTTCTCTCCTGACAAAGGCTTTCTGAAAACACATTTCCACACAGTCCTTCCACCTCACACTGCAAGTGGAGGCAAACCGAGCCTGTCCCTCCCTGCCCCTGAGCCTCAGGCAGCCCTGTCATGAGATGGGTGCACAGCCTCCAGCATCTGTCCTGTGCTCAGCTGCGTCCATCAGTGACCGCACTGAGCTTTTCATGCCTTACCAAGACCTCGCTGTGGACATATGCTGCAAGCCCCCTTCACTGTTAGTGTATCCTGTGAGCACAGATGTGCACTGCAAAATGGTGCACACCTGTCCTCCCAGGGACTCGGGAAGCTGAGGCAAGAGGCTGGAGGGTTCAAGGCCAGCCTCAGCAGGTTGGCAAGACCCTGTCTCAACAGCAAAAAGGGATGTTGTGCATATTTTACCACAATAAAGGGGGGAGGGGGCTGAAAATCATGAAAGGATGATTGGGAAAGTAGAATGTCCCACTTAAGTGGAGAACAGTCCACCGACCAGCACAGTGGCTAAACTAAAGGTCGCTCGAGTGAATTTACTAGGACACCAAATAAAACAGACACACAACTTACCTTTACATCAGGCTTCAGGAGGGCTCCTCCGCTCTTGGCCTCAAGCTCCCCAAATGGGACACTGAGGAATGTCACAAGAGACCAGCGAGAGAGCGAGCACTTTCAAAAGTGAACTTTTATTGGGGGGACCCTCATTCTTTAGAAAATTCCATCCAAAAAAGGTCAAGAGGGGCAGGGCTACAAGGACAGGTCAGGTAATTCTACCCCTGGGCTGTGGGAGTCCACACCTACTCGGGAGGACACCTTCTGCTGCTTCCAGGAGGGGCAGCGTCTGCCAGAAAGGCTGCTGGGCACAGGAAGGAAGTGAGACCCTCAGCTCCCACCGAGGAGACTAATCAGCTCAGTGTGGAGGGGAGGCGTCAACGGAAGGCCCACAGCTGACACGTGTAGAGGCACATGCAGGGCCAAGCGCCTGACATCAGTCTGGGCAGAAAGTGAGGCACTGATGGGCCCTAGGAAGCAAACTGTCTGCCAGGGTGGAGGGAAGAAGGTGGCTGTCCTCTGCCCCCAGGACACTCAGTGCCCCCAGCTGTGCAGCCCAGCACCTGCACACCACCCTCCCTTGGGCTTCTAGCTGCCTGTGGGCAGGTAGGCGGGCTCTCACGTCCACAGTGCACAGAGCTGGACAGCCAGGATCAACTCTCCTTGGTGCAGAGCACGTCACACGGGGCGCTTGAGGTGACTCAGAAGCAGGGACCAGGAAAGGGACTTGAGGACAGTCTCCCATGGAGCCCAGCAAGGTGGAGGTCCCCAGGGGTCCCCAGCACCGCAGTGCAAGAGCCCTGGAAGGCGAGACTCTGGGCAGTCCTGGCCCAGGAGGCTGTAGCTCCTGCAGAGACCAGGAGGGCGGGCAGCAAACTCCTGATCCTGGCGGGACCAGGCAGGCAGAGGGTGTCCAGGGAGCCCTGACCACCACCTCTCCAACTGCCAGAGAGCTCTCACAGCCCACGCAGGAGGCTGGGCAGAACGCAGGCCTGAAATGGTGGAGGCCACCTAGAGTGACCGCTTCTGCAGGAGAACCCCAGGGAAGCGCCCATCGCAGACAGGAGACTTCAGGAACCAGCCAGGGCAGCTCCAGCCGCACCTGCTCAGACACAGCGCAGGCCACAGAGAGTGCGTCGGCCACAGGCACCAGGACTTCACGTTTAAGGAACGGCTTTCAGTTGGCAGTCAGAGAGCCACCAGAGAAAGGTGTGAGGACTGGAAAGGGACAGGGAAGCCCGTCACAGATGATCTGACTGCAGAGCTGGAAAGCCACAAGTCTCCCTAGAAAACCACCCTGACAATAAGAGAGTGGGCACTCACCGCGGCCGGCCAGAGAGCCCCTGAAAATGCACAGAGGTCAAAGTGCAGATGGAATGAGAAGCAACTACAGAAAAGGCGCCTTAGCCCAGGAAGGAAAGGAAGGAAAGGAAGTGCCTCCTTTTAACTTAACCATAAGGAATCCTCAGGTGAGAAAAGCAGGAAGTTGCTCCCCGCAGGACCTAGGAGGAGAAGTGACCCATTAAGGAGAGAGAGCCCCGCTCCTGCGTGGAAGGCTCCCACCAAGGCTTCTGTCCATCAGGATCCTGGGGCTGAGACTCGCGCCCCAGAATGCCACTTGACCACTCCACAGGCCTCTCCAGGAACCTACTGGAAGGGAGAGGAAGGAGGAGGAGACCTAAGACACGGGCCCAAAGCCTCCTCCTGAGGGCAGAGGCCTGACAGAGGCACAGACAGGCAGGCGGGCGGCCTAGGAGCCAGGTGCAGGATCAGCCCATGCCCCTCTGACAGCAGGGCGTCTCTGGCGGGTGGAGGGACTGTCACCTCCAGGGCCATCTCCACGTGGTCAGAGGCGCAAATGCAGAAAGGAGTTGGACCCCAGCAGCCCCAGGAGGAGACGCCTGAGTGTCCCTACCACCAGGCCCTGGAGAGGACGTCCCTACCCAAGATCAACTTCAAAAGCAACAGAGGAAAGGAAATCATGAAGGTTTTTAAACCATCTCTATTTCTAAAAAATACTTTATGCAAGCAAAGGCCACGTGACAAGCTGGGAACTATATTTCTCTGTCTGATTCACGAGGAGTCGTCAGTGCTGAGGAAGAACTGAAATGGGCTAGGGAAATCAACCTTCCGAGACCTGGGGACCTTGAAATGCCGATTAGAGAGTCACAGGTCCCATTTCTTAATTATGTAAAAGGGAGAAGACCTCTGCCTCTTACTCTGTTGGTGGGGCTTTGAGCAAACACAGCTGTCATTGGGGCTGCTGGGGTGCAGGATGGCGGGTCCCTGTGGGGAAAGGTACACGTCCTTAGGATACTGGGGGAGTCCCTTCCCTGGCTTGAGGCCTAAGGTGAGGGCAGGGCAGGGCACTGACCTGCTAATGCCAGGTGACCGTGAGCCAGGGAGGTGGAAAGGCCAGATCTTGCTGGGGCTTAAGCTGCAGGAGGGTAAGGGCATCCCTGGGGCGAGGGTTGCATGCTGCTGGGCCTCCAGGCCAGGTCTCCTCTGCTGGTCCCCGTCCTTCAGGCCAGGGTGGGTCAGGGAACGTGGGCGGAGGACAGCTGAGCTCTGGAGGCCTGCAGCAGCCCAGCTGGTCTTGTTCTGTCCCTCAGACCTGGCACCTGCGGGGGCTGGAGTGACGTCCTCCTGCTGCCCAGTCCCTCCTGCCTCGGGCTCCAGGGGAAGGGGTCTGCTGTCTCGGTGGGTCCTGAGCCCTGGCCCCACCCCCTCTTCTCCGGGTGGGGGACACCCAGCCCATGTCCTGGAAGGGTGGAGCCTCTTGACCCGAGCCTCCTGGGCTCTGGCTCTGCCCTGAGCAAGAACACTCCATGTTGATGTGCTGATCTAAAGCCACTCGGGCTGCCCCGGGTCCCCTCAGACAGGCCTTAGGGAAGAGGACGTGCCCTGCTCTGGGTGCTTCCCTCCCTGAGGAGGACCTGGCACTGATGCCCTCTGCTGGGTTAGGTGGGGGTCTCCCCAGCCCTGCAGCTGGGGCATGGCCTCAGTGGGCAGGGGCCCAGCTCCCCGCGTGGACGTGGAAGTGTTCAGGGAGCTGCAGTCCAGCCTCCAGGCTGGCCCCTTCCTGGCCCAGCCGCCCCACCCAGCAGCTGAGAGCGTTTTGTTTTCCAGCGCCCAGGCTTCCGGGTGGTCCTCCCATGGACTGAGGAAGGGAAACTCGGGAATTTGGGCTGCAGTTATGATGTGGCCTTTTTACCTGAAGAAGACGCATTTCTCCTCCACTGCACCCCGTCAGCCTTTGCTGCGTCCCCCTAGGAAGGCACCTACTCGCTGGCTCCCGCTGGCCTGCTGGCGCCACCCAGGGCCTGACCCTCGGTGGTCTCTGACATCAGTCTGCCATGTGGGCGATGGTGAGGTGGTGCTGGTCATTGGCCTCCACTGTGGTGATTTCTAGCCTGGGCCGCCCTCAGGGTTCACTGAGAGGACAGCGTGGAGGGCTGCCCTCGGCAGGTGTCTCTCAGTCCCCACCAGGTGTCTCTGCCCTGGTCCTCTGCACCTGGGTGGGTGCCAGCCGCACTGAGCCCCCTGTGCTGAGGGCAGGGTGCGTGCTGGAGGCAGCCCACCTGCACTGAGGGCCCAGGCCCTGTAGGGTCCCGCTGCTTTGAGCAGGGCCGTGTCTAATGATGCCAGGGCTTAAGCAGGGTGGTGTCCCCAGCGTCCCGAGCAGATGGCACTTGTTTGCTCTTGCACCAGTGGCGGGCCCTCTTCCTGCCTCCCTAGGGACATGGGGACAGTCAGGCAGGACAGAGCAGCTGGACACGTCAAGCACAGCACATCACTGTGGCCTTGGGTACCACGTTGTCAGTGGTGTTCGTGTGCATCGACAGTCCTGGACCAGCTGGACACTGTGGCCCAGGCCTGTGACCCCACCAGCCTGGGAGGCTGAGGCAGGAGGACCTCGAGTTCAAAGCCAGGCTATGCACACAGCATCTCAGCTGACTGGATGCCGTGGGACAGACTGGTGGCAACTGCCGGGAACCCAAGTGCTCTGCCCTGCATGTCCACGAGCCTCAGCCTCAGATGGGCATGTTGAGCCTCACCTGTGCCAGGGGCAGTTTGGGGGACGGCGGGGTCATAAACACTGTCCCAGAACTCCTAGTGACAGGATGGACAGGATGGCCACTGATGCTGGGTTATTTTTTTTTTTTAAGTTGTTTTTGGCACCAGGGATTGCACGCAGGGGTATTGACCCACTGGCCACATCCCTGGCCCTTTAGAAAAAATGGCTAATTTTCAGGCAGGGCCTCACTAGGTTGCTCACAGTCTTGCTAAGTTGCTGAGGCTGGCTTGGAATCTGCGGCCCTCCTACCTTGGAAGGTTGCTTCCACGCCACGGGGAGGACAGGCGTGCTTCCCCCTGCCCAGCTCTGATGCTGGCTCTTTGAAGGGCTGTCCCCTGTGCCTGGGCATCTCTCATCTTTCCCACGAGGGTAGAGGACCTTGCTCACCCACAAGGAGACTGAGTCAGTGCTGTGGGCTGAGGCTGGCCCCTCCCCCAGCTCCACCTTCCCCATAGGCCACGGCTCAGCCTCCACAGCGATGGAAGGGGACCAGGTGCACATGCAGCTCTGGGCTGCAGTGGACCCTCACGGAGCTGGACGAGGAAGAGCGGCACACCTTCAAGGGACTGCTGAAGGGAGCCCGGAGCTGACCACGTGCTCCATCCCTTGGCAGAGGTGGACGCCAGCACGGCTTCTGGTCTGGCTCTACTGTGCCATGAGGACTTGAGATCAAGTGCCAAGGTGTGTCTCTGGTGCATGACAGTTTGGCCAACCCTCAACGTTAGGAGGCAGGAGCTACCAATTTGGTAAAATTCCAGTTATCAAAATAAGTGGCAGGGTCTGACCAAGTGTTCTCCAGCTGGCATCTCTTGTCCTGGACATAGAGGACAGCTGTGGGCAGCCACCCCGGTGTTGGGCAAGGACACCTTCTCCACAGCTGGCTGGTCTGCCTGGTGCACCCAGAGAGGAGCCCAGATGGACAGTGCTAACAGCTCGTTGGGCTGTGGACTCTTGGCGTGATCAGTGTTGAGTGTTGGTGGCCCTGAGACTCCCACATCCTTTATCTGCTCTAGGCTGAAAAAAGGAAGAGCATCTGACTGGGGAGAGAAAAGAGAGGTGGTCCCAAATGGTGGCATAGAAACCTAGGGCCAATCCATCCATGGGTAAACTCCTGTGGCACCTGGTTGCAGACCGGTGCCGGTGGGCAGAGCAGCAGGCTGCACCTGCCCAGGCAGAGGCTTGCAGAGGGAGAATGCTCCCTTCAGGCAACCCCTCACCCTGTTCATTCTGAACAACACTCCGTCTGCAGAGCTCAGTGAAAGTGGGCGTAGCCCCCACCTTAGACCGTGATAACGCACCAACCACAGACTCGGGCCAAACCTGGACTGAGCCTCCCTCCGGGGCTGAACCATGGACTGACCGCAGAATCCGAAGACCCATGCAGCCAGTTACAACCCCTGGAAGGACCGGAACCCAACACCCTGTACAGGGACGTGCAGATGCCACATGCAAACAGGCATCAAACTACCAGGGGACCATGACCTCACCTAACAGGCGAGGTCAGCCCATCAACCGACTACGTGGCCACTGGCATGCACGATCTCTTGGGTGGAGAATTCAAAGCTGTGAGAACCAAACAAGAGCTTCAAGAGAATAAGTCAGTGCTCTGTCAGCAAAACACATGCAAGTAAAAAACAAGAAGTCACAATTCCTCGAGCTAAGAAACACACCAAGCAACCTTCACTATATGAGGAAAGGCATCAAGAGCCAAAGAGATCAAACAGAAGAACCCGTGGTCTCAGAGGCAGGCTCTTGGACATGCAGTGGGAGGAGGGAAAGGAAACAGGAAATCTGATGGAAACCCGGGGACAGCACTGAAAGAGCCAATACTGGTGCTAATGGGGTTCAAGAGAAGCTTATAGAAAGAGAATGTGACAGAAAACCTTCCCAAACTAGAAAGCATATGCAGGTACAGGGAGGTCAAAGATCAGACTCGAGGCCACCAAGTCTACCCTACAACACACTCACGTTGCCTGTGGGTAGACAGGTGGCAAACCTCAAAGAAAATAATCCACACACAGGGTCTTCCAATTTTCTGGGCCGACTTCCCTGCAGAAGGCTCTAGGCCGGAGGCAGTGGGACCAGGTGTTCAGGGAACTGCAAGCCGGGAATACTGTACTCACAAAGCTACCACGCAGAAACCACGGCCAGGTCGACTCGTTCAGCTTTTGAGTGAGGATGTCCATTGCCACCAGACCTGTCCTAAATGCTAAGGACAGTGAAACTGGAGAGAGGGGTGGAAGGAAAGAACTGGAAAGTAAGCCACATCCAGGGAGCAGAGGGGATGCAGACAATTCAGAGCACCCCACACTGCAAACACGACGCCTCCGCCACGGAGCCATGTCTTTAGGACCAACCCACCACCGATGATGCCACCACGTTAATATGTCAAGAGGTGGCACGTGAGACCGATGGAAAATAAGACAGCTCTGTGGAGAGGAACGACACACAAGCACAGATTTCACTGTTAGTAATTTTCTCCTTTTCTATCTTTTTTGCTATCACTTCAAACTTGTGATAATAAAAAAATGTCTTTTCTAAGCCTTATCATAACCAAAGAGCAAAAATCTATAATAGATGGCAAAAAAAAAAATCAAGTAATTAAAACATGCCACCAGGGAATATAACTTACAAAAAAAGATGTTTTCATCCCGCACCAACTGTTCCATCTGCACGTGGACATCCACAGCAGCACTGCTCACACCACCAGGGCCTGGAAGCAACCTCTGGGCCCCTCAGTGGGCGGTGGGTGGCACACGTAGTCCCTCCCAGCAAGGGAGTGTTAAGCAACCCTGACGGGGAAGAAAATCCTGACTCCCTGCGACAGGGTGAGCCAGAGCTGAAGGACCTGGGCAGAGCGCGTCCCTCACAGCGGACCAGGAACAGAGCCAGAAGGGAGGGCAGAGGGCGGGTGCAGGGGAGGAGCTGAAGTTTGACGGGAAGGGAGTTTTGGTTGGAGCTGTCAAGCGAGTTCTGGAGCCCCATGGTGGCCAGGCCCACACAGCACAGCAGCCCGTTGAAGCCCTGGCTGGTCTTAGAGATGGCTGAAGCCCTGCATTGGTTGTCATGCACACTTGACCACATTTGGCCAACCCTCAGCTGTCCTAAACCTCTTCCCTAAACACCCCTCCTCCTTCCTGAAGGCACTCATCTCCTGCAACTGCCTCCAGTCCCACCTCTCTGCCACAGGCAGCTCACAGGAGGCCCCCTGAGCCCCACACCAGGGGCTCATGGGGCA
Organism: Callospermophilus lateralis; assembly: GCF_048772815.1. Taxonomy (NCBI): domain Eukaryota; kingdom Metazoa; phylum Chordata; class Mammalia; order Rodentia; family Sciuridae; genus Callospermophilus; species Callospermophilus lateralis. The sequence continues at coordinate 1,979,148 of NC_135322.1, forward strand.
GCCCCCAGGCTCCACCCAGAGTGGGCTCCCTGGTGCCTCCTGTCAGCACCTGCCCTTCCTCACAGCGGCCCCCAGGGGCCCCTCCCTCCCTAGCACAGCTCCTGGGGTCACCCAAAGCAAGCGTTGTCCACTACCCATGATTCCAGGGGACTGAGCATCAAGTCAGGACATTTGAGAAGGTTTCAACTGTAAAGATTACTTCAAGCCGACCAGCCAAGTCAGGCATGATGGTGCATCTGTGATCCCACGACTCAGGAGACTGAGGCAGGAGCTCTGAGGTCGGGGGGCAACCTATGAGTGTCTGACTCAAAATACAAAATCAAAAGGCTGGGGATGTAGCTCGGTGGTAAAGGACTTGCCCAGCACAACCCTGGCTATCGTCCCTCCAAAACACCAACCATCCAGACTGCCATACCACGGGTCTCAAATTATTTTCTTGGTAGTGGCAATTTAACCCAGGGACAATTTAGGCAGAGCTAAATCCCCAACAGCGCCGCCCCCCCAGACACACACCTTTTAATATTGAGAAAGGTCCTCACTGAGTTGCTGAGGCTGGCCTCCAACTAAATTCTCCTGCTTCAGGCCCCTGGAATACAGGCATGTGCCCCCACGCCCAGGTTGGCATCAACCCTTCCTTCTCCCCGTGGGACCCTGTATTGCCACGGATGTTTGCACCCCCTCCCCAGGTCGTGGGAGTCTCATGATCAGGACCAAGGACCTGCCCAGTCTGAACCACAGCCCTCTGGCTTCAGGGCAGTCTTTACTCCTCCTCCAACACCCGCAGGTCCCAAGTCCGTCTTCCATTTTAGGGAAGAAACAGGAGCCCCAGTTCCTCCTGCAAATGCCCGTCCTCTCCCCCAGCGGAGAGCTGGGGACCGCGGGGACGGGGGTCCAGGGAGGGTGCGCAGAGCTTGGTCTCCGTCAAGGACCTGCTCTTCGCAGCAGCTGGTCCTCCCTGACCTCCGCACCCCTCCTCCTGGCACCTCCGGCGCCCTAGCCCCTCCAGGGGCGCTGAGAGGGGCAGGGAGAAGGCTCCTGACCCAGTCTGGGGCCGCTCAGAGGCTGGCGCTCCTCGGGTGGGGAGGAGTTCAGGGTGCTCCCTCAGGCTTTGCAGGGGTGCTGACTGCCGGTGCTCCCTGGACGCCCCTGACAAGCTCCCCGTGACAGGCGCCATCCGGCTTCTGCAAACCGCCTCAGGCTACCAGTGAGGGCTGTTTGGAGCCTGGCAGCGGGAACCTCCCCGCTCCCCATCAGAAGAGCTGACTCCCCGCATGCGGCTTCCCGGGGCAGCGGCTCCCTGCACCTTAAGGAGGAGCGTTTGTGCATCAAGACCCGAAAGGCTGCTCTGGAACAGGTGGCCTGGACAGAGGGGTCGCTGGACCTGCCGGGGTGGGCCCACAGCTGCTCGGCCCCAGGAGCCTCTGCTGGGGTCCCACTCCCCATCTGATCAGCCCCTCCTCCAGGCCCTCTGAGCAGGGGGTGGCTGCCGGGTGCAGACGGAGTCCCCCATGCCTCCTCCGTGGCCCGGCCCCCTGCTGCCCGCCAGCCAGCCTGGGTCTGGGCTAGAGAGGGCCCAGTTGTGTCCAGGGCAGGTGGGCTCAGTTTGCCCAGCGAGCCTGAGCCAGGAGGCTCAAGATCTCTTCTCTGCAAGATCTTGGTCCTGGTTGGTGGCAGGCACCCTCCCTCACCCACACCCTCCTGCCCTCACCACGACCATCTAAACCGCCTCAGCTGGGCCAGGGCTCCCAGTTACAAAGCTGTGTCTTGATTTCTGTCTTAAAGAGGGGCCACGGGGTCCCCCATAGCAGGGTAAAGGTGGGTCAGCTTTCCAGGTAAGGACTGTGTGGCCCAGGATCACTGGGCTCTGTCTAGACCCCCTGTGTGGCCACACAAGCAGCTTAACCTCCGCTCCTGCTGGAAGTGGAGCTGCTGGTGGAGGTGAGGGGGGTCACAATGACAGGGATCATGTGCTGTGCACAGTGGCCACACCTGTAATTCCACTGCCCTGACTGAGGCAGGAGGATCACAAGTTCAAAGCCAGCCTCAGCAACTTAGTAAGACCCTGCCTCTAAGTGAAAACTAAAAAAGGGCTGGGGATGCGCCTCAGAGGTTAAGCACCCCTGGGTTCAGTCCCCAGGAGCAAAGAAAAGAAAGACGGCGGTGAAGAGGCCCAGGTTGGAGAAGCCATGTGGTGATGGCCATGTGGTGTTCCACATTTGATTTCTCTCCTGAATTGCCTCTTCTTTTCTTTGAAGATTCAACTCGTGTAACTTCATACACACACACACACACACACACACACACATGTATATTGGGCAGGGATACCAGGGATTGAACTTAGGGCACTCGACCACTGAGCCACATTGTGTATTTTATTTAGAGACAGGGTCTCACTGAGTTGCTTAGTGCTTCGCTTTTACTGAGGCTGGCTTTGAACTCCCTATCCTCCTTCCTCCTGCCTCAGGCTCCTGAGCCACTGGGATTATAGGAGTGCGTCACTGTGTTCAGCTTAACTCCATATATATATATATATATATATATATATATATATACATATAAATATATATATATATATATATATATATATATATATTTATATGTATGCTTTTGTTTTTGTTTTTTTTCCAGTTCTATGGAATCAACTCAGTGTGGATCAAAGACTAGAACACAGACCCTGCATCTAATAGAAGAACAAATAGGCTCAAATCCTCACCACATCAGCCTAGGACCTGACTTCCTTAACAAGACTCCCAAAGTGCAAGGAGTAAAATCAAGAATCAATAAATGGGGGCTGGGGATATAGCTCAGTTGGTAGAGTGCTTGCCTCCCATGCACAAGGCTATGGGTCCAATCCCTAGCACTGCAAAAAAAGAAAAAGAGAGTCAAACTTTGGGCTGGGGATGTGGCTCAAGCGGTAGCGCGCTCACCTGGCATGCGTGCGGCCCGGGTTCGATCCTCAGCACCACATACAAAGATGTTGTGTCCGCCGAAAACTAAAAAAAAAATAAATATTAAAATTCTCTCTTTCTCTCTTTAAAAAAAAAAAAGAATCAATAAATGGGATGGATTCAAATTAAAAAGTCTCTTCTCAGAAAACGAAACAATTAATAACTGGAGGAGAGAACCTACAGATTGGGAGAAAATCTTTACCATGTGCATCTCCGATAAAGAATTAATCTCTAGGATATCTAGGATGATTGATGAACCCAGCCTAATTCCACCTTAAGATTGGGAGCCGGGCTGGGGATGTGGCTCAAGTGGTAGTGCGCTCGCCTGGCATAGCACCACATAAAAAGATGTTGTGTCTGCCGCCGAAAACTAAAAAATAAATATTAAAAAAATCTCTCTCTCTCTCTCTTAAAAAAAAAAAGAAAAGAAAGAAACAAGATTGGGAGCCATCTCATCACAAAGTCATGAAAAGTTAATTTCTGTTTTACTATAAATTATTCAATTTCTAAACTTGTCTGGAATGCCTGCCCAGGCCTTGAACTCACCCATTCCTGGCTCCCCCTGACCAGATAACAACCCTCTCTGAAACCTCAGTGGCATCTCGTAAATTCTGATGAATGCTGTAGTCTGGCTGGGCACAATTCAGGAGCCACTTGTCAAAAGAAACTAACTTTATTTTTAGAACCACACAAGATAAACAAAACAGCTCTTCAGGAAAAAACCCTCAGAGCCCAACTGCCACCACCGGCTTCCCACAAGCCACACACCCCAACAACCTCTTCCTCCCACAATCCTCCTGCTCTTGAGGCCGATTGGCTGGGTCGCATGGGCGGAGCCAAAAAAGTCCCCCAATGAGCAGCTCCGTGGTCTGAAAGGGCAGGGAAACAGCCCAATGAGCATCACCGCAGAGAAGCCAATCAGCTAGATGTTGCTGGGGCCGCTGTGAGCCAATCATCAGCTGGCAGTCTGAAAGTTTGCTGGGGCCCCTTCAGCTGTGGCTCTCAACATTTCCCCCTCTCTGTTTAAACAACAAGCATGTGGCTTAGGGACCGTGCCTGCCTTAGGTTGTCCAATAGTACATATGGTTCTTACCCGTTATCAGATGAGCTGACCTCAAGGCATCAGCCTCCTGTCTTAGGTTGGTACCATAGTAATTGGATCTTACCCGTCACTGACTACCAGTCCAGTATATAGCCACACCTGTGTAGAGGTCTTCGTACCAGCGGCGGGGTGAGGTCTTTGCCTCACCTCTGTTGGCCCCCAAATTTTAGCTGAACGATCATGACAGACAGAAGGGAGGAAGATACACCAAGCCAGCTGACGGCTCCTTTTGGAAAAATTGTACCACCGATGACACCATCAGCATAAATACCCCAACACTACCACAAGTCGCTGCACTAACAGATAGTTCACAATGCATACAGGTGAGTTCACAATGCATACAAGTGATACATAGTCCAGGCAAGTTCTGCAAGCAGTTCAGTGATGGCTATTGCAGAAGCTGTAGATTGGTTTTATCTTTGTCTTCATGCACTGGGATGAAGATAGGAATTCTGGCAATAATGGCTAAAGAAAAAATTATGTAACATTCCAGAAGGCATTAAAAGAAAACAATTTTCTTAACAATTTACATTATCTTTAAGAGAATTATTAAATATAATGAAAAGGAAAGGTGAAAGTAAACAAACAGATCTGTTAACCTCCTTTTTTGTTCACATTTTAAAACAATCTTCAACAGCTGTTTACCCAATTTAAATCAAACCATTTAAATCACATAAATTAAAAAAAAATATTTGGATCAATTTTTTCATGAGCGCTCATCATATATGACATATGGACATACGTACATTCAAACACAAAACACAAGTGTGCACACATAATACATACGACACATAACATAATAGTAAAGGCCTTATAACTTTTTACAGGTGAAATCTCCATTGCAATGTTTAAAAACTCTATAGTCAAAAAATAGAACTGATCAGCAAAACATTAACCTAGGTCTGTATGAGCTCAAAAAAACAAAATATGGGAAAGGGCAATGATAAAATAGATATTGAAAAAAGCATTCTGGTTCTGTCGAAGATGTAAGAATAACCAAACTGGAGTTCTGGATATCACATCTTCTTTTTTGTCTGTAGAAATCGCTTTAGTTAATCTGTCTGGAATCCAAATCAGCTGCTGTTCTCCCTGTGGAAATACACAAACAGACCACCAATTCCAGGCAATCACTGGGTCAGAACCTTAGTTAATCTCTCTGGAATCCAAATCGGCTGCTGTTCTCCCTGTGAAAACACACAAACAGACCCCCGACTCCAGACAATTACTGGGTCAGAACCTTTCCATTGTCCTGTTAGAATATCCTTCCAAAGTACCTTGGGTTTATGTACATTTTTTGGACACATATGCCTTTCCGCAGCACTAAGCCCTGATGAATCCAAATTTAAAAAGTTTAGAGTAAAAAGGGTTATTTTAAGTTTATCTTTGGGGAATATATACCCCTTCCCAATTCCTTCTTTTTGCTTTAATAAGTACATTTTAATAGTTTGATGAGCTCTTTCAACTATGCCTTGTCCCTGTGGATTGTATGGGATTCCTGTTATATGAGTAATGCCAAATGATGAGCAAAATTGTTTAAAAGAGGTAGAAGTATAACCAGGGGCATTATCTGTTTTTAACTGTTTTGGAACGCCCACAGTGGCAAAATTTTGTAAGCAATGAGCTATAACATCTTTAGTTTTTTTCTCCGGCATGAAGGGAGCCCATCAAAAATCCAGAAGAAGTTTCAACTGTAACATGCAAATATTTTAATTTTCCAAATTCTGGCAAGTGTGTGATGTCCATCTGCCAAATATGGTTAGGTATCAATCCTTTAGGATTGACTCCAAATTTATTCTAAATTTGATTGACTCTAAATTTATTCATTACCTTGAAATGTTAAGCCATGTAGATCATTAACCTACTATCTGCCTTTGTATTGTGCTTGTCAAAATCCTGTTATCTGTAAGTTCTCAAGACACCCCCCCTTCACAACTTTCTGTGCTATAAAACTATGCTCCTAGAGAGCTGGGGTACTGTCGTCTAGCACAGGGTCTTCGGGAGAGATAGTCCTGGCCAATTCCAGTGTACACAAATACATGCTTGCTTTTATTTGATTTAAAATTGGAGGAACTTGGGTTATGGCTCAGCAGTAAAGCGCTCACCTCGCACATGCAAGGCCCTGGGATCGATCCTCAGCACCACATATAAAAAAAATAAAATAAAGTTATAAAAAAAATTGGAGTCTGTGGTCTTTTCTATGTGTCATGGTTTAAAATAATCTCAAAAAAAACTTAACACCAAAAAAACAAACAACTTAATAAATGGGCTAAGGAACTGAACAGATACTTCACAGAAGAAATACAATTGATCAACAAATATAGGAAAAAGTGTTCAACATCTCTAGCAATTAGAGAACTGCAAATCAAAACTACTCTAAGATTTCATCTCACTCCTGTCAGAATGGCAGTCATCAAGAATACAGGCAACAGTAAGTGTTGGAGAGGATGTGGGGAAAAGGGTACACTCACACACTGCTGGTGGGACTGCAAATTGGTGCAACCACTAAGCATAGAGATTCCTCAGAAAACTGGGAATGGAACCACCATTTGACCCAGCTATCCTACTCCTCGGTTTAGGATTTAAAGTTAAAATGGCAATTCTTTTTTAATATTTATTTTTTAGTTGTAGTTGGACACAATAATTTTATTTTATTTATTTATTTTTATGAGGTGCTGAGGATCAAACCCAGGGCCTCACATGTGCTAGGTGAGTGCTCTACAAGGAGCCACAACCTTAGCCCCTCAAAATGGCAATTCTTATACAATGTAAAATTGTTCTTTGGTTCCCATTTTTTCTTGGACAATGTGCCCTGTCAGAGATTGATGGTCTAGATGTTAGTAACCGTTCTTCAACTTGTAGTCAACTAGGGATGTTTTGGCCCACTCCCTTTTCTGCTAGTGATTTTGGATCTCATGACATTTGTTTATGGAGTTTGAATCATAGCAGCAGCCACTTATGATTAATGTGGTTTAGGACTATAAAACGGGGACCCCAGGAGGGGTCGAGGGTGTAGACTTCTAAGAAACTGATGTGACTCCATTTTTGAAAATAAATAACAGCAGCTTCTACCTCAAGGCCTGTCCTAAGGAAGGGGGCGTGACCCTTGTCCTTGGAAAGACCCACAGAGCACTCCTAATTACATATCCAACCTGCTGAGATGTTTGTCTGTAAATAACAGGAGAGGTCTGGGGTGCCAGGTGTCCCTGACTCAGTCAGGCTAGGTGAGGACCCATAGCAACCCCCTAGCAACCTCCAATCAGCATGAGACAGGGAAATACCTGGGATGCCAGATGACCCCCCAGTAGTTTATGGGGGTTGATAACATGTTGGGAAACCGTGTAGTTCAGCACGTACTCCCCTCGTGACCTAAATCAATCAGTTCAAAGGAATCCCCTCTTGTACTAACCAATCACCCCTACCCAACTTGTTCCCACCAGTGAATGGGCTAATCAATGTTAAGAGTTGTTGTCTGACTTTCCCGTGGTATGGAATGATTTGCTGTGTGATGTTGTGACACATACAGTATCCCCCCAAACCTATAAAATCTCACTGAACAAAGGATCAGGACTCACTCCCTGGGACCGCTGTGTCAGAACGGTTGTGAGTCCAGACTGGAGCTTGCAATAAAGACTCTTGTGTGATTGCATTGGATTCGGCTCCTGGAGGTCTATTGGGGTCCCACAAATCTGGCATTACATCTGGGGGCTCGTCTGGGATCCTCCAGACCCCAGAACCCCCGAACCAGAGAGTCTAACACTGATGAGTCTTGTTATTTGTGTGTCTGTTGTCTGCTTTGTTCTGACTACGGCCCGTAGAATCTGTATTCTGGGCTGGCAACTGGCCTTGACATAGGGTCACCAGCCGGGGCTCCTGGGAGACGTCCCAGACCCCAATATGAGGGGGATACTCTCCCAATCTGGAGTGTCAGACCCAATCTGAAGAGGATACTTCCCCAATCTGGGGTTCAGAGCCCATCTGAGGGGGATACTCCCCCAATCTGTTTGTCTGAGGGGAAAGCCCCAGTTGGCTTGGGACCAGCACCCCACTCTGAAAAGGGCATCTGTGTCTTTGTGTGTCTTTGTGTCTGTGTCTCTGTTAAGTGTGACAGCATTGTTTTTCGTGGGACTGACACCAGACGAAGTGGGACAGACTCGGACTACCCCCCTTTCTTTGCTAGTGTCTCATTTTGATGAGGTTAGGGAAGAGGGTGAGATTTGAGTGTTGCGGTAAAAAAAAAGAAAACTTCGGACCCTTTGTACTTCTGAATGGCCTTCTTTTGGCGTTGGATGGCCACCTAGTGGCACTTTTGACTCAGAAACTGAACTTCTCGTTAAAACCCACGTTTTTCTCCCAGGTAGCTCCGGACGGGGACCAGGTGCCTTTCATCCCGGTCTGGCAGGATTTAGTCCGAAACCCCCTTCCTGGCTGGTTCCTTTTTTGCAGAGAAACTCTTCAGAGGTCCTGGCGCTTAAGGAGGCAATGGTGTGGCGGCCAGCGCCCCCGCCCGTCCTCCAGCCCCGGAACCCTTCACCCGATTCTGCAGAGCAGCTGGGACCAGGAACTCCTGTCTCCGCCGGGGTCTAGCAACCCTTCGTCCCTGACCCCCGCGCCATCCCTACCCTGCCCCTGGCCCCTGACGCCCGTCCCTGCCCTGATGACGGTGTGGGGGGGGGGCGGAGAGACCCCGGTCGAGGCAGGGATTCCGCCCCGTCACCACTGGCCGTTGTACAACTGGAGAAACCAGAGTGCGAGGTTCCCGAGAACCCATCAGACTGACTCTCGGACAGCGCCCTCCACCCACCAGGCCACCTGCGCTGACCGTCCAAGGTGCTCGGACTCCGCAGACCCGGGAGAGGGCGTGTCCAGATGGTCCGGCCACGACCGATCCGGATATAATGCACACGACCCCACCTGTCCCCGGAGCCGCCCAGGCCAGGACCGCGCCGGGAGAGGCTCCCGGCGACCGCCACACCCTAATGGCAGCTGAAAACCTCCCCTCTTGGCCCAGATACAGAGGGACCTCAGCCAGGTGTTTAGAGAGGCTACTGGACAGTCCAGAAACGGAAGAAAACTGAGCGGCCGAGTGGTGGCCTTTGTAAAGCAGCCAGCGCCGGACACCAGAAGAGAGTTACAGAAGCTGCACGATTTGGAAGGGGAAACCTTGCAGGCCTTGCTAGCCATAGCCCAGAAAGTGTACGACAACCGGGACTCGCCAGAAGACAGACAAGTGAAGGCCACCGGGGAGATGAGAGAGTCCTGGTAACAGCCAGCGGCAGTGACCCCCAGGACTGGAGGACTGCCAGGGGGTAAGAGGAGCCCTCCTAGAGGGAGTCGGGATCCGTCAAAGAACCAAGGAATAGGGCACTGGCTCAAGGACTGTCCCCAAAAGTTTAGGGGCCAAGGAGAAGGGGGCCACCCTCGCCCAGTTCTAACTATGAACAACCCAGATAGTGAGTAGGGGGACGGGGTTCAGCTCCCCTCCTCGAACCCAGGGTAACTCTTAAGGTGGAGGGGACTCAGATAGACTTTCCGGTGGACACTGGAGCTCAGCATTCAGTCCTGTTGAAACCCCAGAGAAAGTTACCAGGAAAGACATCCTGGGTACAGGGAGCAACTGGGATGAGCCAATATTCATGGACTACCGGAAGGACAGTGGACCTAGGCTGGGCCAGGTATCCCACTCATTCATGGTGATTCCAGAATGTCCGTACCCCTTATTGGGAAGAGACTTGCTTACTCAAATTGGGGCTCAGATTCACTTCCAACCTGAGGGCATCTCAGTGTCAGACTCTGGAGGACGCCCCATCCAGGAATTAACTCTTGCCCTGGAGGATGGATACTGGCCTCAGGAGCAGCCGGCCCCCATAGACAGGGGCTGCAGTCCTACCCTTGGGCCTGGGTGGAGACCGCCGGGATGGGCCGGGATGGGACTCCAAGAGCAGAGGCCTGCAATCTTTATTGAGTTAGAACCTGGCGCAGACCCCGTCAGGGTCTGACAGTACCCCATGTCCATGGTAGCCAGAGTGGGGATGACACCCACATCCGGCGTCTGTTGGAATTGGAGGTGCTGAGGCCCTGCCAGTCGGCCTGGAACACTCCTTTGGGGAAGTGGATTTCACTGAGGTGAAACCAGGAAAATGTGGCTATGAATATCTGTTAGTTTTTACGGAGACTCTTTCAGGATGGGTTGAAGCATTTCCCAGCAAGCATGAGACAGTACTGATGGTGGCGAAGAAGCGGCTGGAAGACATGCTGCCCAGGTGTGGCCTCCCAGTGATGACAGGGTCAGACAATGGACCAGCTTTTGTCTCCAAGGTAATTCAGAGCTTGGCTACTGTTTGGGGGACCGATTGGAAACTATATTGCACATATAGACCCCAAAGCTCAGGACATGAGAGAGGATGAATGGACTCTAAAAGAGACCCTACCTAAATTGTCCATGGAGACTGGCGGTGACTGGGTGGCTCTCCTTCCCTATGCCCTGAGAGAGGACGGAACTCTCCATAGAGAATAGGACTCGCCCCTTTTGAAATCATGTCTGGAATAGCGTCCCCTTTTGAGTCCTGATTTGCAGTCGGACTGGCTAACTGAATATGACGACTACCAGCTTTGACAATCCCTCAGGGCCCTGCAGCAGGCCCACCAAGATGCGTGGCCACGACTCAAGGCCCTCTGTGGGCCTGGACCACCTCTGGAACCCCACCGCTTCAGGCCAGGAGACTGGGTGTTGGTCGAGAGGCATCGGCGAGGAAACCTGGAACCTGGCTGGAAAGGACCCTAGGTAGTGGTGCTGACCGTCCCACTCCCCCCAAGGTCGCCGGGATCGCGGCCTGGCTCCATTACACCCACGCCAGGCCTGCGGCCCCCCGGGCTATGGTGAAGGACTTCATTCCAGATCAGCCAGGGTGGCAAGAGGTCAGAAATAAGGACGATCCCTTTAAGCTTAAGCTTAAATATAGAGAAAACTAGGTCAGGGTGCCATATTTCAGCTGTTGATGTCCAGCAGCGGCTGTTAGCTGTAGGTTTTTGTCACCATGTTACTCTTTTTTGAAAATGATGGTCATGTTTTTTAGAGGAGAGATGCATTTTGGTGAGACTTTAACACAGAATCAGAACCCACATCAGCCCTATAACTGAGCTTGGCTAATAATTAATAGGGGAACTGGGGTCGTTCTCAACTCCACCTCCCTCGGAAGCCCTAGAGGTCATGGCTGGCCCACGTTACAGTTGGATCTAGGCCGATTGGCCATGGGTAGCTGGGACATTAGAGACTGGAGCTGGGCTTAAAGGCAAACCAGAATGCGGTCCCACGAGGGGAGGACGCACCTGCCCCCGTCAGGTCAAGAGGCCCTGGATGTGGGCACGGACTGAATAGGGCAGCCTTACAGGGCACGCCCTTTTATGTGCGCCCCGGAGGTGGAAGGAGTAGCTCACAAGTTCCAAAATGTGGGGGATGTGAGAGTACGGGGTCAATAGCCTGGCCCCCACCAGTAACAGATGGTCTTACCTCAGTCAAACGGGGTGTACTCCCCCGAAAAAGCTTCCACCCTAGGTTCGGGGCCCGCGCCTCATTTTTATGCAACCCAGTTTCTGTTCAGGCTACAGAGGCTGGAGAAGACTTGAGTCCGTGGGAGGCTGGGCGCACCGGGGGATTAAGGTCGTACCAATCGGGGTATGGTCCAGGATTACTGTTTACTTTAAGATTGCTTGTCACACCCACATATGTGAAACCCGTGGGTCCGACAATCGGGGTATGGTCCAGGATTACTGTTTACTTTAAGATTGCTTGTCACACCCACATATGTGAAACCCGTGGGTCCGACACAGTGTTAGTACCCCTGAAACCTACTGAACCCCCAGTCACTCAGTCTGTAACACCGAGAGCCTCAGTCACTACCAGCTCCAGGCCATCAGCTCCCCAGCTCCCCGGAAGTGCAGGGACACACCCTTTTGGCCTCCTTGAAGGGTCAGTCTGCCTACTCAATGAGACCAAGCCTAGAATGACCACTGACGGCTGGCTTGTCACACTGCTGGACCTCCCTTTCATGAGGGGATAGCAGCCACTGGGAACTAGACCAAGAGTAACAGGATTTCCCGTGTCGGGGGACCCCCTCCACCTCCCGCCTAACACTTCAACAGGTCAAGGCACTTGTGTTACGGGGACAGAGGAGCCAATCCCTCCCCACTGTGAAACAAAACCCTTTGGGGAGCCCACGTTTCATCACCCCAGTACTTGGTTCCACCTGAAAACATGCGGTGGGCTTGCTCGACCCAAGTGGTGGTCTCGCTCCCTGCATCCACACCCAAGTCCTGAACCAAACTAAGACCTTTTGCGTACCAGTGTAGGTAGTGCTAAGAGAACTCTTCATTCTAATGATGAAGTTCTGCTAGCCCACAAGGAAGGGCTCCACAGAACACTCAGGGAGCCAATAACTGTAGTTCCAACCACAATTGGAACACTGCTGGGTCTAGCCAGAGTAGGGACAGGAGTGGCTTCCATGATCACCTCCAAGCACTCCTACAACAGCTTACCAGAAGGGTGGACTTGGACATTCAAGAGCTGGGAAAATCCATGGCCCATTTGCAAGAGTCCCTAACTTCCCTATCGGAAGATGTACTCCAAAATCGGAGAGGGTTGGACCTGGTGTTTGGGCACCAAGGGGGACTACATGCTGCCTTAAAAGAGGAATGTTGCTTTTCTGTTGACCCTTCCCTAACAAAAGTTCAAGAAGGACTAGCTAAGAGGAAGGACTAGCTAAGAGGAAGGACTAGCTAAGAGGAAGGACTAGCTAAGAGGAGGGACTAGCTAAGAGGAAGGACTAGCTAAGAGGAGGGACTAGCTAAGAGGAGGGACTAGCTAAGAGGAGGGACTAGCTAAGAGGAGGGACTAGCTAAGAGGAAGGACTAGCTAAGAGGAGGGACTAGCTAAGAGGAGGGACTAGCTAAGAGGAGGGACTAGCTAAGGGAGGGACTAGCTAAGAGGAAGGACTAGCTAAGAGGAGGGACTAGCTAAGAGGAGGGACTAGCTAAGAGGAGGGACTAGCTAAGAGGAGGGACTAGCTAAGAGGAAGGACAAGCTAAGAGGAGGGACTAGCTAAGAGGAGGGACTAGCTAAGAGGAGGGACTAGCTAAGAGGAGGGACTAGCTAAGAGGAGGGACTAGCTAAGAGGAAGGACAAGCTAAGAGGAAGGACTAGCTAAGAGGAGGGACTAGCTAAGAGGAGGGACTAGCTAAGAGGAGGGACTAGCTAAGAGGAAGGACTAGCTAAGAGGAAGGACTAGCTAAGAGGAGGGACTAGCTAAGAGGAGGGACTAGCTAAGAGGAAGGACTAGCTAAGAGGAGGGACTAGCTAAGAGGAGGGACTAGCTAAGAGGAGGGAGAGAGAAGACTCTCGGGGATGACTTGAGTCGCTGGAAACAGGACCCCCGGTTGGCAACCCTGGTGTCCCCCTTAGTAGGACCACTCGTGATATTGCTTCTAGTCTTGACTTTTGGCCCAGGTATTCTGAACAGGCTAGGGGCTTTCGTCAAGGACAGAGTAGACACAGCTCAGATGATGGTTCTGCGTACCCACTCCCAAGCCCTAGACCCAGAAGGAGAATCCCACCAAGATGTAGGTCCTGCCCAAATAGACCCCCAACTGAGGGAACCAAGATTGGTCCCCAGGTTTTCAGACAAAGGGGGGATGAGAAACTGATGTGACTCCATTTTTGAAAATAAATAAATAACAGCAGCTTCTACCTCAAGTCCTGTCCTAAGGAAGGGGCCGTGACCCTTGTCCTTGGAAAGACCCACAGAGCACTCCTAGGCACATTCCCACCCTGCTGAGATGTTTGTCTACAAATAACAGGAGAGGTCTACTGCATCAGTCAGGCTAGGTGGGGACCCATAGCAGCCCCCTAGCAACCTCCAATCAGCATGAGACAGGGAAATACCTGGGATGCCAGATGACCCCCCAGTAGTTTATGGTGGTTGATAACGTGTTGGGAAACCATGTAGTTCAGCACGTACACCCCACGTGGCCTAAACCAATCAGTTCAAAGGAACCCCCTCTTGTACTAACCAATCACCCTACCCAACTTGTTCCCACCAGTGACTGTGCTAATCAATGCTGAGTTGTTGTTTGACTTTCCCGTGGTATGGAATGATTTGCTGTGTGATGCTGTGACACATACAGTATCCCCCAAAACCTATAAAATCTCACTGGACAAAGGACCGGGACTCACTCCCTGGGACCGCTGTGTCAGAACGGTTGTGAGTCCAGGCTGGAGCTGGCAATAAAGACTCTTGTGTGATTGCATCGGATTCGGTTCCTGGAGGTCTATTGGGGTCCCACGAATCTGGCCTTACACTTCCAGCCTACCCCTTGGCCCACCGGCTGGTGGATCCGGACCGCCAGCTGATACTAAAGCTTCCATCTTTTGCTTTAAGATACACTCCGTGATTTGTTGCAATCCCACCTTAGCAGAGTCACCTGGAGGGAAGAGGGGCAGCCCTCTCCAGGCTGCTTCAGAGAAGCGGCTCTCCTCTCCTGCGCCATTTTCCTTCCGTTCTCCCTCTGGGGGCGAGAACCTTCCAGGTGGCCTCTCCCAGCCTGCCTGTTAGAGGAATGCCTCTCAGGCGCAGTAGCAAGCCTGTGCCCCGCGTTCCCAGCAGCCGTTTTATTTGAACCTTCAGTCCCATGACCCTGGGGTAACAGCTGTGAGCTCTGTGAATGATGGCTGCTCCATCCACCTTACTCCTCAGCTCTCGGCTTAATGCAATGAATGTGTGCAGACATTGAATCAAAGGGGGCAAGGAGAGTAAAGGTAGCATAATCAGTTTTCTGACTAAGGATCCAACCCAGCAGCATTCTATACTGAGCTCCATCCCCGACTCTTTTAGTTTCTCATGTGGAGACCGCGTCTTCCTAAGTGGCTGAGACTGGCCCTGAACTTGCAATCCTCCTGCCTCAGACTTCCAGGTTGTTAGGATCACAGGTGTGCACCACCGCACCTGGATGGAATTCCAGCTTATTGATTTATTTTTTATTGCACTGGGGTTTGAAACATAGGCTCTTTACCACTGAGCTGTATCCTCAGCGCGTTTTGTTTTGTTTTGTTTTGAGACAGGGTCTCCTTAGTTGCTGAGGCTGGCCTTGGGCTTCCTGGTCTTGAAGCCACCTGGGGACCTTAAGCCCTGTCTCCACTCATGGCCTCTGAAAAGACATTCTCCCTTCAGAGGCTCCAAGGAGCTCAGCACATGTCTGCCCAGAAACAGAGACGGAAGCCCGACACTGCACAGGAACACAGCTGCTCACTGGAGCCCCAGGCTGCAGACCAGAGAGGCCAGTGGTGCGGTTCCCAGTCCCAGGCAGAAGGCCCGAGATCCTGGGGCTGCCAGAGACTGTGCTGGGCTAAGGCCCAGGAGCCCAGCTCTGAAGTCCCAGGCGGCACAAAGGGTCAGCTGCCCGGCTGGAGGGAGACCAGGCTGCCCTCGGTATTTGTCCTGTACTGGCTCCTGGGCAACTGGGGGTCCACTTCACTGAGGTGGACCTTCCCTGCCTCGTCCACCCAGACTTCTGTGCTCATATCCTCTGCTACATCTCACAGACGTACCCCAAATAATGCTGGGTCTCCAGGAACCCCTCAGTCCAGCCAGGTTGGCAGCTAGAAATAAGCCCCCAGATGTGAAGTGACCGAGGGTCCAGGACAGCTGGGCTGGCTCAGGGCCAGAGCGCTGGCCCCACCTGGCCCAAACCTGGCTTCCACCCCAGCACGGAAGCCAGGTTCAAAGATAGGCAGTTAGCGTAGTTGGGTAAATTGGGTCTAATATCAAGTCCAATCATGAAAATGGAGTCCACTCTGAGCCAGGGAAGCCAGAAGACCACCTGGGGAACTGAAATATTGGCTTCCGCAAGGCCGGGCTGTCCTGAAAACTGTGAATGAAGTAGCTCTCAGCAAAAAGCCGGACACCCAGGCCCTTCCTGCCCAGATCTCTCCCCCGCCCCATCGCTCCACCTGTTTCCCACTTTTTGAGGCTCCCACCTGCATCGGCCATCACAGCAGGAATGTGGGAGGGCAAAGGAAGACCAAGGATATAAAAGGGAGAAGACCTCCCCTTCCACGGATTCTGCCTTCTGGGTCCCTTTCTTCCTCCGGGTGGGAAGTCTTCTCTGCTGCCCTTTAATAAAGCCTTCCACCTTCCACTCCGCACTCGCCTCCGCGTCCTGCATTCAGGGAAGCCAGGACTCCTCCCGCTGAACAGCGTTACAGCGGCAGCACCCCAGGAGTGTCCAGGAGCTGGTGAGCGACTACTGTGTACTCCACACCCAGCATGGGCTCTGCCTCTCGTCCTCCACCCCAGCACCCCATCTAGTCTCTATTCTCACCTCCAACCTTTTTTTTTTTTTTTTTTTTAAATCGTCCTGAGGATTGAACCCAGGGAGCTCTACACTGAGCTAAATCCCCAGTGTGGTTGGGTTTTGGTTTAATACAGGGAATTAAACTCAGGGGCACTTGACCACTGAGCCACATCCCCAGCCCTATTTGGTATTTTATTTAGAGACAGGGTCTCACTGAGTTGCTTAGTGCCTTGATTTTGCTGAGGCTGGCTTTGAACTCGTGATCCTCCTGCCTCAGCCTCCCGAGCTCCTGGGATTACAGGCAAGTGCCACTGCTCCCAGCCCCAGTTCTATTTATTTCATTTTGAGACTGGGTCTTGCTAATTGTCCAGGCTGGCCTCAAACTTGCCATCCTCCTGCCTCAGCCTCCTGAGTTGTTGGGGTTACAGGCATGGCCACCGCACCCAACACCCCTCAAATCTCTATCACCTATGACTCTCCTAAAACCACAAGGACAGTTTCTGAAACATTTCTTTCTGGCGTGTGTCTTATTTGTGTTGTGGTGGTTGGGAAATAGTATGCATATGGCTATATTTTACCTTGGACACTAACTTACAAGTCTACCACTGGCTAACTGACAGCCAGGGAAGAGTCTGGGGCTCACTCACCAACTTCGACGTTACCTTCGTTTCAGAGGAAACGTGCTTTGGGGAAGCAGCTGTGGTCCAGGGAAGTGGTTTGCATAGATCTTGGAGCAGGTTGAACTAATTCCCCTGAAACATGGAGCAATTTTCCCTTCAGCAGGGAAAACTGAAACTAGCCCTTCTTTTTAGAAGATTAACAATGTTGCATGATGGTTAAAAAGTCTCAGCCAATCCTCACTCCAAATCTCACCCTTGGGCCCACAGTCAAGGTCACCTAGAAACACCACAGGGCAATATTTTGCCACATTAAGTTTTCAACAAACATTTTGAAGACAAAGTAACCTCCGTCTTTGTAGTGAACACCCACCACCTGCAGTAAATGGTCTCACTTAAGAGAATTAAGATCTGGTTGGATTAAGGGGAGCTCTCCACAGAGGGCCTGAGGGTGTCCTGTGAGTGCAATCTAGCGGACTTGCTGCTGCGTCTCCAGTTTCTGCCCAGGGCTGTGAGAGAGCCAGTGCTGGGACGGTGTATCCCACAACAGGGCCCCTCTGCTCCTCTGCGGCAGGTGGGATCTGACTTTCACTATCTGGGCTGGAGAGAGCAGTCTCAGTCCTCTTAAAAGTAGTGGGGACCTGGGTGACCTCCTGAGGAGCTGGGGGAAGAGTTTCAGTCCCCACTTCCTCCGCCTGGGCCGCCTCAGGCTCTGTCCCTGTCCCCACTCCCGCCCTGCCCAGCAAACACCAGAGGCACTCTGCTGTGCTCTCTGGAGTTCAGTGCACTAGATGCCAGAGGTGGTGGCTGGCTGGGCCCCAGATGTGGTCCTTGTACCTCCTGTGGCTCTCCCTGCTGTTCAGCAGGGCTGCACCCTCCCACCTTCCCGCCACACCCTCCGCGCCACCTGAACTCTCAAGTTTGCCCATGACAGCCATCAAGTTCGCTTTGCTCTGATGCTTTGGGGTGTCCTCTCAGGCTGTGTTTTTGCCATTTCCAGGCTGGACAGCTGGGGGAGTGAAAGGTCTGGTGGGCAGACCTCCTCCGTCCAGTGGAAACACTCAGTGCACATGCATTTGGGATTTATCTTCCAGGTGCCAGCTCAAGTGAAATCCAACAAGTCTAGCAGAACCACCATTTCCAGGTGAGATCAGTCGGCAAAGGCCCTCAGTAGGATAGTTTATGTGCTCCCCGTCCTCAAAGCTGACTGACTGTGTGCTTGGCCCTCAGCTCCTCTCCACCCAGAGGCTTTGGGGAACCACCCGTCCCTGGGGCTGCCCTGTGGGGCAGCCGCCTCCTGATGAGTCCTGTCTGCTATTCCTGCCAGCGTTTCAGGTGTGGACAGCGCCTGCCGAGGGTCCCTCGGGTTTGCCGGCCGCTGTGGCCATCCAGTGGGCAGTGATCTTCCCTCCCAGTCGAGGAAACTGGGGCTGGCAGACCTTTGCCTCTGGAACGCACCGTCACCTCTGTCCTTCCCCGGGCACCGGCCATGGCACAGCACCTCAGAGAAGCATGTACCTGCCCTGTCTGCTTCGGTCACCTTGAAACTCCTATGAGCCTGGAATGCGGCTACGTCTGCTGCCAACGGTGCCTCGACTCCCTGTGGAAGGAGCCCCTTGCGGAGGGCCTGCTGTGCCCCCAGTGCTCCATACTCTCTGAGAAGGACAGCATCGTGCACCATGTCCAGCTGGACAGGATAGTGTCCAAGATCAAGAAACTGGAGCCCAGGCTGAGAGCCATTCTGCAGCTAAACCCAAGGATAAAGAAGTTCCAAGGTAAGGAGGCTGCCCTGCCCCACCCACTCACCTGCCGGCCCCACCCACCAGCAGGCTCTCCATTTAGTAGGTGCAAGAACTGAATTCTCTCCCTGAGGTTCTAGGCTTCACAAACAACTGTTTTCACCTGAGTGCACATAGGACCACGTGGGAAATTTTATCAAAGTGTAATGTTTAGGTTGTGCCCGAGAACTCTGGCGCCCACAGTGGATGTCACTGATACGAATGTCACTGATAGCAGTCTGGTGCCTGAAACATGGCTATTGATACGTGGAAGAAATTTTGGGGTGTATTAGGTCGAGTAGAATCCACTCCTAACATCACCTGCAGCTGCTTCTCGGTACTCTTTCCTCCTGCTTCCTGTAAGACTTAATTACAAATCACCTGGCCATGGGCTCTGAAGGGTCATTTCCTGGAACACGGACCCTCAGATCTGAAAGTCCTTGAAGTCCTTGGGGTCTTGTTGACATGCACATGTGGCTCCGAAGCACTAGGCTGCTGTGAGAACTGCAGTCCTGACAAGAACTCGGTGCTTCTGACATGGCTGGAGCCGAGCCCACTGCCCCTTGCCCCCTCTGCAGTGAGGCCTGGGACTTTGCAAGGTGGCTCTACCCCCAAGAGGGTGGGGACAGGGACTGTGCCCCAGTGGTCAGGCTCGGGGGCAAGGGAAGAAAGCAAGTCTGCTCCCGCACAGTTCCCAGGGACTCCAGGCCTGAGCACTGAGGTGGGTGCTTTCCTCCTGGAACCGTGAGACTGCACCACAGCTCTGAGCTGAGCTGGGTCGTCACTGCATTTGTAAGGTGCTGAACTCAGGATGCAGATTCCTGCAGCTGGGCTCATTCCAATGTGCCTGTGCTGGCTCCTTCTGTTTCCTGCGTCTGGGAGCAGGGTCCAGTATTCAGTGCTGGATGTGTTGGGGACAGCCGTGGTGATGACTTTGGCAGGTTCCCCTGGCTCATGACAGCCTCTGTGTGGGATGGGGAAACCTGTCCTGACACTTTCCTGGGCACACCTCTCAGCGGCTGCATAGTCTGAGCATCTTCCTGAGCCCTATCATAGGGACCCAAAAACTCCCTCAGAGGCTCCCATAGTCCCCAGATGCATCAACAGGGTAGCAGCAGCCACTGTGTACCCCCTGGGGCTGGGAGACATTGACCCTAGACTAGCCATCCTCCTCAGGTCCATCTGCCCCTCTGAGCTCATCCTGGCTCCTGGCCACAGAGCTCCCTCCCTCTAGCCTCCGTTCTTCAGTTAGCCCATTTTGGCTTTGGGCACCTAGTTCCTCTTTTCTCTATAGCTACAGAAAAGCAAAAGCCTGCGTTGAAATGTCCTAGCCAGCGAGACTCAACAGAAAGGTGGCTACAGAGCAAATGACCTTGCTATCTTAGAATTCTGCAATCAAGGGGAACATATCTCCCATCCAGCCAAGTTGATTTAAAGTCATCTCTATTTTCACTAAATTTGTGCTACTTTGTGCAATGATTTTGAGTCCAAGTGACAGTCGTGGCATTTTCCTTCATGGATCCTTTGTCCTAAAGGGAAGACAAATAATCAGGCAGTTCAATAACGTAGAAAGAACCATGGAGAGTGAAACCCTGATGCTCATGGGTTCTGTTCATAAAATGGGACCTAACAGAGCCGGGGAAGTCTGTCCGGGAACGTTCTGACTTGGGGGAGAAAAGTGGCAAGAGCAGCGGGCAAAGGGCACTATGCGTGCGTGTTCACGCTGACCTCCGGCTTCTCTCCACACAGTGGACGTGACACTGGACGTGGACACGGCGCACAGCCACCTGGCCATCTCCCCGGACCTGCGGAGTGTGCGCTACGCGCGCTCTGCACAGCGGGGGAGCTCTGGAGCAGAGAGATTCGACTCTCCGTGTGTGCTGGGCTCCCCACGGCTGGAATCTGGCCGCAGCTACTGGGAGGTGGACGTGGGCACCAGCCGTGAGTGGGATGTGGGGGTGTGTGCGGATGCGGCCAGCCGCCGGGGCCCGCTGCAGCTGTCCACGGAGCACGGCTTCTGGACCGTGGGGCTGCGGCTTGGGCAGATCTTTGCTGCCTGCACGGAGCCAATGACCGAGCTGCGGCTGCTGCCCCGCCTGCGCCGCCTGGGGATCCTGCTGGACGCCGAGCTGGGGGTCCTGACCTTCTGCGATGTGGCGGACGGTGGGCACATCTTCACCTTCACTGGCATCACCGCGCGCCCGCTGCGCCCTTTTTTCTCTCCAGCGAACACGCTTCCTGACGACCGCGGCATCCTGCGCATCTGCCCAGTGGTCTGGGTGGCCCAGGATTCTCGGGAACCTCCCAGCCATCTTCCCTGCCAGGCTCCCAGCCAGCCTCCTGGCGGTCCTCCCAGCCAGCCTTCCCGTGGTCCTCCCAGCCAGCCTTCCCGTGGTCCTCCCAGTCAGCCGCCGCGCGGTCCTTCCACCCAGCCGCCCCGCGGTCCTCCCAGCCATCTTCCCTGCCAGGCTCCCACCCAGCCTCCCCGTGGTCCTCCCAGCCAGCCTTCCCGTGGTCCTCCCAGCCAGCCTTCCCGTGGTCCTCCCACCCAGCCACCCCGCGGTCCTCCCAGCCAGCCTTCCCGTGGTCCTCCCAGCCAGCCTTCCCGTGGTCCTCCCAGCCAGCCTTCCCATGGTCCTCCCAGCCAGCCTTCCCATGGTCCTCCCAGCCAGCCTTCCCGTGGTCCTCCCAGCCAGCCTTCCCGTGGTCCTTCCACCCAGCCGCCCCGCGATCCTCCCAGCCATCTTCCCTGCCAGGCTCCCACCCAGCCTTCCCGTGGTCCTCCCACCCAGCCGTCCCACGGTCCTCCCAGCCAGCCTTCCCGTGGTCCTCCCAGCCAGCTGCCCCTTGGTCCTCCCAGCCAGCTGCCCCTTGGTCCTCCCAGCCAGCCTTCCCGTGGTCCTCCCAGCCAGCCGCCCCTTGGTCCTCCCACCCAGCCGCCCCGCGATCCTCCCAGCCATCTTCCCTGCCAGGCTCCCACCCAGCCTTCCCGCGGTCCTCCCATCTAGCCTTCCCGCGGTCCTCCCAGCCAGCCTTCCCGCGGTCCTCCCAGCCAGCCACCCCGTGGTCCTCCCAGCCAGCCTTCCCAAGGTCCTCCCATCTAGCCTTCCCGCGGTCCTCCCAGCCAGCCTTCCCGCGGTCCTCCCAGCCAGCCTTCCCGCGGTCCTCCCAGCCAGCCACCCCGTGGTCCTCCCAGCCAGCCACCCCGCGGTCCTCCCAGCCAGCCTTCCCGCGGTCCTCCCAGCCAGCCTTCCCGCGGTCCTCCCAGCCAGCCTCCCTGCCAGGCTCCCAGCCAGCCTTCCCAAGGTCCTCCCAGCCAGCCACCCCGTGGTCCTCCCAGCCAGCCACCCCGTGGTCCTCCCAGCCAGCCTTCCCAAGGTCCTCCCAGCCAGCCTCCCTGCCAGGCTCCCACCCAGCCTTCCCAAGGTCCTCCCAGCCAGCCTCCCTGCCAGGCTCCCACCCAGCCTTCCCAAGGTCCTCCCAGCCAGCCTCCCTGCCAGGCTCCCACCCAGCCTTCCCAAGGTCCTCCCAGCCAGCCTTCCCAAGGTCCTTCCTGCAGTCCTCCCCGCCAGCCTTCCCGCCAGCCTTCCCTTGGTCGCCCCAGCCAGCCTTCCCGCCAGCCCTCCCACAATCCTCCCCGCCAGCCTTCTCGCAGTCCTTGCCCCCAGCCCTCCCACGGATCTCCCAGCCAGCCTCCCAGCCAGCCTTCCTGTCAGCCCTCCCGTGATCCTCCCTAAGGTCCTCCCCGCAGTCCTCCCAGCCAGCCTTCCTGAGGTCCTCCTGCCAGCCTTCGGCAGTCCTCCCGGTGGTACCGCCCCCGCCCACCCCACCCCCACCCCCACCCCCGCCAACTTCCCGCCAACCTTCCCTCAGTCCTTCCCCCAGTCCCCCCCACAGTCCCCCTGGCCATCCATCTGGCGGGCCTTCCCTCCAGCCTTCCCGCAATCCTCCCCTGGGTCCTCCCGCCAGCCTCCCAGCGGGCCTGTGTGCACCACTGAGCCTCCAGCTTGGGGGCCGGAGCACCATGCCCTGTGGTGTGCAGGCCAAGTCCCAGGAGGCGCATTGCTCCCTTCCTAGGCATCAGCACAGGCAGCCGGCCGTGACGGAGAGGTGACTGTCAAAAGTCCAGAGCAGTTTTCTTTGGGACCTAATGCTGTTTCTGTTCTAATAAAATTCTGAACCTTCAGATTAATTTTTTAATTTTATTTAGGATCAATTTATTTCCTGATGGAGCTTATAAATGAAATAAAATATTGAATGTGACCCAACATATGAATTGATTTTTCTAGGTAAGGAAACAAGATCTATATAAACAGTAAAAATGTATACATATTTGATTTCACCCAAATTTGAAAACCACAAATCCATCTCCAGTGCACACTGAACATTAAACAAGGGAAGACATATGCAATCAGAAGAAAAAACTAATTTCAAAGTTGAGATCATATGTCTACTAACCCCAACAGGATTTAATCATAAATCATGAACAGAAATGAATCTGGGCAATCCCCTTATAAATAGGACAACACAAGCTGGGCTAAGTGGCGCACACCTGTAATCCCAGCGGCTTGAGAGGCTGAGGCAGGAAGATGGCGAGTTCAAAGCCAACCTCAGCAAAAGTGAGTCACTAAGCCAATCTGTGAGACCCTTTCTCTAAATAAAATACAAAAACAACATACTCCTAGTTGAACTACAGATCAAAAATAAGCTGGCCTTGTGGCCAACAGCTGTCATGCCAGCAGCCCTAAATGCTGAGGCAGGAGGATAGAAAGTTCAAGGGCAGCCTCAACAACTTAGCAAGACCCTGGCTCAAAATAAAAAGGGCTGGGGAGGTAGCTTCGTGGTAAAGCACCACTGAATTCAATCCCCAGTTTAAAAATAAAATAAGGGCAATTTGTAACACTAAATACTTTTATAGGAAGTAAAAAGTACCGAAATACATTATACAAGCTTTTATTTTAAGTTAAACTAAGCAAATCAACCCCAACTAAACGGCAGGCGGTGAATACATATAGTGGTTCAGTGAAAGATAAAATGGACATGTTAAAATCAAACCTAAAGTTCAGTTTTTTATAAATCTTTGGTGGGGGATGCCAATTACCGAGAATGTGAGTCATGAATGAGGGGACCTCACTAAAACTTCTACAGGTGTTAAAGGGATCCGAGGAAGTCATCAGGTAGAGTCCACAGGGGTTGCTAAATATCACAAAGACACAAGACATTGCAGGCCAAAATTCAGGGTCACTTCTGTTGCTACTTTCAACATTTTCTCTGACCTTTTGGCCTTCATAGTTTGATTATGAGAATGTTGAGCTATAGTTTTCTTTGCATTTAATCCACTTAGGTTTTGTTAAGCTTCTTGAATCAATAGGGCTGTTGGTTTTCACCCAAATTTGGAAGTTATCCATTCCTATGTCTTCAATGTCTTTCTCCTCCTACTTCTTTTTAGCTGCATGGCTGAAATGGCCCCACACGCACTCTTCATTTTTACTGACCTTCTAAGTAGATTTTAAACTTAATAACCCTACTTTAATTTTGGTTTGTTTACATTTTTGTACCATATAAAAATTATGACAGCCGGGCACTGCGATGCATGCCTGTAATCCCAGGGGCTCAGGAGGCTGAGATAGGAGGATCAAAAGTTCAAGGCCAGCTTCAGCAACAGCAAAGTACTAAGCAACTCAGTGACACCCTATCGCTAAAAAAAATACAAAATAGGGCAGGGGGTGGGAGCTCAGTGGTTGAGTGCCATTGGAGTTCAATCCCGGGTACACAAAAAAAAAAAAAAAAAATTATGACAAGCCCATCTACAGATGTTTTCATTTCAGTTATTGTAATTTTTAGCCTTAAAATTTCCACTTGGCTTTTATCATTTCCATTTCTTGGGGGTGATACCCCATTTATTCATTCATTCTTGTCATATTTTCCTAAACTTTTGAACACATTTCATAAAATATAAAATTGAAAAACCAGCCTCTACCTCAGAGCAAAGCCTATCCAAGGAAGGGGGCGTGACCCTTGCCCTTGGAAAGACCCACAGAGCACTCTTAGGCACATACCCACCCTGCTGAGTTGTTTATCTACAAATAACAGGAGAGATCTGCAGAACCAGGTGTCCCTGACTCAGTCAGGCTAGGTGACGACCCTAGCAACCCCCTAGCAACCACCAATCAGTATGAGACAGGGAAATACCTGGGATGCCAGATGACCCCCCAGTAGTTTATGGTGGTTGATAACATGTTGGGAAACCATGTAGTTCAGCATGTACACCCCTCATGGCCTAAACCAATCAGTTCAAAGAATCCCGCTCTTGTACTAACCAATCACCCCTACCCAACTTGTTCCCACCAGTGACTGTGCTAATCATGTTTTAGAGTTGTTTTATGATTTTCCCGCGGTGTGTGATGATTTGTTAAGAGATGCTATGATGTATGTGAAGTCCCTGCCTTCTCCAAAGAGTGTATAAAACTGCTGCAAACCCTGGGCTCGGGGCCTCTCAACATCACTAGTTGCTGTGTGCACGCAGAGGACCAACCTAGCTGGCAATAAACACCTCTTTGCTGCTTACATCTTTCTTGGTCTCTGGTGGTCTTTGGGGGTCCTGAATTCGAGCATAACAAAACCTGCTTTGAAGTCTATGTCCGTTGAACCCACATCTCAGTGCTTGGTTACTCTGGTGTCACTGCTCTTGTTGGTAAGCAGTAGTCTGCCTTTCCTGCATTCTTGCTTGTCTAGTGATTTTTGGTTGAAAATAGGGCACTGCCAGGCATGGTGCTGCACATCTGGCTTGGGGGGTTAAGGCAGAAAAATTGCAATTCCCAAGCCAGCCCCAGCAACTTAGTGAGGCCCTGAGCAAGTCAGCAAGACCTTGTCTCTAAAAGAAGTACAAAAAAACAGGATGAAGGTGAGGGTGTGACATGGCCCAGTAACCGGTTAAACACCCCTGGGTTCAATCCCTGATACTCCCGCCCCCCCGACCTTCTCCGAAAAAAAAGATAACACTATAATTGGAATGTGTGGTGTTAACTCTGGATTCTGTTTTGTTCTTCTGGGATCCCCCTCCCCAGGTTTTTGTTCACTTTGTTGGCAGATGAAGAGCTTGCCCACCCTAGCACAGTGGCACACAGCCGTAACTACTGGGAGGCTGAGTCAGAAGAATCGAAAGTGCAACGCCAGCCTCAGCAATTTAGCAAGAGCATGTATCAAAATAAAATTTAAAATAGAGCTGGGACATAGCTCAGAAGTAGAATAGTCCTGGGTTCAATTTCCAGTAACACACACACAAAAAAAAACTTGCCTGAACAAGCCTACAAACAGATCTCAATCTCTCAGCAATAAGCAACTATCTATGTCTCTGCTAATTTCTTTCAGATCCTTGTTGTGCACGAACCTGAGAAGTTTAATATTCAGATAAATGAGGTTATACTCAGGAATCTCAAGCCAGCAAGGATTCCCACCTCAGCCCCCTGAGCTGTGTGTGTCTTGAAGAAAACAGAGTGGCATATTTGTAAATCTTCCCAGGCTTTCCATTTCTTTGGGGGTGAGGGTCTCCCACATGTATCTGTAGTACAGCAGCCAGCCAGAGACCTTGAAAAGCTGGTTATGCCCACCCCCCAGGGGGCATCAGTGGGAAGCTGGGCCACACCACAGCCCCTATCACTGCCATTTGCATGAGAGAAGGAGGCGGCCAGTGTGTGCGTGGGGGGTGGGGGTGGAGGTGGAGTGGGTCCAGGAGCATCAGAGGTAGCAGGCCAGGTCCCCCACCAAGGAACAAGCTAGGTTGATGGTACCAGGGACTTGACTGAAGGACCAGTATGAGCTTGTGCAACAGATGGGACAGAGCAAGCGCCAAGTGTTTCCATAGATAGCAGCGAAGATTGCATTCATCCACTTGGCTTCCGCCATTCCCACTGCTCGAGATTCCCTATTTGTCCTTTCATTCTTAGAAGTTCCTTCATTATTTGAACACTTTTATTTCATTAGATGTGTGGATAAAAGCTGCTTTGAAGTCTGCTCTCTGTTAAGCCCAGTCTGGGCCCACCGGACCAGGGCTGCCATAACAGTCTCATGGGTCACACGACTTAACGTGGACTTATTTCCTCACAGTTCTGGAATCCGAAAGCCCGACTCGGAGGTGTCCACAGGGCCGGTTCCTCCTGCGGCCTCTGTCCTTGGCTTGCAGGTGACCTTCCCTCTGTGCCTGTCTTTGTCCTAATCTCTTTTTAGAGGACATCTGTTGTATTATTAGGACCCATTTTTACCTTCACTGTCTCTTGAAAGGCCCTATCTCCAAATAAAGTCACATTCTGAGAGACTGGGGACCTCAACGGATGGATTTGGGGCAGACAATTCAACTCTACAAGGACTATCCACCCGGACTTAGGACGGTGGAAGTAGGGTGCTAAAGAGGGACCAGTACACCGCGCCTTCTGCGAGATGGCCCGGGAGGTGAGCTGGTGAGTGAGGGGGAGACGGAGGCTGGAGACAAGTAGCGTCCCTTTAGGCCGGAGGAGGAGCACGGGCTCCTGCACGCGGGCCGCTCCCCGCAGACCCCGCCTGCTCCAGCCCAGCTCCGGCCGCGGTCTCTGGCGCCCTCTGCTGGACTAGAGACCGAAAACGCCAGGGCCCCTCTTGGCTTCTCGCATCCCTAACAGACTGCCCGCGCGTGTAAATTTCAGATCCTTGAAATCTCATTTATACTAGCCACGCCTCGTTCTGAACAGCAGCCCGTGGCTAGTGGCAGCCCCTTTGAACAAGCGCAAAGAATATTTCCAGCATTTCAGAAAGCTCTATCAGATGTCCTGCCAGTGGCATTCGCTGCAAAATGAGGAAGGGGAGGAGGAGGAGGAGGATGGCGAGGAGGAGGAGGAGGAGGGGAGGAGGAGGAGGGGGAGGAGGGGAGGAGGAGGAGGGGGAGGAGGAGGAGGAGGATCGACGCTGGTCATCTGTCTGCGCGAGTCTCCACGTGGCGCGAGCCTCGACGCTCTCTGCCCCTGCGGGTGGCGAAGCACGGGTGGGAGGCGGCGCTTCCATGACCCACACCGTGTCGTATTGGCCATCGGCCCGGGACTGACCCGCCTCGCGGGCCTGCAGCCGCGGGGGCTGCACGGGGGCTGCACGGGGGCAGGGTGGGAGGGTGCCTGGGCTCCCGGGCGAGCTGCAGCCGGTTCCCAGACCGGGGAGGGGCCCGACGGTGCTGTTGCGAGGGAAGTTCGCAGGAGGCTGGAGTCCAAGGAAAACTAGGAAGACACTGGGTACATCTGAGCAGAACCAAGACGGAAAGCACAGGACATGCTTGTGTTCTTAGAGTCACTGGACTGTCACAGGACTGGGAAGACCGCGCTACTATAGGAAGGAGGAGGGAGTGGCTCAAGGTTCAAGATGCGTCAGACTCTCCAGTGTCATAAACCTGTTCAGGCGTCATACTCTGGGAAAGCTAAAGCTGCGTTGTTCCCCCAGCAACGGGAACCCGAGTCCCCTCTCTTCCAGGTAATAACTGTCACTGCCCCAGACCTCGGGGTAGGGAGGAACTCCCCCACCATGTGTGATCTCTTGGGGAGAGGCTTCTTCACCGAGCCTGGCAAGCCTGGGAAGGATGCTTGCAAACTGTCTGATTTCAACCAATGTGCAGGCTTGTCAGATGCTTTCAAGCCTCTCAAACAAAGTGTGAAATATTTTAATAAGCCAAAGCTATGTGGAATTTCTTTAGATGCCTTAACTGTGCCCCCTCATGTTATTTTTGTCATTTTTTTCAAAACATTTTTTTAGTTTTTAGTTTTGTCCATTTGTATCAGTTTATCAGATCAAATTACTTGTGAGTATATTCCCCCTGAATTGTTTTCTCATTTGCAGCATTAACACAATATGTTAATAAATCTTTCTGTGGTGGAATTAATGGGAAATCCATCCATTTCATAACTTGTTTCAGAGGATCAAAATTTAAAATCATAAATCACACATTTTGACTGTCTGTGTGGTCCTTGACTGGGCAAAGGATTTCAATTTGATATTCTAGAAATTTGTCAACTCTTGTCTGAATCTGCATAATTAATATTATGTCACTATCAATCTGAAATGGCTACTTTTCCCTAAAATTCAATAGTAATTTAACACAAACTACTACTCGAATGACTTGGTGATTTTTAGGGAAATACTGTCAGCAAAATGCAGGCTGTAGTAAGTGCACCCACCGTGGAGACGGCCTTCATGGTGTTTCTCTAGCATGCTCACTTGCCAATTCCCCGTGTCTCCCATCTCTCTTTACATAGAGTACCTCGGCACAGTATTTCCCTCAATGTAAACTGCTCTTAAAATAATCAGTTTTTTAATTTAGTGACCAGTCTTGTTAAATTTGTGTATTTACCAAAAACCACAGGATTGGAGTCTCACCTTGAGGGCCAGTCAGCGATGGCTGCTTCACAGTGAAGTATACTGGCCACCTGGCCATTCAGCTGTTGTGGGCTTAAGATTGTTAAGGCACCTTCAAATGTCTCATTTTTTTCTAGATTGTCAGTAATCACTGTTTGTCACATAACTTTTGAGGCACTGGAACATACCTGAACTAAGAATTATTTCATTCTACCCTTTATACTCACTTAAAATCAGGCATCCCATCAAAAACAAATAAGTACCTGGATTGAAACTCTTGTACTTCCCCCAACAAGGTCAGAAACAGAGAAGGGGTAGGGGGGGAAACATTGACTAAGATATGGAGTTGGGAAAGTGAAAAAAGATCACTTTTTATGTAGACATTAGCTTTTTGTAAATATTGTAACTGGTGAGTATAAAATACAAAAGGTATAGTTAAAATATTTTCTCTATAAAACTGCTAATCTTTAAAAATATAACTACTGCTAAAAATAAGAGCTCTTATTTCAGGAAAATCAGTGCTGTTTAGAAAACGAGATCTTGTGCCATAAATGCAGCTGAACTAAATATAAACATCAGTTCACACGTTAATGCTGTCAACGGAAGGAGTAAGGTAGAAAAACTTAACCAGTGACATCTTTTCCTAAATAATGTAGTATAATCACATGATCATCCAGAATTTTTATTTTTCTTTGTTCAGATCACAAGTTCCTCAGCAACTTAGGGAGCCCCAGTCTTAAAATTTTAAAAGTGGGGGACTAGAGATATAGCTCAGTGATACAGTGTTTCTGGGTTCAGGAGTAAAATGCACTCTGTTCGTACATCCTGGACTGGGGACTCCCTCGTGCCACCCCATCTTGGAGGGCCACCACACACCAAGGTGCTGGGCCTCAGAGGGCTCCCTTAAATGGTAGCTGGAATACTCTGGGGAAAAGAATGAACAAACCAAGCTCGTTGGTGCTGCTTTTTACTTCATGCTGCAGCGGTCAGAGCCTTACAACACCCTGCTGGGCTGGTCATTCCTCTCACTGCCGGTTTCCCTGCTCCTAACTGAAGCACAGTGCCCACTCAGGCATCTATCTCAGAACACCCTGCATCAGGGCAGAGGGGCTGATGTGTGGCCACACTGCTGCACCAGAGGACAACTCTGCAAGAGCCTTGGTCTTCCTGCCCTGCTGCCCCACCCACAACTGCCCTACCCTGACTAGAGTGGTCTCAGGAAGCCCAGGTCCATTTCCTCCTGGGGAGTCCCCTCAGACCAACATATGCAGTCTAGGAATCCAGGTGCAAGAAGGGGGCTGTTTTCCTGGGTCAAGCCAGCTGACCCACCTGTCCTCTTCTGCATGGCATGGCTGGCCAGCTCTGCATCCCCAACCCCCTCGCGGCACCCTGGCCTGAGTGGGGAGAGAGAGGATGTTCCAGACACCAAGAGGTCAGGGCACACTTGGCAAAAAGTAGAAGACCCTAACTCATGTCACCACAAGACACTCTTATTCCACTCCAAGGTCATAACACGCTTTCAGCAACATCCACATAAGGGAGACATCAGGGAGCAGGGGTGTCACAGGCCATCCTAGAGCCTGCATCATGACCCCTATGGGTGGCCCTCTTGGAGACCCTGGCTGGCATGGATGCTGTAGCAAGCACCCATGACAGCCATCTGTCCCCTCAACCTGAGCCTCTCCAGCAGAAGAGGCAAGAATGAAGTGTTACTAATGTCCCTGTGCCTGGCTTCCATCCAGACTCCACCTGTTGGAGTTGCAGTCACCAGGAAAGAACCTAGTAGTCAGGACCTGACTCTACAGAGTAAGAGGAGATCCCACACAGAAGGAAACCCGTGGAGGACATGGGCCCCCATCACTGAGGACCTGGGCTACAGATGGCCAATGTCCATCTGTATGTACAGGTGACGGTGGCACCCACCTTGCTGGGCCAGTCCTCACCAGACAGGGTCCAGCACACAAGAACACACAAAAATGGCCAACAGGCGGCATCTGATGGTTCACCTGACTCAGCCAGCAGAGGCTGATTCCAGAGGTGCCAAGGGGTACTGGGGTGGGTCAGCAATGCCTGCAGCAGGCACAGACGCAAGACACATGCCACCCGAGTGATTCTTGGTCTCACCACCACCAAACTTTCCCTCAACAATGCTGACCTCAACACAGTGCCACTGACTGGAGCAGGTCTCATGCCTCACGCCTCACGGACATCAGCTCCCCAGAGCACAGTCCCCTGAACCCTGAGTGTGTCTGGCTGACTCTCGGCTCTCAGCCAGCCTGCCCCAGGAACTAGCTCAGATAAATCAATGCTTCTGAGAGAGGGACAAGTTTCCAGCTGCCCCTAAGAGGGAAGACATTCCAAGCCCTGGATCCCCCAAGGAGAGAAGCTTCTGAGGGACACAGGAACTGTGAATGGAAATGTAGGAGCCACACCCGTGAGAATTGCCATTTATTCCCCAAGTTGCCCAAATCATCACCAAGGGTTCACCACGGGGTGCAAAGGGGGGAATGAGGAGGCTCAAACACTGACAGGGGTCAGGAATTTGGAGGGAGGGGGAATGGTGGGGGGACCCCAGCTGTCCCTCCCTCTTCTAATGCCACAGAAAGGGGTCCTCCTCTGGCTGGCTCCCCTCCCCATCCCCCATGTCCAGTTTCTCTGGGGGAAATGGGTTGGGGATGTGGGAAGAGGGCGTAGTGTGAGTGGGCCCCAGAAGGGGGAAGGGCGCTGGGGTGGGAGTGCCCCCATTTCACATGCACTCACAACACTGTCTCCCAGGGAACAGAAGTGGGGGGAAGTCGGCCAGGCCAGGTCCCCCTCCTGCCCTGGATTATAGGAGGAAGGGGTTAGTGTTGGGTGCTGGGGGACCTGGGGGCATCATTGGGGGCAGACCAGGGCCCCCACCAAGGGGAGAGATGTAGGTAGGTGGTGCTCCAGGGGCTGGGGGCACAGGGCTGAGACGGAGCTGGTTCAGGGTGAGTGTTGCAGGGGGCGCTGGCTGGAAGGGATTGGTGACAGAGGGGCCGGTGGCTGGGGCTCCTGCAGAGAGAGAAAAGGAGAGACAGGGTGCATTCAGCAGGTGCTGGCTCTGCCAGTGTCTGCACATGGTGGGGAGGCGGAGGGAAGCATCCCTAGCCCATGAGGCACTGGCTCTGGCCGGCCTGCAGGGGGTGCCACACTCACCACTTGGCAAGAAGGGATTGGAAGCCTTGGCTCCTGGAGGAGTGGGGCCGGGTCGGCTCACCAAGGAGTCCAGGTCGACGAGGGCTGCATTGGGCCCCAGGAAGGATTCTGGCGTCTTCCGTGTGGGAGGTGTGGGGGTTGGGGCAGCAGCAGGTGGGGAACTTCCCACAGCTTCAGCCAGAGACCCCCCAACCCCACTCATGTCAAACGCCCCAGGGCTGCGGGCGGGCACCTCTCCTGCAAGCAGCTCCAGTTCCCCTAGGAGATAAGCAGGGTCACACAGCTCTGAAGGGAGACAGGCAGGCTGGGACTTCCTTGAGGACGTGAGGCCCAGATGGGTCAAGACCAAGTCGGGCAGCTCAAACTGCAGAGCCCAAAGTCA
The DNA here is from genome assembly GCF_048772815.1 of Callospermophilus lateralis. Taxonomy (NCBI): domain Eukaryota; kingdom Metazoa; phylum Chordata; class Mammalia; order Rodentia; family Sciuridae; genus Callospermophilus; species Callospermophilus lateralis. The sequence continues at coordinate 2,011,865 of NC_135322.1, forward strand.
AAACTAATTGGGGCCTAATTCCAGGGAGCAAGCACAGAGGGAATGAGGGAATGTGGTGTCCCTGACAACCACGGCAGTGACTCTCAGGAAGGAGCCATCTAAGAAGGGCCAGGTGCTGAAAGCAGGATGGGTGCTCACAGGGCACCTTCAGGCTCAATACAGGGTCCTCACAAGAAGCCCACCTAGGGGCTGGGGATGTGGCTCAAGCGGTAGTGCGCTTGCCTGGCGTGCATGAGGCCCGGGTTCGATCCTCAGCACCACATACAAACAAAGATGTTGTGTTCGCCGAAAACTAAAAAATAAATATTAAAATTCTCAAAAAAAAAAAAAGAAGCAGCCCACCTAGCACACGGGCCCCCCATGGGGATGTCACAGTGGAGGAGCCATGGCTGTTGCCATAAGCTGATGACATCTATTGGCCTGAGGTCACTTTAAAAAAAAAAAAAGGATCTAAAAATTCTAATGTTAAAAACTACACAAATCTGTAAGGGGAGAAAAGACAGAAGAATGCCAGCTGCAGGCCAGCGGGCTGTCGAGGTCAGCGCCACCATAGGGAGGAGGGGAGCCGGGGTCACTCTTTCCCTGCAGACCTCTTCAGCGGAAACGCTCTACACCAGGGCCGGCGCTTCAGCAGGAGTTCGCTTAATTCAAGAATTTTTTAAAAGTGGACAACGGCTGGGGACACACTCTGGTGAAGAGCCCTGCGCTGGCCTGCTCCAGATCGATGCCTCAGGCAGAGAGGGACCAGAGGTGGGCGGCCGGGTGGGCGATCACCAAAGGGAACTCTCTGTACTGCTTTGGCAACTTTCCCCCTCTGACATGACCCCACACAGCCACAGTGTCCTCTGTGAACAGGGTCTGGCTCATTCCATCTCACCAACTTTTCTGTCTTAAAGACATCCTGTCCTGCCTGGACGAGGAACACGGGACAGGCAGAGACGGCGTGGGGAGCTTCTGGGGAACAAGGGGGGCAGGCAGCTCACCCGTGCTACTTCCAGAGGCTGGAAGGACTGTGCGGAGTCGGTCGAAGTCTGAGAATTCATCAGGTTCTGGGTCGAAGCCTCCAGCTGCTGTGGGGGTCAGGGTGTTCCACTCAGCAAGCACCTGGAGGCCCTGCCTCTGCGCCCCGCACCCTCAGGACCCAAGAGGTGAACGTATTACACCAACATGCACATACAGCCCAGAGCTGCCCAATACCTGCAGTGCCATTGGTGCTGGGTTTGGCAGGTGACCCCCCCCAGGGGTCAGAGAAAGCAGGTGCAGGAGCCCAGGGATCAGAAGCTGGGTGTCCACTGACTGGAGCCCCACCTAGGTGAGGAAGGAACAGTGAAGGGGAGGGTGGCCTTCCCTGTTTGGGTGGCTGGGGGTTGCTTCCTCTGAGCCCGTAGCCACTGAAGCAATGACCCCAGCCCACGTCCATGCCTCCTCCAGGCATATACACCTATACACCCATCGGAGTGCAGAGCCTGGGCCTAGCCTCACCAGACCTGCCACTCCTCCAAGCCTCCAGTCTTTGTCCAGACAGGCATCCAGCCCCTCCACACCCTAACCCAATTCCAGCTTCACCTGCACCCTCTCCAGGTACCCAAAACACACTCAGACTCTCCTGCACAGTCCCTGTACAGCTGCCTCCTCCCCAGAGGCCCTCCCAAGTCCTCCAAGACTCAATCTCACTCGCCCTCCTCTAGGCCATCTCATCTGACACCCATAGTGCCCAGGGCACCCTCCACTGCCTGGAACCCCCTAACTGCATTTGTTCCCCCTCCTAAAGGCATGGGTGGCTAAGGGTTGTACACAGGGCTGAGGGGCTGTAGTGGAGTGGCCTGTGGCACTCACCATCAGAGCTTCCCCATGGGTCAGGCATGGGGCCCTCTCCAGCTGCAGGGGCTGGGGTCCCACCCCAAGGGTCAACAGAGGGTCCTGCAGGGGCAGCAGGCCTCCAGGGATCCCCAGAGGCTGGTGTGGGGGCTGGACCACCCCAAGGATCAGCAGCTGGAGGGACAACAGGTCCCCCCCAGGGGTCTGAGGCAGGGGCGGCCGTGGGGATGGGGGCAGCCATGGGTGCTGGGCCCCCCCATGGGTCTGAAGCCGGTGGAGGGGCCGGGGCCGTGAAGACATCAGCAAGATCCATGAGAGATGACTGCAAGAGAGAAAAGAGAAGAGCACACAGGTGCCGGAGGGACCGAGGGCAGAGGGTAGGGAAGGAGGGAAAAGGGTGGGGAGCCGAGGAAAAGAGGGCGAGGACCTGGAGGGAAGGAGTGTGGGACCCTAAGGGTGCAGAGAGGAGAAGAAGAAGGGCCATCTCAGATGCTCTGCAGTCCCTCACACCCACTGGTCCTGCCCATCTCCATCCACCTCCACCTACTTACAGCCCAGTAACCAAAGGGCCTGGGCCTAGTCCCCCCACTCTGGGCCCCTCCACAACCTGCACGGCAGCAGGTGGCCATTCACAACCTCTGATCAGCCCCTCAACCTGCAGCAGCTCAGGCTGCCCCACATACTGCGCCACATCTGATCTCAGCAGACTTTGCCCACCCTCCTCATGCCTCACCCTGGACGCCCTCCCCAAGCCCTGTTGTCCTGCAGCGACTGTGGTGCACTGGGCCTCCAGGCGCTGCACCTGTGAGAACACCTGAGCAGTGTCCAGGTGTGTGGGGGTGGCAACTGGGGCCCCATCTCTCTGCAAGTGGAGGTGCCCCACATTTATACACATGCCGCAGGCAGCACCCACGAGGCAAACAGCCTCAGGGAGACAAAAGAGCCACGTCCTTCTTCCTGGCCAATGCCAAGAGTGGAAGGAACACAGGGGGCAGCTGGGGCAGCTGGTGCAGCCAGATAAAGACCCTGTAGGCTGAGGCCGGCCTGAGCAGGCATTTTGTCCATCAAATTGGCCCCACTAGCTGACTACCCATGGCCACAGCTATTGCTCTGCATGTCCTCACATTTCAAGTCAGGACTGGCCTCAAGATTCCCTTGCCCGCAGGGTGGCAGTGGGGTCCAGAGAGTCATGGAGATGCTCAGGGCAGACCAGTGAGTGAAGAGAGGTCACCGGTGGAGACCGGATGAGAAGGTCAGTGTTGACCCTGCAGCCAGCCCTGAGTGACTCAGCCCCAACACCCAAATGAGCCCCATCCACCCAGAACCCTGATAGATGGAAGAGGAGCTTCTGGGAAGGTCTGGACACAGCTGCACAGCTCCGCCTCACCATGCGTTCTCCCAGAGAGGACAAGCCCCGTTGTCCTGCAGCGACTGTGGTGCACTGGGACATTCAACCCATGCCCTACACCCCACCCACAGCCGCGCAGGCTCCTGTAACATTCTGGGCCTTCTCTCTTCAAGTACACCATGCCCAGAAATCACCTCCAACCACAGGAGAAGCCAGACGTCCCAGGGGAAGAGCACCCCACTCACTTCCTCCTTGCCTCCAGTCTCCCTCTTGCTCTCCTCTATTGCCATCTGCAGCCTTAGGTCATCCCCACGACGAATTCGCTCTTCCTGTGGGGACAGAAGCACCAGCCAGAGCAGGAGTCAGAGCACAAGCACTGGGCAGACACGGCTTGCCGCGGCCTGGAAGGCCCCACCACCCTTTCTCCTTTTGGAAAATTAAAATGGGATGTGGACAATGAATGAAATGGTGTGGGACACCTGGGCCAAAGGCGGGTGGGTGGCAGGGAAGCATGTGTGGTCCAAGATGTGAAGAGTGTGAGGTGCCCCAGGGGGGCAGGGGCCACCCCGCTGCCCTGGCCTTCTGCCAGGGCATGTGACTTGGTGGTACTGCCTGCACTGGGGGTCTGCCACGCCAGGACAACCCTAGCAGGTTTGCCTCACTTCCAGGGCATCTCTACCAGATCCTATGCTACCCGAGGTCCTGCAGCCAAAGACACTGAGAGCTCAGTGTGGACCAAGCCTGTGGGCTGTGGGCTGGGGGCACTCCAGGAAGGGGTGAGGGGTGGGACCCAAGCACCTGAGTAGGGTGTGAGGGGAGGACCCCTGGGCAGGGCAGGGAGGCCACTCTGACCTTATCATGTTCCTCTCGGCTCAAACTAAGGGCCAGCTGGAGCTGGACGTCATCCTCGGGGCCGCAGGACGGGGGCTGAGGGAGAGAGAGTGTGAGGGGCAGAGGTCGGGAAGCCAGAGCCAGAGGCAGAGGCAGAAGGGAAGGTCAGGGAGGAGGACAGAAGACTGGAGAGGGTCAGAGAGGGGCACAAGACCCCCAAGCCAGTGAGGGATGGGCAGAGGGAGATGCAGAGCACCAGATGGCAGAGATCCAGGACAGCTCCCAGAAAGGAAAGAAGGGACAGAAACAGAGGACCAGGGCAAGCAGAGACTGAGCAAGGGCCAGGGAGGAGGGCTGGCAGGAGTGAGAGGAGCAGTGGAGAGTGAGGCATGGAGACAGGATGGCAGGACGAGATTGGCCCACGGCCCACGGCCCACAGCACCACCCAGTACCTGGTCAGCCTCTTCCTTGCTCATGGCCAGGGCCAGCTGGAGCTGCAGCTCCTCCTCCCCACTGCTCTGCGGCCAGGCCTGCTCTGCCTCAGGCGGGGGCCCGGAGCCCACTGCTGCTGAGGAGGCTGGGGGCAGGAAGAACACAAGACAGATGGACCAGGAACCAGGGACCTGGGAGTAAGAGATGGCAACCCCAGAGAGGGAAGGCGGGTGCTTCTGCTGCCAGATACCCACCACCAAGGCCTCTGCAGGCCAAGCCTGGGGCAGGGGTTGAGGAGCTAGGGTTGCAGAGAGAGGTGAAGGCAGACCCACCCACAGGAGGAACAAAGGGAGGACAGGAGCAAATTGCTGAGGAGGAGAGGGAGGGATGAGGGTGCTAAGGACACCTGAGCCCAGGCCTGTTTGCCTTGAGATCTGCCCCAGAGCTGGGCAAGAGGTTCTTCTTCCCTGTCCCCTCTTAGCCCCCCATCAACCCTGGCAACCAGGGATGGAGGCCCAGAACCTCAGTTTCCAGGGGCTCATGGAAGACTGTGGCTCTGGCAGGAACAGCTGGAATTCACAGGGAAGGACAGTGTCAGTTCAGGCTGTGGGACCCAAGGCTCAGTAAGAAGAAGAGTAAGTAGACAAGGAGCTCTTGGTTCGGGGAGTAGAACAAGAAGGGACAGCTGGGGACACATGAAGCTGTCTCCGGGGCTGGCAGAAGTTGGAGAAGACAGTTGTAGGCCCCCAGGAGGACTGACAGAGCCTCTGCAGTCAGCATCTCCTCACCAACCCTCCCTCCCCAGCGCCAAGTCTGCTAAACTCCCCTATGAGCACGGCCTCGGCAGCCCCCAGAGCAGACCCTGCACTCCCCTCTTCTCCCCACCCTAGCAAGTTGTCTCCTTCAGCTCTAGGTGCTGGGTCCTGTGCTCCTGGTTTCACCCACCCTGCATCCAGGCTCTCCTGCAAGTTGTCCGAGGGTCCACCGCACTCTATCAGGGCAGCCCGGAACCAGCTCAGCGCAGTACAATGGGCCGCCAGGAATCCCCATCCCACTGCCAAACCTTGGCCCCAAACAAGGTGGGTGGGGAGTCTCAGGTCCACCTCATTCTGCCAGCCACAGCATGGGGGGTTCCCCCTCATTATCCACCCTCCACAGGCGCCCTGTGGCTGCCAGCCCTACCTGCTTCTACTCTCACCCTAGGGTGCTCCTGAGCTGCCTCCCACAGCTTGCTCCAGGGAAGGACCAGCAAACTGCGGCCTTTGGCCAAAGCTGGGCTTCTCACTTTCAACCAGTGAAAAAAACAAATGATAAAGAATACATTAAGACAGGGGCTGGGGCTGGGGGTCAGAGGTAGAGCACTTGCCTGCCATGTGTGAGGCACTGGGTTTGATTCTTAGCACCGTTTACAGATAGATAAAATAAAGGTCTATCAACAACTAAAAATATATATTTAAAAAAAATACATTAAGACATATGAAAATTACAGGAAATACTGGGAAGTAAAACTGACCAAATCATAGTATCATATTGTGTGTATGTACAAAGATACAATCCCACCAATATGTACAACGATAATAAACTAATTAAAAATAGAGGGGGAAAAAAAACTAAGAAACTCAAATTTCAGGGTCCATGGTGGAGGTTTTGGGGACAGGGTCAGGTATGCTCACTTATGTGGACTGAGCGAAGTACATGTCATGAGATGGTTAAGGTCCCCGGTCTTCAGCCAATACCCTGCCCAGCCCAGCCCTTCCCCACCAGCCACACTGGCCACTCCTGAGTCTCCCTGACTTCCTTTCCTCCCTGCTTTAAACTCCAGCTACAGGTTCATGGCCAAGGCTGGAGCCCTGGGCAGGTCTGTATACATGCTGCTCTGCCCCCACCTCTCCAGTGGGAGTTAACAGAGAACTCAAACATGACACAACCAGACAGAAACACCCGCAGCTGGAACCCCCTGGCTCACAGGCTCCCTCCTGCTCCCTCTGCTCCAACAAGTCCAGCCAATCTCATTTCCAGGCAACACTCCATTTTCCCCATCCAGCAACAACCCCACTACCACCGGGGCTTTCCTAACCCAGGCACACGCGCACTACCCAGGAACAGCCAGTCTCCTGCACACCCTACTGGCCCTCCCTCCCCTGTGCGGCCAACTCCTCTCATGGCTGTGAGCATCCCCCCATCCAGCAATGAATGCATTACCCTGCACAATCCAGGGCCCACACACCTGTCCATGCTTCAGGGAAGATCATGACCTTAGAATAGGGGATGAGCTCCGATTTCCTCTTTATTCTACTTCTACCTTTTTTATAATGTTGGTCACTACCAATCAAACTGAGTGTATCACTTATGAAGATCATCCTAAAATCCCATGAAGCAGACACAAAGGCCTGTGGTGACCCTGGCTCATCCCCTCATCCATAGCACTGGCCCTCCATCTTTGGTTCTCTCAGCCCACTCCACAGCCTTTGCCCCACCTCATTTCTGCACAGGACAGCACCCTTATAAGTATGAGTCTGCATGACCTCCTAGCCCCATATCTGGAGGCCCTCTTACCTGGCACCAACCACTCTCCAGAGAGACCTATGGGCACACCTGTCTGCGCCTGCTCCAGGGCCCAGGGTACAGATCCACAAGGTCAGGGACACTGCTGGCTGCCCTCAGGACCTAACGTACCCAGCCCTTAAAGAGGCACTGGGGGAATACTGTGGGAAAACTGAACAAATTTCAATTCTAGGGTTCCATGGCAAGAGACAAGGAGAGGCCTGAGGGGAAGGAAAGGACACAGGCCCACCAGACCAGGGTCCAGGTGAGGAAAGCCGGGTCCCTGATGGCTGGAAGGCAGGAACTCACAGGAGAAGACCCGATCCGAGGTGTCAGGGGCTTCAAGGGAAAGGGAAGGGACCTCACCCGTGGCGGTCTGTGCAAGCTTCTCCTTGGTCTTGAGTGCGTGGGCACGTTCTTCCCGCAGCCGGTCCTCGTCACGCAGGAGGGCCACCAGCTGCTTGGCCTTCTCACGCACATTCACACCTTGGTCCTTGCCATCACGATCCACATACTGGAAGTCCTTCAGTGTTTGCACAGCATACATGTTCTCCTTGCACTGCTGGGACACACGCTCTGAGCCAGTCTTGATGAGGTACTCCATCAGTGTCATGGCCTACAGGGCAGGGACACACCAGTCACCCAGGCTGGGTATCACAACCCAGCATAGAAGTACCCAGACACTCATGCAGCCTCCTGGGTGCAAGTCCCACGGCCCATGTCATCTCAGTGGTAGACATGTCCATCGGCACAGTAGGAGCATGAGGTGGTAGGAAGGGTGAAGTGACGACACATGCGCAGAAGGAGGCGAGACAGAGCGTGCTCAGAAAGTAGCCACGCACAGCGGTCCAGAGTGGTCTCATGGACAAGAGAGGTCACCGAAACTGCCTGCAGCCTGCCAAGGGCTGGGGAGGCTGAGTAGGGAGGGCACCCTCAGTGGGGTGGGGGTCCTTTCAGCATGATGAGAAGTTCGGTCACCAGAAAGGGGTGGCTGCCCAAAACCGAGTGCACCAGATGCCGCCAACTGTTTGCTGCAGAGGGGTGACCTGGAGATGCAGCTCTATCTACCTGAATGAAAACAGCAAAGAGGATAGGGCGGCCACAGCCACTGGGTGGGTCATCTGCTGCCACAAAGCTTTCTCCACATCCTTCAAATCAGAATATGAGGAACAGGGCCAAACAAAAGTGCATTTGTCAAGGCACTCTAGAGGTGCATTGGACAGCCTGCGCCTCGGTCTGTAAGTCTGAATGTGCCCTCACTCTTGAGAGCCCACGCTCTGCACACCGACAGGAGTCTGGGGTGACCAGGTGAAGTCCTCCAGGAAGGAGCCCCATGCTCTCGGAAAGAACACCAGGATGGGAGCTGGGGCTGGGGCTCAGTGGTAGAGCGTTGGCCTTGCACATTTGGGGCCCTGGGTTCAATCCTCAGCACCACATAAAATAAATAAAAACAAAATAAATTGTGTCCATCTATAACTAAAAAAAAAAAAATTAAAAAGAAAGAACACCAGGATGAAGAGGTCAGGGTGGAGAAACACTGCTGTTGAATCTGCACCCTTTGGGGCTTTTATATTTTGTAACATATGAATAAGTTATTGTTCAATAAACTAAAACTGAATGGGGGATAAAACACATCCCTGGGCAAGGCCTGGACCCAAGACCCCATCTACAGAGCAAGGTTCCAGGTCCCTTTAACACTGGTGACCATCCTCAGAAAAAGGCACATCCCAATTTTACAGGTGATTTTCAGGGGCTTCATGGAGCCCCCAAAACCCATCCAGGCTCCCAGGTACACAGCAAAGTGGGGGGAAATGGAGGGATGGGGCTTCAGTTGTAGCTCAGCGGTATTTGCCTAGCATGTGTGAGGCACTGGGTTCGAACCTCAGCACCACATACAAATAAATAAGACACTGTGTCTGTATAAAACAAACCAAAAAAAATTGGGGGGAAAAAAAAAAGGAGGAGGCAGCCGCTGCAGCCAAACTCTGTCTAAACTGTGAATTTGCCAGAAACTGCTGCTGTGGGCCATTAGCATCTGCCCAGCCTTCGGGGGAGAGAGCCTAGGTTTGGCCAGGCTCTCTAAACACGTGTTAGGAGCACTTATGGATGAGACTGGAGACTAATCTTTAACTGGCCCTGGAAGTGTTTGCATGTGGCAGGGAAAGGAAAAAGCACAGTGATTTCTATCCAGCATCACTCCCTATCCTGAGAGGCAGAGGGGCAAGCTAGGTCCAGAACTCCTGGGGCCCAGCACTTTGGAATCCAGAATCTCCCTGATTCAGAACAGGAAGACTGTGCACAGGCCACCCTAAGAGAACTAACTCTCAGAGGAGAGTCACGCCAACTCACAAAGTGAGACCAACACACACTCTATTAAAGGCCCCACCTTGGTCAGCATCAGACTTTGCACCAACGGATTAGAACAAACTTTCACTTTCAGAGCTCTCTGGACTTCGGAGTTGCAATTAGATTGTGAACCCAGGATCTAGCCCCAAAACCCAGCCACAGTGAAATGCGTACATCAATTGTAGTGAGTTCACACAGTGGGTAACCATATACACAAAAATAAAAGAAAAATAAACTGCTACATGCAACAATATGGGCCAAGCCCCTAGACCCAGTAGCAAGCAAAGTTAGACCACAAGCAGCCTTCCAGTGCTCCAGATCAGTCTTGGCAGGAAGCCACGGTCTCTGGGGCAGAGATGTTATGAGGGAGGCTACCAGCAGCTAGACACACCCTCTGCCTCCCTCTTGACAGGACACACAGGTGTGCAGGTAGGCAAAAGCAAATCACACTACACACGCATGATCTGTTTGGTATGCCACAACTCAGAAAATCTTAAAACCTTAACCTAAAAGCAGGCAACTGAACAACCCAACACTCCTTGCTAAACTTTGAAACAGCTTTATCAAAGATGTCCTACATCACAATGAACAAGGGGTCAGCACCTACTTTCTGTAAAGGGCAATGCATGGAATTTGGCCCAAGGCCTACAGCTTGCTGACCCCTGAGCTACTTCTGTCTTAGTTTACTGATCTGAAAAATCAATGAAAAGGAGGGAAGAACCTCCTTCACTGGGTAATCTGGAGGCCGTGCTGTGAACCTGTGTTTGACAGAGGACCATGCCTAAAAGTGGAGGATAAACACTGAACCTACTCATTTAAGATTCATCCCTGGGGCCACTCGGAGTGTTCTTTCTCTGCAGGGGCAGTTAGACCCCAAGAAATGTGGCCAGGCAGGAGCACTCTGGCTTTGGAGAGATGAGCCCACGTCCCAGACCACTCCCCAAACTCTGAGCCTCAGTTTTCCCAGCCATCCAAGGCGACAGAGGTGGGAATGAGAGGTCCTCCCCAAGCGGGCAGGAGTCAGCAAAGGGGCCCTGAGGGCAGAGGGTGTGCCCCAGGCTCCTGGCAGCTCAGGGACACTGGGTCTCTGGGATTCCATCCTTATCACACACACTTCCACAAGGGAACTGTGAAGCCCAAAGGAGGTGCCAGTCAGATTCAGACAGTGGCCCCTGCTGAACCCTGGCCAAGTGTACACTTAGATCTCCACATGTGTGGCAGCAGCTAGAAGAGCAACTCATAATGACTTGCACGGCTACGTGCAGGTCAGCATGGGGATAGAACTGGCTCCAGACGCAGCAGGGTATCACAGATGCCATTAATTCTCTCTTTGCACACCTGAGACAGGATCCCATCATCAGCTTGAAAAATCAGAGGTTCTGAGCAAGCAGGATCCCCACAGCAGTGGCCACACAAGCTGGGGACTCCTGAGCACTCAAAGACCAATATCCACAGGCTCTCTCACAGGGAATACAGAATCAGAAGCGGCTGCAGGATTGGAGAGTAGAGCAGGGGCATTTGGGCCAGCTCAGGGCATGGAGAAGGAAAGCCAAATGTCACCAGGGGCCAGGTGTGCTGGCACACACTTGTAATCCCAGCAGCTCAGGGGGCTGAGACAGGAGGATCACGAGTTCAAAGGCAGCCACAACAACTTAGCAAAGCCCTAAGCAACTCAGCAAGACCTTGTCTCTAAATAAAATATTTTTTAAAAGAGCTGGGGATGTGGCTCAGTAGTCAAGTGCTCCTGGGTTCAATTCCCAGTACACAAAAAAAGTCATGGGGGGGCGAGGGGGCCTCAGCAGCAGAGGGCTTGCCTAGCATGTGCCAGCTGCTGGGTTCGATTCTCAGCACCACATAAAAATAAATAAATGAATAAGATAAAGGTATTGTGTCCAACTACAACAAAAAAATTTTTTTTTAAATACTTTTAAAAAGTCACGGGGGACCTTTCCAGGGTGACAAAAATGTTGTGCCTTGACTTTGATGGTAATTTAAAATACACCCATCTATCAGAATCCCGAGAGTGGTATCTAAAAAGGTTTTACTATTTACAAAGTAGATCTCATTAAATCCACCTTTTAAAAATTTTTTAAGGGGCTGGGGCTGTGGCTCAGTGGTAGAGTGCTCACTTAGCACGAGCAAGACCCTGAGTTTGATCCTCAGCACCACATAAAAATAAATAAAATAAAGGTATTGTGTCTAACTACAACTAAAAAATACATTTAGGGATGAGGCTGTGGCTCAGTGGTAGAGCACTTACTTGCCTAGCATGTGTGGGTACTGGGTTCGATTCTCAGGACCACATATAAATTAATAAAAATAAATAAGGGTCCATCAACAACTAAAAAAAAAAAATCCACGGGCTGGGGTTGTGGCTCAAGTGGTAGCGCGCTCGCGGCATGCGTGCGGCCCGGGTTCGATCCTCAGCACCACATACAAACAAAGATATTGTGTCCGCCGAAAACTAAAAAATAAATATTAAAAAATAAATAAAATCCATAATTTTTTTTTAAAAAAATCTTAAAAAAAAACAGGTTAGAAAAGTCAGGAAGGACCTGTGACTGGCTTGGCAGCCTCTTCAGAAGTCTTCCCCTACCACGACAGCTTCAGAGTCCTCCACCATCCCCACAAGCCCCTCTAACTTAGTTAGAGTTGACCACCTCTGTCCCGCAGCTGTTGGGGGGCCAGAGCAGGGTTTTATCAGGGCAGGTCCTTAGCACCATCCAGCAAAGGGCCAACCCAACAGGATTCAAGACACAACCTTGTGTGGACTCCCCATCACCCTCAAGCAGCACCCAGGCCTACCCACCCATCTCTCCTGCCACTTCCCTGTCCTGTGTGCAGCCCACAGCCACCAGCCTGGAACATTCCCAGGACTTCCTGACCCTGCCCAAAAGCCACCTGCTGCATTTTGCCACCAGCAGCAATATACCAGCTACTGGTCAGGAAGGATCTGCTATCCAAGGCCTCCAGTCCCCCACCATGCACTCCTCTCTTCCAGCCCCACCAGCCCATCCTTTCTCCCTGCCCCCACACAGAGCTTGCCTATCCTCTGGGCCTTGCCTCAGTTCTCAGCAGGAGAAACGCCATTCAGTCCATCATTTACAGTCCATCACAATAAGTACCAATAACTGACTCCATCTATGATCCACCCAGTCATGACCCAGCCCTGGTGTGCCATGTAAGTGGGCCTCAATTCCCCATCCAGTCCCTAGTGCTGCCCCTTCTCTGGGCCTCCGCCTTCTCACACTGGAGCACGGGAACCATCCCTGCCTTGGTAGCAGTCCCTGAGGTCAGCCAGAACAGAGGGGCCTTGGACCTCATTGTGTCCACCAAGACACAGAGCAGACCTCCACAAACAGTCAGGGGAAAACACAGCAGCAGGGCCCTGCAATGCTCACCAGCCATGACCCAAGTTAGAAGAGCAGCACTCCTTGGACCCTCCGGCGAGGGAGGGTCAGCGATGGGCCTAAGGTCCCACCCACAGAAGTAACCCAGCCACCTGGCCTCAGTCCATGCCCTTGGTCTCTCTGCCAGAAGACAAGGAACACAGTGACCTAAGGAGGGAATGCCAGGCTCTCAGCATCCAAAGCAGCGGTCGAACCAGAAATCCATTCACTGAGTCCTGCCCACAGACACAAAATTCCCTTCAGCCCAAAGCTGAGGCAGTGAGTCTGTCTCAGTTAGGGCAAGCACACTGGACCACATTTACCAAAATTACACATGCACATGCCCTCCAACCAGCAACTCCAGCTCTAGAAAATAGCAAATATACAAGGACATTCTTGCTTGAAAAAGCAAAACACTGAAAACCACTTTAAAAGAAAAAAAAAAATCAACACGGAATTAAGGAATTAAGGCCAATCTGTACAGCAAAATATTCTGAAATTGTAAAAAGAAACACTCTCTCACTTTTCCTTTCTTAAATCAGGGTCTAATTTACATACAATTAAACCTACTCTTTTTTTCAGGGGACTGAGGCTTTAACTCAGGGGTGCTTTACCATGCAGCCCTTTTCATTTTTTGAGACAGGGTCTCACTAAGTTGCTTAGGGCCTCACTAAGTGTCTGGTGCTGGCCTTGAACTTGTAATCCTCCTGTCTCAGCCTCCTGAGCCACTGGGATTAGAGGCATGCGACACCCAGTCAAACCCACTCTTTCTAACATACAGTCCCAATTCTGACCAAGTGCCCCAGCACATAACCACCATTGCAACCAAGATACACAGCTGTTCTGTCACCCAAAACTTCCCTTTGCTGCCCCTCTCTCATCACCCTACCCTGACTCCTGGCAAGCACTCACCTGTTGTCTGTCTTGGGGTCTGCACATCAGACCCTAGTAGTTGCTGCACAGCAGCAATAAAGAGTGTAGCCGAGAGGTCTGACCTCTTAAATCTCAAGAAAGGCAACTGAGATTCCCCATGCTTCTCTGACATGCCCACAGCCCAGTGTCATCTGTGTAAAGGGGTTCCCTGCTTGGATGGGGACGCAGATGAGAATGTCCTTGGATGAGGGAACTATGGGTCCTCTTAAATCCTTAAATCTCTGAGCACACGAATCTTACCGATATTTCACTCATTCAAAAGTAGACTTACACAAGGGTCAAAACTCTTTAGAATGTTATAGATCTGCTACTCATGATCCACAGGTTCTACATTCCCAGATTCAACCAACCATGGACCAAAATATCTGGAGGTAAAAACTGTTTAAATGTGTACGGAGTTTTTCTGTTGTCATTATTCCCTAAAAAATATAGTATCAGAGATACTCACATAATGTTAGCATTGTGTCAGAAATCAACAAGTGACCTAGAAGTGATAAATAGTACACAGAAGGATATGGGTAGGTTATTTGCAAATACCACTCCATCTGCAGAAGAGACTTACGCATCCTTGGATTAGGTAAATGCAGGGGACCTTGAACCAATGCCATAGGGATACCAAGGATCAACTGCATTTGTTGCTGTCATTAAACAAGAGACTTTACATACAAGCACAGAATTTCAACTCCTCTTGGGAACCAGAAGCTCCCCTGTAGGGCACACCCTGCTGTCCCAGTTTTCCAGCCCCAGGGGACAGACCAGGTGCTGACCTTGTAAACATGCCGCCAGTTCTTGCCATGGTCATTGAGCCGCTTCCAGATCATGCTCATGATCTCGGAGAAGGCCACAACATTGTAGGTGAGGTCGGCAATCTCAGACATGAGAGAGCTGGACGGGCCCCAGGGATCATTGCTTGTGGCCTCACGGACCTTGATCTCCGCCTCCGAGTAGTTGTGGACAATGTTCTTCATCTGGCGCCGTAGGGACGAGGTCGACATGGTGCCCAGCGGTGGTGTGAGGGGCGTCAAGGGGTGTGGAGAGATGGGGCAACTCACAGAGGGAGGCTGCAGCAGATGCTGGCAGACTGCTGCATCTGAAGGGGGAAAGGATCTTTAAAAACACAAACCAGACACAGGCCAGCCAGAGCCCCCCTCTCTCCGGCCTCTCCCTGAGGCTGCCTACTCCCCTCAGACAGGAACACAAGATCCTAACTATGGCCTGCAAGGTTCTGTCCCTTGTTAATCTCTGTCTGAAAGTCACCCAAGCCATCTTTCAGTTCCTCAAATGTGCCCAGCTCTTTCCTGCTTAGGTCCCTGCTCAGTGAGGCAGAATATACAGCAAGTCACAGGCACAGAAGTCATACTGCCCTGGGCCACACCCCAACTCAGCCCCTTCTTAGCCAGGCTAACCTGGGCAGGCCTCAAACTCCTGCCCTCTCTAAAACGGAGATCTGTGTGGCAGTCCAGAGAACGGAGAGGACCTGGTGAACAAAAGACCTCTGTAAAGACTGGACAGGCATGTCACGAGACTATCACCCTGCCCTCATGCTCTCCTACTTCACCAGACTCCCAGTCCCACATCTGCACCTGAACATCACGATCACCGTTTCCCAGGGCCTCCCAGCAGACTCTGTAGCCCTCATGATGTTGAGTTCATTCATATGATTCTGTGGCTGAGGTCAACCCACAAGCCCCACAGGGCAGAAACCACATACATGGGTTTGGACATGGCTTTTCCTACAAACTCTGAAAGTCATACGATAAATGGTGCAGGAAGGAAATGAAGAAAAGAGGGCAGGGAAGATCTCTGGATCTGGATAGAAGAAGCAGAGAATCCAGGGCAGAACAAGGACACAAGGGAGAGGAGGCTAGTGAGGGACTGAGGAGTTGATAGGGAGACCAGAGTCACTCCAAGGCAGCAGGAAGTGGGGGATGCCTGAAAACCAGGCGTCCCTCCCAAGGGCTGGAAGGAAAACTCAAGGAAGGAGATATAAGGGATATAAGAGTCCCACTAATGGGCCCCAGCCATGTGTCAGGCCTCACTAAGCATAAGGCATACATTATCTCATCTAACACTGCATTAGACACTGCGCTCTGGAGGTTAAACAACTTGGCCACCGTCTTATCAGAAATGGCAAGGCAGGCTCAATCAAGGCCACCTGAGCTCTTAAACTTACACTTTTAAATTAACCTAAATTAAATGAACCTGTTGAGACCAACTGATGAGACCTGGACAGAAGGCAGAAATCAAGCTCATGAGAATAGTACCAGCAAGCATTTGCACAGCTCTCACCTCATGACAGCCACCTTCTAAGTGCTTCACACACATTAACTCAACTAATCCTTACATCTCCATGCAACCCAGCCACCTCACATGGGAGGAAACAAACAGAGGCTAACTCCCCTGCCTAGGACACACCTCACACCTAAAGGAGCCTGGGTCCAGAAGAGGCTCTGACCACCAGTCTATGCCTCTCCAACAAACCATGGAGATTTACTGAACCCTACCATGACCTAAACCCAGGGGACACACTGGTGAATAAGAGTGGCTGCCTTGAACTCAGGCAGAGAACCTTGCCCACAACTAAGTGGAAAAGGCAGCCAGAGTCCCAAGATAAGCCCGGCCAGGGACTCGAAGATGAAGAGATAATGCGACAAATACAGACAGAGAAAAGGAATGACAAGGATACTGGGAGAGAAATCATGGAGAAACTTGGGCAGAGGGGGCTGCCCTGAGGCATGTTGAGACAAAGACACAAGGATCATGCAAAAATATGAGAGGAGAGCAGGGCAGGAGGACAGGGAGAAAAGACAGGCCGGAAACAAAAGAAAGGCCTGGGACTGAGAAACAAGAGACAAAAAAAAAAAAAAACAGGATATAATGGGAAAACAAACGAAATTGAGATTCAAATTCTGAAGCAACCAGCAAAGCAAGCCTCCTTGAGATTTAGTATGCTCAATTCTGAAATGAAAGAGTTCCTACCTGACATGGTTGTTGATTAAGTAAGATGGGTACAAAAAGTGCTTGGCTCTGTGCCCCATAGATAGTAGTCGCTCAATAACATCGTCTGCAATCATTATCAGAGGAACACAGAACATTTCCAAAGGGTGGCATCCCAAGATAGGCTATCTTAATGCCATGTACTTACTTCAACACTCTTAGAAAACACACCTCTGGAGTCAAAGATCCATAGGCACCATTAGAATGAAGCTGTTTTTCAAATCAAACTGATACAAAGGGAACTACTGAATTAAGCTGAATACAACTGCTATATCAGACAAACTTCGACAAGGAAACTCAAATGACCAATATGAAACATTTAGTGAGACAAAAATTTCTAATTAAAAAATAAATAAACAGAGCTCCCAGCTAATCACACACTGTTCCAGACACACTGGGCACTTTTCAACACCACCTCAATGGAGAGGCACAGACCCCTGCGTGTACCAATTACACACATTTAAGACTAGGAAACTAAGGTCTGGAGAGCGAAGTCGCCTGCCGGGTATCACAGGAGCACCAGGACCAGAGCGGGCGCTTTTCACACACCAAGCCCGGCACCCCGAAAGGCGCAGGTCCCAGACCCAGCAGGAGCGCGCCGGAAGGACGTGAAGGAGACCGGCGAAGGGGACGGGAGCGGGGGAGGCTCGGGAGAGAAAACAGAACCCGGGAAGACAAGCACAGGAGCCTGACAGACAGACAGACACACACAGGCACACCGACTCGGGCGACGAGAGAGCAACCCAGGCAGAGGGGCAGTGGAGACGAGGACGCTGACAGCCGGACCGAGAGAGGCACAGACAGCGGACAGACGAGCCCGTCCGGACGCGGAGGCACAAAGGCCGCCACGGACGACGGCGGACGAAACCCAGAGGAACCGGAGAGAGCAGAGGCCAGGCCGGAGCCCGCGCGCCGCGGCCGAGGCCCGAGCGCCCGGCACGGGGCGGGCAGAGAGCGGACTGGCGGCCCCAGGTACCCGGCCCGCGCTCACCTTGGCCCCTCACGCGGGACTCCGGGGGGTCATGGCGGTCAGCCCCCTGCCCCCGCTCGGCCTCGGTGTCGCGGGGCGCGCGCCGGCTGCGGGCGGCGGAGGCGCACACGCGGACGCACGGAGAGCCGCACGCCGACGGCCCCGCCGCCCCGGCGCCCGGGAGGGGCGCGGAGAGCCGGGCGGGGGAGGGGAGCCGCCGAGCGGACGGGAAGCAACCGAAGGAGCCGACGGACCGGAAGCGGAAGTGATCGCGCGCCCCGCCCTCTGCGCTACTCCCGGCTCCGGCGGCCCCCGCTTCCGCGACCAAAGCCTGCCCGGGCAGCATCATTTCCGGCACACGAACCCTCCAGGTTAGGCGCTCTTGCGCCACTTCCGCCCGTCACCGCCCCCTCCGCGAGGCCCCGCCAGGTCCTGGACCTGGCCACAACGCGCCCGAGCCCCCTGGCGAGGTAGGATCCTACGTGGGATCCCTACACCCTCCCACCCAGCCCTGGGTATCGGGAGAGACCCAAGGGCGAAACCCCCAGCCCGCACCCGCCGCGCAGGTCCGAAACACAGTGGACACAGATTAGCTCCATAAAGTAAAATACAACAAAATGTTTAATGAGCAAATTCGTCTTAGCAAATATGAAACTGCCACAGAGAGGAGGAGAGGGACAGGGGCCACGGACTAGGGTGGGAGCGAGTCAGGGAAGGCCATAGAGAACCAACTACTTTAGAAACCAGGGAAGCCAGGGCGGGGACCAGGGAGGACCAGAGGACGGGAGCTGTGGTCCTGCAAAGGGAAGAGGGCAGGGCACTGAGGGCCGGACAACAAAATTCAAAATAGTTTGGCCATAAAATATAAACACGCTATGTTCCTACCATGGGGAAGGGGAGGAGAAAAGGGGTATAAGGGAGGAAAGGCTGTTTTGGGAGGGGCCGTGGGGGTCCTACCCGCCCTGCTGTGCGCCCGTCCCCATCCCAACCCCTTCCCTCTGTGTCTGTGTGGGTGCGTGTCTGTGTGGGCCTGTGTGTACTTCCCCAGTCCCTTCCCTGCCCTAACCTCCCAACCCCCCACCCCCCACCCTTAATTGCTGCCATTCCAGTTGCTGCCGGCTGTCAGGCTGTCATTCGGCTGTCACTCCTCTGCCCATCATCTTCAGAGGGGGGAAAGGGGGGAACAGGCGGGGAGAGAAGCCTCCAGCCAGCCCTGCCCCCACCCTCCCCAGGCCACCTCTACCAGAAGTCCCGGCGGTGGTAAGAGTCGGGGTCACAATATTTTGTGACAACCACTCTGTTGGCGAATTTGCGACCCGTCAGGCCCTGCATGGCTTTCTGGCAGTCAAACACAGAGGTGAACTCCACAAAGATCTGTGGGGAACAAGAGGCAGGTCTGTGAACAAGGCTGGCCTCCCAGTAACCTACCAACATCCATCCAAGCCCATGACTGATACAGGGAGAAGGGAAAGAAAAAGGGCCTCTTCACAGCTTTCTGAAAAATTGCACCTATAGGTGCAGTTTCATAAAAAAAGGGAACACAGATCAGATACTTCACAGGCATGGAAAGCACAGAGGCATGCCTGAGAGTCACCTGAATCACCCCGGGCAGCTGGGAAGGTAAGCAAATGCCCAGAGAAGTCACTAACTGTCTACTCTGCACCAGCCACCTTGTGGAGAGCATCCAGAGCCACCGAGGGCCATGCTTTTTTTCCCCAGATAAGGGATGAAGTAAGGGAAGCCAGAAGTTAGAATTCAAATCCAGGATGATAAAAACTTGATCTATTCAAACTTCTAATTGTGTTTCAACAACCAGTTTAGAGGAAATGGAGCATATAAAGAGCCTAAATTCTATACACCAATGACCCTATTTCTTCAACACATAAAACAGCTTGACTTCAAAAGTGGGAGTGAGATATGGAGATAAAACTGATGAGAAACTTGGTAAGAGGGGATCTTGATTGAATCCTTATATCAAAAAACATTTTTTAGACAGTAATAAATTTGAACATAGGTAGATAACCAAGAAATTAATGTTTACTTTGTTATTGTAATGAGTATATTATGATTTTGTTAATCCCACCCCCACCCCATACTGGAGCCTGAACCCAGATCTACCTACGACTGAGCTACCCAGGCTGGACTCAAACTTGTGATTCTACTGCCTCAGCCTCACAAGTAGCTAAGATTATAAGCATGTACCACACCAAACTAAAAAAACCATTTTAAGGATATTTGGTTAGATCAACAGTTCTCAATTAGGGGGAGACATGTCCCCAGGACATACTGAGCAATCTTCAGATGTAGGAGTTGTCACAAAAAGGGAAGTAGTACTGCTGGCCATCTAGTAGGTACAGGCTGGGGATGCAGCTAAGCGCCTAGGATGCACAAAACACCCAAAGCAGAGCTAACTAGCCCAATATTAGCTGAGAAAAAGTTATTATCTCAGGCAAAAGACATCTAAACTATGTTTGAAATATTCAAACAAAACTGGGGCAGGAGGGATAAACTGAATCAGAAAATGGCAAAAACTGGAAACCTGAAGACAGGTGGTGGAACAATATGATGATACTACATGTACTGTATATACTACCATATAAATAATACACCTACTGATCCCCTATGTACCAAAAGAAAAGACCCATAATATGAAGTTAATATCATGAAGTTTAAGAACAGAAACAGTAAATAAAAACTGGCCAACTGATCCTAAAGGTCAGGGTCTCTTTATTCTTCCCACAAATATTTACTCAGCCCTTTTTTAAGCCAGGTTTCCACTGCAGTGCCAGACTGAACCAAATTGACCAACTGGCTTATCAAGGATTCCTGGAGAGGGGAGAGGCTGCTGCTGGCCCTCCTCACCTAGTCCCAGTTTCCATGAGCCCTCAATTGGAATACACATCTGTCCAGCTAACTGCTTCCTAGCCATCTCTACTGAGGTGTCAGAAACCCCAAGGTTAGCTGTCCCAACACTGGCTGCTGAACCCTTACATAACCAGCTCATCAACCTTCCTCTCACCTGCCACTCCCAGCATCTCCTGGACCTCCTCCTTCCCTGTCCCAACATACCCAATCCAATCACCAAGGACTGGAAATTTAAAGGCTTAACTCTCTCTCAAACCCATCAATTTGCAGGTATAATGGCTCAGCCTATTAATCCCAATAGCTCTGAAGGCTGAGGCCCTAAGCAACTCAGAACCTGTTTCTGTATAAAATACAAAAAAAGGGCTGGTGATGTGGCTCAGTGTTTAAATGCCCCTAAGCTCTACCCAGTAACCCCCACCCCCAAAAAAATTTAACTCAAACCCATCAGCTTCCCTCCACCCCCTGCAACTAGTCGGTCATAGGCTACTTATGACTATACAGGTTGCACCAAATGGGTCATGGACCATTTCACTACTGTGGCAAACTGTGTTGGCTACCCTATCAGCAAATAATATCACGGCAATAGAGTCTTAACAGAACCATGGCTCTTTATGCAGTCTGTCACAGAAGGAAGTCACTGCATAGTAAGTGACTACACCAGAACAGGCAATATCTTTCACACAGATTACTGCAGGAAACTCTTCCTCCATCACCCTACTCTTGTTGGATCCTCTCTACTTCACTTTCCAAACTGCAGTAGACATCACCAAAAACATGAACATTGCCTTCTCTCTTCTTAAAAACCCACCACGCCCAGGAAAATCCCAAGCTACTTCCACAATTTCATGAGTCCTCCCTGACAGAGCTGTAGAGCCAGACTCCTGACAATTGTATTTCTTGCTCACTGCGACCTCAATGAACCTCAGTGAACCCCAAGGACTCCGCCACACTTCTATCCTGCAGGGCAGGGCAGATGCCTGCTTAGTACCCATTATAATAGTCATCTCTACCTGCCAGGCTCCCAGCAGTTACCTTCCAATTTCACTCAAAACCACACCCCAGGTTCTACCAGGATCCACCTGGCCACCTGCTCTTTGAACTCATCTCCCACTGCTCTCCTTGGCTAACACTGGCCTCCTCACTATCCCCAAACACGTTCAGTCATCTCTCTGCTTGCTGCGCATTCTACCTACTGTGAGGGTACTGAACCTCACTGTTGTCTTCTTAATGCCACTTCTCGATCTCAATGACCCCTTCTAAAAAGGGCATCTGGGCCACCCAATTTCCCACCCAACATGGCATACATTCCCTGACAACAGTGCCCAGGACTTCAGGTACTTGGGGGCAGGAGTTGTTCTGCTTAGACAAGAGTTTGGCATAAGAATTCCACTGACATACTGAATACATCAGTGAGTACAGTGACCTGGGGCACAGAGCAGGGGTGACATGACTGTGGGCTCTTAAGTCAGACTGCAGGGACCTGGACCTGTTTGTTTGGCATGTCACCTCTGTGCTTTGTCCCCTCCCATGAGAGTGCCCTAGTCTCAGAGCATCTGGCACACCAGAGGCACAGCATAATCGGGAGCTGGAATACCCTCACAGCCTTTCTCTCCATCTCATAGACAAGGCAAAACACGGCACCTGACAAGAGAGATACAGAGCCAGGCTCCAAACCAAAGGTGCTTCCACAGAGCCCAAGTTCTCGGCCCCAACAGCTCATCTCCATCAGAGGGCCCTGATCCTCTGGGTCACCAGCATCTCCCCTGGCCAGGTCCAGAGGGACACTCGGTAAGGGTGCAAGGGAGGGAGGGCATAAGCTGAGCCAGGATGCTCTGACCTTTCCGCAGCCAGGCACCTCGACGCCATCCACAGGCCGGGGGATCTCGATGGACTTGACAAGCCCGTACTTGCTGCACTCATCCCGCACATCCTCCACAATCTCCTCATACTCCTCATCATCCAGCAGCTCCTCTGGCAGCACCATGTTCATGAGGCACAGGACCTCAGTAGGGTGGCCGCCCATCTGTACTTGTGAGCTCATCAGGCCTGGCACCTGCAGCGTCACTGGTGTCTGATTGATGGTGCTCTGTGGGAGGAGGGGCAGGCAAGGTGTCACAGGGGATTCAGACCAGCCTCCCTCCACTCAAGGCCATGCCCTTCAGAAACCAACTCAGAGGAAGGCCACTCCTCCGCCTGAACACATATATGCCTTACTCCCCAATACTGCTTCTGATGATCCCCCAAATCCCCTCCCGCTAAAGCTGGGCAGAGCTAAAGAGAACCTGTCCCCTACCAGCCCCTCCCACCCCCAGGGTCCCTCTAGCCAATGAAGATGACGTGCCGGGGGGCTCACCAGCGTGGCGTTCTTGGCTCCTACGCTTGCCCTTTGGACAAGCAGCTTTTTATCCCCCAGCTGCATCCCATTCAGCCCAGCAATGGCCTGCAGTCAGAAGGTGAGGGGTGGGAAGGGTGCAGGAGATATGTGGGTCACGGCCCAGGAGCCCAGCACCTCCCCACAAACCGGGGCATTGGTGGGCAGAGGGGAAAGCAAAGGGGGTTGAGTTTGGAAGGAGCCAAAAATCAAAGGAAAGGCGGAGAGTCCCATTCAGGGCCCCAAGCTCCCACCCTATCCCTGAGGAGGAGAGACCTCAGCTCGGAAACTGAGCAGGGCTGGGAAAGAAGAAGCAAAACAGCTGCCAGGGCTCACCTGATCCGTGACGTTGATGTCCACGTACTCACAGAAGGCATAGCCCTTGGAGAGCCCTGTGGCACTGTCCTTGACCAGGTTGAAGGCCTTAAGAGGCCCAAACGATGTCAGTAGCTCTTTTACCTGCAGCAGGTCAAGAATCCATCAGGGATAAAGTCAGGCCAGGAAGGGGGAAGAGGAGAGGGAAGGGAGCAAGGGGTTTACCTGGTCATCATTCAGGTAGTTAGGTAAGCCCCCAATGAATAGCTTGTGGGCAGAGTCAGGGACCACAGTGGACACAACTCCTAAGGAGAGAAAAGGATTTCAATTGCAGTAGGAGGTCATCTCCCAGATGACAAGTTGAGGCCTTCAGAGGCTTCACCCTGATAAAGATGGAAGTATCACTCTCATCTCCACCCCAGCCTGAGAAGGACACAAGCAAGGAAGCACAGCACTCCCCATGTGAGAACACAGGGTGTCTCCCAAACTGGTCCAGTCTCAGAGGAACCTCAAGCTAGCAGCACCCCCGCCCCCAGAACAGCCTCCTGGCACCTAGACCCACATGCTGGCACACACATGCTGCTGTGTGACACCGAAAAGTCACCTTAACTCTGGACATACTGCTGGGACACACACCAAACCCCTCCTTCACCCCTCAGGTCCCAACTGACAATTGCCAGGAACATCTTCCCCATTAAATCATTCAATCCTTTGCTTTCAGGGACCTATCCTCAGAAGAGTGGGTTGTCTCTGGGCCCCAGTTCATCTGTGACACCACAGAGGTGGCCTGCTCTCAGGCTGCTCAAGTAATCTCTGGTTGTGTCAGCTATTCCAACCTCGTGGAAACTGCTGATTCAAGATGGGGTGCTATATTCAGGGTCCATTAGGATTGAAATGTCACAGCCCATGGTCACTCGAGCTAAGTGAATTCGACGGCCCTCAGTCCTGTCCTCTACTCTGTCTTGAATTCTGGACTCAGACAAGTGTCTGACCGATGTTTCAATATGGCTTCCAACACACTTGGCCAACTTTATCACTCCATTCTTGGAACTACCCTGTCAGATAAGAGCTGTAAGGCTCCAGCAGCCATCCACCCTGACCGCCCAGTTCAAAGCCTGGCCACATAGCCTCCCATTCCTTAGCAGTCCCCCCGTACCAACTACTAGTGGCCCATCCCACCTCCATCCTGATCTAGGGAACATCAGGAAAGGCAGAAAATGGAGAAAGGCCCCATAACTTGAGCCCCTGGGCCCCACCTACCCTCTGGGCTAATGTACTCTTTCTTTCTCTCCCTGCCCCTCCGGCACCCACAGGATTGTAGGCACCAACCCAGCTGGCTCTGTCCCCTAGAGCTGGGCCCCAGCAGATTGAGGGAGACCACAGGGAACCCAGCTTGGATGCCACTATGACAAGCAGAAACATCCTGGAAGCAACAACACATTTAAATGCTGGCCACAAGCCAGGCATGGCCCAATCTCTTTCAATCTTAGTTCAACGTGTGCAAAAGCCCCGGCTACAATATGAAAATGAGTAAACTGAGTATGGGGCAAAGCCACAAAGGCAAGAAAAGGGTGGCCTCCAGGTCTGTCCACAGGCCATTTTTTGGCCACCCATACTCAGACACAGCCCCCTACAGTTTTTTCTCCTTTCTGCCATCTATCCCATCCTTTCCCCCACATCCCTCCCATGGTCGCTATTCTTTTATTTTTGATTGCCCTGACCTCCCCCCACCTTCCCCACCGCTCCTCTCCCCTGCCCAGGAGAGTCTGGCAGGTGATTAACAAAAAGGGTCATGTGTCCCCAGGCTCCAAATCCAAGCTTAACAACTGTGCTGCACCTCAGGGAGACAGCAGTGAGGGCAGGAGAGCTGGGCTCCCTGGGGTCAAGCGGTAGTTGCCAAGGGCCCAGCATCTTCAACTACAGAACGGGAGGACACCAGTGCACACAAATAAGCACAATTCATGCTACTGCCAAAGGTGAGCTTAACCCTGGGTGAGCTGGGGCCCACTGTGGGAAGCTTCGCCTGGGCTGGACCATCTTGCACAGCACCCCTTCAGGTGATATCAAATACCCCTTCATCAAGGTGAGAAAGTTGTCTTCCAGTTTCCAACCTGTCTAATCAAGAGATCTGTTCATTTTATCAAATACTTTCTCTTCTTTAGTGTCTTTATAGAGTAATGTCCTTCTCTGCAGCACTAAAAGGGGAGATCAAAATACAAGCTGTATCAGAAGGAAAGCTACACTGGAAAATACTTAGCTTACAGGCAGAATCACATTTCCTAACTCATCAGTCCAACCACAGGTAAGAACTGGACAAACAGGCCCCCCAAGGTGCACATCCCAGACAGACTAAGGAGTGATCTCCCCAGTTTATATAGTAATGGCCATTTCTGGAAAAGCCTGCCACAAAGGAAGCATAATCAAAAGCAACTGTCCCCCTGCACATCTCTGCTTTCAGAAGAAGAGTAACAAGTATGTAGGAGGCAGTGCATAGAATGGCTGTTCATGGATCCCAGGGTCAATCTGAGAGAGGGAGACACAGAGGGTAAGTAGTAGCCCAAGACACTGGTTTCAGGACATTTGGCAGATTATCCATCACCCCTTGCCTCACTTCTGTCCTATGTAAAATGAGAGTCACATCTAATATAGGAGGAGTCAGCGAACTTTCAGAGTAAACAGCTATGCAAAAGGTATTTTTGATTTTGTAGTCCATTCAGCCTGTGCAACAATTATTCAGCTTGGCTACTACCAGCACATAAGCAATGCGCAACAAGACTCTGTGCCCATAAATCTTCATCTATAGAAACAGGGAGTGACTAGATGTGTCCCTCAAGTCTAAACTGGTGACACTATACCAGACTGTTGTGAAGGTTTCAAGAAGAGCTGGACAGTGCATTTGTGCCAGTACCTGGCACACAGCAAGCACCAGCAGTTGGCAGGCTATTTACATAAGTAGAAATGAACGTAAGCACACTGAATTCACTGGTGGAGGCCCAAGGGAGATGCTCTGTAGCTGTCTGGGAGAAGTACCCACACACAGTCACCAGGTGGTGCGCTTAGGTAGAGCTGTTTCTACAGGATCAGCTAGCAGAACCCCACATTCTCAACATTCCAACATGCCCGAAACAGGTACCTCACTCACTGGGGCTCCAGCAGCACTGGCCCCTCCCAGGATCAGAGTGCTTTCACACCCCAATGGGCCTCAAACAAGCTTCAATCCTCATTGATACCTACTGTCAATACAGGATGAGAGTGGCCCAAGGCCTCTACCTCCAAAGCCCATAAGCTTTCTTAAAAAACTTCAGTGTGCCTATCTCAACAATCACGGATGTTAGGGTACAATGGAACACAGGCACTCGATCACTTAGGTTCCACACACAAATATTTGCCAAGCCCTGGTTGTCTTTAACTACCCATCAGAAGTGAGACCAACCACAAGGTAAAAAATCCACAGCACAGATTCATAGCAGAGATTAGAAAACAGTAAATGAGTGAATACTGAGGTGTCGGACCCCACATGAGGAGCTTTACCGAGGTCTTCTCATGTGCACCAGAGTGGCTCACAGGAGCACTCTGAGACCCTACAGTCAAGAGACCCTGGGGCAGAGACAAGTCAAGTAACAGATTATAAGCCCTGTGCTTTCCAGAGCACCTCTGGTTTGGTCCTGACCTGCCACTTACAAGCTATGTGTCTGCAAGGAGCTCACAGCTCACAATCTGGGCCCCAGAGACCACATTTGCCATGCTGAGAGAAGACTTGCACATCCAAAGCAGCACACTACTTCCTGAGTATCTAGCTACACTGGCAACGGGAAAGGTGGGCACAAAAACTGGGCTCCTCACTCACCAGGCACATAGACAGATGGATTCTCTGACATGCCAGGCAGTGGCTGGTAGTCATGAGGCCTACGGATCTTCAGTGACTGTCCCTGGAAGATGATGCCATCAAAGGCCATGGCCTGGGTAGTCTCATCCACTGAGCGGAACTGAAGGGAAGAGAAGGGGTGGTAAGGGGCAGGGGTCAAGGACTAGACCAGGCCTCAGCCCCCAAGGCTCTGTGATAGGCTATGATTTTCTTTCTTTTCATTCATATGAGCAGACACCACTGTGCCGGCCCTGTGCTGGACAACAGAACATCCCTGGTCCTAGAGGCTCTCTCCCCCAAGTGCAGTCACCAACACCCAAAACAGATGCAGAGGCAAACACACAGCTGCAAGTCTGATGCGACTGAAGGGAAACAGAGTGTTGAGAGGACAGAGTGGGGATGTTAAATACATAAGGAAGTGAAGGCACTGCAGGCTGGTAAGTAGCACTTAAGCTAAAACCTGGAACTGTGGAGTTCAAAATGAACTGCAGCGAGGCCAATGTGGAGAGTCAGAAGCAGCACCCAGAAGCTTTTCCAGCAACCTGGTGTTGCAGCAATGCCTGGTTTTTGTAAGAACACTGGCCCACCCAAAATCAAAATTTAAAAACCAAGGTCCTCTACCAGACAGGTTGAGAAACAATGACAAAGAAACGTGGTTAGAAACACGGTTAGCCGGGCAGGATGAACCACCTCAGCCCAGGCCCTGGTGGGGGCCTGGTAGGTTCTGGAAAAGGTCAGTATGGCCACAGCAAAGTACAGCATTAAACTGGTCTAGAAGAAGTCTGCAGGCCTCCCAGGCCACATAGAGAACAAGGTCAGGCAAGAAGGAGGATGGGATTTGCCAGAGTTTTTTTAGCTCACTCTGGCAACCAGAAGAGACAGCAGAGGGCCAGTGGTAATGGGCAGCACAGGGAAGCACAACATGCTAAGGGACCACACATTCCCCTCCCACCCCATCACTTGCCCAGCTCACCTCCAAAAAGGCAAAATTCTTGTCTTGGTTAATCTGCACAGCCAAGACCGGGTTGCCAGGGGCCTGGGTTAGCCCTCCCAGGCGCATCTGGGCGTTGAAGAAATCCATCATGGCCTCCTGCAGAGGGAATAGGAGACAGGGAGGGGCGGGGAGGGAGGTGGAGAGAGGAGGGGAAGGGTGAGAGAGGGAGACACAGAGGGGTTTGGGGTAAGGGGAGAGGGACAAGGGAAGGGAGAAGGGGAAGGGAGGGAATGGTGGAATATGGGTGGAGCGTAGAGGTCAATAGTAGGAACAAAAGCAGGAGAAAAATGAGAAAATAAAGAAAAAGAAGTAGCAAAAGGCAGTGAAGGACAAGAGATGGAAACAAACAGGGCAGTCAGGACAGGCGCAGGGGGAGAGCCCCAGGGGGCCCCCCTCCAAAAAAAAAAAATCAAGAAAAAGGAAGAAAATCATTCAAGAAAAAAATGACAACAACAAGGAAAGGAAGAGAAAACAAACCGAAGGCAAGAAGACGACGAGGAACGCAGTGCAGATGAGACGACAGGGACGGCCAGAGAGCGGCAAGCAGGAAGGAGAGAGACCAGCACAGAGCAGGGAGGCGGAGTGCAGGGTGGGAGGGGGGCGGGAGGGGAGGAGAAAAGAGTGATGTGGAGGGACCTGGCCCTGGAGTCCGGGGGCTGGTTTATCAAATGTAGCAAAGTGCAGGTTGAGAAAGTCAGAATGGACCTTACTTGCCTTCGACGATGGTAGCAAACTTTTTGTTGCTACGAGGGATCTCAGCCCCACAATATTTCACTTTAAAGAGAAATGGAAACAACTCTTTGATCTCGGGATTCTCAGGGGGTGCCACGGGAAGGGGTGGGGGAGAGGGACAGGGGAGAGGAGCGGTGGGGAAGGTGGGGGGAGGTCAGGGCAATCAAAAATAAAAGAACAGCGACCATGGGAGGGATGTGGGGGAAAGGATGGGATAGATGGCAGAAAGGAGAACGTGTCAGAAAAAACTGCAGGGGGCGTGCGTCTGAGTGTGTGTCCGAGTGTGTCTTAGTGTGTGTGTCCGAGTCTCCCTCTCTGTCTCTCTCCGAGGTACGAGGTATGATATATATGTTCATCGTGTGTGCACGTGATCCCTGGGTTGCTGAAGGAGGTTGGGGGGAAGGGAGAGGGGAGAGGGGAAGAGGGAGGGAGGGAGGGGCCACCCCCAGCCCGGCCCCTGGCTGGCTCAACTCCATCGGTCCGTCTGGGAGGGGGCCGGGGGGTCTTGCAGGAACAGAGTCTGACCCGTGCAGGGTGTGGGGAGGGAATGGAGGGGAGGGGAGGAACAGGGTGGGGGAATAGGGGAGAGGATGGGGCAGGGGAGGGCAGTACCTCAGTGATGCCAAAAGGGATGTTGCCCACGTAGAGGCGCCGGGCTTGTCTGGTCATCTGGCTCCCAACCACAGGCACTGGCGTTGGGGTCACAGCCAGACCATCAGGGGTCATGGTGGGGAGAAGGGCGGTAGCTGGAATCTGACCCGCAGCTTCAAGAGAGGGGTGGAAACAAAGTAAAATTACATTAAGGCAACCTCCAACCTGAGCTCTGGGACCACCCAGCACTCTTTTAAACTCCCCCACCCCAGGGTTTCCATTATCAGACTCCAAAACCCAATAAAGGATGCTCCTTAGAAGCCATGTTTCCTAACAGCATCGGGGTGGAAGCCTCAACCCAACTCCGCTACAGGTACCTCAGATCATCTCCTCCTCCAGCAGAAGCCAGAAGCCAGAAGCCCAGGGATGTGACCCTTCATCTGGTTTAACTCAACCCCCCAAAACACACACAGAAAGACAAATGGAGACAATTGCCCCTCACCTCCATGCTTCACCCTCCAGAGCAGACCACCCAGGGGTCCTACCTTGCATGGCCTTGTACTGCATTGGGGTGATGTGCTCAAAGCCAGGTGGTGGCACGTCCCAGTATTTACGAACCTTCTTCTTCTTCTCATGGCGGGGGGAACGACTGAGGGAGGGGAAGGGAGAGCGGGGCAGGGCAACCTCAGTCTGACCAAGAGTGGGCCTGCAGGCCCCACCCAGGAACCCCTCCCAGGCTCCCCCTCAATTCCCCACCACATAGGCTCAGCTCTCTCCAGGAGGGAGAGGATCCGGGTCAGGGCAGGGCCCGGGACTGGGGAGGGGCGCTGGTTTCAAGGCAGGCAGACTCTTCCCCAGTGCTTGGGCCAGGGTGGACACAGGCCAGGCAGGGTGCACAGGACGTGAGGAAGGTGAAGGGAATGGACTTCAGGGTGGAAGGGGCAGGAAGAGAAGCTCACATCAATCCACCGTGCTCCTCTTTAGCGCCTCTGGTCAAAGGTTTGCTGGGGGTGGGAGGGAAAGGTATGGGGAGGGGTGACTGGGGACCCTCGTCTTCCCCAAGTGCCACACCCCCCAAGAGCACTAAGCCCCAGGGCTGGGGCAGGGCCGAGGTGAAGAGTGGCAAGCAGGCGCCCCTCGGCCCTGCCAGTCCACCTTCCCCAAGACACTCCCACTCCCAGGAAAGAGGAAGTAAGGGGAGAAAGGGGCCAAGGAAAACCACACTATGAAGATACTGAGATGGGAAGGCAGAAGAATCTCCACATACCCCACTCTCTCTCATCTAATAGAGGCAAAGAACAGAGAGGACACCTGAGAGAAGAGCCCTTCAAATATAACTGACAGCCCTGAGCTTGAAATTAAGCCCAGGCTGTGAGTACGGTCCCACTCCAAGAACACCCTTATTCCTGGGAGACAAAGAAACAGAGACCAACCCTTTTGAAGACAGTCCCCAAAAGAAAAGGAAGAATAGAAAAGAAGAATTTAGGCCCTCAGCATCAGGGACAGAGAGCAGCCTTTCAGAAATGGGGATCCTGTCTCCAAACAGACCACTGCACCCCCAACAATCCATCAATATCCCCAACACAAAACACAGAAATAAACCTGAGAAGTGAGGAGAAAACTGAATTCAAAACAAACCAAGCAGCAGACAACTCCCCCAAGGCATAACAAAATGACCCAGACACACCCCTGATCAGATCACAGCCTGGGGCTGCAAAAACCCCCACTCCCAAGCAGGCCCAGCCAGGAGTTCCTGAGCCTGATACCTTCGTCGCCGACGGTCCCGAGAGGCACTGCGCTGGTCCCGGTTGCGTCGATCCCGGCTCCGGCTCCTGCGTTTGCGGTCCCGGCTCCGAGAGCGGCTGTGGCTGCGCTTCCGATGACGGTTCTCCTTGTCCCTTTCTGGACAGAGGTGAAAACAATGGGATGGGATAAGCAGAGGAAGGATGCAAGCCCAGCCCACCCTGCTAAGTCCCAAGCCCCAGGGAGGCCACCCCCAAAGGGAAGGGAGATAGCAGGCCTCCTGGGTCCACACACAAGTCCCCAAGGACTCTGAGGGGACCAGGGGGGGCAGGGCCTCAAAATGCCCCCGGGGTGTAAGATACCTGAGGATGCTCAAGAGGAGCTGAGGAGCCAGAGAAGACAGAGGAGGCTGGCTCCTGGTCCCCCTCGAGGGCTGAGGGGCCTGACCCCAGGGTCGTCCCTGAGAGGGGCAGGGCTAGAGGCTGGGGAATCAAGAGACCCAATGATGATTTCCTGAAGGAACCCAGCAATCCCTCAGGAAAGACCTCCGCAACCAACTGGCACCCACAGCCCACCATCAGGCCCAGGGGCCAGATGCCAGGCAGGATAGGCTAACCCCAGGAAGGAAGGAAACTCAACTCCATCCCTTCCCAACCAGGTGAATAATGCAGGAGCACCCTCCCCCAGGGGAGGGGCCTCTTTCTGAATGTGCAGACTGAAGAGGAAAGAAGCCCCAGCAGGTGGAGAAAAGCCACCTAATCCAGACTGGAAGCCCAAACCACCCAACCTTCCCTGCCTCACACCCTCATAGCCACAAAGGAAGGTCTAGAGTGAGACCTGTGTCCCTGCCAGGACTCAATCTGCTTTCTCAGCTTCATCTGCCTGAGTTGGTGGCTAAAACACAGCACAACCTTGCCAGCAATACCACAGAAAGCTCTGCTCCCACCAGATCCTTCACCTTCTGAAGAAGGAAGAGAGCCCTTCAAGGTGGAGCAGGAGCACCACCACATACTATTCCCTTAATTCACAGGCACCGTTGATACCTGCACAACAACCCCTCAAGCACAACAAAAGATGAACACATAAACAAACTCCTAGTTCACAGGTATGCCTTGTGAGTGCTGTGTTCTGGGGGCAGCAAGAGGGAAAGGCAATGAGAAGAGGCTGTTAGGTTAGACTTCTGGGCCTTACAGCCTTCCCATCTTAGGTGTCGTCTAACACATCTTTCCAGTGTGATTAAACACAAACTCCTTGTAAATTCTTCTCAATTCCAGAACCACCAACGCTCAGGGGAAAAAGGACACCCAGAAAGATTCCCTTTTGGTAACACTTGAGATGCTTCTTACAATCAGAATCCACACTACATAGTTTTACTCACTCTAACTCCACATTACTGCTTTGAAAACACACTGGTGGAAGATTTCACATAACAAATAAGGAAACTGAGGCCCAGGGAGATCATGACTTGTTCAAGAATTAACAGCTAGGAAATGATGAAACCTGCACCAGGCCATATTCATTAATGAGCGCCAGGTACCAGTCCTCTCAGAATTTTCCCTTCAGAGGCCAAAACTAAATTTAAGACTGGAATTGGGAGAGGAGAGAGTTGGGGACAGACCATCACTGTGGAGTATTAGGGCAAACACAAAGGCACAATACCCGGCACAAGGTACAGTTCTGTGAGGCCCAAGAGCACTTCCTGCTAAAGTTCAGAAACAGACAAAGAAATTCCCTGTACATCTAGGTAGCTGAAGGGCCCTGAAGCTCAGAGATGTTAGGAGGATAACCCACAAAGAAAAGAAGCCCGGCAGGGTAACACGTGCTCGCAGAGCCTCCCCTAGGGCAAGAACTCTCCCCCACACTGATGCTGGACAGCTAAGAACAGAAAGGAAGTTTCTTCCTTTGCTAAAATGCTGTGCTGTAGGAGGCTTGGGACCTTGTGGGAGCAAGGTTGTGCACCAGCAGGGACACCCCAGTAGTCCATTTTCAACAGCCTCCAGCACCCTCTAAAGCAGCTCCACTTGGCAGTTCAAGAGAGTGAAACAGCTCTGCATAAAACCGTGCGTGCAACACAGTGTTTATAGTACTGAGAATTAACCCTGCCACTGAACTACACCCCCAACCAACAACCTAAAGAACTTCAAACACTTTGTTTTCTTTTAAGTTAAAGTCAAGTATAACACTACCCCAGTGTTACAAGAACTTGGCAGAATATTTGGAAAGCATATTTCCCAGCCCTTCCCTAACCCTGATACCATGTCTATATGAAGACAGGCCTTTCTACTTCCTAAGAATGCGACTTCACAATGATAAACACCACTTATTAAGTGCTTAACGTGTGACCAGCCACATGCCACTGCACTTTACACATTACCCCATTTAAACTTAGCTCCTGACCACCTGGAACCCTGGAAAGTTTTTAAGCTTTTGAGCTTCAGTCTCCTTTCCACTATAAAAGAATTATTTTATCCTCCGAAGGCTGTTACAAGGATTCAGTTAGATAAACCATGCAAACTGCCTGACACGTGGTAAGCTCTCAGAGTCTAATTCCAACTACCAACATCATTCTTATGAACCCTCTCAAATCTCAACGGTGAAATAGTGATGTCAGTGTATAGATTAAAAAAAAAAAAAAAAAAAAAAAAAACCAAGGAGCAAAAGTATTCAAATCACATAGATACCAAGCAACGAAGAAGGTATTCGGACTCATAAGCAGTACACCACCTAGACAAGACCAGAGTAGGCAGGGCACTCCCTAGGCACCTCTTGGAGTACTGTTTTCACTCCCGCATCAACTCCAGCTTGGGTTCCACGGAGAACTGAGTCACATTCAGTCCTCCAAACTCCAGCTAGGAACACAGCTCAGGCCTGAAGTCGCCTACCTCCCCTACGCCTCGGTCCCTTCACTCACACCAAACCTGGACACATGAGAAACCTGAGGACTATCTAAGGGCTCTGGGCCTTCTTGGAGTCCCTAACTCCAAGCATGGCCCGAGCTCGGTGCTGCCAGCCTCTGTGAGGGGCCCGGCACCCGCCTGGCACTTCCCCACGAGCGCCCGCAGGGGCAGCGCCTCGTTGCGCTGTCCAGGGCCTCGGTTCTCTCGTCCCTCCAGAGATCATTTACAAGCCTGAGGCTAGGCGTCCGGGTTTGGGCTCGGACAGGCGGGGAGTGTCACGACTGAGGATAAGGGACACAAACGCTCCACAGATCGTGAACATCGGGCCCGCAGAAAGGCCCCGGACGCGCCGGGTGCACGTGCGAGGCACAAAGGGGGCAGATCCCGCTTCCGCGAGAGAACAGGTGTCCCACACGTTTTCCGAGGCCCCAGCGCCCCGAGTACGGCGCCCTGACACGGAGTTCCCAAGAAGCCGGGAAGGGACCGGCACGAGAAAGGCCGCGGCCTACAGAGGGGGCCGTCCACGTGAAGGAGGGAAGGGGGGCCCCCGAGTCCCCGCCACCGCCATTTTGGAAACAAAGGGGGCGTGGAGTCACGGCCGAGAGCTTGGCCGGAAGCGGAAGTCCAAAGCAGCGGGTGAAAAGATGGGATTACAGGTTTTAAAATCGTCTCCTACCCAAAGGGAAAAAGCGAACCTTTGCGTCTAAGACCTTGGCGCGCTGGCACCGCTTCCCCCGCGCAACCTCCGCCAGCACCACGTGGGACCAGGACGGCGCGGCGCGCATGCGCCACAATACGCGCCCGCCGCCCCTTCCCTTGCCGCGCGCGACGGAACACGGCGGTCACGTGAACGAGGCGCGCGCCGAAAGCGGGGGGGCCCCCACGGCGCGGCCCTGAGGAGGGGGCCGCGAGGGGAAAATGGCGGGGGTCAAGGAGCGAAGCCTGAGACGATCCCGCTACCGCCCTGCGACCCCGGCGCCCTCACCTTGTTTATTCTCGTTGAGCTGCCGCTCGAACTCGTCGAAGTCCGACATGCTGAGGCGGCCGCGTAGGGCCCTGTGCAGCTCTCGCCTCGCCTTGCCGCCCGCCCGCTCTGGCCGCTTCGGCTACTTCCGCCGCTGGCTTCGGCTACTTCCGGCGCCGCCGGCGCTTCGTCGCCTACCTAATCAAGCCCCCAGCGCCCCGCCCCGCCCCGGCTCCGCCCCCTCTCCCCGCCCGCCCCCCCACCCCGCCGCAAGCTGCCCCTCTCCACCGAGCCTGGCTCCGAAACGCGTCGGCTATTTCCGGACTGCAGATCAAAGGATAGGCTGGCAGCGGCTTCGGCCACTTCCGAAAACACCCGAAGCGACAGTTCTCCCGCTTCCTAGGTTTCGGTAACTTTTCGGAGATTAGGGTCTCAACATTCGGAGGTTTCCGTGGGCCTCAGTTTCCTCAGCGCCCAGCCCCCTCTAAGAATTCGGCTTCTTCCAACTGAAGACTTCTTCAGTCTTTGGCTTTGTCCGAAGATTCACCCCGATCTTTTTCGCCGACTCTGTCCAAGCCGTCGGTCACTTCCGACAATCCTAACCGTCCCAGACTTCGGCCCTTTCCGAAGGTTTCCGGCGCTCGCCCACGGGCCCCTACAGATATTAAACTCGATTTCAAGCTTCGGCTCTTTCCGGAGGTTCTACTCGCTCGCTCCTCCCCTTCCGGAGAACTTCGGCTCCTTCCGACCGCTCCGGGAAGGTCTCACTCTCGGGAAACACCTTCGGCTTTTTCCGTCGTCACTTCAGCTCCTTCCGGCGTCGAGAATCGAAAAGGGGAAGGACGGAGACAAGTAGGGTCTGGGAAGGGATGCAGAAAAGGGGGCGGGGTCCCGGCTCTCGGCACCTGGCTCTCCCTGTGGGGAGAGCAGAAGAAAAGAAAGCTCAACCTCAGGGGGGGCTTTGAGTAGGAGCGCGAGACAAAAGCAGCCAGCCAGGTGAAAGGAGCGCGCGGCCGCTGCGGAGGTTGCCAGCGCGCCTTTCTGCGCCTGCGCACGGTGGCAGAGGCGGTGGGGGCGAGACAGGCGTCTGCGCCTGCGTAGAAATCCGTCTGAGGTGAGATTTCTGGCTGCTCCGAAAGCGCGACGGGTTCCAAGGTCCACAGTGCGCATGCGCGAGGTTTTTACCCTCCCACTCCCAGAATAAAAGTGCTGAATTCCCGACCGTTAAGCTAGACATCCCTCTCCTCGATGCCTTAGCTAGCGCGTGAGCACCTCTCCGCGGAAGCGCGGGAGACTGTGGAAATGCCACTTCCGGGAGAAGGACCAATTCGCATGCTGCCCCCTGGCGGACTGGCAGCAGTATAAACCCACACATCCCGGTCCCCCAGGTGGCCGCTCCCGCCGCACCTCTGCCCAGGTAGCCCAGGGATCCGTGTCACGCCTATTTTCTGGAGCCTGATCCTTCGAGTTTCTTGAGCAACAGCTCCTGCCCTCCACTCCTACGTCTCCGGGGCTAATTACACCCTGTCCTCCCCAACCTCCCGGCTCCGCCTGGCCGTCCCCGTCTCCGTGGCAACGGTCGCCCCCCTCCTAAGAAGAGCTGGGCCCAGTTTATTCCAAATTTTTTACGTCTCTTTAATTTAAATTCTCTGAATAACTCTGACTCCGTGGAGTGCGGTGGCAGCCCTGGGGGAGCGGGCCGCCGCAGGTGGGGTGGGGTGGGGTGGGGTGGGGTGGGGTGGGGTGGGGTGGGGTGGGGTGGGGTGGGGTGGGGTGGGGCGGCGGGAGGGCCGCGCCAGCCGGGCATCACCGCTTGAAGCGGTAAGTAATGGGCAGCAAGAGCTTGCTCTTCTTGAGGGCCTGAACCTTCTTGAGCGTCTCGTCGTCCAGTGCCAGGAAGCAGCGGCGCGAGTACTCAAGCAGGCGCTCCTTGGACGGGTCGAACTCGCCCACCTCGGCCAGCTTCTCCGGGGCCACGATGAGCAGCTCTGCGATGGGCGTGGTCAGCGCCACTGTGTTACGGTCCACGCGGTGATGCTCGAAGGCCCGCGACATGCTCTTTAGCTTCTGGAAGGTACCCAGGATCTTCTTATAGCGGCAGAGAACCCCATCAGCGTCCTTCACTGCGAAGCCAAGGAGGGCAGACAAACGGACAGGGACAGGGAGAAATATAGGGAAAGCGGAATAGGAAACAGGAGGGCAGACATGGGAAGGGGTGAGGGACACACAGGATAGGAAATGGAGGCAGGGAAGAGAAGATCAAGAAGGCAGAGCAGGTGAGGGCAATGGAGAAAGACGAGGGAGCACAGACGGAAAGCAGGAGGAAGGGAGCGCACGCGAGAAGGTTGGGCCAGGGGGAAGTTGGAGAGGGCAGGCCAGAGACAGAAGCAGAGAGGGCTGTCAGCCACGCGTTCCCAGACCCGCGGACACTCCTCCCACTTAAGTGAATCCGCTTTTGAGCACCCTATGAGGAAGGCCCTCCTCTTTCTGAGGAAGACACCAAGGTCGTGAAGTTGGGGAGAAGGCTGCAGGATGCACCCAGGTCTGGTCTTTTTTCACATGGAGAGGCTAGCTAGGTCGGGGCTCTGCGGAAGTCACAGCAAGTCTGGGGCCCAGACCTCTAGGACACCTGCATCCTGCTCACCCCGCTGTCTCTCCCGAGCCTTGGGCTTCCCGAAGCGTCTCCGGCCTGCATTTCCCTTCTGGTTCCGCCTCTTCCTCTCGCCCGCACTGCCTTCTTCAGACACCCCGCTGAGTGAGGAGGCTGCTGATTCAGGGTCTGAGGCCTCGCCACCAGCCCTGCTGTCCCCCTCAACCCTCCGGGGCCCAGGCTTCACCCGGCAGTGGTCGTCTGGGGAGACAGAGACACATGAACTGGGACTGCAGATCTCACATCACTGGTCCCAGGGGAAAGAAAAAGGGCCGGAGCACTTGGAGATCACATCCCACAGTGAGAGACTGGACCCCCCAACCAGGGTGCCTCCACCAAGACAGACAGACAAGGACTGCATTGCACATGGTGGTGACAATGCTGAGTAGAGTAGGCCAGCTGGAACTTAGGAGGTGGGCATGGGTGGACCCCCTTTTCCAAGCTCCTAAAGTTGGAGGCCTGGAGGAGGGCTGTTCCAGAGGTCTGGGGACCTGGACTTCAGGCAGATCTTAACCATGTGGGGTTCCGAGTGTTGAGTATTGAAACTCAGAAGCCAGATAAGGCCTTGGTCCTGGTGGGTGGTGTCAGACCCCTAAAAACCAAGTTTCTGGCTAAGGATACCCAGACAGCAGCCGAGACCCAGAGAGTCCTGTCATCCAAGGCAGTCACCCAGGACGAAACCCTCAGTGTAGAGAGACAGGAAAGTACAGATCCATAATCCTATGGTCACTAGTAACAGACCTCAAACACCACAAGACCCTTGCCCAGGCTTTGGAGGCAGTTACCAGCTAGGAAGTTTGCAAGGAACCCAGTTGAGGTTGGGAGGTGCACAGAGTTGAGTTCTCCAAGACGGGCTCGAGATCTGGCAAAGGAAAGCCCTGACTCTCTAGGGAACAAGCTGGAATAGTGGTCAGAACATTGCCAACAGGACAATCACAAACTGGCCTTGGGAGGCTGCTGCTGGCCATGAATTACAGCAGAGTAAGGCAAAGTGGTTGGGAGAACAGATTCTATGATCACCAAAAAGGTCCCCAGGTTAGAGGCTGACTCCACTTGCAGAGAGTTGAAGCTCTTTGAAGAGGAAGGAGCATTAACCAAGATAAGGGACAGGGTAGGTAGGAAGACAAGTCACTTTGGGGCACAGAAGGCCTTGGAGGCCTGGATGCTTGAAAAGATAGCTGGGATGCAGGGCAAGGTCCTCTGAAGAACCCAAAGGACTGCAGTGGTCCTCTAGGGAAAAGGAAGAGGAACCTGGACTCAGGTTCCAGATTATCCTAGGACACAGGGGCTGGGGGCTGATGGGGTGTGGGGCAGTCCACTGGAACGGAAGAGATCCTGGGGGATGGGAGGTCCTGGATTTCAAGCAAGATGGAAGCTGAGCAGTAAATTAGTGGACAGGACCGAGATGCCAGGACCCCACCAAGCCAACCACACAGTGGGGCCTCAGCCTGTGGGTAGGACGGATTGGGGGCAACTGTGTCAGTGCCCCCCACCTGTGTCCATCCGGGCAGAGGAGATGAACTTGTCCAGCTGACACCGCAAGAAATCCCTCTCTTCTTCCAGATCCTCAATGCGCTTCTGCAGCCAGGAGTTCCTCTCCAAGGCCATGTGCAGCTGGGCCTTGACGCCGTTCATCAGGGCCAGTGTGGGGGATGCAGCCTCTGGAGGCTCTAGGGATAGCAGGGAGGGGAAAGGGTCCCCAGTCACACACCACCACAGGGCAGCACCCCAGCTAACCAAACCTCCAAGCCCTTAGCTCACCGTCGAAGTTCCCCCGGGAGGGACTGAGGCTGTAAAAGATCTGTGAGTCTAGGCGCTGCGCCTCATCAAAGGGGATGGAGATCTCCAAAGCCTCCTCGTCCTTCTTCACTGTAGAGGAGAGGCCGTGATGGTCCCCTAGGGATGACTCAGGGCCTCTCAACACCCCCAACCACAGCAGCCCAGGAAGGAGGGACAGGGATGATGGGCCAAGTTGGGGAAGGGAGGCTCCTCACTTGTCCACCTACGGATGTTTCGGTCATTCATAACGAAGCTTCCTGCAGACCCAGCAGCTGAGCGCCTCAGGGGCACTGGACAGAAACAGCAGCCACAAGTGGGGTCAGTCCTGGCCTCACTCCTTGGAAATGAGAAAGGACCCGGACTCCCAGGTCTGAGGGAGGAAGGGACCTATACTCCAGACTCCTCTTGAATGAAGGTGCTGAGGACCCAGACACGTAGGTTCTGGGGAGAAGTTAGCTGGGGCCGTGGACCCCTGTTACATAGGGAGAATTGCTGGGTTCCCCCTGGGATCCACACAGCAGGGTCACACTGGCCTGAATGTGAAGGACTCCCACCACGGACCATTTTCCACTCCAAAAAAGCCTTAGGTACAGTGAAGGGAGACCTCCCCAACTTCCAAGCATGGGGTGGCAGTCCAGCCCACACCGCTGCCTCCTCCCTCAGGCACCCCACGCCCCTCCCCAGCACTCGCGTGGGCAAGCAGGGCCTTTTTCCCGTGGCGGGGGACACGTGCACAGTGTGGGAGAAGGTCACGCGTGGGGATGAGCTCCCCCCCCCCGCCCCCGCCCTTTGTCCCGCGAGTGGGAGAGGACAGTCATAGAAAAGGGTCCCAGCAGGGCGCGCTCAGGCCAGGGGTGCGAATGCGGCCACCATACCCCACCAATGGCTTCCCGGGGTCCGAGGAGCCGGGGTGGGGGGGGGGGCTCCCCGCGCTCACCCACCCGCGCGCGGAATCCGGCCCAGGGACCGACGGTGGAAGCGGCGCC
Source organism: Callospermophilus lateralis (assembly GCF_048772815.1). Lineage (NCBI taxonomy): Eukaryota > Metazoa > Chordata > Mammalia > Rodentia > Sciuridae > Callospermophilus > Callospermophilus lateralis. The sequence continues at coordinate 2,052,225 of NC_135322.1, forward strand.
CCTGCCTGGCGCCGGGGAACGTCTGCAAAGTGTCACAGGGAGCGAAGAGAAGCGCCCACCCGCGAGCACGCCGGGGATTGGGGGCTCGTCTCGGAACTGGGCAGCGTAGCCGGCAGGGACGCGGGGACTTGCCCCGTCCAGCCTGCCTGGCGCGCCTCCTCTAGAAGTCCCAGCTCCCAGGTGAGGCCCGCCGTTTGCGCGGAGGCTAAGGCCGCACTTGCGCGATGGCCCCTTGAAGTACTTCCCCCCGCCTTCCCTCATAGAACAGGCAGGGAACGTCAAGAAATTCCCATCCTGAAGAGCTGGCGCAGCTCCGGGGGTCCCCCAGTGTCTAGTCGACTGGGGAATTCGCAGGGAGAAGGGAGAAGCAAGCCAGGAAAATTGAAGAGAGGAGAATCCACTCTTAGCGATTCTCCAGGAACTGGCTGGTATGATCCCATCTCTCTCAACCAGAAACCAAGGTTTCCAGGGATGTCGGACCAGGATGGCAAGTGGAGTGAGAGTTACCCCTCACCTGGAAATGAGGTCCAAAAACAGTCACCACCAACCCCATAAAGGTGACCAGGAGCTTGCTGTGGAACAGTTGGAGTCCAGTCCCCAGCCTCCATTTACTCACCTGTTAAGTGGGGAGATTACAATCCCAACTAGGTTCCTTGTGATAATGCTGAGATGACACACAAAAACTCAGCCTAATACCTGGCCACATACAGGGCTCAAGATCTCAGCGATGTTGGTTTTATCTAAGGTCAGACAGAGGGGTGTGAACAGTCCCTGGGATGTTCTTTCCCACTCTGGGGAGTGCATACAGGACATTAATTTTTCTGCCCCAAAAGAGGTCGGAACAGGAAAGTAAGCCCAGCACAGTGCCTGGCACAAAATAGGCAAGGAAGATGCGCTAAGAAGGCAGATATTTATTAAGCTCAAAGCTCAATTCCACCTCCTCTCTTCCCATTCACCAGCAGTACCTGTACTCTGGGACCGTGAAGGCCTTATGAGAGCAAGGTTTCAACCCTTCGAAGAGAGTCTGAATGTCTGCTCCAAGCAAGAGAACTGCAACCATCCCCCTCCTGCTTCACTTACAGATAAATTGCAGCCTGGATCAGAAGGTCCAGGGGGAGCCATCTGCCCTAGATCAGTGTTTTCCAAACTGCAGGTTCATGGGCAGAGAATTTAATATAGTAGGGTGGACTCTACATTTAAAATAAAAATAGTAAAAAAAGAAAAGAAAAAAAAAATCAAGGGGCCCTGCACATACTAAAGGTGGCTATTGTTGAAGAAACTCGTTTTACATACATTTTGTGTATCTGTATATTGGGCTTCATATAAAACATGTATGTTACAGTGGGTTATGTTTAAAGAAAGTTTTAAAACACTCTTCCAGATGACACAAATCTTCAGGAGCTGAGATGAGCCTGACCCTAGGGCAGGCCAACAGTCCTATTCCCTAACCAGGACAGCCAAGGACCACAGGAGGCAGGTTCTACTAGGTGGTAAGCAAAGAAGGTCCAAGATGCAGTCTCCAAGAATAAGTGCTCAGAGTGTGAAGCTGTTTATTGGGTGTCCAGCCTCAAGTCCTGGTTGGGAAAAGAAGGCAGGTCTGGACCCTGCCCAGTGTCAGCATAGTGGCCTCAGGAAGACAGTGGGGCCTCCCAAGGGCTGCTTTCTTGAAGGGGCAAGTTTTCAGGCACAACATTTTCTCCCTTGGCCCCTCCAGTCAGGGCTCTATCATGGACCGCCCCAGGTCTTCAGAGCCAAAGGACCCCATTCTGTGTGAGGGCTCACTTGTGCCCATCACAGCTCTAAAGCACCGAGCTGGCAGCAGTGGCTTAGGGATTCCTCCTCCAGGAAGGGAATCACTTCCAGAGGAGGCCAGTTTCATTGTGTCCAGGGCCCTGAGAGCAGGCCTGCACCTCCACAAGTGTCTCAGGGCTTCAGTAGTCCTACAACCCTGGGATGCATGATACCAGATCATGGATGCTTCCACCGGGCATGCTTCTGCAGCGTGTTCTGCTCCATAAAGCGGCGCGGGCAGTGTGGGCACTGAAACGGGCGCTCGCCGGAGTGCACGCGGCTGTGCTGGGCTAGCTCCCCCGCATCCCGGAAGCGGCGAGGGCAGAGCGGGCAGCCGTGGGGTCGCCCACCACCGGCTCTATGAATGGAGTGGTGCCGTGCCAGGTGGCTGGCCCGCTTGAATGCCTTCCCGCAGGTGTCACACTCGAATGGCTTCACCTCTGAGTGGGTGATGCTGTGTCGCTGAAGGTAAGACATGTACTCGAAGACCCTGGAGCACACAGGACAGCTGTAGCACTTTTTCTGCGCTGAAGCCCCATCAGCCCCAGGCTCCCTCTGCGACTCCTCGTCCACCAGCACTGTGTAGGGGACACCCTGGGTGTCAATGAGAAGGTAGTGGTTGGGCCTTGGAGGGGACGAAGTCTGGGGAGATCCAGTGGAGGAGGAAGGTCCAGGTTCAGGGGACCTGCCTGTCCGAGGGGGAGGGGCCTCCATGGCCTCAACAGAGGGAAGCGCCAGGGGCTGGGGGCAAGGGGACGGCAGCACCAGCATCCGGAGGGGTGGCTGAGGCCTGGTGGATGGGAGAGAGGATGAGAAGTTTGCACAGCACAGAGGAGCACGGAACCACGGGTTCAGTTCTTTCCCCTCTATGTGCCCTACCAGGACCTCTGCATTTTGCTGCCCCTCAATCTCTCTACCCAGTACTGGACTCTGTGACCCTCTGCAAGGCGGGCGAGGTCTCCTGTCTTCTGGTCTCCACTGCCCACCGTACTCATAGGCGCTCTCTCTTGATGCACAACCGGGACCTTGCTCCCCTTACCCCTCTGCCCTTCTCAGGTAACTGCCCCTCTATGGCTCCGGCCTCTCCCAGGCTATGGCCCGACCCGGGTCTAGGTGAGGGTCCATCCCATACCTCCAGGCTCCCTCTAGTCCGCGCCTCTCCACCCCACACCTCTTCCTAGGCCCTGGAGCTCTCCACCGGCCCGCCCCGGTCCACGGCCCTCGCCTGCCGCCTGCAGAGCCTTTTGGCGCCACCAGCTCTCGGAAAAGCCGGATTGGGACGCCGCGGGCCGGGCCTCCCAGCCCAGCACAGGTGCCGAGCACGGCCCCGCCCCCGCTCGGCTCCCTCGCGCCCCGCCCCGTACCCGGTGCAGCAGCCTCTAATGTCCGGGCGGCTCCAGACGACCCCGAGCTGCCTTCGCAGCTTCAGGCGGCGGCGGGACGGGGACCTCTGGAAGTCCCCAGGAGCTGGCGGCACTGGGTGAGAGGAGCGAGGGTCAGGGGGAAAAAGATGAGGGTCCAGGGGAGGATGGTGGAGGCGGGGCACCTGAGAGCTAGGGAATGGGCGCCGGCTGGAAACACACACCGAGAAGAAGGTTCCTGGGTGCCCAAGGTCCGGTCTTAACCCCCTGCCCTGTCCCAGTACACACGCAAGTAGGAGCCTGAAAGTGGAGTGAGGAATGTTTATTGAGCAACGAATTGGGGAGGGGGGGGTCATGGGCAGAAGGGGGAGGTACTGAGACGAACCAGACCGTGCCGGTGCTCTTTTCTCTGCCTTCTATGCAGACAACAACCATTCACCACTTGAGAGAGCCGAAAAACAAGGCTCAGAGAGATCGCGTCGTTTGCAAAGGCTCACAAAGCACAGCCAGACAGGAGCCCAACTCCTACTGGCTCCCAGGCCCAGGGAGGGGCAACAACTTTGGTCTACATCACACAGCTAGGGGGAAGGGGGAGGAAGGAATGCTGTTTCTTCCTTTGGGTACACGGGGAAACCGAGGCACAGGGTAAGGCAGTAACCTCGGCAGAACTGGGGAGTGTATGTGGGAGTGGCGCTGTGTGGGTCAGACGTGGTGGCCCAGAGAGGGCAGGTCGGCGCAGGTTCGGGCTCAGTGCAGGCGCACGTGCTGCGCCAGCTCCGCGGCGTCCTGGAAGCGGCGCGGGCAGAGCGGGCAGGCGTGCGGAGTGCCCGCGCGGGCGCGGTGCGTGGCCCGGTGCCGCGACAGGTGGCTGGAGCGCTTGAAGGCCTTGCCGCAGGCGCCGCAGGTAAAGGGCTTGAGGTCCGAGTGCGACACACGGTGGCTTTGCAGCCGAAGCGGGCTGGCAAAGACACGGGCGCACTCCGGGCAGCTGTAGCCTTTACGAGGGCCGGGCTCTCCCGGGGGCGCCTCGCGCTGGGGCGGTCCCCGGGGCTCCTCCTCCAGCTGCACCGTGTACATGTAGGGGACCCCGTTGGCGTCGATGAGCAGGTGGCGGCCCAGCCGCGGGGGCCTGGGCCCCGCCGCCGAGGAAGGCGTGGATGAGGGGCCTTCCGCCTTGGGGAATGGGGGAGCCTTGGGGGGCGGTGGGTCCATGACCTCCGGAGAGGAGGACCGAGCGTGGGGTGGCCGCGGCGGCAGCAGCAGCATCTGGAGCGGCAGCTGGGAGCGGCGGAGGGGAGAGAAGTTAAGATCACCTCTTCCTTTCAGGAAAAGCTGCCTAAAAGGGAAGGCGTCCCCATTCTCGCGGCCTGTCACCCTTTCCGCGCCACTGACCTACCGCTCTACAAAATAAGAACGCACTCCAGCCCAGATCTCCAGCCTCCCTCCATCTGCTCCCGGCCACTCCAACCGGGCTTACCAAGTCCCGCTCCACCCTGCCCTTCCTCCTGGCTCTCCCTCTGCAGGCATCGCCCTCCCGTTCCCCACGTGGGAACCAATGTCCGAGCAGGGGTGTCTCCTACCTCACCCCCCTAGCCCTGTGGCCTCCAGGACGTCCCCACCTGTCCATTCCTGTCCCCACCGCTCAGCTGCAGCCCGGGCTGCGTCTTTCCCTCAGAGTCCCCACCTACTAGATGCCCTCGGGGCCTCCCCATCTCGGCCACCCCGCGCCTCCCCGGGTACTTCCCCAGAGTCCTACTAACCCAATTCCCCAAATTCACCCAAGGCTCCTCTGCTGTCCCCACGAGTCGCACCTCAAGGCCTCACCCTGCTCTCTCCACTTGGCCTCTCTTCACCGACAGCCCCTAGGACGCCTCACCCGCTTCCTTTTGTACATCCAGCCCCCCACTTGCTACCTGCTCCGTTCCCCCGAGAGTGCCCCCGCCGCTACCGATGACACCGACATCTTTATTTCCTCTCCCCCGGGCCGCCGCCCTCTCCCACAGGCCCCTCCCGAGCCCCGCGTCCCTCCTTCGGAGTGCAGCTGGCACGCCTCCCCTCCCCGCCCCTCCCGCCTCTCGCCCCGGCGGCCCGCCGCCGGGCGCCCCCAGCCCCGCCCCACCCCGCGGAGCGCCCTGCCCCGGAGCCCCTCGGCGGCGGCGTCCCCGCCCCACCGCCCAGCCCGTCGGCCCCAAGGCCGGCTCCTCCCCCATCCCTGCCCCGTACCCGGTGCAGCGGCCTCTCGGGTCCGGGAGCGGGCCGAGGTCCCGGCGGCCCGGGCTTGCCCTGGCGAGCGCCGCGGTGGGACCGAGCTTCCGGGCAACTCCGGGCCGGCGGCGCCGGGTAAGCGGGACTGGGGCGCGGGGGCGCGAGGGGCGGCGGCGTCCCTGGGAAAGGGCGCCGGCGGGGAACACGCGCGCCCCGCACGAAGGTTCCGCCGCCGGAGTCGGCCCCTCACCGGGGGACAGCCGCGGAGCTTCGAGGGGCCTGGAGGACCTGCCAAAGGCCCGGCCCGGCCCGGCTCTCCTGCTCCGGTCCACCTCCCTGGCTGAGCAGTTCCGTCGTTCTGAAGGCCCTAGGGATATTTCTGTCGATGGAGCAAATGGGGAGACAGAGGTCGAGGCCAGCCTTTTGCTGATGTGAATAGCCAGGATTCTCCCGTCCGCAAATGGGGAAACAGAGACCCAGGAGGCCAGTTGCCAGATGTGCGGGTGGGAACATGTGATATTTTGGGTGGGCACATGGGGAAACTGGGCCTGGAGTTTGCTAGATTTATTGGTGGGGAGGTGTGATACTTTCTTGTGGACGCGTGGGGACCTGAAGCCCAGAGTAGGCCGGTCACTGCTGTGTACAGAGGTGTGAACTTGTGCGCTTCCCACCCAACACGCGGGAAAACCGAGGCCCAGAGAAGGCCAGGCAGTGCGGGATATGCAGGGGGGAAGGGCGGGCCTCCCACCCGGCAGGTGGGGAAGTGGCCGCCCTGCAGCAAGCCTAGCGCCCAGGTGCTTACTGCCAGCTGGCTGTGATCTGGAAGGGCGTCGGCAGAACATGGGATGGGGCCCGGGTGCGCCTCCCTGGCACAGAAGCACTGGGAGGCCCAGGTGTCAACAGTGCTTGCGGGGACCCTCTCGGGCTGCTGGAGCCCTGGCCCAGGCGTACGCTGAGAAATTGCAGGGTGCGCGGAGAAGTGATGAGTAGGTAGGCGCTTCACACAGAGCGCGGCCAGGGAGCCACGCATCACCGACACAGGAGTCGGGGCAGAGCGGCAGTAGCAGCTGGAAGCGGCAGAGGAAAAGAAGGGAACCCTTCTCTCGTGCCCAACTCGAGGACCAGAACCTGAACCCCAGCTCTCTTCTTCTAGGGAGCTGTCCAGCACATCTCTAATGGCTGTAATGCTCTGTCTACTCTGTGAGGTCATAGCCTAGCCACGTGGGGCTCTTGCTCACCTCAAATGAGGTTAATGCCTCTAACGATAAGTACAAATTTGACTAAGTCCTCAATTTAAATCTATATAGCCACAGTGGGTACTAGCTACCTATCCTATGGGGTCACTACATATTCTGTCCTCAACCAGTTCAAACTTGAAGCCTGAGGGCCAAAATGGGATCATCATGTTTGATTTGATTACAACGGCTATTGTGGTGGTGGTGGTGGTGGTGGTGGTGGTGGTGGTGGTTGTAGTTTTGGTTTGGGGCTTTTTATTCCACTATTTCAAATGCCAGATATTTCAAATTTCAAATGCCAGAAAGTGCACAGATTCGAATTCCCAGGCACACATGGAAATAAACATCCCCAGATGTGGCAACAATCAGCTGGAACTGAAAAAGTCTCCTATCCAGAAACCCTCAAGTGATCCAAACAATTTTATATTAGGCTAAAATTAAAGTTCCCTCAACCTTGTGCTGTCTAGAACAGCCATCCCTGGCACTGAGCACCTGACACATCTAATCTGCAATAAAATGTGCTTAAGTGCAGAATTCCCTACAGACTCCAAAGATTTAGTGTTGGGGGGGGGGAGTAAACTATCATGTGAATAATTTTTATATATATATATATATTTTTTTTTTCTTTTTGGTACCAGGGATTTAACTCAGGGGCACTTGACCACTGAGCCCCAACCCCAGCCCTATTTTGTATTTTATTTACAGACAGTTTCTCACTGAGTTGCTTAGCACCTTGCTTTTGCTGAGACTGTCTTTGAACTCACAATCCTCCTGTCTCAGCCTCCCAAGCCACTGGGATCACAGGCTTGTGCCATTGCGCTCAACCTAATTTTTATATTGAATATTCTGAAATACAATTTTGGATACATACTGGTTTACATGAGGCATGTATTAAAATTAATGGTGCATGCTCCTTTTCCTTTTTTAGCATAACTACTAGAAAATTTAAAATTTCATATGTGGCTCATTCTACTTCTACTGTACATCATTGCCTTAGATGTCCTCCTGCTTTGGTAATTTTATGTCTACAACAGCCATCCCTGACACTGAACACCTGACACATCTAGGGGAAAGGGACATTGGAGACTGGTAAACTAAGGGCCTGCCTGGTCTAAAGGGCTCCACCCCTGCTCTGGTCACCTGACCCACCTCACCCACCTGTTCACTTGCCTGCACATTGGAGACACTTGAGTTTGTTACCCTTTCTGCTTTCTGGGTCACCATTCCCACAAACTTCAACTGTGCCCTCCGTCTACCCAGGCTTCTCAACTTCAGCAGTGACATTTTGGGCTGGATCATTCATTCTGGGCCCATCCTGTACACTACAGATGTGGAGCACAATCCCCCAAGCTCTAGTGGTGACAACTCAGAAGTCTCTCCACATTGCCCAGTGTTCTCTAGGGGCAATACTACTCCTGGTTGAGAATGACTGGTCAACAGGAACAGCTACCCAATCTGAGTCTCCCACCCTGATCCTGCTCTCAAGTTTCCATTAACTAGTTGCACCCATGAGAGCTATACTCGCCCCACCCCAGTATCAGAAAATAGCAACACTGACCAATATTTATTAAGCCCTTATTCAGGGACAGTCATTGCTAATGTGCAGAACACTCAAAGCAGACTCACCAATCAAATGCCACGAGGATCCCTATTCTACAGAAGATATCACACAGTGGTCGAAGATCACACATCTGAAGGTGAGACGGCACCTGCATCTGCCTGGTCCCAGGTTAGGAAAGGCCATCCTATTGGCTGGCACTTCACACTTCTCCCCCAACCCACCCCATCAACATTGACTCCCAGCTCATAGCAACACTGTCTCCATCACCAGTCCCTTCCTCTAGTCCCTGTTCTCCGTGGCAATACCCAGGAGATATCTTTTAAGCCCATGGAATCTTATCATAATCTGACTTGAAAGAAGTTTTTTGCTGAGCTTAGAATTAACCCGAAAGCCCTTGCAGGCTGTGCAGACTGGCTGGCTTTTCTTTCCTGGCTGCATCACCATGGTTCTGCCATTGCTCAACCTGACAGCCTTTCCCACTTGAGGGCCTCTGTTGCTATTCTCTCTGGAATGTTCCTTTCTGCCACTCAGAAGGGTGGATTCTTTCTGGCCATTCAGGTCTCAGCTAAAGTAACATTTTGCACTGAAACCTCTGGTGGGGGTGTCAGTTCACATAGGCAATAACTTATCACTTTATTTCATGTGCACCCCACATCAGGATGTAGCATGGCTTTGAACACTTATGGATCTGCTGTTTCACTGTCTGCCTTTCTCATACTTCAAGAAGGCAGGCCAGCTCTGTCCTGACATGCTAGCATGATAGCATCACCAAAGGCACCTGGAGAAGGTAGGGGAATAGTAGTAAATAGTAGTTGAATAAATGAACGAATAAGTGAATGAATAAATTTGAGCATCCCCTCCAAAAGTCAAATATATTTCTCTTCACCCTTAAAAAGCATCACTGTCACCCTCATGGGACAGGATCTCGATGAAGCCCCACATCTGCATAAGTCCAAACCCTTGAATATCTTCATTCCCTCACTTCCCAAAGCCAGACAGCCACCAAGTTCTAGTGTGTCCACGCCCTAATAGGTTCTTTGAGCCATACTCTTCTGTTTGTTCTCTAAGCCCCATTTCTGGCCCCTCCCTCCCTCATCTGGACCCCAGAGCCAGACTTCTTCCCAGTTCCTTGGCTGCCAGTTCCCTTCCCACACTGGCCTCGCATAGTCTTCTCATAACCATGTGGAATGTGACTTATGCGCCGCTCAAAGCTCCCAGTGGCCTCAGGACCAAGTTTAAGTTCCTCAGCCTGGAAGCTGAGACCCTTCATGAAATGATGCGGCCCCTTCTCTGCCTTGTCTCTCAGCGGTGCTCCAGACACACTTGGCACTTCACAGCCCCCTGGGCAGACAGTGAATTCACAAGGCTCCATGTGCAAAGCCTTGTTTGTCTCTGCCAGGGAATTCTGCCTCTGCCCCTGCTGGCACCCTTACTCCATAGCCTTCAGGAATGCTGAGGACTCTGACCTTCCAAGCTGTTAGACATATCCTGCATGCCCAGACCACCAGTCTTCCAGAACCAGAAGGACCTTTCTAACACCCTCTCTACTTAAAATCCTCCCATGGACCTACCCCTCCACCTGGCATTCAAGGCCTCTCACAACCTAGCATCAGCCTCCTTTCCCACCTCTGCCATCACCCAACCTTGACCAGACAACCCAGTCAATCATTTGACTTCACTGTCCACACCTCCAATTTTGGGCCAGTATATCTGGGCTTATGCTCAGTCTGAGATTCCCCTCCCAGGCTCCAATGTCATCACATAAACTCCTTTTCCCTCAGCAATCACTCTCTCTCCAGCCTCACCCATGACCAATTATCCATTCCCCCAAACTTCATGTCTAGCATAAAGCTCAGCACTCCAGACAGGCAGACAGGGATACTCCATGTCCTTGAAAGGAATAAGCTCACTTCAGCCCTGCAGCCCCAGAGGCCAGTGACGCCCAGCCCAGCACCTTCACCTTGCTCTAGCTGCCCAACCCCTCCCAGCCTGCAGCCTGGGCCCTGCCTCCTTCAGGAACCTCTCCCAGACCATCCCCTTTTCTCAGTGTCTGTGTCTCCCATGTTATCTTGCCTCTGAGGAGGAGAGTGATTTCCAATCCACTCCTCTGGTTCAAACAAAACTCTCCCAGGCTTTCTGCCTTCTCTATACAGGCCCTGGTCTTCCCTCACAGGACTTCAGTCTCCAAAGCCCACTGTCTGGGAGCCACCTCCATTGCCAAGACCCTCATTGTGCCGCCTAGCAGGACACTAAGGACACTCCTGACTCGATAGGCCTTGGTCCAGCAGCACAGCCAACTTCCAGGCCCTGAAATGGCTGCAGGAATGCCTTCCAGGGATGCTCTGACCCCGGGAAAAGGGGAGGGACCACCTTAGGGATGCGGGAGTGTCAGGACAACACTCTGGTCAGAAACTCCCCACAAAAGAGAGGTTCACAAAGTATTGGGGTTCCACTCTACACCAACAATTAAATAAGAATCAAAAGTAATAAAAATAAAAACTTATTTAGTATACATAAGCAATAGAGCATTAAATGCTACCTTCGTACAGTAGGTGATATTTGTACACCACCTAACCACAACTTATATTCAGCCATCTCCCATTCATCCTATGCATCCTGGAGAGGGAACCGTGTCCTATTTTACAGACAGGAGAAAAAAATGGGTCCATGCCCTCCACAGAGAGAATCAGGCACAAGGTATATAGTACTTGAGATCCTGAGCCTGAAAGAAAGGGAGGGAGGGTGAAACAAGGTTCTCTCCAAAATTCAACAGTTCCAACTCACTCCAACCCATGTCCCAAGACATGCACATCCCCTGTATAATCATGTTTCCCTTGGCTGATGCACCTCGAGACCCTCACTCTCTTCTTCATTCCCGACATTTGTAGAATTCCAGCATGCCCTGAAGTTGGAGGTCATTCAGCCTCCAACATGAAAGTTAGGAAAAGATGGGCTGGGGATGTGGCTCAAGTGGTAGCATGCTCGCCTGGCAAGCTCGAGGCACTGGGTTCGATCCTCAGCACCACATAAAAATAAAATAAAAAGATATTGTGTCCATCTAAAACTAAAAAATACATAAGAAAAAAAAAAAAAAAAAAAGGAAAGAGTGCTGCTTTGCCTCTTATGACACCAGAGTCAAGCTCTTCAGTTGACATCTCCCAAGTTGAGATCTGGAAACCAAGGGATACTGATTGCTAAAGGCAACAGTTCCATGCCCAAGTCAATGATAGATTCAGTCTTGCCTAATGCACGAGGACATGCTGAGCCAGGTCTCTGGTACTCCTGAGCAACTTGGGACAGAAGAACAGGTATAAGAAGCCCAATGGATGGGCAGGTTGTTCTGCTGCTTCCCTGTGCACAGTGTGTCCATGCAGGCATATGCACAACCAGTGACCAAGGGTCACCCTTGAGTCAGAGCAGGCCATGAGCCTGGAGGCCCAGGGAGGGCAAAAGGTAAAGCCTAACTTAGGGAAGAGGTTCATGGTGGAGACCAGGAGAATCTATGGTTGATGAAGATACAGTCAAGGTCATCTTTGAATTTAAAGGAGCAACAAAAGGAATGGGGGTGAATTCATTAACTCAGGAAGAGGTAAATTAAGAGCTGAGGTGGCACAAGAACTTTTCTGTATCCCCCGGTTTGTTCTATTTCATCCTGCATCCCCCTTCTACTTAAATCCCTCAAGTTCCACTGTCATGCATCTTAGGTATTCTTTCAATAAATGAAAGAATGGTGTACAAGAATGGTGTACAATGGTATACTTGGTACACCAGCTTCTTGGCATGAATGAGAGTCCCTGTCTCTGTCCCTGCGACTACATTTATGGACTAGTTTTTACTGGGTACCTGCTGTGACTAGAAACTCTCTCAGGCCTTATGGGGGCGACAAAGACCAAAATATCAAAATGTTTCCTCTGGTTTACAGATCAGGAAATTCAAATTCAAAGACTATTCAGGATGCCTTCAGAGTTACTAAGGGACCTTTTATAAGCAAAGACTAGGTTTTCAAGGGAGATGGTCATTTCATTTCTCATTCAGCCTTAGCATTTTCCAAATGAGGAAACTGAGGCCCAGAAAAGTGAAAAGTTGACCTTCACACTGCAGGTAGACAGCAGAGCTGCATCAGATGCAGTGCTGGGAAGGTCTTTGCACTCTCCCACCCCAACACACTCACTGCATGGGGAGTTGTCGCATGACCCCTCAGGCATAAGAGGGGTGTGGTGTGGCAGAAAGCTTAGGTGGGAATGATGGTTAACTTCCTTAGGGAAAAGTCACCCAAGTGAAAGAGGTCTCAGCAGGGGTGGATCTCCCAGCCCTCAAGGTGGTGGCTTGAGGCTGGCTAACCACAGGTAGATGTGGGTGCTGGAAAGGAAAAGGAAGGAGAAACCTAGTGGGGCCTTTGAGTTTTGTCTCCAAGAGACCTGTGAGTTCATGAAGATACTGCTTTTTTCCTCGTACATATATAAAACTAGTTCTATGAATTCTATCTAGCTGTATGGATTCAGCTGCATGTAGTCACAACCGTCTTAAGACACAGCTGCCATCAGTGTCCTCAGGCCCTGGCAACAAGGATGTGATTTTTTGATATTAGCATAAGATAAACTAGGTACATTCCAGCCAGAATGAAGTCACTTTTTGTCCTAACCAGTATATACACCCTTCCTCCTAACACATATTTCAAGAATCCACTTGATCTTCTGCTGTCCATGACCATGCTTCTGTCAGTAAACCTCCCAATAAATGGGACTCTGTGCAATCCTGGATTACTCTGCCTCTTTTCTTCAGTCTCAGGGCCCCTTGCAGCTGGTTCTCATACACTAGAATGGGACACACACACAGTCTTTGGAAATCTGGTTTGGATTTTTACACATGAAACACAACTTGGCCTAATTCAAGTGCCTAGCAACTACACTTGACCAGGTGCTACCATACTGGGTAGCTGTGTCTACAGGAGAAGACGGGTCAAGAAGCAACTGTGATGCAACATTAGTTCCAAGAGGCCAGAGAAGCAGGTGCTCTGACTGAGTGAGGGTCATAGAACTGGGAAGGCTTTCCGGAGGAGATGTCCAAGTTCAGTCTTGCAATCACAGGAGAATTAGCCAGATTAGGGAACAGCAAGTGTAGTTTCAGGCAAAGTGAGTGGAGGATGCAAAAGCCAGAACTGGAAAAGCGCAGACCACTGTTCATCTTTCAGCGCTCACTATGCACGATACTGGCTGGAGACATCCACATTATCTGGCTGAGGAACTTGAATTTGTGCTGCTGGCACTAGGACATAACGAGGGCACTCAAAGACACTATTAGAAGTGTTCCTCTGAAACCAGTGGTCTTGTGCAGTGCAGGAGAAGCAGAGGGACTCCTCACTCCACCTGGGGGCTGGAGTGAGAAAGGAGTCAAGATGGCATTCTGGAGGAAATGAGTTGCCCCAGATGGACAGGTTACATACACACAGTCTTTGGAAGTCTGGTTTGCATTATTACAAATAAAACACAAGTAATTCCATGACAACCCAAGACACACCTGTAGATATGAACAGTGCTCAGGAAAGTGTGGTGTTGAATTTAGCCAGAGCACGAAGTGGTGAGAGTTTGGCAGGCAGGCAGGCAGGCACTGCCTCCTGAAGAGCTTTCTCTCCCACACACCCCAGGTTGAAGAGCTGCATTTCTCATATTGCCTCTGGAAGGAGCTGTGGAAGGATTTCTAGCTTGTGGAAGATCTCCATCTGCTTGTTTTGAGGGTGGTACTGAATTGAGAGGTGAGCCCCCCTCCCCGAGGAGGCTGGTGCTGCTGTTACTGTTGACCAGTGTCCAGTCCTTGCTTCCCCAATGTTTAAGAATAACTCCAGAGAAGCATGCGGAGGCAAGGTCAGAGTGGAAAATTAGAAGTTTATTAAAGGACAGCAGAAAAGACTTCTCCCAGAGGAAGAAGGGGACCCAAGAGGTGGAATCCGTTGAAGGGCGAATGTGTTCCCCTTTTTATAGTTTTTGGTGATGGAATGTAGATGGGAAGGCCCCAAGGGTTGGGACACAGGTGGGCCAAAGAAGTAATCTGGGCACTTTTGAGTCAAGTTTGCTGTTCATTAACATTTCTTTGGGATGGGCTAACTTCAAATCTGTTGCGGGCTGTTTCCTGGGCTTCAACTTTTCCGGAAATTCATTCTCAACATGGCCTCCATTTTAGATTTCACTCGATATTAGACCCGATTTACCTAACTACACTGACTACCTAATTTTAACTCTGGCTTCACTGCCATCCAGGAGACAAAGAGTTAAGTTCCGAGGTCGGGGAGGGGTGTGGGAGAATGGGAGACCCCGAGAATAAGTTCAGCCGTGCAGAAACGCTTTCAATAGGTGAAAATGTAACTGCCCTAGTCCCCACGTGTTCCACAGCATCCGGGCAAAGGCATTGTGCTTGTTTCTTTCATATACGGGTTTTGTTTCTTTGCCTTGAACCCCCTGAACGGTAACTGAATCATTTCTGTTCCAAGAGAGACAATAGGATGCAAAGAGGGAGTTCCCAGCTCCAGGACACACAGGCAGCGATGGACAGAGATGGAAGCCGCCAACACCAAGGCCTCCATCCCACGGGCCTGGTCTTCCGTTCCCGCCTTCGGAGGCCAATGCCCTCCCACACCTCCTCTCGCCCTGCGCAGGGTGGCCCTTCTAGCCGCGCCCTGCCTCTCCATGGTCCTCCCTCCTACCGCTCCGTGCTCACGCTTCCTCTCGTTGCCTCCCGCCCGGTCCCTTCTACCTGCCGCCGACCTGCCGACCTCTGCGATTCACCCTCCTGCCCAGCCCGACCTCCCCCGCTTATGACATCCGCCTCCCCTCTGAGCTCTTCGGTTTGGGAGCGGTCGGCCCCCTGCGCCCCTCAGACCCGTTATCTGGGCCTCCCCTCTGGTCCTCCGGACAGAAAGGAGCCGGTGAGGGCGGGGCCGAACCTTCTGCCGAGGAAAAGGCGAGCGTTTGGGCCCTTCGCAAAGTGCTCCGGCGGGAAACCGGCGGCGCAGAGGACGGACCGCTGTGCCTGACGCTGCACCTCCACTCCTCAGTGGGGTCTCAGTGATGGCGCCCAGAGGCGTCTCCTGCCTGTCCCTTCGTGCCTGGGCCGGGAAGCCTCCCTCCCTCCCACAGACTGGGGAAGTGAGGCCCCCGAGGGCCCGGCTTGGCCTCTGGACGGCCGTGGTCAGGGGAGAGCTGCGCCTTCCCGCCCCGGGGCCCTGGAGGAAGGCGCACGCTCAGCCCGCTCTCCTCCCGGGCCGCCAGGCTGGCCTCCCGGCCACAGAGGCAGGGCCTTCCCTTGTCAGCGCTGGGGAACAGGCTCCGTGGGGACCAGCTGCTCTCTCGCCGCCCGCGATTCCTTCTCTTCTCTCGCTCCGCGCCTTCCCTTCAAGGCCTGAGGGCTCTCGGCCCCCTGAGCCCGAGCCCGAGCCCGGTCCTGGGCGCTCGGTTCTCGGCCTCAGCGCCCTCCGGTCTGAGGACAGGCGCAGAGTTGGGACAAGGGCAGCGCCGGCCACAGGGCCCTGCGCTGGGTGCAGCCCGAGCCCGGTCTGCGCTCCCAGCGGCCCAGGACGCTGAGGCAGGAGGGTCGCCTGCAGAGCCAGCCCGTGCAGCGGCGAGGCGCTAGGCAACCGGTGAGGCCCTGCCTCTGAGTAAAACAGCAAGTAGGGCTGGGCTCCGAGGCCGAGGCCCCGAGTTCCTTCCCCAAACAACCACCTGCAGCCCGGCTAGTTCATCCCTGAGAGAACCGTGATCAGGATGTCCCCCAACTTGACAGCAGTGCCGAAACTAAGTTTTGAGCCTGAGATAGAATCTTACTACATTATCCAAAATAAATGTGTGTGTGTGTGTGTGTATAAAATAAATTTAAAATATAACATTTTAAAACATTTAAAAAAAAAGAAAAATAAGTAAAACATACCCGTAGACAGTGATAGGGATAGAACCCAGAATTTCATGCATGGGGGGTGCTGGGATTGTGGCTCAGAGGTAGAGCGCTCGCCTCGCATGTGCAAGGCTCTGGGTTCGATCCTCAGCACCACCTAAAAATAAAAGTTATTATGTACAACTACAAAAAAATAAATATTAAAAAAAAAATTGAGTTTTGTGGGCTGGGGTTGTACCTCAGTGGTAGAGCGCTTGCCTTGCATGTGTGAGACCCTGGGTTTGATCCCCAGCACCACAAAAAAATAAACAAGTAAAAATAAAGATATTGTGTCCATCTACAACTAAAAAAAAATTGGGGTTTGCGTATGATATTTATTGTCCTTTAATCAATTGGGATTTCATTTCTCATACTGAATGCCCATGGGTATGTGTTGTTTTGTACTTTTTCTTAATCCATCTCTTCATTCCTGTCTTTCAGGGGCAGTCAGGTTTTGCTGGCTGACTGGTTTTCAGTGAGCTCCTTCCCTGTGCTGGGCCTCATTTTCCCCCATCTGTGTAACTGGGTTTTCTTGCTCTCTTGTCTGTCCCTAGAAATGTCAGAATGAAAGTTGAGAGACAAGATATTCCTTTGTGGTAAGCAAACCCTGATCTGCCTCTGGTGCCCACTGAGCCCACAATAAACCTCAGTTAGCCTCATTGACAGGCCACTCAGAGACCCAAACAGGAAGGCCTGAGGGTGACCTCCTGGAGGTTCACTACTGGCTCAGGCCTTGAGGCTGCCATCATCACGGGCTACTGATTCCCGCATCTGTTCTCTTCACAGTCAGTACACTTATGTCTTTTTCACAGTTAGACATTTACATTTATGTATTAATTAAAATATGTTTATTGAACATTCTACTGTCATATATTACTAAAAATAAAAAAATTCAATAAAAAATGTTTATTGAATACCTGAAATACCCAGACACTCGTGTGTGTGCTGTAGCTACAGAAGGAATGATAAAGATGTGGTCTCTGACTTCAAAGAACTTGCACTCTGACATGAATGAGCCATGAATTGGGGGTTTTAAAAAATCAAATTTTAAATATTGACTACAGTCTCACAATACCAACATTTTATTATGAGAATTTTCAGAGAACAGATGAAAGACTTGCACAGTGAATACCCATATGCATACCATGGAGGCTGTTTGTTGTGCTCTGGGTTTTGGTTCCAGCCCAGGGCCTTGCACAAGCTAGTCAGCACTCCACCACAGAAGTACAGTCCAGGTCTTTTTATGTTATGTGGAGACAGGGTCTGGCTAGGTTTTCCAGGGTAGCTTCAAACCTGCCTTCCTCCTGCCTCAGTTTCTGAAGTAGCTGGGTTAATGTGTAAGTTTATAACTTTTAAATATCATCTACACGTTAATCCTGAAAGCCAGTCATATTAAAAAGCATCTTTATAGATGTATGATCCACATACCATAGAGTTAATTCATCTTCTTTTAAAATATTTATTTTTAGTTGTATATAGACAGAATGCCTTTATTTCACTTATTTATTTTTATGTGATGCTGAGGATCGAACCCAGTGCTTCATGTATGTGAGGCAAGCACGCTACCACTTGAGCCAAATCCCCAGCCCCGAGTTAATCCATCTTAATCCCACAATTCCATGGTTATGAGTGTGTTCATCACCATAACCATTCTCACCACAACCCTGCCACAATGGTATTGTGGTACCCAATTTGAAGATGTCAGACCCTAGAGGAGACACCACTTTCCCAAAGTTGCAGATATGTGCATGTATCACCATACATGCAGTCTAGAACATGTTCATCCCCTGCACACCCTCCCTCCCTCCAGTCACTCACAACCTGGTCCTAAGGAAACTAATCTGTTTTGTTCCTGTAGATTTCCATGTCTAGAAAATGTGTGGTGTGAATGGAATCATATACTATATGACCTTTTCTGCCTGGCTTATTTCATTTAATGTGTTTTTTTTTTTTTTTTTTAGTTTTTTGGTGCTGAAGATCGAACCCGGGCCGCACGCATGCCAGGTGAATGTGCTACCGCTTGAGCCACATCCCCAGCCCCTGGTTTTTTTGTTTGTTTGTTTGTTTGTTTGTTTTGTTTTTGTTTTTGGTACCAGGGAATAAACTAAACCAAGGGGCCTTAGCCACTAAGCCACATCCTCTGCCCTTTTTATTTTTATTTAGAAACAGGGTCTCACTGAGTTGCTTAGGAGCTTGTAAGTTGCTGAGGCTGGCTTTGAACTCATGATCCTCCTGCCTCAGCCTCCCCACCTGCCAGGGATCAAAAGGGAGTTCCCCTTCAAAGAATAGCCTGACAGTTACAAGAGGCAGCCCGGCCGGTCGAAATAATAAGCTTGCTTTAATTTGATTTTAATCAAGAAAAGACAACTGACTCCAATTAAAATCAAATTAAAGCAAGTTTATTATTTCGACCAGCCGGGGCTGCCTCTTGTAACTGTCAGGCTATTCTTTGAAGGAGAACTCCCTTTTGGTCCCTGGCACTGTCAGGCTATTCTTTGAAGGGGAACTCCCTTTTGGTCCCTGGCACCACCTGTTAGGATCACAGGTGTGGGCCACCTTGCCCAGCTCACTTAAGGTTTTCTTTCTTTTTTTTTTTTTTTTTAAAGAGAGAGTGAGAGAGGAGAGAGAGAGAGAGAGAGAGAGAGAGAGAGAGAGAGAGAAATTTTTTAATATTTATTTTTTAGTTATCGGCGGGCACATCTTTTGTTTGTACATGGTGCTGAGAATCGAACCCGGGCCGCACGCATGCCAGGCGAGCGCGCTACCACTTGAGCCACATCCCCAGCCCCTCACTTAAGGTCTTCAATCTCATCCATAATATAGCAGGTATCAGTACTTCATTTTTTTATTTTTTTTTTTTTTTTTTTTTTAGTTGTAGTTGGACACAATACCTTTGTTTTATTTACTTATTTTTATGTGGTTCTGAGGATCAAACCCAGGACCTCGTACATGCTAAGCGAGCACTCTATGGCTGAGCCACAGTACTTCAGCCCCAGTACTTCATTTCTTTTCATGGTCAAATAGTATTTTATGTATGGATATACTACATTTTGTTCATTCATTTGTCAGTGCGATGGACATTTGAGTTGTTCCTGCACTTTGACTGTTATGAAAAATGCAGTTATAAGCTTCTGATTATGAAACTGTTGTGGAAACCTGTGTATTTATTTCTTGGACACATAACTGGGAGTGGAATCTGTGGGCCATATGGTGAGTCTTTTAACCAAGTAGTTGTAAAAGACAAGCCAGGCACAATAGTGCACGCCTATAATCGCAGTGGCTGAGAAGGCTGAGGCAAGAGGATGGTGAGTTTGAATCAGCCTTAGCAACTCAGAGAAACTCTGACTCAAAATTAAATAAAATACAAAGGGTTGTGGATATAGCCCAATTGTGGAGCATCCCTGGGTTCAATCCCCAGTACCAAAAAAAAAAAAAAAAAAAGTTTTTGAGGCAAGGAGTCCAGAACCAGTGAGTAGAGGTGACAGGCACCGTATTTCACAGTCAGAAAGTGAGAGAAAGAAGCAAGACAGGACCCCACACCTCTGATCCCAAAGCAGGACTCTTTATTCCATGTTCTAGTGATTCCATGGAGCGTCAGTGCCATGCCAGCCTCAACAGCCTCGCAGGCAGGCAAGAGGAAGGAAGGAAGAAACCCAGAATTATTCAGCACCAGCTGCCTCCAGGATTTAGGCTGGACCCTTGGTGTTCCCAGTCTGTGGTGCTCTTACCACAACCCTGCCAAAGAGTGTTCAGTGCTCACTCTGCAAAGTCAGTTGGACACTGAGAGGAAACCCACGCGCCCAAAGTCGCATAGCAAATGAATCCACAGATCTGGACCTAGGTTTGCCATCTTTGAAAACTTACGGTCATTCCATTGAACCATGCTTTCCTCTTCTCATATTTAGTGACCTCAAGGTCCAGTAAACAAATCTTTTTTTTTTTTTTTTTTTTTTTTTTTGTGGTGCTGGGGATTGAACCCAGGGTCTTGTGCATGTTAGGCAAGCACTCTACCAACAGAGCTATCTCCCCAGCCCGTAAACAAATCTTTATTGCAAAAATCCATTTCACTCAGTAACACACACTGGGGCATCTATCTATATGCCTTCTCTGTGGATGCAGAAATGAAATCATTCTGGCTCTCAAGAACAGGAAAGCAGAGAACAAATCTCATTTGACAAAGAGATTCTCAATGAGGAACCACTTAACACCACAGAATGGCAAACATTTAAAAGTTTGTTCAACTAGTCATTGGTATGGATGTTCACAAAGAGGGGGCCTCCAGGCATTGCCAGTGAGAATGTAAATTGGTAGAAATAATTCTAGCTTAATCCTAGCTAACACATGGCACCTACTTTGTATTATACACTATTCCAAACATGTTAAAGATTTCTTCATCATTGTAGCAACCATGTAATGTATAACCTTACCTTTGTAAATTAGGAAACTGAGAGAAAGGGCTACTTATCTATTAGACTCAACAGGTACACACAGTGCCTAGAGCCTATCATACTCTCTTAGGGACTCAAAACATGCTTTTTTTGTTTGTTTGTTTTTGTTTTTGTTTTTGGTACCAGGAATCGAACTCAGGGCCATCTGACCACTGAGCCACATCCCCAGCCCTATTTGGTATTTTATTTCGAGACAGGGTCTCACTGAATTGCTTAGTGTCTCCCTTCTGCTGAAGCTGGCTTTGAACTCAAGGTCCTCCTGCCTAGCCTCCCAAGCCACTAGGATTGCAAATATGCAACACTGCACCAGGCTCACAAACATGGTTTAATTTATTTTTATGTTACAAGAAAATCAGGCATGATGGTGCACATCTGTAGTTCCTGCTACTTGGGAGACAGAGGTCAGGGATCTCTTGAACCCAGAATTTTGAGACAGGACCAGGCAATAAATTGATACCCCATTTCAAAAGCACTCAAAAGAAAAACATAATCCTTTCTCATTTATGTTCATCTGCATACCAATGTAGTCATAAAATATAATTTGTAGGGCTGGGGTTGTAGCTCAGTGGAAGAGCGTTTGCCTAGCATGTATGAGGCACTGGGTTTGATTCTCAGCACCACATTTAAATAACTAAAATAAAGGTCCATCAATAACTAAAAATATTTTTAAAAATATATATAATTTGTAATGTATTTTAGGATCAAAAGGACCAAAAAGACAGTTTCCAGGGCCCATGAAAGTCATAATGCAACCATGGTATTATTAAATGTCTTACCTAAGATTTCCCAGACACTGAGTCATGGACTCATTATATCTCCACCACTGATTCAAATTTCTTGATCCAGTAATTCAACTCCCAGGTGTATAATCTGTATCTTGCAAATTTGGTTGTTGTTGTTTGTGGCACTGGTGATAGAACACAGGGTCTGTGCATTCTAGGCATGCACTTTACCACTGAGCTACAACTGCAACCCCCAGGAGTATTATTAGAGAAAACTCCCTTTGGGTTCCAGAAGACATGAGCAACAACAGTGTGGCAGTGTTGTTTGTAATAATAAAAATTTGGACCAACCCAATGTCCACCAACAGGGACTAGATGAAGGTAATGTAGATGATGTAGGTAAACTAGATGAAGATAATATAACTGTCAGTGGGTGTTGCCAATGAGCAATTAAACTGCATGTATTAATGTAGACATGAAAACAATGCCAAGGCTGGGGGAGTTAGAGTTTGCACTGAAGTTACATAATTTATTATAAAATTTTAAAACATGCAGAACAATTTCATATCTTTGCATACCTGTAGCAAAAATTTTAAAAATACATGCATGAACCTAGTGTGGTGGCACCCACCTGTCATCTCAGCAGCATGGGAGGCTGAGACAGGAGGATCACAAGTTCAAGACCAGCCTCAGCAATTTAGTGAGGCCCTAAGCAACTTAGTGAGACTGTCTCAAAATTACAACAACAAAAAAACCCAATCATGCATGAAAATGATGAATAGTAGATGCAAAATCTAATAACCCCAGACAAGGCAAGAGAAGGAGAATGAATGTTGAGGTACACAGAGGCCTCAGGCTGTATGTGTTTTGTATATTTTAAATGTTTTGTTGAGTATGAAGAATTATGTTATTCTGTATTCTTTCCTATGCAGAAGTAGTTCATAACAAAATAAACATAAGTAAAAGATTTTATGTATCAGTTGAGATAGGTTATGCTGCAGCAATAAATAAGCCCAAAGATCAAAGAAATTAATAAAAGTTTATTTTAAAGGTTACCTAACTGGGACTGTGGTAGAATGTGTGCTTATCATCTTGAGGACCTGGATCTAGGCAGAGTTCGCTACAGGACGATCTTAAAATTCAGTGGCTTGGGGCTGGGGATGTGGCTCAAGTGGTAGCGCGCTGGCCTGGCATGCGTGCGGCCCGGGTTCGATCCTCAGCACCACATACAAACAAAGATGTTGTGTCCACCGAGAACTAAAAAATAAATATTAAAAAAATTCTCTCTCTCACTCTTTCTTTAAAAAAAAAAAAAAAAATCAGTGGCTTAACACAACACATGCTTGCTGTAAACATTATATATCCAAGGCACCAGCTTTGTGTTCATTAGTCACTCTGGAGCCTGGGCTGATGCAAACTTGACTTTGACCAACAATCTCTGCCCAAACCAGTAAGAACGGAAGACTGTGGGTCGCTCTATGGTTCTTCATGTGTACTGAAGGGGTCGCGCAACACTTTCACCTACAAGTCGACGACTACATTTAACTTCAAAGAAAAATGTAACCCTGGGCTGGGGCTAGTGGCAGAGCGCTCGCCTAGCACGCAGGAGGCACTGGGTTCAATCCTTAGCACCACATTAAGGAAATAAATAAAGACATCGTGTCCAACTAAAAAACTAATATATATATATATATATACATATATATATATATATATATTTTTTTTTTTTTCTTTTTTCTTTTTTTTTAAAAAGCAACCTTATCATGTTCCCCGAAGGAACTGCAAACTTGGGAGCGACGGTCATGTTTTGGGTCTCCTGTCCTGCCAAGGAAACACTTGAGCGTCTCACGGTTCTTCTAGGTCTCTTTTTCTCCCAGGGCTGCAGTCCCGTCCAGGAGAAAGGGAATGTCCAGAGAAGTGTAGTGACGAACTTGGGCCGCAGCCAGGAGGCTGGAGGACCGCGAGCGGCGCGAGGAGCCCTGTCCTTGGTGCTGCCGTCGCCCCTGCCCCCGAGCGCGGCTCCCACACAGGCCGGCTTCCTCTCGGCACCCGCGCGGCTGCGGTTCACCAAGACTCGTTCTCGACACCGACTTTGAGAACGCCTTCGATTCACAAACTCCGCACCCGGTGTCCTCACGCCCCGCAGAGAGGGCGACCGCGACAACGACACGAGTTCTTCACCTGCGAGGCTCCCGAGCAAGCCCGGCTCGGCCAGCGCCGTGGAAAGGCCAGTCCGGATGCCTCGCCTGCACGAGCAAGGACCCCGGCCGCCCTCCGCGCCACCCGGCCGCCCTCCGCGCCTCGCCGCCTCTCTCCACCCACGCCGCCTGCCTCCGCGCCGGCCCCGACCCGCAGGCAGAAGAGCGGCCCGAGCCCCGCCCCAGCCACGCCCCTCTCCACCGTGCCGTGCGCCGGCGCAGAACCTCTGACACCACCCCAAGCCCCACCCCCTTGGAGAGCGACCATTGGCCTCCGGGACGGGGCTTGGGCACAAGATGGCCGCTGCGCGCCCGGAGCACCCGAGTCCGAGCTCACCGATCCCAGAGTCGCGATCCCTGGAGCCGCCGGACCTGGTGGGCTCGATGAATGGGCCTGGGCGGGGTGCCTCGAGGCGGGGGAGGTCGCAGGGTAGGGGGCGGGGCCTATGAAGGTTGGCGGGGGTGGAATCAGGACCTGGGGGCGGGGCTTTGGGGGTTTTGCTGGGGCGGGGCCTAAGGAGGCGCCTATGGGATTCGAGGGAGTGGCCTAGAGGAGGCGGGGCCTGGCGACAGGGGTTGTCTGTGGTGCAGGATTGGGTCATGGTGAGGAATCCCAGGGATTCGTTTGCATAATTAGGGTGGTACCTCCATAGGGGCGGGGTCTTCGGGAAATTCTAGGGCTAGTCAACTTGGCTGGAAGGTTGAAAAGGTGACCCTGAAAGAGGAGGGGTAATGACCAGGTCACTATGTAGGGGTGAAAGGATGATTCTGCAAGTGATGCCTCTCAATGCCCATGGGAAGATTTGTGGGGAGAAATGGGTGTCACAGATGACTTGGAACCTCCTCCTTATTCCCCTCATTCAGGACTGGAGAGTAACTGGGGACATTCATTAATTCAACAAACATTTACTGAGCTGCTTGGTCAGGGTCTAAAAGAGGTGACCAAGACAGACAAGGATTGTGTTCTCTTGTAGCTTGCCATCCTGTGAGAGGAGAGAGACTATAAATGAGATTTTTCTTTTTTTTCTTTTTTTTTTTGGTGATACATTCTATAAAGGAAATAAAAAGTGAGCTGATAGAGTGGGGATTGGGGAGCTAAATTTAGATGACAGAAGTCAGCTGGGTGCCGGCTTCTGTTTACATTGGGGTCAGAGAGATAAGCAGGAGTCAGATCAGGGTGGCTACTATATAGAGGGTTTGGGGTTTTAATTGCATTTGGAGCCGTGGGAGGGTTTTGAGTGTAAATGGCTTTTATCTGATTTGCATTTTCAAGAGCCCATTCAGGCTGCTCAAGAGAGGTGGATTATAAGGGGAAGAAGTGGGAACAGATTCCCTCTAGGAGGCTCTTTCAGCTATGGAAGCAGGACAGGGGTTTGAGCTTGGGTGGAGGAGAGGTGGCTGGGTCCTTGATATATTTTAGGCAAGAGAGAAGAGCTGAGGGCATGGGGTGGCATCCTGGGACTTGGTAATGACCTAGAAGGAGAAGGAGCAGTGGCCTGCAGTGAAGCAGACATTTAAGTAAGTGGGGGCTTCTGGGGAGGTCTCCAGGCAGGGTCCACAGGCTCCTTGTTCTTCTCCCCCTACCAGGTCCTGGCACCTGATGATGGCCGCCCCGCCACACCCCCAAGTGACCTCATCGAGATCCAGGTGGTGAAGGTCACAGATACCTCCCTGGTACCAGAGCCACCAGAGCCAGGTTCTTTCCACTGTGCCTTGTGTCCAGCTGCCTTCCGACTGGTCTCCGAGCTGCTGTTCCATGAACATGGCCACCTGGCAGGCGCAGATGGGGGCGGGCAGGGTGGGGACCCAAGCCGGTGTCACGTGTGTGGTCACAGTTGCCCAGGTCCCGCCAGCCTCCGTGCTCACTACAGTTTACACACGGGGGAGCGGCCCTACCGCTGCCCGCTGTGCCCGCGGGCCTTCAAGGCCTTAGCGCCACTGCTCCGGCACCAGCAACGACATGGGCTGGAGCCAGGCACCTCCCGCAGGCCTCCACAAGCCGCAGCAGCTGGAGAGCCAAGCCCAGGGGTGCCGCAGGAGAGGTCAGAGGTGGTGATGGCCGCTGCGGCTGCTGGCGCGGCCGTGGGGAAGCCCTTCGCTTGCAGGTTCTGTGCCAAACCGTTCCGCCGCTCCTCAGACATGCGAGACCACGAGAGGGTGCACACCGGCGAGCGCCCGTATCACTGCGGCATCTGCGGCAAGGGTTTCACGCAGTCCTCGGTGCTGAGCGGCCATGCCCGCATCCACACTGGCGAGCGCCCTTTCCGCTGCACCCTCTGCGATCGCACTTTCAACAATTCCTCCAACTTCCGCAAGCACCAGCGCACCCACTTCCACGGGCCTGGGCCTGGGTTGGGAGACTCTGGGAGCCAGTTGGGCTCACTGGTGGCTGAAGGGTCAGGGAGTGGGTGCGGGACAGATAGCACTCTGGAAGAGGGGCATGGGGAAATGGTGAAGGTGAAGGTGGAAGTTGACCAGTAGGCTGGGAGAGCAGGACTGGGGGTGATAATTCTGGAAGTAGAAGGCAGATTGCAGGGGAGGGTGTGGGCAGAAAGAGACGGGCAGGGCAGGGAGGTAGTGAGCTGCTGGTGTTGGAGCAGGAGAGTACCAAGGTTGTGGACTCCCAGAGATCCACACTGCACCTAAGTGAGAGGCCACAGGAGGGGTAGTGCAGCCCTGTGTGTGCCCAGGTGAACATGATACCGTGGGAAGCATTTCACTGTTTGCATTCTTGTTAGGTTGTCCTTGGGCAAAATGTAGCCTGTAACAGAACCTGGACACTAAAAAAGGGGAGCCAGGGTCAAGTGGAAGGTGGGAAAATCTCATCCACTGTACTGTTCCTGGTCTAGGCCTTCTGCAGAGTGCTGGACTATTTGGGGCTCCCTAAGGTGGACGGTGGTGGAATCTTTTCCTACCTCACTGTATTGCACTGGACTCGAGTTGCCTACAAACCCCCAGGCAGAAGATGTCCACCACTTACTGGCCCCTTTCTGAAGCTTTAGGCTTAGAGCCTGTGGTCCAACACGTCTGCAAAGAAGCCTCAGGCTTCTCTACTTTCCTCCACTCTGAATTTGAAGCAGTTTATTGCCTAGTCCCAGGCAGTCCCAAGGAAGGACTAGCTAAGGGCAGCATGGCCTTCTGGTGGCACTGTGGAATAAGAGGACTTGGAAGCTGGAGGTGGGAAACCTCCAGTCTGTTCCTATTAAAGGACTTGATGAAGGGTTTCTCTTTGTCAGTCTTGTATTTGGGTTGTCTTCTTTGAGGAAGTGGGGGAGCAGGGCCATGTTGTGGTCTTCTATAAACATTAAAGTTGCACTGTACCACTTTCCAAGCCTGTGTTCTCATCTTTAGAATACAATTGAATAGGTACTGGCTGTTCAGACCTTTTATTTCTATGTGGGAGAAGGGTTCAGGAAGGCTGGCACAATGTAGGGATCCTGCAGCTGGCACACTTGCTTACTCCCTGATATGCTCAGGAGACAATAAACCACTAGTGTCAGTCCCAATCAACCAGCACAAGACTGCCTGCAGATGAGTTAACAAAACTGACCCATTTCCCCAAGAAAACACTTGTTCTCCCCATCTCAGGAACCTGGACAGGTTCCTGTGGTCTTGCTCCGTCACCTAATCCCTTATCAGTCTTCCCATGTTGCACATTTAAGTGTCTTTGACATCTGAATACTTCATCATCACTATTCTTGTAGACCAAGCCAACAGTGACCTCACATCTGGATAACTGCACAGCAGCCCAGCTGAGGCCCTGCCTTCTCCATTCTCCAACATTGGAGCCACTTGTATACTTGACACCAATCCACAGCTCCTTGTGACTTTTGAGAAGGGATCACAAATGTAAATATCTTCGAGAGCTGCTTGGCCAGATTTAAAGGCAAAAGTATCTGTGAGGTGAAACATGGCAACTGACACTTGGGCTCAGTGTTGGCATTCAACAAGGAGTGGTGGGATTGAGAGCAAATGGAGCATTTACATTCACACCTCAGGAGAAGGTAATGACACTCAGTGCCAACAGGGATGCAGATTGGGTTTGATAGATTCTTCAGATTTTCAGATGTTTCATTAGTTAACATTATGTAAAATCAAAGGATTTTACATAAAATCCTTAGATTCCACAATGTTGCTAACTAAGCCAAGCCCAGGGCCTTGAGCATGCTATCCAAGGGGTCTACCACTGAGCTACATCCCAACCATTCAAAGTTTTTGTTTTTGTTTTTTAATGCACAAACTAAATGGTTTGAATTGCTTCCAGACTGGCTGCTGATAGTTTTCAGCCTTTAGCCTAAAGAACTTCCCAACTGTACAGTTTAGAATTCAAGCCCCTTCAGGATCCAGCCACACACCCACTCCAATCTCCAGCTATATTAGATCTTAAATTCTCCAGAATGGCTGGATTTAGTTGGATACACCTCATCCTCTTCCTGGGATTATTTGCCCATGTTTTTACCTGGCAAGCTCTTGTTGCTTTATGCCACTGTCCAGGCCTCACCCTCCTTTCAAGGAAGCTTTTCTAACACTTGCCCCAGTCTGGTCAGGTGACTACTCCATGCTCCCTCAGTCTTCAGTGACACTTCCACTTCCACTTGACCTTCGAGCCCTGGAGCTCTGCTGTAGGCTGTTTCATGGTAGGTCTGCAGCATGAGGACTTGGCACACTGGGTTGCTGCCTTCTTGTGGGTCACACTAGACCTGCCCAGACAGTGTCCCCTGTTTCATCTTCAAGTTTCAGTATTAAAGTACCCTGAGATGAGTCCCAATTCTACCATAAATTTCCCAGGTGTCCTTGGAGCTCATTTGTTCTCCAGGACACCATGCTCCTCTTCTGACAAGTGGGATGACTATAAACTTGTACTGCAGGACATACATCACACAGTTCTGTGATGTATGAAAATGAGAGTTGCATCAGTTGATTTTTGTTTGTTTTTTGGTACTGGGGGTTGACAAACCCAGAGGTACTTTACCATTGAACTACATCCCCATCCCTTTTTATATTTTGTTGAGACAGGTCTCACTAAGTTGCCCAGGCCAGACTTGAACTTGTCATCCTCCTGCCTCAGACTCCCAAGTTGCTGGAATTACAGGCATGTACCACCATGGATCTCTGAAAGGGCTTTCTAAACCCCAAGTCATTATCCTGGAGAAGCAGGTGCTACTAGTGAGCTGTAAATTGAGTCCACATGAGGCTGTGATATGCCTGACAGGAGTTCTCTAGTCTTCTGAAGGGTGAGGGCCATGTCTAACTCACCCAGCGCCCCAGCTTGGGACCTGAAAGACAGGGGCTTCAAGAAATAGTGGCAAGTGAGCAAACACTGAAAGTGCCATGCAGGGCAGTCTGCACCCCTAGCCAGCTCTTGACAGGAGAAACCTACCTGTTTTGCTCACTTCCATTGGCCCAACCAGTGGGCCAATGTGGAATGTGGCCAAACCTTAGCGAATACCAGATGAAACACAGTTTGTAAGGCAGAGGGTGCCTGGGAATCACAATTCCCAAGGAAACAAAAGTCCTCAGCCTTGCATCTCGCCAACACTTAACCCCCACTCTCCCTGAGATCTGAAGATAAACTTCAACCACCCGGTTGATAAGATTTATTGTCCTCTGCTCTGTACAAGCTTCGTCTGCCACCCCACCCCCACCCCACCATCCAAGAGCACCCAGACCCCCCCTTGTGCCCTCCCAACTCAGCTCATATCTGCTGTCCAGCCAGATTCCAAAGGGGAGGCAGTTCAGATTAATCTCCACCAAAGAGCTCCCAGGGCAGAATGCTGCTGGGGGTGGCTAGTGAGGGTTACAAAAGAGGGTTGGACAGAGGGTTCAGTTCAGTGTCTGACAGAATGAGGGGAGGTCCAGAGATCCAGGATGGGAGTGATTCAGTCTTGATTTGTAGGGCATGTGCCCTGAAGGAGACTCAAACATCTGTAGTTCAGGACAGGTGACAGCAAGGAGGGGGAAGAGTCTGATCAGCAGCCCTAGGAGGGAGGAGTCAAGAAGGGACATCTGATTGGAGTGGCAGATAAAACTCTGGGGTCAGGCATCCTTCCCCAGGGCTCCTGCCCCTGCTCCAGGGCCCCCCAGGCCCTCGGCCTTGTGCACCAGACGGTGTTTCTTCAGGCCATAGGTGTTGGCGAAGCCCTCCCCACAGGAGGAGCAGCGAAAGGGCCTGCCACCCTGGTGGGCGGCCAAGTGCTTACGGAAGTAGCCGGGATCCTTGAAGGCCTTGAGGCAAGCGGGACAGCGTAGCTCGGGCCGCGGGGGCTCATGGGCGCGCTGGTGGCGCAGCACAGAGCTCAAGTAAAAGAAGCCCTTGCCACAGTGCTCACAGCGGTAGGCGCGCTCGCCCAAGTGTAGCCGCTGGTGCTCCAGCAGGTTGGAGCGGTAGCGGAAGGTCTTGCCACAGGCCCCGCA
Organism: Callospermophilus lateralis; assembly: GCF_048772815.1. Lineage (NCBI taxonomy): Eukaryota > Metazoa > Chordata > Mammalia > Rodentia > Sciuridae > Callospermophilus > Callospermophilus lateralis. The sequence goes on from NC_135322.1 coordinate 2,082,080, forward strand.
GCGCTGGGGCCGAGCCACCGCGTGCAGCCGCCGATGCTCTGCCAGACTAGACGATTGTGCAAAGCGCTTGGCGCACACGCCACATTTGAAAGCCCGCTCACCGGTGTGCACCACGCGGTGCTGCCGCAGGTACCATGAGCGCAGGAAACCTCTGCCACACACACCACAGCGATAGGGCCGCTGCTCTGTGTGGCATCGCTGGTGGCGCATCAGCAAAGCTGCCTCCCAGAAGCGCTTCCCACACACCGGACAGCGGAAACCCCGCTTCTGCCGATGGCTGCGGCGGTGCAGGAGCAAGTCATAGGCGCCCGCGAAGCTCTGGCCACAGAGGCCACAGCCCAGGGTCCGCCGCACCAGGTGCACGTACTTATGAGTCACTAGGCCCAGGAAATGCTTGAAACTCTGGCCGCACGTGGCACAGCTAAAGCGTTCAGGACCCGAACTGGCACCTCCACCGGCCCCGGCTACTGCAGCCCCACCAGCGTCCTCGCCCCCAGACACTCCTGCTAACGCTGCCACAGCCGCCCCTACTTCTCCCGCCAGCCCGTTGTCCAGCACACTGGCCGCATCAGTGGCGCTGGAGCCATCAGGGGGTTGGGAGCCACCCGGCGTGGGTGCGAGCAGGCGTTCTGGGGCAGCCTGGTGGACCAGCTTGTGCCACATGAGGTTCTCGATGAAGCCAAAGGTCTTGCCGCAGGCGTCGCAGCCGTACGGCTTCTCAGACATGTGGGCTTCCTTGTGGCTCATGACGTGGAAGAGATCTGGGAAGTGTTCTCCGCAGTCTGAGCAGGCGTAACTTAGCCCATCCGTGGGCCCCCCAGACGCGGCGGAAGCCCCAGGCCCACAGGCTCCTGTCGCACCCTGGGTGGTGGGGAGGCCAGTGGCCCCGGCCAGGGCACAGGGCAGCTGCAGCCGGTGAACCTGGCGGTGACGGGTAAGGCTCTGTGGGTAGCCGAAGACTTTGCCACAGAGCTCGCACTTGTAGGGCCGCTCGCGGGTGTGCACCACGTGATGCTTGCTCAGGTGGAAGGACTCGCGGAACCTCTTCCCGCACACCGGGCACTGGTGGGGCTTCTCTCCAGTGTGAATGCGCTCATGGCGCTTCAGGGTCTCCCGGCGCCCAAAGCCACGCCCGCAGATGCCGCAGCAGAAAGTCTTTCCTGGGACACCGGCGCCAGAGCTTCCAGCCCCGCTGGTCCCTGCCCCACCAAGCAACAGCGGATGGGCACCCAGGAGTGGGACTGGCACGGCGCCATATACCACTGCCGCTGCGGCCGCTGCGGCCTTTTCGCTGTCTGTGGTGGGTGGGTCCGGGGGCAGGAGGTAGGGGCCAGGGGGAAAGGTGGGTGGGGGCTGCGGGACAGAAGCAGCGCCGTCCTTGGATGCCTCTGAAGCCGCAGGCTGGGCATGGGCAGCCTTGTGCCGGAGTAGGCTCTGCGGCGCTGAGTAGGACTTGCCACACAGGTCGCAAGGGTACACGGGCCGAGGGCTCCCCGCCCCCGCGTGGGCCGCCTGGTGCTTGAGGAGGTAGGAGGCATCCCGGAAGGCCTTGCCGCAAATGCCGCAGGGGAGGCGCAGGAGGTCTGCGGAGTGCGTCTTCACGTGCCGCTTGAGGCTCTCCCTCCGGTTGAAGCTCTTGCTGCACACGGAGCAGGAGAAGGGCTTCTCGCCCGTATGGATGATCTGGTGCTGGTGAAGGTGGCTGGGCTTCTTGAACACCTTCCAGCAGAGTGGGCAGGCAAATGGGCCCTCACCACCTGCAGTGGACGGAGGGGGCACGCCAACGCCTGCAGGGGCAGTGGGGGCGGTGTTGGCATCCCCAGAGGTGGCAGGCGCGGAAGGTGTGGCTGGGGGGCCAGAGGAAACCGTGGTGGGGACAGCAGCCGCCGCACTGGCTGTGGGGACTGGGAGACCCAGTTGAGGGAGTGGGGGTCCGGGCTGTGGTGGACCCCCGGCAGCTGGTGGCACATCCTTGTGACAGCGGCGATGGCGTATGAGGCTGGAGACATGGTTGTAGGTGCGGCCACAGACGCCGCATTCGTAAGGCCTCTCCCCGGAGTGGACTAGCATGTGCTGCACCAGGTGCGAGGACTGCTTGAAGGACTTCTGGCACACACCGCAGGGGAAGCGCCTCTCCATCAGGTATTTCAGCCTCCGGAAGTAGCCCTTGTCATCCTTGGTTGGGTCGCAGGCCGCCCCTGCGGCGGGTCCTGGTGGGGTCTGCGAGGGGGCTGGAAGTGGCCCTGGTGCACCTGTTGGAGCACCCAGCCCAGGTGCTACCCCCGGCCCAGAAGCTGGCCCTCCTCGTTTCAGGTTTCCAAACAGGTGCTGGTGTCCCGAGAGGTCGACGATACCCCACTGTGGGGCAGGGAAGGCAGCGTCAAAGAGCGGAGGCGGAGGGGCCCCAAAAGCGGGTGGCAGGGGCGGATCTGGCTTCTTGGCTTGGGAAGAGGACGACGATGAGGAGGAGGACGACGAGGAGGAGGAAGAGGAGGAGGAGGAGGAGGAGGAGGAGGAGGAAGGAGCCTCAGCCTTGGGTTTGAAAGTAGATTGGGGTGGGTAGTCATATTGGGGAGGTGGGGGCTGGGGCGGAGGCTGAGGTAGGGGCCCAGGGGCACAGGGCAGGGCTGCCACGGCCTTGGCATGCTCCCCATACAGTTCCATGGGCTCGAAGCGCTGGTGGTTGAGGAATTCCAAGAAGTCAAATGGGTAGCTCTGGAAATGAACCCCGTCCTCGCCCCCGATGCCGCTGCTCCCACCACCCCCGGCGCTGCTGCCTGCCGGGTTTGCCTCCATTTCTGGCAGATGGGGAGAAGGGAGACCCTGTAAAGAGGAGGATTGGGCTGAGGAAAGGCAGCAGGCCCCTTGCCAGCAAAGGGAGCTGTGTATCCAGCCTCTTGTCCCCCAACTTTCCCTCTCACTGCACCAGCCCCGGTCCTCCCCTCCCTTTCCCACTTCCCTCATCTCTCCCCAGCTTTTTCAGGGACCTCACATACCTCCCAGTCCATCTCCAGATCCTCCCCCTCACCACCTGCAAGTCCATTCTCTCCTTCTCAGTCTAGCTCCCCTGGCACTGGGGGAGCCTCTGATCTCAGTTCTAAGACTCTCTGTCACCTCGGGTTCCACTTTCTGTTCTCAGTCCCCTCGGGACTTGCTTGCCTCTGTAAAATGAGGGTAACAGCAGCTCTGTCAGAGTGATTCAGAGAGTGGGCTCCGGAGCGAGAATGCCAGGTTCAAATCTAAGCCCTGCCACTTTCTAACTAAGCGACCACTTCATCTCCAAAGGGGGAAGAAGAGCATTTCCCTAGGCCACAGGGCAGTTATGAGGACGCAGTGTTGGCACGTGGAAGCTCTCGAGGTAAAGTGCTGCTGGCATGAATGGAAAGTATCACCATGTGTCCTTACTGCTACTGCTTCTAGGAGTAGAAAAGGGAAGTCAGGAGAAGGCAAGAGAACAGGAAGAGCCGGTCCTGGGGAAGGGGCTCTCCAGGAATTCAAGGTGGGAAGAAGCGTCTGCTTGCAAGGGTGCTGGTGTTTCTGGAGGACAGCCTGATCCAGACAGCACCTCACAGGCCCTGCGACTGGGAAGACAAGGGGGTCTAATGCCATCTGCTGGGGTCCACACTTTCTCCATGTTTAAAACAGGGCTGGAAGTCCTGAACTGCAGGGGGACTGAAGAGGCGACACAGCACATAATGGAACACATCTGTCCCCTGAGCTTTGCACACAGCCCTGATGACATCACACACCTGGGGGAGCTCAAGCAAGCACTCCCAACATCTGCCTAGGAGTACTTAACGTCCCAGACTGCAGCTGTCCTGTCTGAACAGTCGCCCCAGCACTGTCTCCTGCAGTTGCTCTCTGAGTTCTCAGGACCCAGCCAGCCTTTGAGCCAATAAGAGAGGTGCCCATGGGGTCTGCTACATGCCCATCATCCCTACCCTTGGGGCCTGGCTCAGTGTCCAGCCCACTTTAGGAACCTAGGGGCCTCCTAAGACACAGACCCTCATCCTTTGTCAGCATGGCAGGTTCTCTCCTCCCACAGGTAAAAGGTGAGTGCCTCCTCCACCCCCTGTCCACCGGAGTTCGATATTTTTATCTCCAGCTCTGAGTGTCCTTGTCCTTGGACAAGGCTTGACATCCCATGCCCTTCATACTTTCTCCATTTAATCTCTCTCCAGAAGGAGCAAAGGCAGAACCTAGGTCGGGCCCCAGGGGTTAGGAGAAAACACTCAGTGCAGGAATGCTGGGCTTAGGGGAGCAACTTGGGGTGGTGGGAAGGTGGACATTACCTGTTACTAACAGCTGTGGCTGGCTGGCATTTCCACAGGCTGCCCACCTTTCTGAGCACATTGTCCTGTTAACTCACTGAATCGCACCAAAACTGAGATGGGATATTTGTTCTCTTCATTGAAAAGGTGAGAAAATAGAGGCACAGAGGGGCCAAGTGACTTGCTCAAGGTCATAGAGCAACAGTCTATAAGGGAGCAACTGGCCTGAGCAGCTAGAAGCTGTGTCCTGGGAGTGGAGGCAGGAGTCTTATTCCCTCTTATTCCACATCCTTCTGGGTATGAGGGAGGTCTGCACAAGGAACCTGGTAGGAGGGGGTGTTGGCTACTATCTTGGGAAAAAAAAAAAAAATCAACATGGATCTTTCCTTCTGCCTGGAATATTCTTCCTCAGAGCCTCCTTCTGGTGGCATTCCCAGGCCACCATCCCACTCTTCTCTACATCCCAGTCACTGCCACTGGCTGGTGATGTCCTCCTCGCTGTGTGTTTACTGTCTGCTCTCACTGAGAGCGCAGACCTGGCCTACCTTGTTCCCTAATGTGACCCCAGGACCCAGCACAGCACTGCATGGACACTGGGTCGGCACCTGACAAATACTTGCTGATATGTAGAAATTAAACCCCTTCCAAAATCTCCAAAGGGTCCATGAAGAAATCACAAGGGAAATTTGAAAATGCTTTCTGCAATGAATGAAAACAAAACCATAACACTCCAAAGCTGAAGAAATGCAGCCGAAGCAGTGCCCAGAGGGACAGGACCGCCGCGAGCGCCCGAGCTGATGAAGCTCTGTGGAGCGAGCAGGTGCAGGCCAAGCTGACTGCTCCCCAGGGAGCAGACAGCAGGCTCTGGGAACAGTGCTGTGGCACAGAGGGCAAGGTGGGCAGGTGCGGGGGCAGGGGGGGTTAGTGGGGAGAGAACGGTCAGTCTCAAGATGACTTCCAGTGGGAAATAAGATACTTCCTCTTTCTGAGGACTCAGTGAGCTTCACATTGTCTTTCTGAGGGGAAATGTGTCACAGAAGGGCTTTATGCAGAGAGGCATACTGGGGAGAGAGGTCCCACAGTGAAAGCTGTGACCGCTCACATCCACATTGGCCCAGTTTGATGTGTACCATGTCCTTAGTGCCTCACAACAGTCTCGAGCCATTCTTGGTCCCATCTGCTAAGTGGGGATCTGAGGAGCTGAGTTATTCCCCCAAGGTCACATAGCCAGTAAGAGGGAAACCAGGTTCTTGATTCTAGTTCTTTCTGTTGTCAGGACCTATGAGTTATTCAGCTGCAACACACCAGCTCATGATGAAATTCCAGCCTGTTGTTATCTAACAGTGATGCACAGAGGCACGGAGCCCTGGGTAAGAGCCTCCCACCAAGCCAAGCACTCTTCTAAACCCTCCTCCCAAACACCCTATGAGACAAGTTAAATTAATTTGGTGGTTTTTTCCTTCTGGTACTGGGAAATGAACCGGGGCACTCTACCAATGAGCTGCATCCCCAGCCTCCCCCACCATTTCCACTTTTAAATTTTGAGACAGAGTCTAAGTTGCCCAGGCTGGCCCAGAATTTGGGACCTACTGCCTCATCATCCAGGGTTGATGGGATTACAGGTGTGCGCCTCCATGCCCAGATGGTTACACTTATTGACTCTGAAATACAAAGGAAGTAACTAAGAAAGTAACCAAGAGGTAAATTAGTCTCCCAACATCACACAGCAGGTGTGACTCCCTACATAAGCCTTCAGTATTTTACCTTCTGAGACAACGGTGGAGCCCCCATTCCATTGTATACTGGAGGCATGATCTGCTTCACCCACCTCCCTGCCACCTAATCTCAATCTCTTGGGTGGACCCAATCCATGGTAAGCCACTGACATTTGTTAACTCTATTGTTTGTTGACTCATGTGACTTGTCTCAACTTCACAACAAACTCATAAACATTACTATTCCCATTTAAAGATAGGACTAGAGTCAAACCATGACCTTCTTCTAATCAAAACCCTACAGTGATTCTACTCAGAGCACAACTGAGACCTTAGGATGACCTCCACCTCCCCCACAGACCCCCACAGACACCAGTGTGTCCACTCCACCCATGCCCAGGGCTGCTGCCTTGCCCAAAGTGCTCTGACTCCTTCTCTCACCTCCTTCCTGTCTGCTCCACTTTGTCTTCTCAAACTGGCTCTTGGTGACCACTGTAGCCCACGGCCAGGCCCACATCCCCACTGCTTCATCTCCCTCCATACCACTCACCATCACCTAATGCTCCACACGTTCTGTCAGCCTGTCTTGTTTTGCTGGTCTCCCTCTCCAGAGAGAGTGGTTTTTGTTTTGTTTTTTTTCAATATTTTGTTGTTTTCAGTACTGGGAATTGAACCCAGGGCCTTGCGCATGTAAGGCAACTGCTCTAACCACCTGTGACAACCCTAGCCCTTTTAAAAAAAATGTTTTTGTATAAAGGCAGGATCTGGCTAAGTTGCTCACAATGGCCTCAAATTTAAAATCCTCCTGCCTCAGCCTTCCAAGTAGCTGGGATCATAAGCTGGTGCCACTGCAGAGGCGGAAAAAAAAAAAAAAAAAAAAAACAACGGGGGTGGCAGATACTGGAAAATGAACCCTGGGGTGCTTTACCACTGAACTACAACCCCAATCCTTTTTAATTTTTGAGACAGGTTCTCACCAAGTTGCTTAAAACCTTGCTAAGTTGCTGAGGCTGGCCTTGAACTTGCAATCCTCCTGCTTCAGCCTCCTAAGTCACTGAGATAATAGGCACCAAACCCAGCTCAGAAGCAATGTTTACATTTTGTTCACTACTCTGTTCTCAGGACCAACAAGAGTGCCTGGCTTGATAAGTACTCATTGATTAAATTAACGAAGGAGGAGAAGAGAGAAAGTGACTGAAGAGAGAAAGTGCTTTAAGTTATGAGCCCTAGTAGCCCCTCTTAATCATTTGCTCCTGGGGAGAGGGTGTTAAAAGTAGCCCTGTGGTGGGCTACAGTTGTCAAGAGGAGTGGAATTTACACCCAAATCTAACTTTTTGTCCTATGGCTTATTGGAGAGTGAGAGAATCTTGGGTGAGGTCTTCCTAAAACCCCAGCCCTATAACTCTGTCTCCTTAGCCCACTATATGACTTTGTATTTCTCTGGATTTTGATTTTTAGTTGTCTGCCCTCTTGACAGCATATCCAGTCCACATGGACTGGGATTTTTGCCTGTTTTGTTCTTGTGGCATTTCTAGGGTGAAGTGGGCACTCATAAAATAGCTGCAAGTATGTGTGTGTGAACAAATGAATGAAGTGCCTTCCGGGCTTGGGCCAGAAGAGGTGTCCTAGGCTCTCTGCCATCAGCCTTCCCTCCAACACTGTTCCTTTCAATTTTCATGCTTCACCCTCACCAGCCTCCTCCGCTGCTCCTCTACTCACCGTGGTCACAGTGCCCTGTCCCCCCTGGCTGTTTACCAAGATCTTTGCCTTGCTAAATTACCTCTCATGATTCAGGTTTCACTTCTGAAGAGGCTCACCAGCCTCCTGGAGAGCCAGCATTATACTGCTTATTTGTTTTCTTGTTTCTGATCTGCCTTAATTAAACTTTAAAATTTCATAAGATGGAAAACTGCACCTCTCTCCTTCCCAACTATATGCCCTGGACCTGGAAGGGTGAATAGTCACTCCATGAACAACAAATGTCTACAGAAAGAAGTGTGTTGCACGCTGGTGGAGCCAGGAAACCTTCCCTAGGAAGTCCAGGGAAGTGTCATGCAAACTGGCTGCAAGTGACTACAGAACTGGTTAAGGCTAGGGGAAGGAGAGCATTCTAAGAATGTCCCACTGCTGAGCTCTGTTCTAGAGCAGAAGTACTGAAGGCAGAGGAGGCCAGGATGAAGGCAGGAGCAGAGTCTGGCGCTAAGCAGACAGGTTTTTCTGCTGGGGGCCTGGGGGGGGGGGGGGCAGGAGGGAAGATGTGGGTATTAAAGGGGAACGCTAGAGGGAGCTGTTCGTTGAGGGGTGTGTTTAAAAGGGGTATTCCTGAGCGGAATTAAGGAGGGGTTACATGGGTAAATAGCATTTTGATCAGAATAGAAAACATTTTTACGACAAAAGGGGCTCTGGGAGTGGAATGTATGTAATCATCGTTAGTGGGGGACAGTTATGTCGCAAAGCACGAATGCAGCCCTCTTCGGAGGCAGTACTTTAGGGTTCACGAGCCACTGCACTAAAAGAGGAGCAATGCTGGTGGCATCGGGGAATTGCCCTGCAAAAGAGGCAATGACTGTGAACTATGTGAAAGAGATCCTAGAGAAAGCATTGGTGGGGGGCCTGGCAGGTGAGGGGACCGTCACGAATGAAGGCGCTCTGGCAGCCGTCCGAGCAGGGGGCGTTCATGCGGGACACATCTGGAGCGGCCTTTTGGAGAGCAGTGTGTGTGGGGAGGCCCTGGCTAGCGCCCGGCAGAGAAGCACTGACGTTCTGGGGGGGGGTCCTGAGGACCGCTGCAGTCCAGGGCGGAGCCCCCCGCCCCCGCCGCCCGGGCCCCCGGGCCGCGCGCCCGTCACTCACCGGCGCCGGGGTCTCCGCCGGGAGGAGGCCGAGAAGGCGGAGGAGGCTCCGCCGCTCCGGGGAGACCCGAGGGCCCTACCGGAAGTGCCGCCCCCTCCCCCTCCCCGGCAGCCCCGCGCCGCCCGCCCGGAAGCGGAAGTCGCGCCCGTTCCCGAGGCGCCGGCGTGGAGGACGGAAGGAGGCGGTAGCGGCGGCGGCGCGGGGAGGGGCAACGCGCCTGCGCACTATCGCGGGGATAAGGGCGGGGAAGGCCTAGGCGGCTTCCGGTGGGTCAGCGGAGTCAGGTGCGCCTGCGCTATGTGTGCCCGCTCCTTCCTCCGGCACCGCCCACGTGCTGCGGACATCCGGTTAAGGCACACCCTGAGCTCCGGTCCCACGCTTGGGCCACGCCCCCGGACTTTGAGCCACGCCTACCTTGTTGCAATCTTTATAGGCTCCGCCCTCGCCCCAAACCTATACCCTTCGCCCCACCTCCACCAAGTTTCTGGTCTTTCCTCTCTCCGAGACTATGCTCTGGAGCTCCACCCTCCCTCCCAAGCCCTGCCACGCCCCTTCCAAGCCCTGATGGGGATGGGGTGGGGGGGGCCTCTTAAACTGTGTCTGCCCCTTGGATTTAAGCCCTGTCCTTCTTCCCACAGCTGCGCGACCCTCATAACTTGTATGTACGGTTATGCCTCACACCTAAAGCATTGCCTTGAACCAGTGGTTCTTGAGTAGCAAAGATCCGTCTCCAGCTCCTTGCCCCAAACCTCTCAGTAGAAGAGACCTATGTGGTGGGGCCTAGCGTCTGTGTTTGAAAATACCCTTCAGGAGGGTCTCTTGAGCTCAACCACAGCTTTACCACACTTGACACTGCTCCCCTCACATAACTCCATAAACCTCCCAACTCAGCCCTACCTCAAGTAGGGAAGCCCAGATCTATTCAGCTCCCCCTGCTAAGTTCCCCCTCTCTCAGGTACCTCCTTCTCCTTAGTCATGTCCACCCCCCAGCACTTTCTAACAGTTAAGTCATACTTCTAATACTTTGTCTTTCAAAAGCTCTCTTTCTAGTCCCATCCCTCAGGTAAACTCTCGCCCATTCTCTGGAAGTCATTCTCTTTCTTCTGGCCAACCTTAACCTCTTTAAACCATCCCCAGCATTTGCACCTTCTAAGACCCGCCCTAATGCCCCCAAACTGCCCAATAAGGCTTGCACCTCGGCCAAGCCCCCCCCCTTCTTTTGATAAACCCTACCGAAATTCAGTCCTCTTATCTTCAAGTTTTTTTGTTTTTTTTTTTTCCTTTTTAGTGCTGGAGGTTAAACCCAGGGGCTTGCATATATGCAAGGCACACATTCTCTGAGTTCCATCCCAGCCCTCAACTCAGTGTTTCATTGCAAACTGTGGGTCCACCGAGGCAGGACCTACATGTAAGGAATTTGGCAAGGATGAGGGAAGCCTAGAGTCACATTTGCATAAAAGTTCAGTTTTACTTAGTCTGGCTCTTTATTGGTAGTACTTTGGGGTCCGGTGGAAATGGGAGAGGAGCAAAGGCTTCTTCTGAGCTATTCTTTGGCGCCATGCTAGCGAGGCACGTGACGTGGGGTTATCTGGAATCCCACGCACTTCTGTCAGGGCGGTGCAGCCGCTGAACACTGCAACGGAGAAGAGGCATCATCATGGAACACACACAGGAAGCCAGTAGGCAGGGATTTATTGCCACAGCCCCTGCCTCCAGGGGCCTGTTAGTCCGTAGGAAGGTGCCACAAGGCAGCAGGACCTGGAGATGTAGGTCCCTAGCCTCGACCCCCTCCCAAGACAGGAAGACCACCAGAAGCGAGGGTGTCCTGGCCCACTTGCCTGGGCCCGGTGCCAGCTGAGCTCCTGGCTGTAAGCCAGGACCGGGAAGCAGAAGCCGAGGGTGCAGGACCGGCGGGCTCCTTCCCCTCAGGCCCCTCCTCGCACACCCCAGCTGTGGCCGGGATGCCTTCTTCTTCGTCCCACGGCGTCTCGGGCCTTGGGTCAGGGGGACACAGGGGCATTCCCAAGGCCTCTGGGTGCTTGCGTTTGGAATGGCGCCGCAGGGTGTTGGCCTCGGTGAAGCGCAGCCAGCACACTGGGCACTGGTACGGGCGCTCGCCGGAGTGCACGCGGTGGTGATGTGCCAGCTCGCCGGCCTCGCGGAAGCGGCGCGGGCACAGCTGGCAGCAGAAGGGCCGCAGGCCCGCATGGATGTTGCAGTGCCGCCGCAGGTGGCTGGACCGCTTGAAGGTCTTGCCGCAATCCTTGCACTCATGCGGCTTCAGCTCTGAGTGTGAGATGCTGTGGCGCTCCAGGTCGGAGAGGTAGGGGAAGGCGCGCAGGCACACAGGGCAGAAGTGCGGAGCCCTTCTGGAGACAGAGCCCTGGGGCCCACCTGCAGCCGACCTTTCTGAGACTGTATAGGGTACACCCTGATCATCGATCAACAGGAGGTCGCTGCCACCACCACTGCCCACCTGTGAGGTCAGCTCCTGCGCCAGCGGGGGCTCTTGCCCTGACTTGGGGGGGCGGCCCCGCTTGCGAGGGAAGGAGGCCTTGAGGGTCCGATTTGAGGAGGCGGCTCCCCCGGGAGGTCTGCCTCTGCGGCCCCGGGGAACGGGAGGAAGTAAGGCCAGAGGTTTCTCTTCCTCCCCAGTCAAAGTCGAAGGCAACGGGTCTGGGCTGGGGGTGTCCATTGAGCAGTGAGGGGCTTGGGTCTGGGCACTGGAGCCGGCTAAGAGGAGAGAGGGGCAGCGTCAGTGTGGGGAGGGTCTCCAGCACCCCGTGTACCCCAATATGTCACCCAACCCTGGCTCCAAGTCTCTTGACCTGAATATGATTGACCTCACCCAGACAATTATAGCCATGCTGGTGGGTAAAACAATAAGATAATTTAGTACTGGTTCATAAACGGGCACTGCCCTGGTTTCCCCAAATGTCCCCCATGCCCCACAATCTGTTCCCTTGACCAGGGAATTCAAGATCAACATTAGCTAAATAAAGAAAAATAAGGGTTCAACTGAGATTGCAAGCCTCAAAATAGCCCATCAAATTCCAGAGCCATAGAGGTCTCAGAGATTTCCTTCCTAATTGGCAGAAGAAGGGAAGGGTTCAGGACTAGAAGAAAGGAATCAGTCCTAGGTGAGGTTTGACCCTAATTCGTGCACGAGGAAACATATCCACTTGCTAAGTTTGGCCTCTGGAGTCAGATATCCCAAGTTCAAATTCAGAGTCTGTCACTTAGCCTCTCTCTGTGGCCTTGGGCAAGGTGTTCACTTCTCCCAGCTCAATTAAGTCTTTCACAAAATGGGATTCTGTTCTACTTGCCCGCCCAGACATGCATAGGACAATATTTTACACAGAAGAGCCCTCATTAGCATCATGCTCTCTTCATTAGCATCATGCCGCAGCTAAGTCTCACACCAACCTTCTGAATGAGGATGCACCTTTCCCATTTTGCAAATGGGGTAACTGAGATACAGGAAAGCCAAGTCAGCTAAGTTCCCTCTGATAGTTAGTTCAAGGCCAAGCTCCAATCCGGTGTTGCTGACCACAGTGGCTTAGGGAATGAGAAGAAATGGACCCAAGGAGATAGAGGACAGCATGAAGACTCTCAGACCCAGGTTTAAATCCAGCTCTACCCATAATAAGCAAGTGTTGTCTCTGAACCAGTTTCCTTCTACGTAAAATGCTATATCTGGTTTGTGGGAGAGTAATAAGGAATAAGGAAGGGGCTTTAAAATGCCCCAACCTACTGGTGCACAGTGAAACGACAACCAACATCACCATCTTCCCGGAGCCAACTACAACCTGGGAGCATGGGATCGGGGTATAACTGGAGGGGTAGCACGAGTGTGCCGCGCCCCCGTTTAGACTTGTTTTTTTGTGGTGCTGGGGATGGAACCCAGGGCCTTGACTATGGTAAGCAAGTACTCTACCACCCGCAGCCCCCAACCCCCTTTAATGGACCCAGAGCGCCCTGAAATCCAAAGCGCGACAATCTCTCAACGACCATATGATTCGCTCCCGTGGGGTAACCCGGACCGGGAGGTGGACCTCTGAAACACGGGAGGAGAGCACCTGGTCCCTCGACCCTCCCCCACTCCTATTCCTTGCGGGCGCGCGCCCGTCGGACCGGAGCGGTGGAGCCCGCGCGCGGGGCGGGCCCTGCGGGGGCGGCGGCCAATGAGCGGCGCGGGGGCCGCAAGCAGCGAGAGCTGCCAGGAGGGGGTCTGCGCGCGCGAGCCCGGCGGCTCCGCGGGGCGCGAGGTCGGCGCGCGCAAGGGCGAGCGCGGGAGCAGGTGTTGGGCCGCGCTCTGGCGCGCTCCCGGCCACCTATCCCCCATCCCCCTCCCCCTCCCGGGTCCCCCGCCTCCCGGGTACCTCATTTGCATGCCGCCTTGGGCTCGCGTGTGTGCACGCGCGCGGGGGGCGACGGGCCGGCGCGTGGGAAGGGGCGGGGGCGAGGGGGCCCTGCCCCTCGGCGGCGGCGGGGCGGGGGGCGGGGGCGCGCGGGCCCGGCCCCGCCCCTCGGAGCGGACGCCAGCGGCCCCTCCCCTCGCCGCCCGCGGGGAACAAAGGGTACTCGCTGGGTCCTAAGGACCGGTCACGTCCATTGCAGGCAGAGGCGCACAAGTCGCCGGATTTACCCCAGTGGGAATGAGCCCATCACCACATCCCTGACCACATCAAAATGCCTTTCCTCCCAGAAAGCACCCAACCGGGTGATCCAATCAAAGATGGGTCGGAAAGATGAGAAGCGGGAAATGTCTACTTAGTGCCCGCAACTAACATGGCGCCTGATAGCTTCAAGGCCCCATGGAGGATTAAATAGAAAAGATGGTGCCTGGTCTTTTCTATCTGTATTGCACTTGGCGCAATTCAGTTTCTCTCTTCCTTCCAGATGCAACTCGGCATCCTGTAAATAAGTAGTGCGAGACTGGGGAAAAGGAATCATAACTGTCTATGTTAGCACCAGTTAGCGTCATTGTAGACTGCAGGAATCCGCAGGCTGAGCTTATTGCCCTGACGCTATGCAGCGCCGGGGATGATCATAGGCCCCGCCCCGCTGCCCTCAACCAAGATGGCGCCGATATGGCCTCTCTAACTTTCAAGCCCAGGAAAGGGAAGGGAAAGAAGGAGAAGGGCGGGGTGGAGTGGAAAGGGGGAGTCGAGGGGGCGGGAGAAGGGGGGGGAGAAGGGAGCCGAGGCGGAAGTTGAGGGGCCCCCCGGGTGGAAGTGACGCTGCCCCCGCTGCCCAAAATGTCGGCGCCCAGAGGGAGGTGTAAGTAATTAAAGAGGAAAGCGGACTGACTTCCCTGGCCTCTCGAGGCCTCATCAAGCTTCCAGGACCTCCGCCCTGTTTGAGCGAGGTGGACCTGCTCGGTCCCGGCCCGCCTGACCTGCCCCCGCCCCGAGTGCCCGGGGCCGAACCTTCTAGGGCCAGGGGGAGGGGCACAAAGGGCCGTTTTTCGGGCCTGGGTCTCTGAGCCGACTGTGCTGGGGGGGCCGGTTCTGCTAGCCGTGGGGAGCACGAGGGGGCGGGGCCTAGTGGTGATGTGGGCGGAACAGGGACCGGAGGAGCCGAGGGGGCGGGGCTTGTCGTGGGTGGGGCTTCGTACATTTTAAGGGTCTGTGGATAGAAACTGGGAGGGGCTTAGGTAAGGGGTGGGGCTTTAATACTGTGGTGGGTGGGGCCTATATTGAAAGGCAGAAGGAACTCTGTTTAAGGCCTGCTGGGAAAATAGGGACCAGGAAGAGGGCAGGAGGAGCTTAGGATAGAAGGGGTAGAGTTTGTCTGGGGTGGGGTTTGGTGCTGAGAGGGGGCCCAGGTTTAGGTGTGTAATTTGGTGAGTTCCATAGAACTATCAAGTCTTTATAATAAAAGTGAAAGAATTTGGAGAGGATGGAGGGGGCTCAGTAGCCGACTAAGAAAGGGTGGAGGAAGTTATAGGAGTGGAGTGGGGATTGATCTTGGAAAGGATGGGGCCTATTTGAAGGAAAAAATGTATGGTATTGGAAGTCAGATCTTGTTAAAGTACAAAGATTGGAGAAGTGGGATGACTTGGAAAGCATGGGGGTGCTAAACTAAGAAAGTAGGAGGGCCCTTACAGATAGGGGTAGTCAACAGCATACTTGCTGAGTCTCGACTGTACGCTGGCTCACGTGAGCACAAGCATACTTGCCTGGCTGTGGCTTAGTGCCTGCCACCATTCCATGAGGTAGGTACTAGAATCTTTCCCTTCTTACAGAGGACCAGAGTTTTGACTGGTTTTATCTAGGTTGCACAGCTAGTTTTGGTCTTCCTGGAAGCATGACACTGGTGTGCTTAGCTGCAAATCCTTGTCCTTCTGTTCACTGAGCAGTCATCTTCAAAGAAGTGTAGGAGAGGCTTTTGGAGGGAAAGTGGCATGGCCAGGAATACATGATGTTTAAGGAATAGAACTAGTGTCTCCAAAGGAGTGGTGGGACCTGCATCAGAGTGGGAGGGGTTTAGAGAGGATCCAGAGAGGCTTAACACGGTGACTTGAGTAGAAGTGACACGGTAGTGGTTATGAAGATTGGCAGATGAATGAAGAAGAGGGAGAAAGGTTTGTAAGAAGAATCTTAAGAACAGTGGGTGTGGTTAGTGTGGTGGGCGTGGCTTAGCAGTAGAAGGGTCTCCAAGGGGTCTGGTGTGGGACCTGTGAGCCTAAGGGGCTAACAGGGAGGTGATCCCTTCAACGACTCTGTGTTTCCTCCCTACTCTAGAAGGCCCCCAGCCACCACTGTGCCACCTGTCACCATGGATGAAGCCCGGCTGCCGGCACCCCCGGCTCCTGCCCCTGCACCTGCTACAGCACAGGCAGCACCTGTTGCAGCCCCCCGTGTCCCATTTCACTGCAGCGAATGTGGCAAGAGCTTCCGCTACCGTTCGGACCTGCGGCGTCACTTCGCTCGGCACACAGCTCTCAAGCCCCATGCGTGTCCACGCTGTGGCAAGGGCTTCAAGCACAGCTTCAACCTGGCCAACCACCTGCGCTCCCACACGGGGGAGCGGCCCTACCGCTGCTCTGCCTGTCCCAAGGGTTTCCGCGACTCCACAGGCCTGCTGCACCACCAGGTGAGTCCGCAGGCCCACACAGCCTGCACAGGGTTGAGAGGCAGCAGATCGAGGCCCGTGCACTGGCTTTCTCCCATAGAGAATTTCTCCTTTCCTCCCTCCGCCAAAGCACCATGAGATACTTCTTTTTTGGTCACCGCCCATCACACACACACACAACATGCTAGTAAGTTGCCCCTCCCGTGTGGCCCTCGCTCTGCCCCCTGCCAGGGCCTGCCCTGTGTGTCCCTTCCCTATGGTAAAATAGCTTTATCACATGTACATATAACTTCTTTATTTCACAACTACCAATTGAGGACTTTCCCTGGGCCCAACACTGAGGTTGCCAGGATAAAAATCAATTAAATATCAGCTTTCAGAGAATTTATGTTCCTTTGGAGAAGGACAGTGGCCAGGAAAGTGATAAGAAAGCAGTTCCACAGATAAGAAGGTTCTGGGAAAGGAGAGGTGTTGGGAAGGATGTTTTTAATAAATAAGTAAAATCGACATGGGGAGTGCAGGAGGGGAGATGGAGAAAGGTCAGGGCAAGGCCATGTTGGAGCTGGACCTGAGTCTGAGGAGGAGTCCAGGTGGGAAAGCATTCCAGCAGGAGGGATGCCCGCGCAGAGGCCCCAGGTGGGAAGGAGCTCGGTGTGTCCAGGACTGACAGGAGACTGTGCTTGGGCAGGGTGGGGGCAGGCAGGGCAGGCCCACATCCACCCGGAAAACCAGTCTGGGCAGACACCCTGCTAGGGCCAGGCAGACCTGGTTGAAAGTGGTCTTCCACATCCCCATCTCTGTCCCCT
This sequence comes from Callospermophilus lateralis, assembly GCF_048772815.1. Classification (NCBI taxonomy): domain Eukaryota; kingdom Metazoa; phylum Chordata; class Mammalia; order Rodentia; family Sciuridae; genus Callospermophilus; species Callospermophilus lateralis. The sequence goes on from NC_135322.1 coordinate 2,098,805, forward strand.
GGCATCTCTCTTGGTTCAGAACATCATGTCCTTGGTGTTGGCCCCAACTCTAGTTGTGTCCCCTCCTCCTGTCTCCCTCTCTCATGTCCAGTGTTTGCATCCATCAAAGAGACCAAGTACCCACTGCTTACAGCCCTTAATGCTCAGGCAACAAGTCCCTCCCCTCCATGGACATCTGCCCACTCCCACCAGTAGGTCAGGATCCGGCGGAACCCTTCAGTGAGCCCGACTCTAAGGTTCTTCAGGGAAAACACAGCCCCCCTTCAGAGCCCCCACATCCAACAGTCCAGGGAGGGGGACATTGATTGACACCAGATTAGTAACCGTTAGACTGCTGCCAGAACGTTTTGGGGGGTGAGGAGAGCCGGTAAAGTGGGCTGGGCGGGGTCGAGGATGCTGCTTCTGAGAATGATACCTCTGCTCAACAGGCAGGAGAGGGCTGCCCAAGCCCAGGAAGTGCACGTGTTCATGGAAGCAGGATAGGGGCCAGGGGGCCAGGGACAGCATGGTACCAGAGAAGGCTGCAGAGTCCACTGGTCCTGGGGTACCCAGTAAGCACAGGACCCTGGAACCACAGCAGTAAGCAGACTGAGCTGGTTCCTCTTTCCTCTTTGCTTACATGCTGGGGAGACAACAACACCCAGATGGGTTGTAGAAACTCAAAAGGGAGAGGATGGATGCCAGGAGGGAGCTGAGGGCAAGGGAGCTGACAGATACACTGACACTCTTCCTAGTAAGGGAGGAGCCTGTCATGGAAAAGAGCCTTCCAGGCAATGAGAACAACATGTGCAAAGGTCCTGAGGCCAGCACAAGCTTGTGTGTTAGAAAGGCAGGTGGACAGAGAATAAATCTAGCAAGAAGAGAGAGTTCCATGCACCCCATTGTACTGCAGACATCACCATGTCTGGAGCCAGAATGGCAGATAGGCACCACTTCTGGTTCTTTCTTTAGGTCCGTGCCCCTGGTAGACATTATCAATTACACTGAACTCTCATCAACCCTCACAGGCCTCAAGGCAAATATTACCAATCAGTAGGACTCTACTCTCAGAAAGCTCTTAGCCATAAGGGTGAATGATGTTTCAGATTTCTGGTTTTTCCCCGTCTGCAGGCCGAGCTGTGCCTCAGAAAAACACATTAGGTGGGACTCTGAAAAGCAGCCAGATTTGGTTCAAATCACAGCTCTGCCTTGATAGACCTGAGGGCCATTAGTGACTGGCTGGTGACAGCAGGCTTGACACTGGGTGCGGCCCCTCCCAGGCTGGCCTCTGGGACTCTGGAACCATTAGCTGCAGTGAAGGGGGGGCAGCAGGTGTGGCCTGTGCTGCAGCAGGGGCAGGGGTGGTGGTGCCGGTGCCAGGCTTCACGCATGGTGACAGGTGGCACAGTGATGGGTAGGGGCTTTCTAGAGTAGGGAAGAGACACTGGAGTGGGTGAGGGGGTCACCTCCCTGTCTGTGTATGTGGCTAGAGCTTCCACTGCCCTCCACACCTCTTCAGGCACACGGCCAGGCCCTCACTGGCACCAGCCACATTCCAGTGCTCAGTAGTAGCACATGTGCTCGTGACTAGTTTATGGGGCAGTATGAATGTAGGACATTTCCATCATCACACAATTCTGTTGGACTCCAGAAGGTTTCCCGGGTACCTTGAAACGCCACCTCCCACCTAGGCATATGTAAGAGCCCCGTCCGCCTGCCCCATTGTATGCTGGTTTAGAGAACACGCAGAGGGTCGTTGGCCATGGTAGCATGCCGACCTAGTAATCATCTTGTGGCCATTTCCCTGTGTCCTCCCAGCAGCACTGGGAGATGGCTAGTCTGATTCTGCCCATTTACGGAAGGGAAAAGCAGAGGTCAAGAGATTCAAAGCTGGGGCTGGGGCTCAGCATAGAGCGCTCACCTAGCACATAGGAGGCCCTGGTTCGACCCTCAGCACATGCCTGCGTGGCCCCAAGTAGAGAGTGAGCTTGCGCGTGTGGAATCCGAGTGGGAAAGCTTGGGCCTCCTCCTCCTCGGTGTCCCGGAATCTGCCACACCGAAAGCCCTCTGCGCTGACACTGTGTTCCCACTCCCAGGTCGTCCACACTGGTGAGAAGCCGTACTGCTGCCTGGTCTGCGAGCTCCGCTTCTCCTCGCGCTCCAGCCTGGGCCGCCACCTCAAGCGCCAGCACCGCGGGGTGCTCCCAGCACCGCTGCAGCCTGGCCCGGGCCTGCCCGCCCTAAGCACACCCTGCTCGGTCTGCTGCAACGTGGGGCCCTGCTCAGTGTGCGGGGGCGCGGGGACCGGCAGTGGAGAGGGCCTGGAGGGCGCGGGCGCGGGCAGCTGGGGGCTGGCGGAGGCGGCAGCCGCAGCCGCAGCCTCCTTGCCTCCGTTTGCTTGCGGCGCCTGCGCACGGCGCTTCGACCACGGCCGCGAGCTGGCAGCCCACTGGGCCGCGCACACAGACGTGAAGCCCTTCAAGTGCCCGCGCTGCGAGCGCGACTTCAACGCGCCCGCGCTGCTGGAGCGGCACAAGCTGACCCACGACCTGCAGGGTGCTGGCGCACCCCCTGTGCAGGTCTGGGTCCCGGGGGCCAGCAGTGGGCTGGAGACGGCCCGCGAGGGCGGCTCAGCCGAGGCAGGCGATGCTCGATCGGCTTGGGACGGCGGGCTACTCCTGGGCCCCACCGTGGGTGGCGTGCCCAAGCTCGGGGGGCTGCTTCCGGAGGGCGGCGGTGAGGCCCCAGCGCGGGGTGCGGCGGCCGAGCCGTCGGAAGACACCCTGTACCAATGCGACTGCGGGACGTTCTTCGCGTCGGCTGCGGCGCTGGCCAGCCACCTGGAGGCTCACTCGGGTCCAGCCACCTACGGCTGTGGCCATTGCGGAGCGCTGTACGCGGCGCTGGCGGCCCTGGAGGAGCACCGGCGGGTCAGCCACGGTGAGGGCGGCGGGGAGGAGACGGCAGCGGCGGCTCCTGGGGGGCAGCCGGCATCCGGGGAGCCTGCGTCGGGCTCCGGCCGCGGCAAGAAGATCTTTGGCTGCTCTGAGTGCGAGAAGCTGTTCCGCTCCCCCCGCGACCTGGAGCGGCACGTGCTGGTGCACACCGGCGAGAAGCCGTTCCCGTGCCTCGAGTGCGGCAAGTTCTTCCGGCACGAGTGCTACCTCAAGCGCCACCGGCTGCTGCATGGCACCGAGCGGCCCTTCCCCTGCCACATCTGCGGCAAGGGCTTCATCACGCTCAGCAACCTCTCCAGGCACCTGAAGCTGCACCGGGGCATGGACTGACCCGCAAGGCTGCCCAGCCCTCAACCCAACCAACCCAGGGACTGGACTTGGCCCTGCCAGGGACCTCAGGACTGTGTGCAGGTGAGGCCCCGGCCCTTCAAGTCCAGAGCCAAGGCCCTAAGATGAGGCCCCGACCTGGCGATGGGGCCACCCAGAGCCCACACAGGCCCCCCAGCTGGGGGACCACAAAGAAAGAGGCCTCTTCCAACGAAGGGGTCGAACATATTCATTGGGGGACCTAAAACTACGGAGAGACTCCTGAGCTTGAGACCCCAGGAATGCGTGTGGGCAACCCCAGTCAATAGGCCTCTAAGATGTGGGGACCTACAAATGAGAAATGGGTCTCCACCAGCACCTCTCAGCTAATTAAGTGTGGGTATCTCCAAGGGAAGACTGCCCGCTCCCAGACAGCCATCATTCTCCGTAACCTTGATCTGGGGAATGCAGGGACCGTGTTCCCAAATCTTCCAGGATCCCCTCCAAATACTACCCACCAGTCACTGGTGACCCCAGAAAATGAATATAGCCGAAATCTGCCTTTCCCCCATTTCATTCCCAATACTGAAAGAGGACCAGGGTAGATGACCTTGCCTTCAACTCCCCCACCTTCCAATTAGGTCCCTTTCTTCACCACTGAATGGATCGACCCTAAGGATCTTCCCCCACCCCAAAACACTAGGATAGACTGGTCCGAAATCCCCCTAGCCAGTAGGATGGACTGACCCAAATGCACTGGGCTGGTTCACATAGTGGTCTGGCCCCACCCTTCTTAGAGTGAATAGGACAGACACTCCCTTATCCTGTAGAGTGTGGCTGGGTCCACATTACTCCACATCCTGTGACCTCATCCAGGTGGAGGTGGTGGGCTTCGGGGTTTTCCTCCCCAGCTCCTGTAGCACTAGTCCATCTTTCTCTCCATCTCTGTTGGTTTGTCTCTATGTTCCTCCTAACCCCAAGGGGAAGGGGGGAAATTGGCTAGGGGATTCCTCCCTTGTGAGCCTTGACTTTGCCCCCTTCTCCCACTCCCCAGTGTCTCCAGGACCCCAATAAACCTTGTCCTGTCAATCACTACTGTCTCATTTTCTGATTGGGGCTTAGAGAGCCCAGGAAAAGACTCTGCCCCTTAGACAGCCATCTGGCAAGATCCTTAGATCCTAAGAAAGACCTCTAGATCATCAGGATAGGTGGTACCAGTAGCCCCGTCACATTCACACACACAACTCTTGGAGTCAGGCCTTGTACCCCCTCTGGGACCCCACAGTAAGCAAATAGCTGATCCTGGCTCTGGTACATTTACGTTCTAGTGAGTGGGCGACAGGGTAGGAGCAAGAGGAACCAACAGTGGAGGTAATTTCAGGTGGTCCTGAGCACTCTGAAGGCAACAGGAAATGGCGAATGGCTAGGCTATGCCACCTCCCATGAGCAGTTAGGGTGGGCTTCCCTGCCATGTGGCACTTCGGAGTCCTGAAAGATGAGGAGTGGTGGCCAGGAGGAGAGTGAACTCAGGAAAGGTGGGAGGAGATGAGGTGGAGAGGTAGGCAGAGGTCAGACCACGCAGGGCCAGGGAACTCAAGATGAGCATTTGACTGACCAGCCGGTTCCACAGTGCAGATGGCCAGCTCTCTGGCTCAGGGGAGAAGGAGCCGGAGCCTGCAAAGGGAAAGAAGTAGAGGACTAGTCAGTCTGCCAGGAGGGAGTAGTGAGAGTCTGGGCCAGCTGGTGAGAGAAATAGTGGGAGGATTTGGTGTGAAGGCTGGAGGTAGAATGCAGAGGCTGGGTTGTGTACATGTGTGGCTTACCTGTGTGTCCAAGGTGGGAGGAGCGTGCACTGGAAAGGGAGGAATCAGAAGTAAGTGGGCGAGTGGTGGCACTTGGTATCAGGACCAGAGGACAAGTTAAGGTCAGGGCTTGGGGAATCAGAGCTCTTCTATGTAAACTGAAAATGCCTAGTAGATTGGCATTCTCTAAGATTGAATGCCAATATGCATTCCCTGCGATGCAGTGATTCCGCCAGCCATAAACCCTGGAGTAAGTCATGTTCACTGGCACTAGGAGACACAGGAGAATGTTCACAGCAGCAATGTCTGTATACCCAAATTCAGAACCACCAAAATGTCCATCAAGAACACAGTAGAGGGCTGGGGATGTGGCTCAAGCCAGTAGCGCGCTCACCTGGCATGCGTGCAGCCCGGGTTCAATCCTCAGCACCACATACAAAGATGTTGTGTCTGCCGAAAACTAAAAATAAATAAATATTAAATTCTCTCTCTCTCTCTCTCTCTCTCTCTCTCTCTCTCTCTCTGAAAAAAAGAAAAGAAAGAAAAGAAAAGAACACAGTAGATTGGGCCTAGGGGTAGCTCAGTGGTAGGTAGAGCACTTGCCTAGTGCGTTGGAGCCCTGGGTTCCATCCCTAGCACCCCCCAACACACACACTCATGAGTACAGTGGCTAAATGGTGATGGTGCATTAGGCCATGGAATACTGAGCAGCACTGAGGGTGGACAAGAGCACACACAGGTACTTGTGTGTGAAAGCCCGACTCCATGCACACGGCATTCCAAGGCAAGCTGCTGCAGTGTTCAGGATGCATCATGGGTAGTAACTGGTACAGAAAAACTCTTCTCTATAAAACTCAGAGTAGTGGGCTAGACAGCTAAGTTCAGGCGGAGGTCGGAAGGTTTCTACAGTTGCTGATGGACCGTGATGTCCTGTTTCTTCATCTGAGGATCATCTTAAAATTTTCATTCAATTATTCGTTTGTGTTGTGCAGTTTCCCTAAGTTTTAGTTTTCAAGGGGAGACAATGTTAAGGAGGGAGATGTGGGGGTGGAAACAAGGAACAGTTTGAAGCTCGAGGAAGACTGGCTGAGATCCACAATTACCAGTTTTGAAAAGGCTCCACCTCTTGGGAACAAGGTCAGCCCCGCCTGGGGGAGGGGACTCTAGACCTTGGACAGACTCCTCTCTACACCACCAGACTGACTCCCTGCGTGTGGCGGTGGGATGCGGTGGTCCCTGTTGGAGAAGCAGGGCCACCACCTTAGGTACAGGCACCGCCCCCAGGGACAAGACAGCCCCCTCTCCAGTCCTGCCTGGAGACAGCTGTCCAGGGGTCTAGGGCCTGGAACGATGCCAGGGTTGTCATGGAAATCGCAGCGGGCGAAGCCTGAGGCTCCCACCCACCTCACCTCTCCCACAATCCTGGTGCTTCCCAGGTGCAACCAGGGCCTCTTTTCATTTCCTGAGTGCCTCCCCAATGCAGGCGCTCACTGTGGCCCTGTTTCACAGATGTGCTGATTTAAGAGTGGCCGGCAGCTCCCCTCCCCTCCTCGCTCCCTGACACAACACATTCCTCCCACCTCTGTGTTTGGTGCTATGGGTAGCGTGGTTGGCAAATAGGCAAGACGATCCCTTGCCCTCGTGGAGTTTCTGATCTAGTGGGAGGGGCGGCCGAGCACAGGCAGTCCAGGGGCGGCCAGTAAGGATGACTGATACCCAGATTGATGCCTTGTCTCCATGCCAATCCAATAAGAAGGACGCGGTTTCGAGAAAAAGGGAAAAGAAGTCGTATGGCTTTGCTAGCAAAGGAGGAGCCAGGGGACTCCTGGCCCAGAGGCTGTGCTTCTGTCAGGGGACAGAGGCTTTTAAAGAGGCAGTTCAAAGGCCACACGGCAGCTGCGCCCTGTGGGCAGTCGCGATTCATCTGCAGCCTTGCCAGCTGTTTCTTAGGTCCTCAGGGGCCCACTGCACAGTCTGGGCTCCATTCTTGTCCTCTGTGAACCAAAGGACAGATAACTCGGCCTAGGATGGGAAAAGGTTATGGAGAGAGAAAGGGGAAAGGGGGTGGGGTGTCAGTTTAAAAATAAGCCACAGCCACACGGCAGTGATACGTTCAAGGGCGAGGTGGGCCTGTGGCACCGTGCTGAAGATGGAAGGCAGTTTTAGCTAGGGAGGACAGGACAGGAGGCTGGGCTCCGCGCGGAGTGCGGGGAGCAGGGGAACTTTACCAAGTGGCACGTGCAAATGCCCTAAGCCCAGGAAGAGAAGAGAGGGTGGTGGCGGGGCCGAGGAAGCAGGAGAGCCGTCCTCTGGGAGGAGAGGGGCATGCAGAGCCTTGAGGCCCGGGGTTCGTGTGCCTGTTAGGGTCAGCGGGGGAAGGCCTGGGTTTATTCCGGAGGACGTGAGGAGCCACAGAAGAGCATTCAGCAGAGAAGCCACCTGGGCGGCCTTGGAGGCAGGGGACTGGACACCGGCGACGACGTGAAGCGGAAGAGCCACCCAGGCGGCTGTAGCCACGGACCGGCAGCCCCGCCTGTCCCTGGGCGCGAGGCCCCGCCCCTGCCCGGGGCCGCCTCCCGCGGGCCCAGCGCACCTGCGCCCGCGCCTCCTCCCCGCCCGCCCAGTCTCCCAGGCATCCGGCCTGGCCTCCACCGGTCCCGCAGGGATTTCTCCAACGCACTAATCAGATCATGTGTCTCTCCTTAAAACTTTTCAGTGCTTCTCAGTGCACTCCAAGCGCAGCCTGCACCAGGAGGCCCCGCACTTCCCGGCGCAGGGCGCTGGCCTCCAAGCCGCCTTTGCTGCCCAAACCAAGCCATCAAATCCCCTCAAGCCACAGCCCCCTTACCGTCTTCTGCTTCAGTTTCTTTTCTATCATGCCCATTCCTGAATTCTTATTTTTTAAAGAAAGAATTCTGGCCTTTGCAACGGATGACAAAATGACATACGTACATACCCCAGGGAATTCAGAACAGCTAGCTGTCCAACAAAAATGTTCACAATGATATTTACAACAGCACTATTCCCCATGGCAAAAGATGGAAGCGGCCAAACGTTCACCAATAGATAAATAAAATATAGTTTATTCATGTAATGGAATATTATTCAGCCACAAAAAGGAATGATTCGCCTATTCACCTACAACATGGGTGTTTCTGGAAAACATGAGGCTAGGGGCCGCAGTTGTGGCTCAGTGGTAGAGTGCTTGCCTAGCATGCATGAGGCACTGGGTTCAATACCCAGCACCACATTAAAAATAAATAATAAAAAATAAAGGTATTGTGTCCATCTACAACTTTAAAAAAAAAAAAAGAGGCTAAGTGTGGAAGCAGCTGTAGCAAAAGACCACAGGTTTTATAATGTCATTTATATTAAACACACACAGTAGGCGAATCCAGAGCCGGGAGCCGGGAACCAGGAATGACTGCTTAGACGATGGGCAGATGGAAAAGTCCTGGGCCTGGACAGCATGGATGGTTGTGCCATATTGTGAATATACTTGCTACTATGACCACTAAAATCATACACTTTGAAAGAGTTAAAATTGTCAGTTTTATGTTCTATGTATTTTACCAAATAAAAAGTTAGAACACATACACACACCCATACACTACCAGCTTTGAAATATTAGAGATACATCTGATTGTCTCTTCCTTCTCAAATGGAACCCCCACCACCAATTGGTTATATTTTCCATAGATGTTCGTAGATTTTTACTCCTTATGTATATAATCTTTAAAATATAGTATTACTGCCCAGATTTTTTAAAAATCGTGCTTCTGATCCACTACCATTTCTCCACTTTGTGAAGTCAAAAACCTTAGTGAGACTCACTAGCTTTGAAACTAGTGTCTCATTTTCATCTTCTGTAAAAGGGGAAAATAATGTTATCTATTTCAAAAGATAAGGAGAAATATGGGCTCATTTAAATTTTTTTTTTAGTTGTTGATGGATCTTTATTTTCTTTATTTATATGTGGTGCTGAGACTCGAACCCAGTGCCCCCCAACATGCTAGGCAAACACTCTACCACTGAGCCACAACCCCAGCCCTGACTCATATTTTTAAAGCACTTAGAAGAGTCAGCTATTTTCATTAAGCCAGACAGACTGGCACATGCCTGTAATCCCTGAGACTCAGGAGGCTGAGGCAGGAAGATTCCAAGTCTGAGGCCAGTCTGGGCAACTTAGCAAGTCCTTGTCTCAAAATAAATGAAAAGGACTGTGGTAAAGTGCCCCCTGAGTTCAATCCCCAGGACCAAAAAATATAAATAAGCTTTATAATTTTCATTTTATTGTCAGTATCCCCACTTAATTTATTTCCCCTTTACTTTTTTTTTTTTTTTTTTTTTTTTTTAATATAGAACACATTCCGAAGATTTCAAACTCGGAAATTACAAAAGGATGAAGTGTGGTTAAGTTTCAGTCCTGGGAACAGGACTTTGTTGCCAGTTTCTTCTCTGGCCCTCCAGTTCTTCAGCACAGCCAGAGCGCACAGAGCAGGCCAGGCTGTTCTTCACCCTCCCCGCCCGCCGCCCCCGTCACTGCTTGGATACTTTCCACATCTTTACACAGTGGGCATCTTCAGTCTGTTTATGAAGGCTAGGACCCCACTGGCTAGATCAGTCAGTCATGGATTTGTCACTCACACCTCCTGGATGGGCATCTAGATTGTTTTGAGCCATTTTCAGAGATGTGCCACACTAGCAAGTAACCTGGTACAGACATAATTTTGCATGTTTCTGATCTCTCTTAAGGAGAAATTCCTGGAATTGCTGGCTTGTGCTTGTACATAGCTCATCCCCGGCTAAGTATAAAAGGAACTGTTTGCCCACTCACTTGCCAACAATGTTTGGCATGAATGGAACCTACAAGAAACAGTCAAGCACAGGTATACACCTCAACATGCCTTTTCTGCAGAACGTGAGGTTTCTGGGATGTGGTCATGCTGTTCCATCCTGCAGGTTTCCACCGAAGCACTCGCCTCCTAGAAGACTTCATGGATCACCCCAACTCCCAGTGTGAGCTCAGCCCAGAGCCCCTCTCTTCCTGCATTCCTATAGCATCCAACTTCCTGCATCAGAGCAGTCCCGCACCCCCACTGGCTGGTTTGTCGCCAGTGGATGGTCATCTCCTGGGACAGGGTGCAGTGGCCTCTGTTTTGGCCACTGTCCTTCCAGTACCAAGGACAGAGCTAGCCCATAGTAGGTGCTCAGTAAATACTGGCCACTTGCGATGAAATGAATATATGCAAGGGCTTATCACAGAGAAGGAAACCGAGGCTTGGAGAATAGATTCGCTTGCCCAGACTGCCAAAGGAAGGCTGGAGCCAGGTTCAAATCCAGCATGCCAGTACTTTCTGAAGACTGTCGCTGCATTCAACACCCTCCCCCACCTGCCCTCTGGCCCAACACAGTGCCTGGCACAGACAGGGCTTGATAAATGAGTACTTGTTGAAAGAATGAATGAATACGTGCATCTGCTGGGGAGTGGGGGATGGCTGCATTCAGCCTCCCAGGCCCGAAGCCGCCTCCGTCTCCTAGCGGCCGTCTCCCCGGCACAGGACCCAGGAGACGCAGCCGCCCTGCCTCCCGGCTCCCGGGTCCCCGGTCCTCCGCTTCCGGCTTCCCAGACAGTCTTTCCTCTTCCAGGCTCCGACCAAAGGCCGAGTTTCCGGGGGGAAGGCTTAGGCGGTGACACCGAGCCCAGCCTCCTCCTCCACCCCCCACCACGCTCGGCCCCCTCCCTCCCCGCCACCACCGTCCGCGTTCGGCCGGCCGCGGGGAAGGAAGAAAGGAGCGAAGGAGGCGGAGGTAAGACCCGGCGCCCAGCAGCCAGAGCCAGCCCCAGGCCCCGGGCTGAGAAACCCGCGAGGCCGCCACCCGCCGCCCAATTCTGCAGATCATGCTGGCGGGGAGCCGCAGGCTGGGCCTTGAGCGGATCGCCCCCTCCGGGACCTAGGGCCCGTGTCGCGGCAGCCTCCGCCCCCTGGACCCGTCGACCGGTCCAGGGTCGGGCCCTCAGCCTCCTCCTCCCTGGGGATCTCCAGCATCCAGGCTCCCAGACCCCTCCTCCCCTTGCTCTGGAGCCCGACCCCCTCCCCCAACCCCCTCCTCCACCTGGACCCAGGAACTCTGTGTCCTACCTACCAGGCGGTTAGACCACCCATCCCATCCAGTCCACGCCCAGAAGTCCAGACCCCAGCTCCTTCCTCCCCCAGACCCAGAAGTCCAGACCTCAGCTTCAGACCCAGGGGTCCAGACTCCAGCCCCTGCCCTCAGACCCAGGGGTCCAGGCCCAGCCTCCTCCCTCAGATTCAGGGGTCCAGCCCCAGCCCTCTGCCCTCAGACTGGGAGTCTGAGCTCTCCAATCCCCTGGCGTCTGCAAGCCCCTGCCTCTGGGTGCAGACACTCCATTTCCTGGGCCTCAAGACTTGAAATTCCACCCCTTCCATTTTGGCCCCTTGGGGGCTAGTTTCTGGCCTCTCCCAAAAATCCCTCCATAGGGCCCTTGAGCAAAAGCAGCTGGCTGACTCTCTGTCCCCCTCTCCTGTCTCCTGTCACCCTCCCACGGGCCTGGTCTGCTTGCACTTTCTGCCCCTGGGTCTCTAAACCTCTCCCTTTCCCTTTCCCTTTCCTTCTCCTGAGGCTCTGTCCATTTGTGCTTCTTTGCTCCTCTTGTTTCTGATTTTCCTGTCTCTGTCCCATCTCTGCTTCTGATCTGGGTCTGTCTGCCCATCTCTCACCGCGGCCCACCTTCCTGCCTTCCTCCTCCGTCCCTCCCCTCTCCCTGGGTGAGCGCTGACCGCTGTCCTGCCTTTGCCTGTCTCTGTGGCTGCCCCTCTCTGCCACACCCCACAGACCTCCCTTCACCTCTGCCCGCCTCTCCCCTTTTTCCCCACAGACATGGATCCGCAGCCCCCTCCACCTGCCCAGGGCAGCCCACCACACCGTGGCCGGGGCCGGGGCCGAGGCCGGGGCCGGGGCCGTGGTCGCGGTCGCGGCAGGGGAGGCGCTGGAGCCCCTCGGGCGCCCCTGCCCTGCCCCACATGTGGCCGCCTCTTCCGCTTCCCTTACTACCTCTCCCGGCACCGGCTGAGCCACTCAGGCCTGCGTCCCCACGCCTGTCCCCTGTGCCCGAAGGCCTTCCGCCGGCCTGCCCATCTCTCCCGCCACCTGCGAGGCCACGGGCCCCAGCCCCCGCTGCGCTGCGCGGCCTGCCCTCGCACCTTCCCGGAGCCCGCCCAGCTCAGGCGCCACCTGGCTCAGGAGCACGCGGGCGGCGAGGTCGAGCTGGCCATCGAGAGGGCAGCCAAGGAGGCGGCCGAGTCCAGCTGGAGCCCTCAGGAGGAGGGCGCAGAGCAGCCAGCCACTGCAGTGGCCGGGGCCGCGGAGGAGGAGACAGCGTGGCCGGAGTCGTGGCCTGCTGCGGATCCAGCCCCACTGGCGGCCCCCGCGAGCGTCGAGCCCCGGGAGGCGGAGGCGGAGGAGGCCGAGGCTGGGGCAGCCGAGCTGAGAGCCGAGTTGGCGCTGGCGGCTGGGCGGCAGGAGGAGAAGCAGGTCCTGCTCCAGGCCGACTGGACGCTGCTATGCCTCCGCTGCCGCGAAGCCTTTGCCACCAAGGGCGAGCTCAAAGCGCACCCGTGTCTGCGCCCCGAGGGCGAACAGGAGGGTGAAGGGGGGCCCCCACCACGCCCCAAGCGACACCAGTGCTCCATCTGCCTCAAGGCCTTCGCCAGGCCCTGGTCCCTGTCGCGCCACCGGCTGGTCCACTCCACGGACCGCCCTTTTGTGTGCCCAGACTGCGGCCTAGCCTTCCGCCTGGCCTCCTACCTCCGCCAGCACCGCCGCGTCCACGGAGCGCTCAGCCTGCTGGCCCCGCTGCCCGGGGCGGGCAAGAAGGACGACAAGGCCTCAGGTGGACGGAACTCAGGGAAAGGGCCTGAGGGGGGCGAAGGGGCCGAGTGCGGGGGTGCCCCCGAAGGGGGAGAAGGCGGGCAGAACGGAGGGGACACCGCCCCAGCCCGGCCCCCAGCGGGGGAGCCCCGCTTCTGGTGTCCCGAGTGCGGCAAAGGTTTCCGTCGCCGGGCACACCTGCGGCAGCACGGTGTGACCCACTCGGGGGCGCGCCCCTTCCAGTGCGTGCGTTGCCAGCGGGAGTTCAAGCGGCTGGCAGACCTGGCCCGCCACGCGCAGGTCCACGCTGGCGGCCCGGCCCCACACCCGTGCCCGCGCTGTCCACGGCGCTTCTCGCGAGCCTACAGCCTCCTTCGCCACCAGCGCTGCCACCGCGCAGAGCTGGAGAGGGCGGCAGCGCTGCAGGCGCTCCAGGCCCAGGCCGCGCCTTCGCCCCAGCCACCTGAGCAGGATGCCGAAGGGCTCCCTCTGCCCCTTTCACACATCAAGGAAGAGCCACCCTCCCCCGGGACCCCACCCCGGTCCCCTCCCGCTCCCCCCGTCTTCCTCAGCGCCTCCTGTTTCGACAGCCAAGACCACTCGGCCTTTGAGATGGAGGAAGAAGAGGTAGACAGCAAAGCGCATCTGCGCGGCCTGGGGGGCCTGGCCTCCTGACCCTCGTACCCACCCTCCGCCCCTCCGTTTGAGCTCTCGGTTCGCAGTATGGAGGAGGGAAGTTGAAGGAGAGGCACCTCCTGTCTACCCTGCCCCAAGCCCTTGACACTAAGGAGAGGAGGCCCTGGGCCACCCACCGTCCCCTTTGCCCATCCCTAGACCCCTGATGCCGGTTAGGAACCGCTCGCCCCGACCCGTGTCTTAAGGCAGAACGACTTGGAAAAGGAGGCGGAGGACATTTGGCCAGAGGGACTCAGACTGGTGGGTTTGCCCCAGCCTGCCTGTTCCCTGTGACATACACTGGACACCATCACCTCTTTGGAACTGCCAGACCCTGGGGGTTTCCAGTGATCAAAGGTCTGTCCCTGTTCCTCTGTCTGTGAATAAATGTGAGTTCGTGAAACCCAGGAGTGAGGCTGTGTGTGGAGGTGGGGGTGGAGTGTGCTTGGGTTCTGAGTAGGGGAGACCCTGCACCAAGCACCTTGGCCTGAGAAGAAGCAGGGGTGCAGCACCATGGACCACCAATATGGTAGCCCTGTGGGTCCTTGCACTCCTCTTGCAGCCAAGTTTGCCCTACACTTCCTCTGTGCCAGACCCATGCTGAGCCCTGCAGGAACTGAGGAGGAAGGAGCTAAGTCCCCTTTGAAGAGCTGGAGTCCCAGCGCTGCTCTGCCCACTAGACTTTTTTGTGGTGCTGGAGTGTTCTAGACCTTTGCTGTCCAATAGGGTATCTAGTAATGGGTACTATTTTGGTTAAATTTAGAATAAGTAAGTTTAATTCAAATGAAATAAAAGTTCAGCTCCTCACCAAATATAGCTGGTGGCTGCCATATTGTACAGCACAGATCTAGAATATCCCATCATTGTGAAAAGTTGTAGCGGACAGCACTGTTCTAGGTAACCTGTATGTACCATGGTGTCGGTATTGATGAGGTCCGCTGAAGGTCACTGTGGAGGGCAATGGAAGGTGGGGCCTCTCTGGGGAGGTGGTGGTTGGCCTGAATTAAGATGGAAGGAACCAGATGTGAGAAGGCACTATCTGGAAATAGCCGGGCGTGGAGGGACAGCCAGGGCTAGGCTGTGAGGTGGGCAGGTTTGACATGTTGAAGAAAATACTCTCAGGGGTGGGTGGGATGTTTAGAGTTGACTCAGGTGTTAGACCCTGGAGTGGAGGGGAGGGTACCTGCCAGTCAGCCTTCTGCTGGCATCCTGCCCCTCCCCCTTCCATGGCTGTCTCGTGCAATTGATAGCAGCATCACTACTTTAGGTGTCTTCCTACCTGCAAGAAAAGGCCAGACTGTCCCCGCTGTCCAGGGGGACTAACTGAGGTTCTGCAGGGAAGCTGGTTTCCCTGGTGAGCCCTGGGACAGCTGGCCTGTTGCCCATCTTGGCTAAGCCTCAGAGCAGGGTCTGTTGATCACCACTGTGTTGGAGCCAGTGGTTGGCATTAGCATTCAGTGTTGGGTGAGACCACCTGGGTGCCTGTCTCTGTGGGCCTGACAGTTCAGCTCAGGACAGTGGTGATAATCAGGCACAAATAAATCAGGGTAACCAAAGGAGGCTGGTTCTTCCCTAGAGAACCAGGTCCTCGAGAGTTGTCTCTACCCCTCAGTGCTGGGGAAATGGAGGGATTTGTTACATCAAATCCACTCCCTCCTTGGAACCTCCTGGGCTCCCAGTCACCATATGTAAATGCAGGCCACTGTTTAGTGACTACCTTCTGAGGCTGGCCCCGTGGTCAGCACAAAGTCAGGGGAAGAGATCATAGGTCACTTTCAGAAGGGACAAGTTGAGGCTTGAGGCAAATGTCATCTGTGCTGCTTCAGTCATGCTGACGGCAAGGGACCCTTGCAGTAAATGGGCTACTTGGTGGAGAGGGCTGGACATAATGCCCGGCACCTGGCAGGACCCTTCCAGATGGATGCAGACCAGGGGGGCCCCAGGACATTTGCGACCTCCCCACTTGCCAGAGATGGTGACTGCCCAGGGAAGGCCCTTGCCCAGACCTCACAGCTGTGGGGATTCAAACCCAGGTCCACGAAACCCTCCGCATCGGCTCCCACACAACCCACTCAGGCCCCATTTCCTCCCTTCCCAGTCCTGAGGGCCCACCCCTGCTCTCTGGTGGGCCCACCTTCCCCTCAAACTCTGCTCCCAGAGAGGAACACGCCCAGAGCAAACCACGTAGCTCGGGAGAAAAGGACCAAGAAGGAGCCCAGCTCCCCCATGCAGGTGGGAACCTGGACCCAGAACCCTGGGACAGACCAGGAAGTGGCAAAGCCACGGCCGAGCACACAGAGGTCCCAGCAGTGGCGCTTGGGCCCTTCGGAGCCTGTGCGCTGAGCCCTGTCACCCAAGACCTCAGCACATTGGCTGGTGAAGTCCGGGCACGCAGTCGCGGCCGCAGAAGTAGGCTCATTTACACGACGACCCGGGACAGGGCAGAGGAGGGCTCCTGCTTTCATTCATGTCTCTGCTTTGTCTCTTGAACAGCTTAATGCAATGTCACTTCCAGGCCTCAGAATTCACCCGCTTCACGTTTCACTCACTGATTTTTAGTAAATTTAACCAGTGCCACAATCCAGTTTTAGAGCATATTGACACCCCCAAACAGCTCTCGGCCCACTGAAGTCCCTCTCACCCCACCTCTACCCAGCAGCCCCCACCCACTGTCCCTCAACTTTGCCTACTCTGGACATCTGAGACAGTGGATTTGTAGATGGTGGCTTGGCGCCTGCTCTTTGACCCAGCACAACGCCTCCAAGGTCCTTGCACGATGTGAATTTCAGACCTTCATCCCTTCCTCCGGCTCAGTCATGCTCTGTGTGCGGATACACCATGCCATTGAGCCTCCTCGGCCAGCGGGTGTGGGGCTGTTTCTGCTCCTGGGCTGCGGAGGAGCACTGCTCTAAACATGTGCAGACACGTCTGTGTGTGGACGCTTACTTTCATTTCTTTTGGGCAGAATCACGAGGCTGTATGAGAAGCCCGCAGTTTACCTTTCGAGAAAGTGCCAGATTGCTCTCCAAAGTGACTGTACTATCTACAGCCTCCCTGGTGATCGTGGGGGTTCCCCACAGGGTCCATTTCCTGAGAAGGAAACTCCGGAACAGAGACTGGCTTAGCCAAAGCAGGAAGCAGCAAGGCCAGTGGGACCCTGGACGCTGCAGCTCCAGACCCTTACACAAGGATTCATCCCCATCCTGCCCACTCATCACTCTCCCAAAGTCTTTATTGAGCCCCTACTGTGTGCTGGGCACCAGCCTAGGTGCTGCTTGTCCTTCAGTTAATGAAACACAAATACCTCCTTCTCTGGGGCTTCCATTCTAGGGGGAGGAGAGGGTCAGTGGTGGGCAGTGGCCACGCCTGTGATCCCTGCAAATCGGGAGGCTGGGCAAGAGAATCACAAATTCAAAGCCAGCCTCAGCATCTTAGCCAGGCTCTGCCTCAAAAAAAAAAAAAAAAAAAAGTGGCTGGAAATGTGGCTCAGTAGTGGAGCAACCCCAGGTGCAATCCCAGTAGCAAATAGAAAAAGGGAAAAAGGAAAGAAGACAGCGATCAAGTAAATGGTACAGCGTCTTAGTAGGGGCTAGATGCAATGGGGAAAGATGATCTAGGCCAGGGGCACAGGAATCACAGGCCGTGGAAGCAGGAGCCGGAGGACAGAGCCATGGGAAATGAGGATGTGTCCCCAGGGAGTAGCTGGGGCAAACTTCGGAGGAAGAGCCAGACTGGCTGCTCATGGGGCACAGAGGCCACTGTGAAGGGACGGAGAAGGAGAGTGCGAGGAGGGGGCAGGGGCCGCAGGGACAGGAGATCAGGTAGGGGCTCAGAAGGACTGTCTTCCACTCAAAGTGAGGTGAGGAACATCAGAGAGGTTCACCCAGACGCTGGAAGGATTTGACTTTCTTTTTTCTTTTTGTCATGTCATTATGAGACCATAAAAATCAAAAATAGAAAACATTCATATACTAACCCCCAGAGTCTACAATTAGCATTTTATTATATTTTCTATTTAATGAATCTGTCTATGCATCCATTCACCTATCCATCATGCATTCATCTATCCATCATCCATCCACTCATCTACTATCATCCATCTATCATCCATCCATCATCCATCTTTCCATCTACCATCATCCATCCATCCATCCATCCATCTACCCATCATCCATCCATCATCCATCTTTCCATCTATCCATACATCCCTCCATCATCATCATCCATCCTTCCATCTACCATCATCCATCCATCCATCATTCATCCATCACTCATCCATCCATCCATCCATCATCCATTCATCCATCTACCCATCATCCATCATCCATCTTTCCATCTATCCATACATCCCTCCATCATCATCATCCATCCTTCCATCTACCATCATCCATCCATCCATCATTCATCCATCACTCATCTATCCATCCATCCATCCATCATCCATCATCCATCTACCCATCATCCATCCATCATCCATCATCCATACATCCCTCCATCATCCATCTACCATCATCCATCCATCCATCATTCATCCATCACTCATCCATCCATCCATCCATCATCCATCATCCATCATCCATCTACCCATCATCCATCCATCATCCATCATCCATACATCCCTCCATCATCCATCATCCATCCTTCCATCTACCATCATCCATCCATCCATCCATCATCCATTCATCCATCTACCCACCATGCATCTATATCCATCTATCATCCACCTTTCCATGTATCCATCATCCATCCATCATCCATCCATCCGTCCATCCATCATCCAATCATCATCCATCCTTCTATCTACCATCATCCATCCATCCATCCATCAATTCATCTATCTACCCATCATGCATCTATCATCCATCCATCATCCATCCTTTCATCTACACATGCATCAATTCATCATCCACCCATCTATTCATCCATCCATCATATTTTTTTACTCAGTAAACTTTATTTTTCAGAGAAGTGTTAGGTTCACACCAAAACTGAACAGAAGTGACAGGATTCTCATGCATCCTTAAAAATTTATTTTTCTTTTGTTGTAGATGGACACAATACCTTTATTTCATTTTTAAATTTTTTAATGCAGTGCTGAAGATCAAACCCAGTGCCTCATGTGTGCTAGGCAAGCACTAAGCCCCAACCCCCACCTCCCTATACATCCCTTTAAAAAGAAATCATTTCAAAGCAGTTTGCAAGTATCAATTCACTCCAAACATTTGAACATGCACATAATAACAAGATATCGGATACTTGAGCTTCTTGTCCTTAGCACATTTTAAATACAGCCAGCCATGGTGGTGCACACCTGGAATCCCAGTGATTCAGGAGGCTGAGGCAGGAGAATTGCAAGTTCAAGGACAGCCTGGGAAACTTAGTGAGACCCTGTCTCAAAGTAAAAAAATAAAAAGGGCTGGGGATGCAGCTCAATGGTAAAACACCACTAGCTTCAATCCCTAGTACCACAAAAATACAGAAAAATTACATTTAATGAATTTTTATGAATGCAATTTATAGCACAAATTCCTCTCCTGACTTAATAGATTCTGCCTTCTGTGTGAATGATGGTTGTGAGCTGGACAGAGGTACTCATAAGCCTGGTTTTCCTTTTTAATAACCTTTAAAAAAAAATCTTAGAAACTTTGAGATTTATAGAGAATTTGCAGTGATTCTAGATTCCCTTTGACGCCTCAACCAAATATTATCACCTGCCATTACCTGCCCTAGTGTATCTGTCAAGAGCAAGAACCTGGGGCTGGGGTTGTGGCTCAGTGGAGAGCACCTGCCTGGCACGTGTGAGGCCCTGGGTGTGATCCTCAGCACCACATAAAAATAAATAAATAAGATAAAGGTATGTGTCCATCGACAACTAAAAATAAATAGGTAAATATAAAAATAAAAAATCCAAGAGGGGCTGGGGTTGTGGCTGGGGTAGCGTCCTTGCCTAGCACACATGAGCCACTGGGTTCCATCCTCAGCACCACATAAAAATAAGTAAAATAAAGGACTTGGAAAATGAGAGAGAGAGAGAGAGAGAGAGAGAGAGAGAGAGAGAGAGAGAGAGGCGGGCACATTACTATTAAGGAAACGACCCTCTATGGGGATGTCACAAATGTCCCTCAGTGGCCCAGGATCCCACCCAGGAAGTCACATGGCTTCCCCACTGGGCCCCTCCATCTCCTGTGGGCTTGGGGGCTGGGCATCGCACCCAGGGCCTCAAGCTGAGCCTGCTCTGTCCCCAGCTGACCAGGGAGGGCCTGGGTGGTTTTGAGGAGCCTTGGGGGGAAGAGTCTCAGAGGCCCTTGTCACCGAGTCCACCACGGCCAGGCAGGCCAGGAGATGCCCACGGGACTTGTCGCCCCTGACTGGGCGGCTGGAGGGGCTCTCGCGGGAGGCTTCGGCTGACCTTCTGGAGGAGGAGCTATCCAGGACATTCTTTCGTGTGTGTGGGAAATCGAGCCCGGGGTGCGCTACCTCCAGCCACATCCCCAGCCGGGTTTGCGAGATGCAGAGGGTGGCCTCAGGTGCTCCTGCCTCAGTCTCTGGGGTCACCGGGAGGCGGCATGCCCCCTCCTCCCGGGTCTGTGCTGGGCCATCCCTTCGCAGGGGCGTGGCCGGCTGGGGGCGTCTGTGCTTGGCGGGCCGTCCAGTCCCACCTGGCTCGCCCCAGCTGCTAACCGGAACAGCTTGGAGCCAGGAAGCAGGAGCTGGTCCCCAGAGAAGGGATATGTGGCCTCGGCTGGGGCGACGCCAGGGCTGGAGGAGGGGCCGGGTGCGGGTGGACGGAGGCGAGCCGAGCCGGGTACCCCACTTTCCACCTGCAGCCCAGGGGACCGCAGCCTGCCGGGGGGCCCCCAGCGACGCCGCTGCGCCAGCACCCGAGGCGCCAGCCCTCCCTGCGGAATGCGGCCCCGGCCCCGCCCAGTCCCGGCGCTTATCTCGCCACGCCCAGCGCCGGGCCGGGCAGACCCCGCTCCGTAAATATTTGCTGCGGGTCAGAGGCGCCTCCCGCCTGCCCAGCCCCCGCCGCCGCTCCCTCCGCTGGGCCTTGGCGGAAGGAGAGAGGGGGCGTGGTGGACGTGGACTTGAAGCCAGGGACCGGGCAGCAACCCACCAGGCCACGGGACACGGGGTGGTCAGGGAGAGATGGAGAGAGAGACCGAGAAAGGGAGAGGGGGAGAGAGAGGGAGGAGAGGGCGGAGGAGCGGGGCTGTCTGGACTTCCAGGACCCGGTCATCGGGTCGGCCCAGCGGCTAATCTAAGGTCCTGCCCACTGGCGGTGCCAGGCGCTCCCGCTGTTTCTACCTGGTGTGTTCTCCACGGCTCTGTGGGTTCCTGGCACAGGGCCTCCCTTCTGTCCGACTTTGCCAAGCCGTTCTCCTGGCCTGGAGCGACTCCCGCCCTTCCTTTCTGTTTTCCCTGTAGATTCCCTGCAGGAAGCCCTCCGTGCTCTCTCCTACACCCCACCTCCCTCTGGATCCAAGGTGACCCCGGGATCCTTGCTCTCAGTTATTCCGTCTGATGCTTTCCTAGGCATAGCTGTGGAGGGATGTTGCAGGTGGCATTAAGGTTCCTAATCAGCTGACTTCAGGGTAGGCAGATGATGGCCCTCGGTGGGCCTGGCCTAATCGGAGGAACCCTTAAAAGGAACAAGGCTCTTCCTGAAGCTGAGGGGATTCCACTCAGGGGAGGTTCTCCTTGCTGCCTTGAAGGTGGAAGTTTCCCATTGGCAAGGAACACAGGCAGCCTCCTCAAGCCAAAGGCAGGTTGTGGCCCCAGCCGGCCAGGAACCAGGACGCAGGAACCTGAAACCTCTGTGCCCCCTGGTGAACTGAGTCACAGCCCCGCCCAGCTGCACCTCGATTCCAGACTTGTGAGGCCTGGAGCAGAGAGCCCCGCCAGGCCCCGCCAGGCCTCTGGACACCTGGCCGACGAAACTGCAGGCTCACCCACGGGTGCCATTTGAGGTTGCCGCACAGAAAGTGAACGCAAGCCCACTATGTCTCTCCTGGCGAAGGCCACTGAGGCCAGGCAGCACGGCTGTCTCTACCTCCCACTCCCCACCCCCAAAGACCGCACACACAGAGCCCTCTCACTGCACCCTGAGCCCCGGTCAGGGCTGGTGAGACCCACATGACTTACCCTCCTGGATGCCAGGTGGACAGGCCTGGGAGGGGCTGCACTGCAGCCTCCCTCTCCAAGCTGCACTTTGGAGACAGGGCACTAAGCGGGCCCACATGTGGACCGGGAGGGGATTCTTCTTGATTGCCGGAGTCTCTGCACCTGTGTTTGTTTCCTAGGGCTGTTGTGACCTGGTCCCATAAACCAGGGGCTTAAAATAACATGAATAAACTATCTCCCGGTCCTGGAGGATGGGGAGGTCCAGGGTCCTCCCGGCCTTGCCCCAGGCCTTGGCACCCCTTGGCGCTCTACCCACGTTGTACCTCTGACTCCATGTGGCCTTCCTTGAGGGCACCTGCCACAGGCGATTGGGAGCCCCTCCACTCCAGCACGACTGGACCGTGGGCCGCAATTTGAGGTGCTGAGGATTGGACTTCAGTGTGTCTTACCTCCGGCTGCATGTGCAGTGTGCAGGTGCAGACCTCAGCTGGCCTCCATGTCTGGCGCGCAGTAGGTGCTCAGGAAAAACACTGCTAGTTCACCTGAATTAATTATATAGCCTCTTTCCCCGTCTGTCTGAAACCACTTTCTTCGCCATTTTCTTCCCATTTGTCATGAGTACAGTTGACTCAGGGGTGGTCTACCACCACCCCCTTGGAACTCCAGCCCCTCGGGGCTCATTCCCGGTCCCAGCACCACATCCTCAGTGCACACATCAGGACGGTTCCCGTGTTCCAGAGGAGGAATCGGAGGTTCAGAAAGGTCTGGAGACTTGTTCAAGGTCACAAAGGGAGGGAGTAGCAGAGAGGGTCTGGGGGCTCCTGCCTGTTAACATGGGTGCCTGTCCCAACAGGAACAGTGACCACAGCCCGAGCTAGCCCCTGCCTCCTGGGGCACCCTCCCGGTGAATCCCCACCCCTTGAAGGGCCCAGGTTCACGCCTTCTAATAAAAAGATCAGGGAGAGCAAGGGTGTCCTTGTCGAGAGTGGGCCAGGGAGACGGCTCCTGTCTGGCTGGCCATCTCTCTCCACTCTCCTCTCTGAGGACCAACAGCTGCGCCTTGGGGAGCCCACCTGGAAGAGCTGCAGGCAGAACTAGCCAACAGTCCAATAGCCCAGGGGACACTAAGTCCAGCCACGAGCACTGGGTGAGCTGGGTGCAGATCCTCTCACCAGCCTTCAGCTGAGACCTCAGCCCAGTGACCCCTTGATGGCAGGTTTGTGGGTCCTTGAAACAGAGGAACTGAGAAAGGGGGGTGCATGGGGTCTGAGCCCAGGAGTGTTCTGCACCTGAGCCCTTTTTTACTTTTACTTTTGAGTCAGGGTCTGGCCAAGTTGCCCAGAGGTGCCTTGAATTTGAGACCCTCCTGCCTCAGGCTCCTGAGAAGCTGGGATCGCGGGGTTTGCTATGGAGCTGGTGTGGGTGCTGCTCGGAGTCCCTGAGGACTGCTCTCCAGAGTTAGAAACAGATAGGCATCTATTAACACCGAGTTTCCCTGTCGGCCGGTGACACATGTGCAAGCATCCCTTTTTCACAGATGGGGAAACCGAGGCACAGGGTGGCGCTGCTGGCTGCTTTGGCTAGGATGTGAAATCTCACTCCAGCCACTACTCGACCGTGGCGGCCAACTTGTTCCATAATGGTGCATCTGTGGACAGCCCTCTGCCACCTCCACCCTGGGCCCAGTCTTCATGCCACCCACAGTGAAGTCTCGGCCACTGCAGTGCTTGGTCCTTGTCCCCTGCAAGCTGCAGTCTGGCCGGGAGTGGATGGACACCCTCCCTGACCTTCGGCCACTCCTGCCTCTCCACCCGCTGCAGGAGCTTCCAGCCGATGACCCTGCAGTAGGGCCACCTGGAGAGAGGGGAGACAGGCACAGGGAGGGCAGCATGACAGACTGCCCCTGCTGCCCTGAACGCCTGGGAAGGGGTCCTCCTTTCACCCCGAGACTCGTGGGGAGCTCCTGGAGCTCTTCCCCCCGAGGGGCGTCCTCTGTCGCAGGCCGTCAGGAGGACCACACTCCCTCCAGTGGCCCCGCAGCGTCCCCAGCGCCTGCAGGGGAGGTGGATGTGCAGGGACACTCACAGGCTCCGTCCTTGCGGCTTCCGTCACTCATCCTTTAACAAGCACAGCGCTGCCCGGGGAAGCTGATTCAGAGAGCGTCATTTCTGCAGTTGGCCCCCCTACTCCTGGATTGAACCCAGGGGCACTGGGCCACTGAGCCACATCCCCCGCCCTATTTTGTATTTTATTTAGAGACAGAGGCTCACTGAGTTGCTCAGCGCCTGGCCCTTGCTGAGGCTGCCTTTGAAATCCTCCTGCCTCAGCCTCCCACGCCGCAGGGATTACAGGCGTGCGCTACCTGCCCGCTCACACGTTCATTCTGAGAATACGCTCGCGGGGCCGGGAGCCCTCCGATTCTCGGTGCTGGCCATTCGCGTCTCCAGCTCCTGCAGCACATGTCCCTGCTGGGTAGGACGGTCCTGACAAATAGACGTGCGGAACAGCCCAAGTGACTGCCCTGCCGTCGGCTGTGTGAGCACGGAGCTTGTATTTGTGCACAGTTTGATCCTGTTTGTTGATGTTCATATTCACAGTGCAGCGGATTGAGCCCAGGGGTGTTTTACCGCTGAGCCACATCCCCAGCCCTTTTTATTTTGAGACAGGGTCTGGCTAAGTTGCTGAGTCTGGCCTTGAACTTGGGACTTGGGACATAGGGGAACTTTAAATGCATGTGGTCAAGTGAAAGAAGCCGGGCAGGGGCTGGGGATGTGGCTCAAGCAGTAGTGCGCTGGCCTGGCATGCGTGTGGCCCGGGTTTGATCCTCAGTACCACATACAGACAACGATGTTGTGTCCGCCGATAACTAAAAAATAAATATTAAAATTCTCTCTCTCTCTCTCTCTCTCTCTCCCTCTCTCTCTCTCTCTCTCTCTCCCTCTCTCACTCTCTCTTAAAAAAAAAAAAAAAAAAAAGAAAAGAAAGAAGCCGGGCAGCGGGGAGCCTGCCTGACCCCCCACTTGAGCTCTGGAGAAGAAAGAACCACAGAGCCTGTGGCCATCAGGGGTGCCAAGGGTTGGGGCAGGGAGGCAGAGGGCAGAGGGTGTGGAAACCACCCTGAACTGTAAGGGCCGACCCCCCAACACACCTCTGTCCAAGCCCACCCTGCACCAGGGTGGCCAGAGTGAACCCTGAGAACCCTGGGCTCTGGAGATGACCTGTCACCGGATTCACAGACCAGGGAAGGGCCGCCCAGATGGAGGTGTTGGTTACAAGGGGGGCCCGCAGCGGGGCAGGGGGTCTTCTGGAGATCTCTGTGCAATCCACTCCCCTTTTCTGTGAACCTAAAACTGCTCTAAGGGATGAAGTCCATTATTTTTTTTTAACGAGGAAAGAAAATCACCAATCAAGAGGAAGATTCGGAGGACCACTACTGGAAAGAGTTGTGTACGGGCGGAGGAGGTCAAAGTTCACAGGACCTGGGTGTCCAGGTCAGCTTCCCTGGGGCCTCCTCCAGGCCAGGCTGGTGGTTTGCTGCCATGTCATGCACACGCCATGCCATCCACCCACGGGAGGTTGGCAGGGCGTGGCATGGCCACCGGGTACAGCCATGGCCACAGTGGGTCTTGGGTGCTGTCACCCATCCCCAGCCTTGCCCCAGCACCCCCTCCGCCCCATGCCCTCCGGTCGGGCCTGGGAGAGCAGGGCATGCCTTGCCCTCCGCTGCAGCTCCAGAACCTGGCCACTTGCTGCCCGGCAGTGGGCGTGGGGCTCAGCATTACTGAATGGCTCTCCTTGCTCTACCTGGAATCCCAGGAGACTGGGTGGCCTCTCCTGTCCTCGTTTGGCTCTCTCTCCCCCACCTGGGTCCCATCGGGACTGGGTGGGAGGCACTCCTGGGCTCCCTCTGCCCCACAACTACAACAGGAGCACCTGTTTCCTAACTGCCTGCAGAGCCCCTACACGCACCGGGAGGTGACAGACCGTCTGCTGCCAGCCGCTGCTCGGGGCTCAGCAAGCGCAAGGCCCCAGGAAGTGTGTGGGGAGCTGAAGGCCACCAGAGGACTCTACAACCTTGACCTACTCGTGCCCCTAGCTGCCTAGCTCCCGGCAGCCAGAGGCCAGGGTGTGAAACGCAGGCTGCTCCACTTGACCCGCAGCAGGACTCGGGCAGGGGACTTAATCTCTGTGAGTCGCTCTTTCCTCAACTATCAAACACAGCTAAGAATAGTGCCTATCTCCCCAGGGCCGCTGCGAGGCTTAGCACAGGGGCTGGTAAGATGCAGAGTTCAGTAAATACAAGCTAGAATCATTGCTAATCGCATAGGATTTACGAAGCCATTACGAAGCCACTGCGCTTGGCCTCCGCCGCTCTCCTCACTGCATACTCGCTTCCTGAGACCAGGGAGAGAAGCCAGCTTGCCCCGCGCACTCTGAGTCCTTCTTAGGACTCAGGGGTGGGGGTGAGATGGGCGCAGCAGGAGATAAGGGGCAGGTGCCGGCTCCAGAGGGCTCTGGTGCTGGGGAGGTTGGACTGCATCCCTAGGGCAGAGGGCTGCGTGGAGGTTACTGCCAGAGGGAGGGATGGGTCTGAGGGAGCATTGGAAAGCTGCCTTGGGTGGGGGGTGAGACTGGAGGTGGGAAGAGGCTGCAGCAGTGGGCCACGTGGCAGGGACGAGGTCTGCAGAGCGGCCACTGGGGATGGAGACGCCCCTATTCTTGGCCAGTGGTCTCCAGACTTCCAGAGGGTTCCTTGGTGGATTGCAGTGGGGGCTTCAGTCCCAAATAAATTGGGTGAAAATAATCTCAATGATGTTGACTTCCACCGGGTGCGAGGATTCTCTTTGCTCAGAGCTGTCTGTGAACTTGCAGACAACACCCCACTGGCAACTCTGAGTCAAGCGGGGAGAGAGGGTCAGGAGGTTAACGAGGAAAGAAAATCACCAATCAAGAGGAAGATTCGGAGGACCACTACTGGAAAGAGTTGTGTACCCATCGATGATGGACACAGAACCTTGCTCCAGCATGCACTTCTGTCTAAAGACACCTTTTAAACACGTTGTGGAGCCCCCGAGTTCACAGCCACAGCACTGCAGCTGGTGCCTGAAGGAGGCTGACCTGACACGGGGCTGCCTGGGCCCTGGAGCCAGAGTGGACGCCTCTCAGCCTACACATGTGGGCCTGGCAACCCCAGTCACCAGCAAAAAGTGCAAAAATGTGGGAATCGCAGCACAACCAGACCCCAAGGACACCTGCTCGCAGGATGAGCTGAGAGCGTGACCCAGGCCAGCACCGGGCTCCCGTCGTGTGAAGCTCCATACCACCCTGCAAAGGCAGTGTGAGCTTTTAGGGTTCCTTCCCCCCTTTATTATTTTTTTAACTTTTTATTATTGACCAATAAAAATTGCTTGCATTTATGGTGGGCAACATGATGTTTTGAAATATGCACACATCGTGGAGTGGCTGATCACAGGGACCACGACGCAATTTTCAGTGGTGCCTCACAATCACACATAACAGTGAGATTCCCTGCTACCCATTTGTACCTGCACACAGCACACAACGTCACTGGGTCAGTTGCCTTCTCCAGCACCTGCCCTCCTCCCTCCCGGTCCCCCGCCTCCACTCCACTGGTCTCACTTCTGTTTTCATAAGACTTTACACATTTATTTGCAGCTAGAGAAAATCTACTTTGTCAGCCATTTTCAAGTATATGATACATTGTTATTAATTATAGCACTGGGTTATGGATCTAGGAGTTAATGATAAATTTTAGGAAGTGGGTGTATTCGAAGTATGAAATCCACGGACAACAAGGGGTGGCGCATGGCAAGAGCGCGGTCGAGGCAACACGTGGACGCAAGAGCCGGCAGGGAGATTCCTCCACTCCCCCTTCAGCCTGGAGTCTAGGCTGCTTCCAGTCCCTCCCGGCTCAGAGCAGCCAGGTCTCAGGGCTGAAGAGCCCCAGGTGGCTAGCCGCTGTTGGACAGGGCCGCTTTCGCCAGCTTTCTCAGATCCTCCAGGGACTCGATGGACCCAAGATACAGAGATCAGTAATGTGAGCAGCCTGGAGAGCGGGAGGCATTGTCTGGGAGAACAGCGCAGGCTCCGACCGCAGTGGTCCCCGTTTCCGCATAGGAGCAATGGCTGCACCGCTGCGGGAAAGAGTACAGGGCTGGAGAGACCCCTGTGTCCACCGTCCGAAGAAGGGGTGCCCCCAAGACAGCACGGCAGCTCTGGGCTCTTGAACAGCTTCGCCGAGGGAACAGGGAACCTTACCAATGTGCTGAGCTGCTAGAGCCAAAGCCAGCCAAGAAGCTCCCACACATGACACTATTTATGTGGCATTTGACAACTAGCAAGGCGACATGGGATGGGCCAGTACCCACGTAACTCAGAGTTTTTTAAAAATCAGATAATAGCAAGCACTTCACTTGGCCTAGTGTCCCATCTGGGAGGGAAGGCAAGGATCTGTACAAGAGGGGTCCAGCTCCATTTGGAAAGTCATGTTTCCTAATCGGGAGGGCGAACCCGGTGCTCGTTATATGCTGAGAGGCGTCCTCACGGTGGTCATGTCCAAGACATTGCTCTAGGTGGGGAATCGTAACCAGGTTGGGGCTGGGTGCACACTGCTCACGCTGCAGGCGTTAAGAACTGGGTGTGGCCTGTCTGGGCTTCAGGAAGTAAGAGTTCCTGTGCCACAGGGATGATGAGGGTAAGACCTGCAGATGGCCCTGCAGGCCCACGACCCCCCAGCAGGGGCTGGCCCGCAGCGGAGACACAGTGGCCAGTGATCATGACTCCCTATCTGGCGCTGAGGTCCGTGTTTTCTCCCATCTACATTCAGTGAAAGGGACATCGCATCGCCCTGAAGAGGAAAGAGCACAGGAGGCCGCGCTCTGCTTGCAGAGCCTGTGCGGGCAGCAGGGAGAGGGTGGGAGGCCAAGGTCTGTTTGCTAGTTCACAGCCTCATCTGCTCCAGACAAGGCAAATCAGGGTGCAGTTACGGTTTCTTTTCTGTCTCTTTTGCCCCAAGGATGAGATGGGAGGGAGGCTGGGGGGTTAAGTTGTCAACAGTGCAGTCTTTGAGGGTGAATCATCATCATCATCATCATCATCATCATCATCATTTGTTATTATTGCTATTATTATTATTATTATTATTATTATTATTATTATTATGGTGGTGGTGGTGGGATGGCAACCAGGGCCTTGTGCATGCTGGGCAAGTGCTCTTCCACTGAGCTGCACCCCCAGCCCTAAACTAATTTTTGTGGGCTCTTTCAGTATGTTTTATTCATTAAATTTAATTGAAAAAAGTGGTATGTAATAAACAGTCGGTATCATCCATAAAACACATACCTTGGTTAACTGAGTTTCACATACAATGTGTGCAGCACATACAGTCTCCCACAGAATCGTACCGGCTATTTTATTCGAGGCGTGGTGCATCCTAGCTCCCCAGTGTTTCTCTAACAGTCCAGCTCTGGTGGGAGCGCGAGGGCCGGGTGCCACGGGGAGCAGGCTGAGGCGGGAGGCAGTGGGCCTGCTCACTCAGCCAGGAGGAGACAAAGTCAGGGGACGGTGGCAGGGAGCCCTTGGGAGCCGTGGGTCGCCTGACTGCAGGGGGGAGGCCCGACACCCAGAGGCGGGATTTAAAAAGGGGTGTGCCCTGGGGCCAGGCCTGGAACCTCCCCCAGCCACACCTGCGTGCTGAGGTCGCTCGGGGTGACCCCTTGGAGTGGTGGAGTGCGTTGCTAAATGGGGAGGTGCAAAGCTCCCTGGATCATCAGTGAGCCTCTGGGGGAGGGCTGGAGGCCCAAGTGTCCCTCTCCCACTCCTCCCGGGGGCCCAGGTGGCCAGCTCTGCAGACTGACCTTTCGGCTGTAGCACGGCAGCTGCCCCGGGAGCCCAGTAGCCCCAGCTCCAGGACAGCTGACACAAACCCTGCGTGGGGACCTGGAGTCTGTCCTCAGATGCTGTCCAGGCAGGGACGAGAGCAGCCAGGAGACTCCAAGCCTCCTGTTCCGGCTCTGCCCCTTGCTGGCTGCATCTTTGTGGCCAGTGACTGCTTCTCCAGGCCCCCCTGGAGGCTCACTGGGGGGACTCCGCCAAGTCTTGGATGAGTAAGAAAAAGGGAGCAGGGTCTCGGCCTGTTACCGAGAGAGTCAGTCACCACCCCACTGTTCTGCACTTTTCAGCAGCCACACCGGCTCAGGGAAAAACAAATAACACAAAAACTCCCTGAAAGCCGTAGGGCATGACTTCCGAGTGACTCACCCAGGTCAAGGTCTTTGGGGACAAACTGGGAGACATCCACCTGACCAGCTGCTGGCTGATCCTACAGACCTGCTGTCCGGTGCTGAGGTGTGGTCATCTTGATCTATGTGCACCTGGTGCCCGGGCACCAGTTCTCCTGACATTTATAGTTTATTTTATAACTTTTAGCTTCTTATGAAGGAAAATTCTAAGTAGCAAAAATAGAAAAGAATGGAGTCACACGAGACCCCCTCCAGCAGCATGCCCTGTCTCCTCCCCCACTTAAATAATCTGCTACAGGATTCATTTGTCTGTTTGTTTGTTTTTACCAGGGATTGAACCCAGGAGCACTTAACCACTGAGCCACATCCTCAGCCCTTTTTAATTGACAAGGTCTTGCCAAGTTGCTTAGGGCCTGGCTCAGTTGCGGAGGCTAGCCTCTAACTTGCCATCCTCCTGCCTCAGCCTCTGGAGCCCTGGGATGATAGGTGTGCACTTGCTGTAGTGTTTTAAAACAGATCTCAAGCGGTGAGTTCTTTTCACCCAGATTTCCACATGTTGTTTGCTTTAACGCAATCTGTGTCTCCCCAGGAAAAGGAGACCAAGTGGCTGTGGCAGAACCGCAACACACGTGAAGCCGGGTCAGCAGCCAGGGCTCTCGGTGGCCGCATTCCCACTGCTTCCCAAGGGCACCACTTCCTGTCCCAGAGCAAAGATGGTCTTCCTCAGCCCACCAGGCCCGCCGGGCTCCCTGGGGCCATGGCCACAGCCAGGTTTCCGGGGCTCCTTCCAGAGCCTCGGGCCACACGGCTGGTCTTATTAATAGCAGGCTGTAGTAGTAGCAGAAACCCGAGCGGAGCCGTCAGGGAGGTGAGTCACACAGGCGGGCCCAGGTCTGGCTGGAGCTGACCCAGTGTAAGGCAATCTGCGACTCGGAACCTCAGTTTCCTACTCCATAAACTGGGAATAAATCCGGGCACTCTGGGGGCTGGGAGGGTCCAGGGCACACCCTTCTAAACAGGGCCAGGGTGAGGCAAAGCTTCAGGACACCAGAGGACCTCTCTCCCCAGTGCATCTCCCAGCCCAGAGAGGAGCTGGTCAGGACCCCGGGTCTGAGGGAGGAGGCTGGGCCTGGACCCCGGGTCTGAGGGAGGAGGCTGGGCTTGGACCCTGGGTCTGAGGGAGGGGGCTGGGCCTGGACCCTGGGTCTGAGGGAGGAGGCTGGGCCTGGACCCCGGGTCTGAGGGAGGAGGCTGGGCCTGGACCCCGGGTCTGAGGGAGGGGGCTGGGCCTGGACCCCGGGTCTGAGGGAGGGGGCTGGGCCTGGACCCCGGGTCTGAGGGAGGAGGCTGGGCCTGGACCCCGGTTCTGAGGGAGGAGGCTGGGCCTGGACCCTGGGTCTGAGGGAGGAGGCTGGGCCTGGACCCTGGGTCTGAGGGAGGAGGCTGGGCCTGGACCCTGGGTCTGAGGGAGGAGGCTGGGCCTGGACCCTGGGTCTGAGGGAGGAGGCTGGGCCCGGACCCCTGGGTCTGAGGGAGGAGGCTGGGCCTGGACCCTGGGTCTGAGGGGGGAGGCTGGGCCTGGACCCCTGGGTCTGAGGGAGGGGGCTGGGCCTGGACCCTGGGTCTGAGGGAGGGGGCTGGGCCTGGACCCTGGGTCTGAGGGAGGAGGCTGGGCCTGGACCCTGGGTCTGAGGGAGGGGGCTGGGCCTGGACCCTGGGTCTGAGGGAGGAGGCTGTGAGTCTGGATCTTGGGTCTGAGGGAGGAGGCCGGGGCCTGGACTCTAGGCATCACGGAGCAGAGCTTTGGTTGGGGTCTCCTGTGATCTGCCACCAGGACTCCCAGCACCTCGTAGAAACTGGAAAGCACTGAGTTCTGGCCTCTTGGCCTCTGGCCCCAGCAAAGGCTGTGAATGGGCCTCTCCCTCCCTTGCCTCTGCCCTCAGGCCTGGCCCTTGGGGGTTCACAATATGTTTTGTCCCCTCTGTCCTGGGACCAGCGCCCGGAGTCCAAGCTGGTCTAAGTTTGGAAGGGGGAGGGAGGGGGCAGCGGGTCAGGGGGGTGAGGGAGGGGTGTGGGGGACGGGATGTCTCTGTCTCTGTGCTGTCACACACACCTCTGCCTAGAGAAAGGGAGGGACATGGGCTGAGAACCTGAACAAAGAGAGGAGGAGAGAGAGGCAGAGCAGGGAGCCGAGGGCAGAGGGGGCGCAGCAGGAGACCTGGTGGCCAACAGGGCAGAGGGTGGACCAAGGCAGAGGGCTGGGGCAGAGGCAGTGAGGGAGGCCACTCCAGAGACCCCGGAGAGTCAGGGGCAGCCAAGGGACCCCGAGAGTGACAGAGAGAGGAGGGGAGAGGGAGGGCGGGACCCGAGGAGTGGAGGCCGGGAGGGAGCGAAGGAAAGCGACTGGACCGCGAGAGGGTGACAGGAAGAGGGAGCCGCCAGGAGACCCCAGGCCCACGGGGGCCGGCGAGGACCCAGGTGCTGGTCTCTCTCTGGGGAGTGCAGACAGGGTGTCCGTCTGCCCAGGTCAGCCATCACCAGGCAGCCCCGAGATGGAGCCCAGGGCCCCTGAGACCCCCGTGGATGGGGACCCAGAGGTGAGATGGGAGAGACAGGAGGTGACAGAGGGACAGAAAATCACAAGAGAGACTGCGACCCCAAGGGAGGGAGAGTCACACAGACCCAAGCAGCCCCAGGCCAAGGACCCAGAGAAAGGGCCTGAGGGACAGCCGGGGTCACACAGGCAGCCGGGCAGAGAGACGGACGTGGGGTCCTGCGGGCCGAGGGCACAGCCCCAGGTGGGGCTGGGGGCTCCTGCTGCCTCCCACAGATGGGGACAGGCAGGGCCTTGAGACAATGACCCCTAACCCACCAGGACACAAAAACAGGTGGCCTGAGTCTGGGTGAGTCATTGTGACTCACTCTCCTCTCTGGGGACAGTGACCCCGGTCCCCTGTCCCCAAGTGCAGTCCTGGGCTGGGCCTCCAGCTCCCTGCTGGGCTGTTCTCCTGGGACCCCAACTCACCCCCCCACCCTGCCTCTCTCTGGCAGGAGGACACGGCTGCAGCCCTCCAGCGGCTGGTGGAGCTGACCGCTACTAGGGTGACCCCAGTGAGAAGCCTGCGTGTCCAGTATCGCCTCATCCGAAAACTGGGCTCCGGCTCCTACGGCCGGGTGCTGCTTGCCCAGCCTCGCCAAGGGGGTGAGTCCAGCCACCGAGGGCAGGCTCCACACTCCCCCATGATTCCAGCCTCGGGAAGCCAGCCTTCAGGTGGGGCTGAGGGGGTCTCAGAAAGTTGAGAGTTCTGTGGTCTTCTGAGAAGGAGGTGGCCCAGCGAGGCCAAGTGGCCAACTCCAGGTCCCACAGCCAGGCAGGAGTGCAGCTTGATTGACAGTCAAGCCACTGCCATGTCCCTCTGTGCCAGAGAAAACAGAGGCCACTCTCAGAGAGGGTGAGGCCGCGAAGCCCCACACAGCACGCCAAGGCGGAGCGGAAGGGTCCTCGGGAGGCCTCTCCCCCACGCTTCACTGTGGAGAAACACGGCAGGAAGTCTGGGGCTCGGAGAGGCTGCGGGTCCTGCCCAGGCCCCACCCCAGGACAGTGCCCTGAGCCCCCCTCGGGCCCTGTCTCCCTGGCAGGCCCTGCGGTGGCTCTCAAGCTCCTCCGTCGGGACTCCGTCCTGAGAGCCACTTTCCTGAGGGAGTTCTGCGTGGGGCGCTGCGTGTCCTCCCACCCCGGCCTGCTGCAGACCCTGGGCGGGCCCCTGCAGACGCCTCGGCTTTTCGCCTTTGCCCAGGAGTACGCTCCCTGCGGGGATCTCAGCAGGATGCTGCAGGAAAAGGTGAGGCAGGCGAGGGGGGCTGTTTGTCCCACTTCCCAGCCCGCCCCCAGCCCCTCCTCTGTCTCCAGTGCTGATCCCAGGTCAGTGCTCAAGCCAGGTCCACCCTGAGTCAAACCACCTCCCCATTTCTAACTCTCCATGCAAGTTCCTTGCCCAACCCCAATGCGGATCCTTCCAGCCACCCCAGCCCTGTGTGGAGGGGCAGGAGCTGGGTGGGGCTGAGGATGCCCTGGGACTGCTGAAGGGGCTGGGACTGGGATTATGTGGGGGTGAGGCAGTCAAGGTAGGGCTGGTTGCAGACTGGCCACGGAGAGAAGGAAGGGTGGGCATGGTGGGGTTGCCCCGGCAGGCAGAGGCGGCTCAAGATGTGTCCATGATGGAGTTGGGTGTGGGTTGTAATAGGGCTTCTAGAATGAGACCAGGTCAGGACTGGATCTGTGGGATCATAGGCCCTCCTGAGTTTGAGGACTAGAGGGCAGGGATATTTCTAGGACTTTGGATTTGAGAGATAAATGGAAGGAAGGTGCGGGGAGAAAGAGACGAAGGATAGGTGTTGGATGTGCACACTCTTGAGGGAAGGATCGGTGGATGGGCGGATGGATGGATGGGTGGAATGGTGGACAGAAGTAACAAGGATGCATATATGGATGAATGGACAGATTGATGGATGGAAGGATGGATGGGTGGGTGGACAGATGGGTGGATGGATGGGTGGGTGGATGGATGGATGGACGGGTGGGTGGACAGATGGGTGGATGGATGCATGGATGGATGCATGGATGGATGCATTGATAGATGGCTGAGTGGCTGGTTGCCTGGCTGGATGATGGATGGATGGAAGGATGGATGGGTGGGTGGACAGATGGATGCATGGATGGATGCAGGGATGGATGCATTGATAGATGGCTGAGTGGCTGGCTGGCTCGATGGATGATGTATGGATGAAAGGGTGGATGGGTGGGTGGATGGATGGATGGATGGGTAGGTGGATGTATGTATGGATAGATGGGTGGGTGGATGGATGGATGGATGGATGGGTGGGTGGACAGATGATGGGTGGATGGGTAGGTGGATGTATGTATGTATGGGTGGGTGGGTGGATGGATGGATGGGTGGGTGGACAGATGGGTGGATGGGTAGGGGGATGTATGTATGTATGGGTGGATGGATGGGTGGATGGATGGATGGGTGGGTGGATGGATGGATGGATGGATGGGTGGGTGGGTAGACAGATGGGTGGATGCTTTGATAGATGGCTGAGTGGCTGGTTGGCTGGCTGGATGATGGATGGATGAATGGATGGATGGATGAAAGGAAGCAAGGATGAATGGGTGGTATTGGATATTAAATAATTGAACTATTGGATCATTGGCTGGATGTGGAATGGACACATTGATCAACACTGTTGGATGGAGGGATGGTTTCATGGATAGGTGGCTGGCTTTGCTGACTTGCCTCTGCCTATCTGGGTGCAAAGATTAACCAATCAATTGAAGCAATCTGGAGGATAAGAATAGGATCTGGGTTGGAGATAGGGTGGAGATTAGCACTGAACTAAGATTAGGGGTAGGTAGGAGTTTGGGGTTCCCCCTGGGGAAGAACTGGGTAGTCAGAGGAGACATAAGAAATCCTCAGAGTGGGTTTGAGTGTTAGGAGGATTTTCAAAGGAAGCTACAGGAAAGGGCCTCTGGTTAGAATTGGGGCTCTAGTGGGGAAAATGTCCGGGGGCTGGTGGACGCCAAGTCCAGATAAGGGTGTGCTGGAAGATGGCAGGACCTTGGGGGATGTTGTGGGGACACTGAGGTAGCTGCTGGTCCCAGGGCTTGGATTCCCCACCCCTTCAGAACAGTCCAGAACCATTTTGAGGTGGAGGAAGAAGGACCCAGGCAGCCTGACGTTCCTCCTCTGCCTGGCCACAGGGCCTCCCGGAGCTGATGGTGAAGCGGGTGGTGGCCCAGCTGGCTGGAGCCCTGGACTTCCTCCACGGCCGGGGGCTGGTGCACGCAGACGTCAAGCCAGACAACGTGCTGGTCTTCGATCCTCTCTGCAGCCGCGTGGCCCTAGGCGACCTGGGTCTGACCCGGCCAGAGGGCAGCCCAACCCCGGCCCCACCAGTGCCCCTACCCACTGCGCCTCCTGAACTGTGCCTCCTGCTGCCACCCGACACCCTGCCCCTGCGGCCCTCTGTGGACTCGTGGGCCCTGGGGGTGCTTCTCTTCTGTGCCGCCACTGCTTGTTTCCCCTGGGATGTGGCACTGGCTCCTGACCCTGAGTTTGAAGCCTTTGCTGGCTGGATGACCACCAGGCCCCAGTCCCCTCGGCCACCAGCGCCTTGGGACCAGTTTGCGCCCCCAGCTCTGACCTTGCTGCAGGGCCTTCTGGACCTGGACCCCGATACCAGGAGCCCCCCACTGGCTGTCCTGGACGTCCTGGGCGATGACTGGGGGTTGGAGGGGGACGCAGAGGGACCCAGAGACTTGGGGAGGCCGTCCTTTGAGGAGGTGGCAGAAGGGGAGGAGGGAGGGTCAAGCCTGGAGGAGAGCACAGACGAGGGGGAGGGAGGAGGCAGAAGCAGGGGGACAGACGGGGAGCTCCCCGACCAGGTGACTGAGGCAGGTGGCCCAACCTGGGCCAAAGGCCCCCCCCTGTCCCCATGGCCACCTGGAAGGCAAGACAGCTGCTCTGGGGAGGACAGAAGAGAAACACATTGCACCTTCCCCTAGTGAAGGCCAGTCCTCACTGCAACGGAGGACCAGGGTCCAGGCCAGCCTCCCCCTCAGACCTGGGGTCCAGGCCAGCCTCCTCCCTCAGACCCAGGGTCCAGGCCAGCCTCCCCCTCAGACCCAGGGATCAGGACCCCAGCCTCCCCCTCAGACCCAGGGTCCAGGCCAGCCTCCCCCTCAGACCTGGGGTCCAGGCCAGCCTCCTCCCTCAGACCCAGGGTCCAGGCCCAGCCTCACCCTCAGACCCAGGGATCAGGACCCCAGCCTCCCCCTCAGACCCAAGGTCCAGGCCAGCCTCCCCCTCAGACCTGGGGTCCAGGCCAGCCTCCTCCCTCAGACCCAGGGTCCAGGCCAGCCTCCCCCTCAGACCCAGGGATCAGGACCCCAGCCTCCCCCTCAGACCCAAGGTCCAGGCCAGCCTCCCCCTCAGACCTGGGGTCCAGGCCAGCCTCCTCCCTCAGACCCAGGGTCCAGGCCAGCCTCCCCCTCAGACCCGGGGTCCAGGCCAGCCTCCTCCCTCAGACCCAGGGTCCAGGCCAGCCTCCCCCTCAGACCCAGGGATCAGGACCCCAGCCTCCCCCTCAGACCCAGGGTCCAGGCCAGCCTCCCCCTCAGACCTGGGGTCCAGGCCAGCCTCCTCCCTCAGACCCAGGGATCAGGACCCCAGCCTCCTCCCTCAGACCCAGGGTCCAGGGTCCAGGCCCATCCTCCTCCCTCAGACCCAGGGTCCAGGGTCCAGGCCCATCCTCCTCCCTCAGACCCGGGGATCTGGACCCCAGCCTCCTCCCTCAGACCCAGGGTCCAGGCCCAGCCTCCTCCCTAGGAATCAGGGGTCCAGGCTCAGCCTCCTCCCTCAGACCCAGGGTCCAGGCCCAGCCCCCTCCCTCAGACCCAGGGATCTGGACCCCAGCCTCCTCCCTCAGGCCCAGGAGTCCCAGCTCTGTCCTCCCACAGGACCCTTCCTTTGTCCTAGGTGTGTCTTCTCCGAGGAAGGTCCTGTCTGCTCTATAGATATGTTTCTGTACTCTGGGGACATGTTGAAAGCTTGTCATGGGTTCTTGTGGGACCACTCCTCTCTGAAGACTATAGGTGTCACCCAGTGTCCATGGTACCAAATCTGAACTGGAGGATCCGACCTGACGTCTCTGGGTTCCCCCTCTCCCCTTCCTCTGGCTCTGAGTGAGGTGGTGGAAGTCGCTCATGGATTCTGGACCTAATCTACTCCCTCTCCCCCTCCCCCTCGCCACCCCTGCCCCCTCCTGCTCCGGGCCCACAGCACCCCCACCCCAGGCTTCTCTGGACTTGGTGACAGAGCCATCTGTGTCTGTCTTTTCTTTGCCTCCCATCTTACACTGTCCAGGGTGGACTTGGTCTTTCGTTTTCAGATCCTTCCGGATTCTCCTCCTATAGAGCACTGAGCACCAAGGCTAGTATTGTCCAGCTGTCTTCCAGAGAGCCATCCATTCCAGGAGCCAGGCTCCCCTTCTCCCCCACAGCGCCTCCCTAGGAGGACAGCTCTGCCTGCAGCACCAGCCAGGCCCATCCTGTCCCCGCAGAGGGTCAGGGGCTGGACACTGCCCCTGCACAGGAACTCACGCTCTCTGGATGCAAAAGTGAGTCCACTGAACAGGACCCTGGGACAGGAAAAGGCCCCTGGTGGCAGCCCTGGTGAAAAGATCCTGTGGAGCTCTAAGGGACGTTGGGAGAGCTGGCTGGGTGACGGGCACACAGGCACTGCAGATTCTGCCACTGTTCCATGAATCTAGAACTACAGCAAAATAAAATGCTCATTAAAAAAATTAAGCAGGGCTGGGCCGCGGCTCCGTGGTAGAGCGCTCTCCTAGCAGGTGCCTTGGAGGCCCTGGGTTCCATCCTCGGCACCACAGGAAAATAACTCAATAAAATAAAGGCACTGCGTCCATCTACAACTAATCACTAAACTTAAAAAAATAAAGTAACTCCCATCATCCCCAAGAGAAGGGAGCAGCTGTCCCAGAGGCCAGAGGGACCCGCCCTCCCAGTGGCTCTGCCACCTGCTCCCCCCGGGCGCTGAGGTCATGTCTCACTGCATCGCTCTGGAATCCTGTTGTCTCATCCCTTCCCCAAGCGGGACCCCGACCCAGGACACGTCCTCAGAACACTTGTGTCTGGCCTGTCAATAGAGGACGGAAGGTCACAGCTGGGGGTGGTGTGTCACGCGGGGTCAGATTTAAAAGATTTCATCCTCAAAGAATGATTGGATCCCTGGGCTGAGGAGCTGAGGCTGGGGTCGGTTCTGCAGCATCTGAGGGGGGAGGCTGGGCCTGGACCCCGGGTCTGAGGGGGGAGGCTGGGCCTGGACCCCGGGTCTGAGGGAGGAGGCTGGGCCTGGACCCCGGGTCTGAGGGAGGAGGCTGGGCCTGGACCCCGGGTCTGAGGGGGGAGGCTGGGGCTGGACCCCGGGTCTGAGGGAGGAGGCTGGGCCTGGACCCCCGGGTCTGAGGGAGGAGGCTGGGCCTGGACCCCGGGTCTGAGGGAGGAGGCTGGGCCTGGACCCCCGGGTCTGAGGGGGGAGGCTGGGGCTGGACCCCGGGTCTGAGGGAGGAGGCTGGGCCTGGACCCCCGGGTCTGAGGGGGGAGGCTGGGGCTGGACCCTGGGTCTGAGGGAGGAGGCTGGGGCTGGACCCTGGGTCTGAGGGAGGAGGCTGGACCTGGACCCCCGGGTCTGAGGGGGGAGGCTGGGGCTGGACCCTGGGTCTGAGGGAGGAGGCTGGGCCTGGACCCTGGGTCTGAGGGAGGAGGCTGGACCTGGACCCCCGGGTCTGAGGGAGGAGGCTGGGCCTGGACCCCGGGTCTGAGGGGGGAGGCTGGGGCTGGACCCTGGGTCTGAGGGAGGAGGCTGGGCTGGACCCCCGGGTCTGAGGGGGAGGCTGGAGCTGGACCCTGGGTCTGAGGGAGGAGGCTGGGCCCGGACCCCTGGGTCTGAGGGAGGAGGCCTGGGCTTGGACCCCTGGGTCTGAGGGAGGAGGCTGGGCCTGGACCCCGGGTTCTGAGGGAGGAGGCTGGCCTGGACCCTGGGTCTGAGGGAGGAGGCTGGGGCTGGACCCTGGGTCTGAGGGAGGAGGCTGGGCTGGACCCTGGGTCTGAGGGAGGAGGCTGGGCCTGGACTCTTGAGTTTAGGGAGGTAGAAGGGGCCTGGAAACTTGGGACAGAGGAACCCACTGAGACCCATGGTCTGACTTTTGTCTGACCACAGCCAGTTCTGGGATTCAACGCACGATGTCGCCCTGGCCCAATGGGTGCAGAAGGGGCGGGGCTGGGGGTGGGGCCTTGCGACCCCCAAGTTGGGGGCGGATCCTGCTCCCTGTGCAGGCTGCTGCTGGCATGGGCTCTGAGTGCTGGGCACTCACCACTGCAGGCGACAGAAGGGTCTGGCAAACCTCGGAGAAGGTGAGGTCCATGGGGCTCTGAGCCCAGGTCAGGGGGAGGCAAGGTTAAATGGCCTAGGGGGGCAGCACATGAACAGGAAGGGAGTCTGTGGCCAACGTCCTGTGGCCCTCAGCAGCGCACATGCTACACCTTGAGGCTGCAGAGGGGATGAGAGCTGGAGGCTAGATTTGAGGGTCACTATTTGTGTGACTTGTATAAGGTCCCAGAAGAGGAGTGGGCTGGGCCTGGACCCTGGACCCTGGACTCTGGGTCTGAGGGAGGAGATTGGGCCTGGACCCCTGGGTCTGAGGGAGGAGCTGGGCCTGGCCCTGGACCCTGGA
The DNA here is from genome assembly GCF_048772815.1 of Callospermophilus lateralis. NCBI lineage: Eukaryota > Metazoa > Chordata > Mammalia > Rodentia > Sciuridae > Callospermophilus > Callospermophilus lateralis. The sequence continues at coordinate 2,139,116 of NC_135322.1, forward strand.
CCCTGGACCCCCGGGTCTGAGGGAGGAGGCTGGGCCTGGACCCTGGGTCTGAGGGAGGAGGCTGGGCCTGGCCCCTGGACCCTGGACCCTGGACCCTGGGTCTGAGGGGGGGAGGCTGGGCCTAGACCCTGGGGTCTGAGGGAGGAGGCTGGGCCTGGACCCCCGGGTCTGAGGGAGGAGGCTGGGCCTGGACCCTGGGTCTGAGGGAGGAGGCTGGGCTGGACCCTGGGTCTGAGGGAGGAGGCTGGGCCTGGACCCCGGGTCTGAGGGAGGAGGCTGGGCCTGGACCCTGGGTCTGAGGGAGGAGGCTGGGCTGGACCCTGGGTCTGAGGGAAGAGGCTGGGCTGGACCCTGGGTCTGAGGGAGGAGGCTGGCCCTGGACCCTGGGTCTGAGGGAAGAGGCTGGGCCTGGACCCTGGGTCTGAGGGAGGAGGCTGGGCCTGGACCCTGGACCCTGGACCCTGGGTCTGAGGGAGGAGGCTGGGCCTGGACCCTGGGTCTGAGGGAGGAGGCTGGACCTGGACCCTGGGTCTGAGGGAGGAGGCTGGGCCTGGACCCTGGGTCTGAGGGAGGAGGCTGGGGCTGGACCCTGGGTCTGAGGGAGGAGGCTGGCCTGGACCCTGGGTCGGGGGAGGAGGCTGGGCCTGGACCCCCGGGTCTGAGGGAGGAGGCTGGGGCTGGACCTCTGGTCTGAGGGAGGAGGCTGGGCCCACCATGGGTCTGAGGAGCGAGGTGGGCTGTAGGAGCTGCTCTGCAGCTTGTGCAGGGCAAGGGGATCCACTGTCCTGCAGGCTGGGCTCCCAGGCCCTCCTTGAGCCCCACCCATTCTGCCCCTGGGGCTCAAACCACCTGTTTGCTCTTAGGAGGCTGAGGCTGCTCATCCACCCCCAGGGCCCAAGTCTGTTTGCTTTGGAAACTAGGTGGGGGCATCTCAAGTTATCTGGTTCATCTTTCACCCTCAGGCATAGGGTGGCGGGAGGGTGTGGGGGCAGGGGACATTGGTGACCTCTCACTTGACCTCACCTTGCAGCAGCAACTCCTCTCTGCAGTCCTTTCATAAGGATGGACACTGTCCACACTGGGAAGTGACAGTAACCCTCCAGTCAAGACCCCTAGGGTCCAGCCCCAGCCTCCTCCCTCAGACCCAGGGTCCAGCCCCAGCCTCCTCCCTCAGACCCAGGGTCCAGGCCCAGCCTCCTCCCTCAGACCCAGGGTCCAGGCCCAGCCTCCTCCCTCAGACCCAGGGTCCAGGCCCAGCCTCCTCCCTCAGACCCAGGGTCCAGCCCCAGCCTCCTCCCTCAGACCCAGGGTCCAGGCCCAGCCTCCTCCCTCAGACCCAGGGGTCCAGGCCCAGCCTCCTCCCTCAGACCCAGGGGTCCAGCCCCAGCCCCCTCCCTCAGACCCGGGGTCCAGGCCCAGCCTCCTCCCTCAGACCCGGGTGTTTGGGCCCAACCTCTCCATTGGCCCTCATGGTGGCTGCGGCTTGGTCTCTCTCTGTGTCTTGTTGCAGAAATGCCAGGCAAGCAGCCTGTAGAAGGGCCAGTGGAGGCTGGGGCTGCAGACGATGGCACTGAGGAAGGACTTGGGGGCCTCACCCCAGAGGAACTCCAGCAGGGCCAGGAGGCCGCCCTGGCCCTGGAGGACATGATGACACTGAGCGCCCAGACCCTGGTCCATGCTGAGGTGGACCAGCTCTACCAGGAGGTGCGTCCCCTGGGCCAGGGCCGTTTTGGTCGCGTCTTACTGGTCACTCATCGACAGAAAGGTATGGGGATGGGTCAAGATCATGGGGACGGGCTGGGGAGCCACCTAGGCTGTGGAGTTGGGTGACCGTCCAATGTGGGCATCCCAGGAGCTCCTCTGGGAAGAGGAATGTGTGGTCCCCTCTGACCTCGAGCAACGCCCGCCTCCTGGCCCCAGTGGATGCCCAGAACCCTGAGCGGTCCTGCGCCCGTGCATGCGATGCTCTTTCCTGTGCAGGCAGACTGTGGTCCGGTGGTTTATCATGTCGGCACTGTAGTCGGGGCATTCTCTGACTGTCGGCATCACACTCGTCAATAAATAGTGTTACTCCGAACACAGCGGCAGCCATGTTAGTCTATTTGATGCCCGAGATGGCCACCAAGTGTCGGAGGGATGGGGGAGTACGCGGTGTGCACCTGAGGATGATGTGCCGTGGGGACTCAGTGCACGATCTAAAACCCTTGAAGTTTCATTTATTTGTTTTGTGGTCCTGGGGGGGCTCCAGGGCCTGTAAGCGCAGCACTGGGCCATCCCCCACACCCTCGATTTGTTGACCTCTGGGTCATCCACTTGGTATATTTAGAATAAAGTTGAATCTTTGGGAAGGGAACTGCAGTTGAGAGGGACCACCGTATAGCCACTGCTCTTGTCGCTGGGGACACTGGTGACTAGGACAGTCCCCACCATCGTGAGTTGCTCACAGGCTGGCGTAGAGAAGACTGGGATGCTGGAGAGCCCAGGCACTTAGTGCAGCCACCACACACTGGGGACAGGGACCACGTGTCCCCTGCCCTGTGCTCTCCTGCCAAGCATACAGAGCCTCTGCCCCTCCCACAAAACAGGGGCCCTGGGCTGAGCCTCAGAGTCCATCTGAGTTCAGGGTACACCTCTGGAGCCTGCCTGGGGCTCAGGCCCGAGCTGGGGGACCTGAGGTCTCTGAGATGCATCTGAACCTGTCCCTGCTTCAGGAAACTCCCAGTGTGCCCGGGAGCAGCTGAGTGGGCAGGACCGTGTGACGGCACAGTGCGTGTGCTGGGGACTCTGCTGCAAAGCTCTCTGACCATGGAGGGTTATTTGCCAGGACTGGTGTCTTTCTTTGGCTTGCAGACGGGCTCTCCCGTGTCCTCACAGGTCTCACCTCTGTGCGCGTGTCTTCACTCTCCACCGTTACACGACACCGGTCATGTTGGGTCTGGACTCACCCTGATGACCACCAGATACAGGCACATTGTGCAAAGGCTGGAATGGGCAGGTGACTCGTCCAGCCCGTAAGAGGGAGGCAGACAGAGGCAGCCACCCCTGGGTGCTTTTAAAAGCATGAACTACAGGGGAATAGACGCTGCGCCCGGGGCTGCCCACTGGGTTTCACTGAAGGCAGGCCTTGAGACCCCTGACTCCCGGCTGAGCCAGGTGACCCTGCAAGTGTGGGGACGGAGCTCAGGTAGGCAGAGGCCATCGGCACAGTGGGTGGCGTGTGCTGCTGACCCGAATCCCCAGGACCAGCTGGGGTGTGCCTGGGGAGTGGTGGTGCTCATCCCAGGAGGTGACCACCCATCACACAGCCCACAGCCAGCAAGATGGGGACCGGCAGCAGGGCCAGAACAGCAAAGAGGCCAGAACTTTCTGCCCTTGGGGAACGCAGGCACTGGAAGTGTCCATGCAGGACAGGATCCATGAGTCCTTAACTGGTTCTCTACCGGTGGTGGTCACCTTTTCCCCGCTGCCCCCCACTGGCCTGATAGCCTCACATATGCATGAGTGCCACAGGGAGCCGATGCGGGCCCCCGAGACTCTGGGCCAGTGTCCATCTGCTCTAGGACAGAGAGGGCAGTGTGGACACTCGGCCAGTGCTGTCATTTCTGCTGGCATCTGTAGCCATGTGGTTAGGGGGTGCTTGATATGGAGAGAGGAATGGGGGCAAGGACAGGCGGGAAAGAATCCAGGCTGTGGCCAGCAATGATGACTGCAGGGCAGGACAGCTTGCCTGAGTGACCTCAGCCTCCTGCTGCCCCCACACCCACCCCTGTTGTCCTCAGGCACGCCCTTGGCACTGAAGCAGCTCCCGAAGCCCTCTACATCCCTCCGTGGCTTCCTGTATGAGTTCTGTGTGGGCCTGTCCCTGGGCGCCCACCCAGCCATTGTGGCTGCCTATGGCATCGGCATCGAGTCAGCCCACTCCTACAGCTTCCTGACGGAGCCCGTTCTGCACGGGGACCTCATCACCTTCATCCAGCCCAAGGTGGGTAGGCGGCCCTGAGCCTGCCTTCAAGGGCCCACTAGGCCTCACAGGAGTACCCTGGATCCCAGAAATCACATTCCCTGCCCAGAGCCTCACTGGACCTTACCCGGCCCCCGGCACCCCTCCACATGCCCACAGGATTTCTGGGTTGTTAGGCCTCTGTGTCTTCACAGAACCTGCACTCCACAGTCCTCACAAGGTTGCCCTTGGCCCACTGTGGCTGGCAGGCTTCCCAGCTGCCACTTAGACCCATCTAGGATAAGTGCCCCCAGTGGGACACAGGAAGCCACATAGGCCTCAGAAGTTCAGCCAAGACTCAGAGCGTCACAGGCCTCTCCAGCTCACACCAGGCCTCACCAGGCCTCACCAGCTCACATTAAGCCTCTCCAGCTCACACTAGGCCTCTCCAGCTCACACTAGGCCTCATCTGCTCACTCTAGGCCTCGTGAGCTCACACTAGACCTCTCCAGCTCACACCAGGCCTCACCAGTTCACACCAGGCCTCTCCAGCTCACACCAGGCCTCACCAGTTCATACCAGGCCTCTCCAGATCACACCAGGCCTCACCAGTTCACACCAGGCCTCTCCAGCTCACACCAGGCCTCACCAGTTCATACCAGGCCTCTCTAGCTCACACTAGGCCTCACCAGGCCTCTCCAGCTCACACCAGGCCTCACCAGGCCTCTGCAGCTCACACCAGGCCTCGTCACACCAGGCCTCATGCTCACAGGGCCCACCTGGCCATCCCACCTGCAGCCCTTGCTGGCTCCTTAGTGCTGCCTGGGCCTGCTCCGTGCTGCAGAGAAGCCTCAGGTCTCCATCCCCTCAGCGGCTCCAGCGGGCAGTGGACCCATCATCTTTTCCCTGCAGGTGGGCCTCCCTCAGCCCGAGGCCCAGCGTTGTGCGGCCCAGCTGGCCTCGGCCCTGGAGCACATCCACTCCCGCGGCCTGGTGTATCGGGACCTCAAGCCAGAGAACGTGCTGGTGTGCGACCCAGCCTGCCGTCGCGTCAAGCTGGCTGACTTTGGCCACACACGGCCCCGCGGGACCCTGCTCCGCCTAGCCGGGCCACCCATCCCCTACACAGCCCCCGAGCTCTGCGCCCCGCCGCCTCTCCCCGAGGGCCTGCCCATCCAGCCTGCCCTGGACGCTTGGGCTCTGGGGGTCCTGGTCTTCTGCCTCCTCACTGGCTACTTCCCCTGGGACCAGCCCCTGGTGGAGGCCGACCCCTTCTACGAGGACTTTCTCATCTGGCAGGCCTCAGGCCAGCCCCAGGACCGACCGCAGCCCTGGTTCGGCCTGGCGCCTGCGGCAGATGCACTCCTGTGGGGGCTGCTGGACCCTCACCCCCGAAGGAGGAGCCTGGTGGGCTCCATCAAGGGCTACCTGGGGCGACCGTGGAAACAGCCAGAGAGGGAGGCTGAGGAGCTGGGAAAGGGGGCAGAGGATGGGCAGTGAGCAGGGCTCGGAGGGCAGCGCCCACTTCCAGGGGTGCTTGGCTGTGCCAAGCGGCTTTGGTGTCTGCCCATTTTGCCCCTCTCCTGTGCCCCCTTGCTGCTCTGTGCAGTCCCCGCCCCTCCCTGTCCCCACGTGTCCTTCCTCCTCTGCACCTTCCCTGGATGCTCTGGGAGGTGCCGCCTCCTCTCCAGGCCTTCCCTCGCCCCAGCATATGGCCGCCGCCCTCCCCTGCGGCCCCCTCCCCCCACTTTGTGTTCCTTTACTTTTCCTGTGACCCGTGTCCTCTTTAATCCAGATGTTTTACTTACCATGGCTACTGAATGAGATCCCAAAGGGAGCCGTCTTGCCCTCTTGCTCCTGAAGGACCACGTGCTCAGAGCCACGCCTGGCCGGGCCCTGCCTCCCTTCCAAGTGCCTCACACTGCCCCTGGCCTGCCCTCTCCTGCAGGGCTTCCCTTCCACCCCGTCCCTCGGCCCTTTCCTCCATGTTGCTGGGGAGTCGCTCTCGTGTTCTGCCTCTCTTGCCCCAGCTGCTCTCTGCAAATAAAGTCCACCTGGTGTTCAGGTCCCCTGACACTGTGGGTCTGTGAGCTCAGGAGGGTAATTGTGTGCGCGCGCGCACACACACACACACACACCCCAGCAGGTGCTGTGGAGAGGGAGAGGTGGAGTGCCTGGGGACGAGACCCCAGCCCAGCTGGCCCTGCGGTGGACGGTAGAGCACAGGGTGAGCTGCTGGTTTCTCAGGTGGTCCCGGACAGGCACACTCAAAGGTGGACATCACGTGGTGCGTTCGCACACACACACAGCACATTTAGCCCGCCTCATTCCGCAGCTCCCTCCTCTCCCACCCCTCCCGCCTGCCCTCAGCTCTCTTCCCACTCCACTGCTCTCCCCTCTGTCGGACACCCCTCTCCCTAGCTTGGCTCTAGTGTCCACACAGAAGGGAAAACAGTCGCCGGCCTTTCGGCGACTTAGCAGATGTCCTCCAGTTCTGTCCACCTACCAGCAATGCCGTGACCTCATCCATCTTGATGACTGAGTAAAACTCCTCTGTGGGCATGGACCACATTCTCTGGATCCATCATCTGCTGACGGGCACCCGGGCTGGCTCTGCACCGTGCCTACTGTGGATCACACTGTGAAACACTGATGGGACTGTGCCCTGCCATGTGCTGGTTTTGGATCCTTTGGAAAAACACCAAGGTGCGGGGTAGCTGGGTCCTAAGGCGTTTCCAGTCCTCGCGTTCTGAGGAGCCCAGAGTGCTTTCCGGAGGGTTGTACCCATTTTCACTCCCACCAACAAAGTTTGACTATGCCTTTTCCCATGAGCTGCTTATTTCTAAGAATCCTTTCCCTTTACAAATCAAAGTTTGTGTCAGAGTGTTGAAATGAAGAACACGGTCCTCAGAGATTCTCTCCTGAAGGTGTGCACACACAGTGTGAGAGTGAGAGTGGAAGTGTGAGTACGCCTTGCACACGTGGGCGAGAGCTTGGTGCATGCTCTGTGTCTGAGCATGGGCTATGTGTGTGTCGAGGAGGAGGAGAGCACGGGTTTGCAGCTCTGCGTGTGTGGACATCGGATCTGTCTGAGACCTTGAACCATGTGTGTGTGCGCGCATGAGTGTGCTCGTGTGCATAGCTGGGTAGGAAAGGTCAGGCAGGCGCCATGGCCAGCTGCCACCTGGCCCCTCTCTCCTGGCGTCTGCCCCGCCACCCCGTCCCCTTCCTGGCAGCTGCCTTGTTTGCAAACACTCTCTCTTCCTCTCCGTGCCCTGCTTGGCCGTGGGCCCAGAGGAAGGCAAGGCTACAACTCAGGCTGGATCGCATGTCACCAGCTCCCGGCCCCTGCACACCCCCAGTGTCCCTGCTGTGGCCCCGAGGTGTTGCCTGGTGGGGGTGGCAGAGCATGCATGCCCACGTGAAATGGTTCCAAGACCTTTTGAATCCAAGTTCAAGCCAGAGAAGAGGGGACTGGAGCCCCTGGCCTGACGATTGGGAGCTTCACGATGTGGAGGGTCGCGTTGAGACCTCGTGCCACCTCATGTGGGTCTGAAATAGCCCACGCACTCAGGCCAAGAATGTGTCCCCTAAAGCTGGAAGTGGCCGGGTGACAGGAGTAGAGGGGCAGGGGCAGAGTGGGCCTGTGCCTGCCTGTGCTAATTGGAGGTGGCAGCTGAGGATTAACTGGAGGGTGATAATGACAGCATGGACCTGTGCAGCAGAGGAGGACAGATGCCCAGAGGGCCCAGCCAGGGGCCACACTGATTAAGTCACGCCCAGTGCTAACGGGAATGCTTAACACCACCTCAGCAGCGGGGGTGGCCTGTCGCTGACTTGTCCCCTGACCAAGCCAAAGGGTCCCTTGGACACACCCTTCCTCATGGGTGGGCCCACAGTACCCTGAGCCGCCAGGCACTGCCAGAGCTCAGGTGGCCCCTGGGCTCTATGCTGTTAACTGCCCTGGTCCACCAAGGAGCACAGGGTGGCCCACATGGGCCTGGGCTGAGTGTGTGTGCGACCACGCTCCCTGCGGACAGTGGAGTGTGTGAGAGTGAGGGACTGAGCATGGCCGTGTGTGTGAGGTGTCACCCGCCCTGGGAGAACAGGCTGGGGCACTGTGGTGACAGCCAAGGAGCGGGGCTGCACCACCTCCAGGCCCACTGGAGTGGCCGCCTCAGGCGAGGACACTGCTGCTCACAGGGTGGAGAAGGGTCTGGCAATGCCACAGCACCGGGAGGAGGCCACAGCTCCACGCCCGGCACCCTCTGGAAATGCACGGGCGCCCCGGGGCGCGGCACACCAGCCCGTGTCTGCTCAAGACGACGGCCTGGCACATTTAGAGTGGCATAATTTATGGCGTGTCAACTGCATCTTAGCAAGGCTGTCCAGAAAGAGACCAAGGGCAAGCCTGAGGACAGCGGCAGCGCGGCAGCCCACCCTGCTGCCGGGCTCCGCAGGTCCCCTCCCTCAGCAAACCTCAGGCCTCCCCCAGTGCTCTCCGTCAGGTCACACACAGGAGTCTCGGGGTGCCAGAGTGCGACTCCTATCCCTGGTCACAGGGCGGGGCTGGGTCACTGCTGTGGTCCCCCTGGCAAGAGCCAGGGAGAAAGGGGCCTCAGCCGCACTCAGACCCACTCTGACCCACAGCGCCCCTGATGTGTGACGGGTGGTCCCCGAAGACTGTAAGCAGGGCTAGCTATAAACTCGTGGGTGACATACAAGATGCAAATCTGGGCCTCTTATACCAAAATCACTGTGAGAGCGTCCCTTCCTCCTTCCCTGGCCCTCCCTGGCCCTCCCCACCCCCACCCTCCAAACCATTAGGGAAACTGGGCTTCACGGGACAGCTCGGAGCTGTCCCCACACCCGATCCATCGTCTCACCAGACTCTTCACATACAAAAGGCAAAACCAACAATCACGAGACACGGGCTGGGGCACAGCTCAGCTGGTGGAGAGCCGGCCTCCCGCGCACAAGGCCTGGATTCCATGCAGCCCCACCAATCCCAGGGCTGCAGGGAGGGGGTTTGCCTAAGATGCAGGAGGCAGCTGGGACTGGCACACAGAAACCCAGGTGACCCCAGAGGCCTTCCTGAGTGGACAGGGTTCCAACAGGAAGGGCTACAAAGGGCGGCTGGGCTAGGGTAGGGCCTGGGCATCTGCTCCCGACCAGCCCCAGTGAGGTGGGCGCCACACGGTGGGGTGTGATTTCAGCGGGCTCCCTGCCAGCCGTCAGGCTATGGGGAATGGCAGATGTGGGTCCTCCTTGGTGTCCTCCTGTGGAGGACCTCCGTTGCGGCTCCATCTGAGACACGTGGTGCCTGTGGGTGACACAGGACAGGGACCCTCTGCACCGGTGGCCTTGCAGGGCTTCTGCAGCCACTGCCAGGCCTGCTGGATGCCAGCCGGCAGAGGACTGAGCTCAGCTGTCCTGTGGGAGTGTCCCGAGTCAGGGCCAGCAGTGGGTGGAGGCCGGCCACCCATGCTGGCTTCGAGCCCCAGGGCCAGATGTTTGGGCTTAGCTGCCCAGCCAAGCAGGGATAGGGTGACGAGTAATTAAGCACCCGCTTACTCGGGGCTGGCAGAGGTGGCGGGGTGGAGGGGCCTGGGGCCAGGCTTACAGAAGGACCAGGAGGTGAACCCCAAGCTGGCCAACTGCTACTTTGGGGGGATGACCCAGAGCCAGGGTCCCACCCGCTCCCACCTGGAGATGGAAAGGCGACTTTTCTTTGCCAGTTGGGGTCCTGCTCTGCGATGCCCTGAATGCCCAGGGCAGGAGGGGGAAGGCCGCAGGAGCGCTCCCTGTGTCCTCCCTAAGGGCACTGGTCAGCAGTTATTTAAGTCTTGGGCTGCATGAGATCTGGGGACCAGAGATTCCCTGAATGCTCCTCTGCCTGTTGGCGGGAGCAAACAGTCCATCCATCAGGACCCCCAGGCATTACCCCACCCCCAGCAAGTAACTGGACCCTGCTGGCCTTTACAGGACTGTGGGGGCGCCAGCCTCATCACCTTCTGTGACCTCCAAGCCAGGCTCTGGTCTGGGGAGAGGAGGAGGAGGGAATGGTTTCCTGCCGAAGGGCGCAGGGGCCACAGTGGGAGTGTGGGGGGCAGATCTTCCAAGTTGTCCCCCAACTTACAGGGCAGCAAGCTGAGACACAGAGATGGGAGAGGTCACTCGGGGCAGTCAAAGAGTCCTGATCTGGCACCACAGGACAAGTCAAAGCAGGGGATCTTCACCACATTATTCTGGGGTTGAGCCCTGGCTCTGCTCTGTGGCCCAAAACAAGAGGCCTGCCCTCTCTGATCCTCAGAGCCCTTTCTGAAATGGGGATCAACATTCTTCCCTTGCAGGATTATTGTGACAACTGTATTATATTGAGCCTACATGGTGTCAACCAGGAAAGCACCAAGAGGCGTGGCTGGGACTCTAGTTCAGTGTGCGTGTACTCATGCCAAGTGCTATCCTTACACATACCAACACTCCCTCCCCACGGCAGGGGAGGCAGACACTATTTCTATCCCCTTTTACAGAAAAGAAAACTGAGGCGCAGAGAAGGAGAGAAAATCAGAGTTCCACAGGTGTGGTGAGGCCGGGACTGGACCCAGCTTGTTCCGACAGGGGCACGCAGCACTGTCGCAAGAGCCGGGCCCAGGGAGCAAGCCTGGCTGCCGATCATGGCTCTGTCCATGTGTACCACCAGCCCTCTCTGTGCCCAGCACTCAGATCTCTCCCCAAGCCCTCGGGGAACCACTTACAGCTCACTCCATGCCCACCCAGGGGCACCTGCAGTCACCACACCTTGCAGCTTAGCGCAAGAGGCCCTGCCTGGGCTCCACCTCCTCACTGCTGAGTGGCCGCACCAGTGTCCTCCTGGGCAGCACTCACCATGGTGAAATGGCATCACGTGGGCCCGGCCCTAAGCGCGCCTCACGCAGGTGCCCACCAGGCTCTATCTCCAGCTGGGCACACCCGTGAGCAAGTCAGCACTTCCTGTCCACACGAAGCCTCCCCACCCCTCTCACCAGCACGGCCATCATCGCCAGGTTTTATGCATACAAACCATACTTCACAGGTTTACCTAGGTGTCCTAGCCACTGCACCCCTCCCCACCACCGCCGTCACCACCGTCACCATCAGCCCGTCCCCATCCTCCCCCACCATCCTCCCCACCATCCTCCCCACCACCCTCACCTTCCTCCCCACCATCCTCACTATCCTCCTCACCATCCTCACCACCGCCCTCACCTTCCTCCTCACCATCCTCACCACTGCGTCACCATCCTCCTCACCATCCTCACTACAATCTCATCACCACCGTCACCACCGTCACCATCAGCCCGTCCCCATCCTTCCTCACCATCCTCCCCACCGCCCTCACCTTCCTCCCCACCATCCTCACCATCCTCACCACCATCCTCACCACTGCGTCACCATCCTCACCACCATCCTCACCGCCGCCGACACCATCAGCACCCCGTCATCATAACCACCACTGCCATCACCATGATTACCCTCATGATAATTGTTACCGTCACCCTCACCACTGCTGCCATCTTACTGTCACCACCTCCACCACCACTCAGAGACAGAGGTCTGTCTTGGGATTCTCTCCAGAGTTCCCAGAATCGCCCAGAAACACTGGTCTCACACGCCTTGCTTTTCATCAGAGGCTTGGCTTTCTTTTGTTTGAGAGTATATTAAGCTCCCCAAATCCTGGACAGGGTCACACATCTCCCCTCAGAGGTCTCTCCTCCTCCTCTGGGGTGGTGGTAGTGGGCACAGGTGTGCTGGGGGGCCAGGCCACCTCTGCCAGTCTCTTCACAGCCTCCCCCAGGTGCCCCAGCCCCTGGGCGGCCTCTGCCAACTGGGCCAGCCCCAGCTCCAGGGCTCGGCGCTCCTGACGGTCTTGTTCCAGGACCTGGGTCAGCCTCTGCAGCTGGTCACCCACGGCCCTCACAGCGTCCACCAGCTCCACCAAGGCAGGTGGCTCACAAGCCATGACTCTTACTGGTGGTGCTGGGGACAGGCACGGGCCCAGGGGACCTGGGATCTGGCCAGGGGCTGGGCCCAGGACAAGGGGATCGGGGGGTGGTTGGTCCAAGGGACGAGCCCTGGGAGGCAGGTGGAGGTCAGGAGCTAGTGTGGGGTCAGAGGCTGAGTGTGGGGTGTGGGCAGGTGGAGGGGCTAATCTGGGGGTCTGGCTTCTGGGTGGCTTGAGGCCCTCCGTGGGTAGTGGGTCTACGCTCGGCGCTGGAGAGGCCCTAGAGTGGCTGGGCCCGGAGGCTGGGGAGGGGTCCAGGCTCAGTACCTGGCGGGTGGGCGTGTGAGGGGTCCTCACTGAAGTCAGCTGGGGGTGCAAGCTGGGCTCGTCCTTTGGTGCCAGCGTGGGAGAAGGGAGTTCTGTCCCCAGGGAGACTGGAAGGGACTTGGAGAGGGCTGGAGTGGAGATGGGGTCAGGAGTCCTACTGGGGTGAACGGTGGCAGCAGGCTCAGCTGTCACGGCAGGTGGAGAGGCCGCGGTGGGGTGAGGGGTCATGGTGAGTTCAAGGGTCATAGGAGGAGGAGGCACTGTGGTGGGGTGAAGGGAGGTAGTGGGGTGGGTGGTGGCGCGAGGGGTCATGGTGGGGCGTGTGGTCACAGTGGGGCCAGGGCTTGAGGAGGGGTCTGAGGATCCAGAAGGCTCTGGGGCTGTCTTGGGGTAAGAAGCTGTCTCCATGTTTGGGGTAGTGACAGATTCTGGGGTCACCCCTGATGGTGTGGAGGGGCCAGAGGTCAGCTCTTGGGGCAAGGTGGAGGACGGCATAGAGGAGAGCTCCCGGGTCACAGCCGGAACCACACTGGAGTCAGCGGTGGACGGAGCAAGGTCAGCTGTTGTCAAGGAGGGCAGGGTTGGGGTGGGTGGAGTGTCAACAGGGTCCGAGGTCACTTCCCGTGGTGCAGCCCCGTCCAGGGCGAGTGGACCCGAGGGCCCTGTTGCGGGGGAGGGCGCGTGAGATGGGGTGGGGGCCCCTGTGCGGGCTGCGGTGGGCTGCGACAGTCGGCGCCCCGACCACGGCTTCCTCGGGGAACCTGGAAGAGGCAGGAGGGACAGAGGTCCATCTGAGGTCAGTCTGCCCTGCTCACCCTGGGTCCCGGGTCCCGCACCCTCTCTGGCCAACTGGAGGGCGGGGAGCTCACAACATCATGGGTCACCAGCAGACTTCGCCAGGCCCTAGTGCCCCTCCTCTCTCCTCCTCCGAGGCTCCAGACGCCACCTGGCGTCCTCTGTCCTCTGCCTGTGGCAGGAAGTCCCAGCCAGATGTGCTGGACAGAGATGGGGCTGCAGAGGGTGCTGAGGAGGGTGCTGAGGAGGGGGCTGGCTGAGGAGGGTGCTGAGGAGGGTGCTGGCTGAGGAGGGTGCTGAGGAGGGGGCTGGCTGAGGAGGGTGCTGAGGAGGGGGCTGGCTGAGGAGGGTGCTGAGGAGGGTGCTGGCTGAGGAGGGTGCTGAGGAGGGGGCTGGCTGAGGAGGGTGCTGAGGAGGGGGCTGGCTGAGGAGGGTGCTGAGGAGGGGGCTGGCTGAGGAGGGTGCTGAGGAGGGTGCTGGCTGAGGAGGGGGCTGGCTGAGGAGGGTGCTGAGGAGGGGGCTGGCTGAGGAGGGGGCTGGCTGAGGAGGGTGCTGAGGAGGGGGCTGGCTGAGGAGGGGGCTGGCTGAGGAGGGTGCTGAGGAGGGGGCTGGCTGAGGAGGGGGCTGGCTGAGGAGGGGGCTGGCTGAGGAGGGTGCGGCCTGGGCACAGACACAGGGTGTGGTGCAGGGTGCCTGAGCAGGGAAGCAGGCTGGGAGATGGGAGAGGTGATCTTAGGAATCAAAATAAGTACTTCAAGGCAAAATCTTAAACAAAATCAATGTAGAAAATCCACAATGAGCTAAATAACAAAATTTTAAGGACAGGATCCAATAGGCTGGGTTAAGGGGAGTGGAGAGAGGTGGGTAGGATCCTGTCTTTAGTTAATTCTGGTATTTACTTCATCGTGGGTCTTTTTCGCATTAATTTTGATTTTTAGCAACACTCTAATAGGGTGGCATTATCTTGACTACTGTGGTTTTTGTGCCCCTTCATTCTGTGCCCAATGGAGTGAGGGCTGGCTGCCCCTGGCCTGGCTTCCCCTTCATGAGAGCTCATCTTCTCACAGAGGCGAGCCGAGAGGGCAGAGCACAGGAACCTGCCCGGGCAGTTGGCACCCAAGTCTAGGTTTCAGATCTCCCCTTCTCAGTGAGGGGGCTGTTCCACCAGCTGAGCGTCAGAATTCAGTGGCCACTAGCCGCTGGTGGCTGGCGAATACTTGAAATGGGACCAGTATGAATGAGGAACAGGGTGGGTCATTGTTCAAAATGTCGCCTCACTTAAATTCCAACAGCTGCAAGTGATGAATGGCCACCGGAACAGCACTGCTCTGGAGACCCCACCAGGCCCGGGGTCTTGGAGGTGCACCCGCTCCCATGTCCTGTACTAGCGGGCTCCAGAAGCAGAGAAGCCAAGGGCAGGGCCCCTGCCAGGCTCTCCCCCTGGCTGGGTGACATGGGCAAGCTCCTTCACTGCTTGAATCTCAGTGTGATCCCCACCCATGAACCAGAGGTGACCAAATCCCTGTAGAGCAGCCACAGGGACCCAGAGGGACGGTGGCTGCGTGAAGCACAGCATAAGTCCCGGCAGGGAACAAGCACTCAGGCTACCGAGGCTGTGTCACGGATGCCTGCCTCAATTCCCCTGGGTTTGGGGAGCGACACGGGGACTGAGGGAATGACGCACAGGGTGCTCCAACAGCACTCGGCACGGTGCACCACTCGTCATTCTAAATGTTTTTAGTCATTATTTCAAGAATCTCGACGTGGCTGTGTACTGCAGCCTCAGACCCTGGGAACGGTGGTGGTCTCAGCTGGTCAGAGCCCAGGTGCAGAGAACCGTGCTGTGTCATTCCTCTGCAGGAGGCCATCAGCAGAGGCTGGAACCCTCCTGGCCCTTCTCCACCCCATCACCCTCTCCCACAGGTACTTCACCAGTGCATTTGACACATGGCCTTAAATACGCCTGTGTCCTCCACAGCATGTTTTGTAAGTGTGTGAGTGTGTATGTGTGTGTGTGTGTATTTTTGTGTTGTGTTTTTAACTTCTGCAGAAAAACATTCAGCTGAAAACCTCCTTCTTTTCTGACTTCCGCCTTGGTGTGGGCCAGGCCCTGCGGTGCCCTGCGGTGCCCAGCAGGCGTGCATCCGGAGCTCCCATCCCGGGCCCACTGCATCGCTTACCCACCTGCACTCTCCTCCACGCCCTGCGAACCCCAGAGTTCCCGGGACGTCCTCATACCTGCCTCCCGTTGTAAGCCTGTATAAGAATTCCTCTGCGGAACCGTCCTGGGAGTGGGATTTCTGGGTCCCCGTCCATGACCACTTAATTCCACTAAGTGCTTCGAGACTGTTTCTGTCAAGGGGCTGCTCCCGGGCTGCCCTGTTCCCAGGGCTGCCGCCCCACAGCCGGGCTCCCCGTGGGGGCACTCTGCACACACCCAGCCCCGGGGCTTGCCTCTGCTTTCTCTGGGAGTTACTGGCACTCTCATTGGCCGCAGTGACTTGTGGGGTGCAGGCCGCGCCTCCCCCTCAGCCCTGTTGGCATCCGGGGCTGCATGGCTCTGGCTGAGGGACCGTCCTGTGCCTAACACCACCCCAGCCAGCGGCTCATGAGGGCCAGCGGCTGGCTCCCTGCTCTGACGTTACCAAATGCACCTGTGATGGCTCCTGGGGCGCCCTGG
Organism: Callospermophilus lateralis; assembly: GCF_048772815.1. Classification (NCBI taxonomy): domain Eukaryota; kingdom Metazoa; phylum Chordata; class Mammalia; order Rodentia; family Sciuridae; genus Callospermophilus; species Callospermophilus lateralis. Next base: position 2,154,842 of record NC_135322.1, read on the forward strand.
TCTGCATAGCGCCCTCGGTCTCAGGATGCACTTCTCTTGGGTCTTCCTGGGGCAAGAGCCGGGCTACCACTGAGGGGTCTAGAGCCTACCTCTACCCTCCCTGGGCACGTGCCTCACCTCTGTCCCCAGGGGCCCTTGGAGCTGGAGAGGGCTGGCCTGGGCTCTTGGTGGTGCCAGTGGTTAGAGTGGGTCCAGCTGTGGCTGCAGTGGGAGTCCCCTTGGCCAGGTCCCTTCTGGAAGGTGTGTCCCATGTCCAGGAAGACTTGTCACCATCCTGGTCACCTGAAGAGACAAGAGGAAGAAGGTGGGGTCTGACCCGGCTTTGTGCCCCAACTGGCCCAGCCCAATGTCGGCAGCACCAGGCCCCAGGGAGTCCATCACGCAGACTACCTCCCCAGTCCTACAGCCACCCTGGTGGCCAAGGGCACACTCCTGCTACCAGAAACAGAGCCTGTGGCAGAGGCAGCTCACAGAACAAGAGCGCTTAGGGTTCCCATTCCCTGAGTGCCTGGCCGGCCTGCTCTTCCGTTCCCTGGGGAAACCAGTGACTCTGCCCACCAGCCGACACTGTGCTCCCTGGGTCTCTTTCTTTTTTTCTTTTCTTTTTAAAAATTTTTTAGTTGTAGATGGACACAATACTTTAATTTATTTTTTTCTGGTGCAGAGGATCGAACCAGTGCCTCACCTGTATTAGGCAAGCGCTCTGCCTCTGAGCCACGACCCCAGCCCTCCCTAGGTTTTTTGGCCAGATACACTTGGATAGTCTGTAGAACAACTTTATAAAACAAATTTATATAAGTTTATCATCAACATAAAATTTCATTTAGGGGAGAACAGAAAGATAATTCAGTCTTCTAACTTTGTTGATCAAAAAGCTCAACACCCTTTTTCTTGGGATAGAACCCACAAACATGGCCACTGGCTGACTGAAGCGGCACAGGCATGGTTCTCAGTGCATTCACAAAGTTGTACAGCTACCGTCAGGACGAGGTCCAGTGTTCACCCGGCATCAGAAAGGAAGAGCATCTCCATCGCCTCACAGAGAGCTCCCTGCCCACTGCTCTGACCACACCCAGACCGACTTCTGTGACCGTGTCCCCCAATTCTGACCTTAGAGGCCTCCTCACACCATGGAGCCTGCCAGGCCCCTCCCAGGCTTTCCCACGGGCCCCCATGGTCCACTGTGAAGTCCACAGAAGCTGCCCTGCCGGCCCCTGGGCATCAGTCCCCAGTCCCCCAGTGCTCTGCAGGACTCTGCTGCCTCCCCCGGGAACTCCCTTCCGCCCACTTTCCAATGAGGGGCCTGCTAACACCCTCTCCCCTCCACACTCAAAACCAGGCAGAAGGGCAGGGCCCAGGTCCCAGGCACTTAGACATGATCACTCTGATCTCTGTGGCTAGCTGCCCCACCTGCAGAAACCTCTGCGACACTGATGTGCTACGTGCCCAAAGAACAGGTCCACTTCCACCCGAGGCCCAGCAATGTCTTCAGGTTATTAATCACTTTCCCCCCTTTTGGGTACTGGGGATGGAGCCAGCCCCCCCCCCCCCCCACCGTGCTAGGCAAGCGCTCCACCACTGAGCCACAGCCCAGCCCTTACAACTCCCTTTTTAAACTTTGTTGAGACAGGGTCTCACTCAGTTGCCCAGGCTGGCATCGAACTTGTGATCCTCCTGCCTAAGCTTCCTGAGTCACCGGGCTCACAGCCACCAAATCTGCTCCATTCTTAATTAGCTACATTTCTCATCCTTATTAACACCAAGGGGATGGCTCTGAACTCCTAGGGAACTTGAAACCCATTAGCAGCGCTAGCAATTTAAGAAATGATGAAAGAAAAAGAGGGAAAACAGTCCATTTTTGTGAACTGTTAAAGATTTTCCAAGAGGGTGGACTTTCGGAGGACTCCACTAGGAACAAACTCCAAGCTGACCACCTGTTGGAATGCGGCCCACCGACTGCAGACGCGTCCTGTGCACCTGGCGAGTGCTGAGAGGTCACTACATGCTCACCGTCCGTGGGTGTGGCTGGATTTCATTAAAATATACTTTTTAAGTGTTTTTTTAAAAGAAGGACCAGTACACAGTTACGTCCCTCCCTTCTCCAGAGGGAGCTACGGCGGGATGTGGCTGTCACTCACGCAGGTGCTCACACTTGCTTCCGCAGAGGGCGGCGGCTCCCGGTGTCAGAATAGTGTGCAGAGCCACTGCGCTCTTGGAACTTGTTTTCATTCAACCTCGTGTTGACTGTGACTGCCCGCTGTGTCCCTAACTGGTTGGGTAAGCAAGTAACTTCTCTGTGACCCAGTGTCCTCATCTGTAAAATGGGTGTCCTCAGGACGTCCACGTCATGGGATCACAGAGCTGGGCACAGGATATGCTGTTCTTCACCCTGAAGTAATGTAACTCTGGTTCATTCTTTTTAAACCTGTGTAATATTCCACACTGAACATACAACCAGTGACCTGTCCACCAGACAGATCTGCCCCGGGACTCCTGCTAAAAGGAGCTGCACAGGTGGCTGGGGAACCCTGCCTTGCCTCAGGCTTGGCCCTGACACAGGATTGCTGTGTGGGCAGCAGGGACTTCCCCTGGGCATCACCAGGCTGCTGTCCAGGGGGGTGCCAATCCTCGCTCCCACCTGTACCCCACATCCTTGGTACTGTCAGAGGGTTTGATTTTTGTTGGTCTTGTGCAGAGGGAGTGACTGAGAAGCTTCTGAATTGCCACAGATAACTCCACTGAAGCTCAGAGAGTTCGAGGAACATTACCACAGTCACACAGCTCAGTGCCATGTCAGGCTTCAGGCCCAGGCTTCTCCCCTGTTCTGAATGGGTCCTCTTTCCCTCTGGGCACAGATCCCAAGCCTCATCCCACTCCTGGTTTAGCTCAAAGACCTCCCCAATTCCTCCCTGGATGAGGTCTCCCCCCTCCATGCTCCCTGGATTCTTCAGGACTGATTCTGTCCTTACCAGTCTCCATGTTGTGGAGTAAACTCGAGTTTTTACCTAAGCCCTGCCTTTTGCTATTCTGACATCTCTCTACCCCAATCTCCTTATCTGCAAAACGGGGCCAAGGACAGTAGCCACCTCCTCACATTGCACTAGGAGGAAGGAATCAAACCCGGTCAGCGTCGTGGACTCAGCACGACTGTTACCATGTGATCCTACACCTAAACTCGATCTTGGACCCTCTTCTCTGTGCGTGACCTCCTGCAGCAATGGCTTATGGCAATATCTCAAATACAGGTCATCCTACCTCCGCAGTGGCAGGTGGCAGGAACTACCATACACACAGCCCACCGCTGGCCTGGCCTCTTCACTTCTCAGCCCAGACGCTCCTCTGAGCTGCAGGACTGCAACACTGATGTCTCCTGACATTCCCACCCTGTGCTGTGCACCCGCCCCACACTGCAGGTGGGCCCCCACCTCCTTGCCTCCCCTAACCCCTGACCTGGCCCGTCAGCTCAACCCCCAGATACAGCTTGAAGACATCCACATCTCTTCCCTGACACTAAAGGAATCACCGCCACCTCTGGCTTGGACCTCCCAGGCTCCCCGCCTGCCCCTTTCACCCACCCGGCACCCCGACCTGGCGGAGGCTCCTCAAGCCAGCCCAGGAGCTTCCCTCAGGGCCTCTGCACACACGGTCCTCCCTGGAGCCCCTCACCTGGAGAGCTGCATGGCTTTCTCCCCCTCTCCCTCAAGGTCTTTGTGCAAATGGCACCTTCTGAGGTGTCTCTCGACTGCTCCGTTTCAAAGCACAACCTCAGGACCTCTCCAGCCTCTGCTGTGTTCCTCACCGCTGTGTTCCCAGGGATTGGTCCACAACCTGACACACAGCTGGCCTCTGACATGAATCAGTCGGCCTGCAGAGGCCATCAGCCAGGAAGCTCCAAGAAATGCGGCTATGTGGAACTCCAACTCCGCAGCCCCCAGTGTCGTCCCCGCACACTCCTCTGGGCTTACACTGTAGACTCTCCTTCACTCACTCATTCAACATTAACTAGAAAGTCTGAGTTCCAAGCCCCATCCTAGACCCAAACACGGTAGGCAGAATAATGCCCCCACCTCCAAAATACCATCCCCTAATCTACAAAACCTGTGAATATGGCAAAAGGGACTTTGCTGATATGGTTAAGGACCCCGACCTTGGGTGGGAGATTATTCTGGGCCCAAACTAATCATACAAATCCCTAAAATCAGGGAAGCTGTGAAGCCAGAGTGACAAGGCTCTAAAGACAGAGAGCCTCAGAGAGATGCCATATTACTGACTCTGGAGGTGGAGGAAGGGGCCGGGAGGCCAGGAGCTGCAAGGGGGCGGGGGTTCTCCCTTGGGGCTTCCCGGAGGGAGCAGCCCTGCAGGCATTCTGATCTTAGCCCAGTGAGACCGATGCCTGACTGCTGACCTACAAAACTGCAGGAAAATAAGTTCATGTTGCTTTAACTCATTAAATTCGTATTATGGCAGCAATAGAGATGGATACAGATCCTTTATAGTTTAAAATCTGGCTGAGATTGACAGCCTCAAGGCAAGTATCAAGCAATGCAAACTTCTCCCCTCTGGCCTTTGCTACTCTGAGAATTCCCTCCTGCTCTTTTCTGCTGGTGAAATAATACCACCACCTCCATGAGGTTTTCCTTGATTCTACTACTAAAAATAATCACTCCATCCCTGGGATACTATAGTTGCTGGAAATTTCCAGTAAATAACTGTAACAACCATCGCTTTGTGGTTTGAAGCAATTTCACACACATTTTGCTCTTTGGATTGGGAACTGTTGTCTCCCATCAGTTCCGGTCCCCATGGGGCCTAGATTGGCAGCTGGTGGGGGAGACAGACGCCAGAACTCCAGCTTCTAACTAAGTAGCATAGATCCTCCCCAATCCAATGAGCAAAATGTGTCAAGTTTTTTTAAAGCTGATTCCCATCAGGGCTTCTGCGGTAGAGATGAACTTCCCGATCCTTTCTTTTCCCTATCCGAAACATGGGGTTAGCAACAGGCCTTACACCACCTGGTTGTTGGAATCGTGCCTGTCCAGCACAGACAGCGAGCTCTCATTGAGGTTTTCCAACAACTCTGGAACCCAAGTTCCCACCGCCAGAGGAAGAAATGAGGGCTCAAAGAGAGGTCATTTTTGCACTGCTACTGAAGATACGAATTCATGCCTGTCATTTCTTTCACGCCCCACCCCACCTCTCAGTCCCTCTCAAGGTTCTTATCAGGTCTGTACACGAGACTGTGTAGATTTCCCTTGCGCAGTTGGTAACTCTGCGTTACTTGCGCTGCGGGGTCTAGCTGGGGAAGGCCGCCTCTGCAGGGCAGGTGTCCCGCAAGTGGCCGTCTCTGCCACGAGGGGGCGCTACAGGCCAGGGAAGCCGCACCAGGTTGCAGGGTACAGGGCGATGAAACCCTGGCCACACCTGAAGGAGGAGCAGCACCGCTGGCAGCTCCAGTTTCCGGCTTGGGAAGCGGGACGGGCAGTCCTACTTTCTGCCTGAGCCCCCCACCCGAGTCACGGCGCCCCCAGGGCCAGGTCCCTTCCTCTCTCCCTCTGGGGCAGGTTACAGGGTTCCAAGCACCTCCGGCGCTTCATCCCACCTCCAGCGCCGTAGCAGTGGGCCATCCAGCCAATCAGGACGCGCAGCGCCCTGTGACGTCACGAGGCGCCGGGAACGCCTGCCCACCGCGTGCGCATGCGTGCTAGGCGCCGGAGAAAGGCGGGAAAGAACGCCAGCGGCCAGGCGCTCCGGAGGGGGCGTGCTGGACCACAGGGGCGGGAAGCCGGCCGAGCGGGGCGGAGGAGGACAGAGGGAAGCGGCAGGGCGGAAGACGTGCCGGAGAAACGAGAGCGCAGCGGGACGGTGGGAGGCGGGAAGGGGGAAGGGGGCGGCGGGGGCCGCGACGCGGTGCAGCGGGCGCCAACGCCAGGCGGAGCGCGGGGCGGGAGGAGGAGGGCGGCGTGGTGCCGCGGCCTCGGGGCGGGGCGGACGAGGACCCCACGGAGGCTCTGGGGCCTGCTGCCGTGGCCCTGCGGGTTCCCGGATCGATCGTGGGCTCGGGGCCTGCTGGACAGTGTGATCCCAGGGCCTCGGGGCGTCGCCGCTAGCCGGCCCTGGAGGGGGCTCCCCTGGGCCCCGGGAGGCCTGTCCAGGGTCCCAGAGGCCCTTGCCAGCTCACCTGGGTCTTTCTGGAACCCGGCAGGGAGGGGAGCAGAGGTTTCCTGAGGCCCCTGGCCGCCCTGCCAGGCCTCACCTGTGTCTGGAAGTCGCTGGGTGGCTGGAGAGGGGCCCCAGGGACGCGTGCGTTCAGACCCCACTGCTGTAGTGGTCTCCGTGGCCAGGTCCTCTCCTGAAGTGGGGTCCCAGGTCCAGGGAGGATAGTCATCATCGTCTGTGTAGCCTTGGGAGAAATTGGGCAGCAGTTGACGCAGTTCCCTGTCGCCGAGGTCCTCGCCACTGCTTCCTGCTCCTCTGGAGTCTCCTGGAGCCTATTGGTGCCCCAGCCCTGACCCCTCTGATCCAGGTCCTCTGATTGCACCCTGGTGCAGTCACCCTGCCCGCCCCCCCATTGCCTTGGCCGCCTCCCCTTGGGAGACTGCACCTACCAGTGCAGGTGAGCCCCACGTCTTCTTCATGGTCACAGTTGTGCTTCCCCCACAGCCCCGAGGGGCAGTCACTTAGCGAAGTCTCAGTCCCTTTACAGCCCATGTCATCCAACCAAATGGGCCCAGTCCCAGGGCCATAGTGAGTTTTGCCCACTCGGGGCCGGACCTTTCCACAACCCAGTTCCCAGCAGGCCACAGTGCCATCCCTCAGGTCCCAGTTGTCATCACAGACTGTCCCCCAGCGTCCAGCATGCCATACTTCTAGCCGGCCAGCACACCTGTTGGGTCCATCAGCCAGACGAACCCGGAAAGGGCCTGTGGGTAGAAAGCTCTAGGGTCAGGAGGCAGGGGCAGCCCATCTGTGTTCCCCACTCCTTCCTCCACCACTCACCTGGTTCCCCGAGGGTGCTAGCAGTGGGGGAGGGGCCTGAGTCCTTGGATGGCTCTGGAGATCCTTCTGGGATCTCAGCAGATGTCCCTGGGGAGGCCTGGGGGATTTGCCCGGCAGTGGCCTCAGAGGTAGTGTCTCGAGGGCTTTGTGTGGACAGCATTGCCACAGTCTTTGAGGTCCTTTCCCTGGGCACCTGACGAGTCGGCACTCCAGTGGGATGTGAAGTCAGTCTGTGGGGATCCTCAGAGATGGGCCTTTGGGGCTCAGAAGTTCGTCTGGGGGAGGCCTCAGTGGTCAGGATTGTGGTCTGGGCGGTTAGTTCTCGGGGGGTTGGGGTGCTCAGACCCCTAGAGGGTTTAGTGGTTGGCATCCCAGGAGGTTGAGTGGTTGGTCTCTTTGGAATCTTAGTCACCCACTTCTTAGTACTCTTGGGCATTTTCCCTGGGGCCTTAGTGGTCTTCTCCAGCACACTGGAGGTCAGACTTGCAGAGGGCTTGGTGACAAGCTCTCCTGGGAGCCAGGCATCCTGATCTCTCCCCAGCCCAGGGAGCCAGCTCCAACTGAAAGGGTCTGAGATGGTGTCCAGGCCAGGGGTCCCTGGAAGGCAGGTGGAAAGGAAAGAGAGGATCAGAGACCATGAGGAGCATATCATCTGTTCAGGCCCCTCCTCTGTCTGGTCACCTAGTTCCCATTTGTCCCTTCATTCTAGAGGTACGTATTGAGCACTTCCTGTGAGCCACGCACCATGTCAGACCCTGGGGGTACTGTGGTGAGCCAACCCAATACCATCTCCTGCTTTCTTGGCACTTACAGTCTGGATGTGATGAACCTCTCCACCCCTTATTCCTGTTCCCACCTCTCCAACTCTTCAGCCTCTGCTCTGAATCAAGGCCTAGATTTCTGGGCCTTCTGGGGGTTTTCTCTACCTCCCTGGCAATTCTTACCAACCACCAGGGTGGCATCAGGTCTGAGAGGCCACTCCCTGGCTTCAGATTCTTCTGTGGCTCCCATGGCACTCAGGAAGAGAGTGGAGGAAAGGGCCGAGTATCAGTGGAGTTGTGACTCCATTTTTTGGACATTACTACTCATCTCACATCTTTTTGATAGCATATGTGTACAGACAGGGATTAACTGCCTGAAGAAAGGCTTGGCCCTTTGCCCCTGGCTACTGGGAAATGACTTCTAAACCCTCAAATCATCTTGCCCAGTGGAAGAGTTGGCCATGCTAGATGGTCTGTGCTGACCAAGTGATTTATGGACTGCCGCATAAGCAAGACCAAGCCCTACAAAACCAAGGATATCGAGGCTCAGAGTGCGTCTCTGGTTGGCAGTCCTTCCTGTGTGCAGGGAGAGTTCAGCCTGTCCCCGAGCCCTGCACCACACACCTCTTTCCTTGACTCATTTAAATCCATGTCCTTTCACTGTGATGAGCCATCACCCTGAGTATAAGCCTCTGATTTCTGTGAGTCCTACTGAAGTCCTGGAGCTAAGGATGGCCTTGGGGACCTCCCAACTATGTGTCACGTGGGCTTGCAGTGGTTTGTTTGTGCATCTTTCGCTCTCTGAACTGTGAGCTTCTCAAAGACCAGGGCTGTGTCGTCCACTCTGAGGACCCAGCACCTGGCTCAGTGAATGTGGTAAGTGAGCGCAGCTGTACGCCTCAAGGTGAGTTGAAGCTGCCCTCACTGTGGCTTCTTGCCATCTCTCCATGCCTCCCTCTCTTTCCACTTCCTTTCATCTGAGGATAAAGCCCTTTTCTTTGTGGGGGGCTGTCTTTGATTTCTGGAACAAGAAAGAGGAAGACATCCCCTGGGTGGGAGTCCCAGCTTTGCCACTTGGTTGCTATGTGACTTCTAGAAAATTACTTAACCTCCCCATGCTCAGCTTCTTCCTCAGTGAAATGGGCACAATATCCCCTGGTCAGGGTAAGTCCACACTACAGTTCGAACGTGGTCACATGTAGGGAAACACACAGCACAGGGCTGGGGCCTGGGACATGCTCGGTCAGTGTCGGTGCCAGGGCAAGTTTGCATTTCCTCCTCCTGGAAGCCTCTTGGAGTCTGGGGGTGGCTATGGCATCCTTACCCGTGCAGGTGACCCCGACATCCTCATTGTGAGCGCAGTTGTGCTTCCCCCAGGGAGCAGCAGGGCAGTCAGACAGCGAACTCTCTGTCCCCACACAGCTGACATCATCCAGCCAGATGGGGCCTGCACCCCAGCCAAAGTGGCCCCCAGCAGGGTCTGGCTGCCGAGGCCCCCCGCAGCCCAGCTCTCTGCAGACCACAGCTGAGTCTCGTATGTCCCAGCTGTCATCACACACTGTCCCCCAGCGCCCATCATGCCACACCTCCAGCCGGCCTGAGCACCTGCTGGGCCCAGCCACCAGCCGCAGCCCAGGGGACCCTGGCATAGAAGAAATGCAAAAACTTAGAGACAGGAAGCTGTCCAGTCCTCCACCTTGGCCTCCACGTGCCATCCCCTCATTCACCCATCTCTCCTTCCAGATGGGGTGTTTATGAAGGCTCTTCTGCGTTGGCCACACGGCACAGTCAGGCACAGTTGGGTGGTCCCTCGGAAAACTAAAGGTAGAATTACCCTGTGATCCAGAAATTCCACTACTAGGGATATACCCAAGGTTAACTGAAGCAGGTATTCAAAAAGGTATGTGAATGTCATGGCAGCACTATTTATAATAACCCAAAGGTGGGAGTGACCCAAAAGTCCCTCAGTATATGAATGGATACACAAAAAGTGATATTGGTCTTGGCAATGGTTTCATGGATCCAGCCCAAAAGCACAGCCAATAAAAACAAAAATAAGTGAGACTTCATTAAACTAAAATGCTTCTGTGCAACAAAGGAAATAATCAACAGGGTGAGAGGGCAGCCTCCAGGAGGGGAGGAAATATTGGCAAACTGTCCATCTCATGAGGGGTTAATCTCCAAAACATGGATATGCCAACAACTCAAGTAAAACATCTTGTAACCTTACATAAAAGAGGCTAAGGACTAGAATAGACATTTCTCCAAACACAATAAATATGAAAAAAAGTTTGTCACTATCCATAAAGGAAATGCAAATTGAAAGTGAAATGAGTCACCACCTTACACCTGTTAGGATGGTTATTACCAAAGGAAAAAAAAAAAAATCAAAGGGCAACTAGTGTTGGTGAGGATGTAGGGAAATTGGAACCAGCCAGGCACAATGGCACATGCCTGTTACCACAGTGACTTGGAGACTGAGAGGAGGATCAAGTTCAAGGCTAAATTCTGCAACTTAGACCTTGTCTCCAAAAAAATGAAAAAGGCTGGGGATATAGCTTTATAGTAAAGCACCTCTGGGGTTCACGCTCCAATATGCCCCCACAAAAGAAACAAACTGGAACCTTGGTACACTTTGGTGGGAAGTTCTATGGAAAACAGTATGGAGGTGCCTGGAAAATTAAAAGTAGAACTACTATATTAGCCAAATTATATTGTATTGTCTACATGAATGAACATGCAACAATGAGCCTTACTATCATATACCATTATGATGCACCAATAAAAAATATGAAAAAATAAGTAAAAAATAGAACTTCCATATGATCCAGCAATCCCACTTGTGGGTATATATTCCCCCGAGTTGAAATAATTATCTCAAAGTAATATTAGCAGTCTTAGGTTCAATACAGCACTATTCACAATAAATGAGATGTGGAAACAACCTAAATGTCTATCAGCTGATGAATGGATAAAGAAAATGTGGTACATAATTATAACAATACCATTCAGCCCTTAAAAAGAAGGAAATCCTGTCATTTTTGACAATGTGGATGAACCTTGAGGGTACTGTATATGTGAAATAAACCAGTCACAGAAAAATGAATGGTATGTGATTCTACTTATGAGAATCAAATTCATGGTGATGGAAAGTAGAATGGTGACTACTAGTAGCTGGGCAGAGGGAAGGAGGTTAATATTTCACAGTGACTCAATCTTCATTTGGAATAATGAAGAAGTCTGGGGATGGAGGGTGGTGATGGTTGGTAACAGTATGAACAGTGGGTACCACCCACCTGTGTTCCTAGGAATGCCGGAGTGGTTGCTCCTGTTAGGTGTACAGAGCTGCATTACTTAGCAGTGGGGTACATTCTGAGGAGTGTGTCATCAGGCAATGTCACAGAATGTACTTACACAAATTGAAATGGCCACAGCTTCACCAAGTGATAAAATCTTATGGGACCACTGCCATATATTGGGGTCTGCTATTAACCACAATGTCACCTTGTGGTGTATGACTATATTATCAGAAGTAAAAAAAGAATATGGGCTCTGGACAAATCTCTGGGTCTTGGCTTTTCCACCTTTCCGCTGTGCTGCCTACTGGAGACGAGGGTTATAACCAGTTGGAAGCACCCCATGAGTTGTAGCACTGCCTGGACTGAGGCAGAGAACTTGGAACAGCCTCTGTAAATTGAAGCCAGTGAGTGCTCAATAAATGTTGGCTATTATTACAGAGGGTAAGGGAGATGAGGCCTCTGGTGCTCTGCCCGTGGTGACAGCCAGTCGCCACCTGTTCAGCCTCTCCCAGCCTTAAGAAAGCCCTATCAGTTGTGTCTTTTTATTTCCGGTACTTCTGAGTCTTTTGTAAACTAAAAACAGGAGCTCTTCACTTGAGCCTGCAAGTGCCCAGTGGTGAACTAAAAGGATGAAAACCCTTGGTGTCTCTACCTACGTTTTGTACCTGTCTCCGTTTTTCTGAATCACCTTGGATTCCAGGAATAACAGGTCTGATCAAAAGACATCTTGTGATGAGTCAAAACTAGCCCTCAGGCAATAGCCACTTTCTTACCCTTCTGACAAGTCCCTCCTGTCCTGAGACCTGGTCACCCTGACCACAGTCCAACAGAGGCTCTTGACTGCATGCTTGTGACCCACCTTGTGAATATGACTTGGAAGCTCCTGTCAGTACCCTGAAGATAGGGCTAAAGACCCAGGTCCCCCGTCTTCCCGCTCAGCTATACTGACCAGAGCTCCTTGCCTGCTTTCCACCATTACTTCTGTTTGATTTTTTAGGGTGAGTGGCTTCATTTGACTTGTTGGGATCCAGTCACTGGATCACCTGCTTACTCCCACAGAATCCACAACAAAGTCCACTGCCCACATTCCTGCTTGCCCCTAACAGACCCTGGTGCTCCTGTGGCCCTGCGTGGCCTGCAGTGCCTCATCCCCCTTGGGAACTGTGCATACCAACTCCTCAGTGGCCCCTGACTCCTGGTCTGTGGCCCTCACATCCCTGAGTGTAAAGAGCCTATGTTCAAACAACAGCCGTCACCGATACAGCCCTTTCAGAACTTATGGGAAGGACACAGACAAAATCATTCACCCCATGTTCTAAGAACCCGAGCAGCTCCCCGACAAGAAAGCCAGAGGACATTCCTGAGCTAAGCAGAGGACCTGGTGACAGTCCCACAGCCACACCCTGTGGCATGAGAAGCGGGAGCTTGACATAGTGAACTCAGGCCACCACCCTCTATCCAGGGCCAGCTACAGCAGCCTGGGCCCTTACTCAAACATGGTCATGGATCTTAGGATGGTGTCAGCAGAGGTCCTGAGGGGAGGACCCCAGGGGACTCCTCGTGCTGGGGCAAGAAGGGACTCACCAGCTTCTGGCCCAGGCTCCCAGGGGGTAGTAGGAGAAGCTGGAGGAGGTGAACTGCCGGCTGTCCCTAGGGTCTGGCCCACCGTGGTGGAAAGTGGCCTGGTTGCCACCTCCCTGGGTGCTGAACTGTTGCTGTCCACAGCGGAGGCCGTGGGGGAGCCGAGGCCAAGGGGCATGCCTGAGGCAGAAGGAAGCCATTACCACCACTCCCGCCTGCTGAGCCTCCAGACGTCCCCACCCAAGCCTCCCGTCCCTGAGTCCCAGACCCGGGGAGAGAAGGTGTGGGTAGGAGTAAGGGAACAGAGAGGGCAGGAAGTGGAGGTAGCCTGGTGGTGATGGGAAGAGGGAAGCTGCTTCTGGGGTGGCAGGAGGCAGGGCGGGGAGGGCCGCCCAGGCTGAGGCTCAGCTCCGCACTGCTGGCATTTGGGGATGGATCATTCTCTGGGTTGAAGTGTCTATTGCACTACAGGATGTTAAGCAGTGTCCAGCCTCTGTCCACCTCCAGTAGCACCACCTCCAGTTGTGACTACCAGAACTGTCTCCAGACTGCCCAGTGCCCCCTACGGGAGCAAAACAGCCCCCAGTTGAAAACCTTGCCGTGGAATGGGCTAGAGGATTAGGGGGAAGTGGGAGGTTGGACAGAGCGACTGAATGCAGAGGGACAACTGCACCCCCACTTCCTGCCCAGTGCCTGCCCTCCCCGGGCCCCCCTCGAGCCCCTCACCATCACACACGGCCCCAGCATCCTCCCGGTGGTGACAGTCATGCTGGCCCCAGGGCCTGGCTGGGCAGAACCTCAAGGCTGTCTCATTTCCCCGACAGCGCAGGTCATCCAGGGTGATGGGGCCAGTCCCCTCTCCAAAGAAGGCGCCCCCGGGGGCGGCCAGCGCCCCCCCACAGCCCAGCTCCCTGCAGGCCACGGCAGCATCCCGAAGGTCCCAGGCGTCATCACACACTGACCCCCAGCGCCCACCATGCCAGACCTCCAGGCGGCCAGCACAGCCATGGGGACCATCGGCCAGGCGCAGCCGGGGGGCGGGTCCTGGATAGCAGGAAAGAAGGTCAAGAGGACAGGAAGCTAGGATGGATGAGGGACCACCAAGTTCTGATGGGAAACTAAGGGGCAAGGGAGGGCAGGAGGGAGGGCAGGAGGGAGGGCAGGAGGGAGGGCAGGAGGGCAGTCCTGCACAGCTCCTTGGTGTCCGCCTTCTCCGGGTTCCATCACAGGTCCCAGAGGGGAGTGACCTCCAGGAGACAGCTGGACACTATGTTGGGTGGGGGTAGGGTGCTGCCCTGGCCCCTCAGCTGTCCCTCCCATTTCCCCAGGAGAGTGGCTGCAGTGCAGAGGGACAGACCTGGGACCAGGCTCTTGGCAGCTTCCTAGATGCAGGCAGAGGGAGCTGGGGTCTGAGGAAGGTGGGGACAGAGGACAGCCCTAGCCCCAGCGTACCAGTGCAGACCAGACCAGCATCCTCACTGTGGTCACAGTTGCTCCGGCCCCAGGGGCTTCGGGGACAGTCCCGGAGGGCCCGCTCTCCTCCTCCACACCCCACATCGTCCATCCACACGGGCCCTGCACCAGGCCCAAATCTGGAGCCCCCGGGGGCGGCCAGCGCCCCCCCGCAGCCCAGCTCCCGGCAGGCCACAGCAGCATCCCGAAGGTCCCATCCATCGTCACACACGGTGCCCCAGCGCCCGCCATGCCAGACCTCCAGGCGGCCGGCACAGCCGTGGGGGCCTGAAACCAGGCGCAGCCGCTCTGGGTAAGGACAGACCAAGAGGGAGAGGGACAGTGAGGGGCTCCTCTGACTGCAGCCTGGGGGAAGCAGACCCAAGCCCCCTCCTCGGTAAGCCTGGGGGCACTGCAGCCCAGAAAGGCGTGGCCAGAGCGGTGTCTCCGGCAGGGGAGGGCGGGAGGAAAGGGGAGGCCAGGCCTGTGCAGGTGCAGTGAACGTGGGGTTCGGTGGAGGCCAGGGGCGGGAATGGAGGGTCCTCAGTCTAGCCAGGTCTCAGAGCATCCGGATGTTGGGGGGTCTGGAGGGACTTACCTTGGCGTGGGGCTCCAGTCAGCAAAGGCGCCCGGGTGGACTTGGCTGGCTTGGGTGGCCGGAGGCTCTTCTTCCGGGGGCCATTCTGGGGGATCCCAGCTGGGCGAAGGACTAGGAGAGGACACAGGAGGACAGGTGCTGAGCTGTCCATCCTTCCTGTCCCCAGGGGGCCAGGACTCCCTTCCTGAGGACCTAAAGTGACAAAGCGCTCCTGGGTTGTGCCAGGAGACCTTGGTACTGGCTGAAATGGGAGCAGGGGCACAGGATGGGCACGCACAGCCTCAGCCTTGGGGCTCACCCTGGGTCACAGGGGGCTCCTCAGAGCCGGGGCTCAGCCCCCCAGACAGCCCTGGCCACAGATCTCCATCTGGGGGGGAAGCGGAGTCGTCCCTGGAGGTCGCCACTCGCTGGCCTATGGGAGAGGACAGAAGCTGTGAAGGGGTGGGGGAGCAGAGGCCACTTGCTCCATGGGACAGGGCCCTGCATGCCTTGGTGTCCTGGGGCTCAGAAGTAAGTGACTGTCAGCTGGGGGTCCCAGAAGGAAGGAGATACGTGGCGCTAGGGAGGTCACATGGCTCTAGGGAGGCCAGGGGTCAGGTTCTGCAGGACTGCCCGTCAGCTCAGACATACGGGGGTGCAGGACTTGGGCCCCTGGGCCATCTCAAAAGAGCTGCCCCATAACGGAAGAGCGGTTCCCTCACCTGCACAGACGACGCCGGCGTCCTCCTCGTGAGAACAGATGTGGGCCTTCCAGCCCCGGTGGGGGCAGAGGCCCAGCTGCCCCTCACTGCCCCGGCAGGCCAGCTCGCTGAGCCACACAGGCCCTGCGCCCTCCCCGAAGAAGGCGCCCCCGGGGGCGGCCAGCGCCCCCCCGCAGCCCAGCTCCCGGCAGGCCACAGCAGCATCCCGAAGGTCCCATCCATCGTCACACACGGTGCCCCAGCGCCCACCATGCCAGACCTCCAGGCGGCCGGCACAGCCGTGGGGACCATCAGCCAGGCGCAGCCGCTCTGGGGGGCAGAGGGAAGGCTGTGACTCCTATCAAGGAGGCCACAAGGCAGGACCAGAGTGAGGCAGGCCCAGGGACTACCCCACAGGGCCCATCAGGAGACCAGCTGCTGCCGGGACCCTCCACGTGGACTCCTGGGTACTCAGACAAAGGCACCTGAGGCGCTGCTCCCTGGGGCCAGGTCAGTCAGAGTGCAGTGGGGGTGGCCAGGGACCCAGCAGGAGGGCGAGACAGATGGGGAGGCTTCTCGCTGGGCGAGGCCAGAGGCCAGCCGGGAGGAGAGTTGGGAACTTACCAACAGCCTGGATCCCCACCAGCGCTGCTGCAGGGGGGTGGACAGAACAGAGTGAGGGACAGGCAGGGCCCTTCCCCAGCCTACACACACCAAGACACACCCAGGCTTCTCACACCTCCGAACCAGACACCCTGCTGCTGAGAAGTGGACCGGGCAGAGGCTGGGACAAGACAAGAGGTCCCTGTGGCGGGTGGAGCCCCAGATGCCTGGATCCTGAAGTCAGGGCTGGGACCAGGTCGAATGGCGGGTGATCCCCCACCAGGTCAGGGCCAGGGCATGGGGGTGGGGGGCAGGTCCCTTGGGTTGCGGAGGGTGGGACAGGACATGCAGAGGGCTGGCTCCCTGGGGGGCTAGGCAGCCAGATGCCAGGGTAACCCAAAGCACCAGGACTGGGCGCTGGACTTCTCAGTCCCTAATCTGGATGCGCTAAGGGGTCAGAGGTGGGCCCAGGCCCAGTGAGTCCCCCGGGAGAATAGGTCACTCACCAAGGAGACAGGCCAAGACCTTCATGTTTGCAGAGTCCGGGGCAGGGGACAGGGTGAAGGGGAAGAGGGCAGGAGGGCAGGAGGGGAGGAGGGGAGGTAGGGACACACCAAGGCTCCCTGGACCCGCAGAGGAGCAGGCCGGCTACAGGCTTTGCCAGGAGCAGAGAGGCTGCAGGGAGGCGGCAGGGGACAGGAGGGGGAGGGGGCTGGCCCAGCTGAGGCGTGGGGAGAAGGGGGGAGGCGGGCGGGAGGGGGAGAGCGTCCAACTGCAAACACCCACACGGAGGAGACCAGGCAGGCTCGCCAGCGCACCCTGTGCTCAGAGATGCTTAGGGGATGGCAGGCTCAGGGAAGAGACTGGACTCCAGTGTCTGGAAGACTGCAAGGGAGGGGGCACACCCTCCTGCCTCCTCTCTTGTCCAGCCCTGGAAGTGTGGCTGTGAGTGGCCAGATCTAGGGCACTCCTGCAGCAGCAAGAGGGCTTGCAGCCAGACACCAGAAGGGACTTTCTGGATTAGGAAAAGAAACTGAGAAAACCCTTTTTTCATTTGACAGCCCCACTGGTGGACCTGAATGTAAAGCCCTCAGGCCCCATCTGAGGGAGGAGAGGCTGAACTTCAGAGCCCCCAGATAGAAGAGGTGGGGGTTGGGCAGACAGGGCCAAGGCTTGGGGGAGAGGGAGGGAGCTACACACACACACACACACACACTCTCTCTCTCTCTCTCTCTCTCTCTCTCTCTCTCTCCCCACACACACCAGGCAGCAGCGAGGGGAAAAAGTTGGTAATGGGGAGGTGACTCAGAAGCCTGGCAGGGCAGCTGCGTGAGCTCACTGCCCCCTTCCCCAGCCCAGCACCCCCCACTCCACCAACACAGAGAGCAACTGGCGAGAGGAGGAGCCAGCCAGGCAGAAGGGCCAGCGGGGTCCAGAGGCAGGCTGGAAAAGGCATCAGGACGAGGCCGCACATAGCAGTCTCAGGCTTTATTGACACACTGTAAGGACCAGACGGACGGACGCACAGGAGCTGTGCCCACCAGCCCCACCGACTCCCAGGGAGGCCTTGCCCCAGGCACCCTGCCTCAAGTCCCAGCTCAGGGTGAGCTTGTGGCTGCTCCGTCCCTCCCCAGAGCTCCCCCAGGGCCAGCAGCACAGACAGCACAGCTCTGCAGACAAAGCAGGGAGATTCTCAGTGCAGACAGAATCTGAGGCAGGGGCTTGACATGTTGACCTCTGGTGGCCCTCGTAGCCAAAGGGGAGAGGAATTTGTTCCACACTGGACACTGCAGGCTGGCGACAGGTAGAGGGGTGGGTGTCTAGG
The DNA here is from genome assembly GCF_048772815.1 of Callospermophilus lateralis. Taxonomy (NCBI): domain Eukaryota; kingdom Metazoa; phylum Chordata; class Mammalia; order Rodentia; family Sciuridae; genus Callospermophilus; species Callospermophilus lateralis. Next base: position 2,172,637 of record NC_135322.1, read on the forward strand.
TCTGCAGTCCTCGCTGGGGCACAGGTGTGCTGGGGTCACCGGGGCATGGATGTGACAGTGCCCGGGCACAGCAGGAGCGTTGGGTGCTGGCGTCCCCCTGCCCCAGGTCTGCAGTCACAGGTCTTTGCTGAACTCCCTCACCAGTGTGTAGCCCATGCAGCCCCAGCCCCCCTCGGCCTGGTAGCCACAGCCCTCCAGCAGCCCTGCCACCCCCCAGGCAGCCACGGCCACGGGGACCACAAGCCGGGCCCGGGGCTCCCCCATGCCCCCTGCCCAGGCTCGAGCCCGAGACTCAGCAAAGGCTAGGAGCCTCCTACCCACTCCCCTGCGGCGGTGCCAGCGTGAGACAGAGAGGCGGGTGACCCGGGCTCCATCCCCTGCATTGGTGCCAGGGGCCAGGGCCAGGACTCCACACACATCGCCAGAGCCCCTCACGGCCACCCAGGGCCCCCCCAGGCCTCCGGGAGGAGGCAAGGAGCCCCACCAGGCTCGCAGGCCTAGCTTCACTGCGGCCACAGCCAGGAACACAGGCAGCAGGAGGGCCAGGGCGAAGGAGGCCACGACGAAGCGCAGGCCGCTGCTGGCTGCCGCCAGGAGAAGAAGGGCCGGGGGCCGTGTCAAAGCATGGAGGGCCACACGGTTTTCCGTGTCCTTTACGCCAGCCTGTGGGTAGGGGTGGGGCTCAGCCATCCAGAACGTTATTGCCCCCAGGATCAGGAAAGGAGGTGGACCTGTCCAGGGCCAGAGTGGGGGCTCCCTCATGAGGAGGCAGGCAGCTGAGGGGGTGGGCACACTGGGTGTGAGTAAAGGGTGAGGGATGGGTGGATAGGGAAGGGTGACATGGAGCTGTGGGCACCATCCAGCGTTGGTCCCAGAGCCAGGCTTCAGGGAAGCACTCTTGAAGGACAAGGAGGCCCGACAGGACGGAATGGGGAAACTGAGGCTACCGGCTCTGCTCAGGAGAGTCTGGGGTGGGAGGCAGGCGGGGAAGACTAGGAGTTGGTGCTGGGGTGCTGGACGCAGCACCCTGCCCCCTGGGACCCCCTCTGCTAAAAGCCGGGGCAGCTGAGGCCAGATGGGGAGAAGGCACTGGAGGAAAAGGCCCAAGCCGCTTAGGAGGAAAAGCCCCCGGCGGTGGCGTGGGTGGACAAGCCCGCCCCTGCCCGGCTCAGGCGTGGCGTGGGTGGACAAGGCCGCCCCTGCCCGCCTCACCTCTCTCACCTTGAGCATCTCCAGCACCAGGGCTTTCTCATCCTCCCTCATCTCCCGCACAGACAGGTGGCTGGGGGCCATGGCAGCCCCCAGGCCACCGCCCCCAAAAGGGAGCTGGCGTAGTTTGTGCACCTGCTGGAAACACAAGTAGGTCAGTACCAGGTGGGCGCCTCTGTCCCGAAAGCCTCCCGCGGGGCGAGCAGCAGCGGCAATTTCCAAAACGGGTACCGAGGACCCTCGGGGTCCCTGAGCGAAGGCCGTGTCAGGATAGGTTCCCCCCTACCCAGTGACCTTCCTAAAGTCTTCCTGATCCCCCTCCCCATGGTCAGCGATCCGCCCCTAATCAGGCTGTGGACGCGAACACCTTGCAGCACGGTCCCTCCCAGGCGCCGGGCGGGACTGCCCCGGGGGTCCACGAATACCCCGGGACCCACTAGAGGAGGGGCCGCGCTCCCCCCGCCCCGCCCCCGTGCCCCTCGCCCCGCGCCGCGCCAGTGAGGATGGGCGAGCACCTCCTCTGGCGCTCCGATCCCTAGACAAGGTGCTGGGGGAGCAGGGTCAGGAGGGGGTCGCCGGCGGAAGTGACGTCCACACTCGCGCTCGGCTGGGCGGGGCGGCGCCGGCTCCGGGCCTTAGCAACTGTTGCCAAGCGTCTCCGGGGGAGGCGGCGGGAACCGAGTGCGCTAGGGTGGGACCGGGGCAGGGAGCCGGACTGCTGGAGGTGGGTGGAGGCGACCTACAAGGGGGAAAAGGGACCTGGGGGCGAACGGGAGCAGAGGCCAGCAAGGAGGTGGTGGGAGTAGAGACGAGCGTCTGGGAGAAGTACTTACTGACCCCGAGCGTTCGCAGTTTCCTTCACGACGGTCCCTCGTTGCTAAGCGACCTAAGCGCGGGAGGAGACGGCGACCGCAACCGCGACGCCAGTGCATCGATTCCCATTGGTGCTGGAACCTTTGCGGGTGGGGTCCGGAGCCCCCACCTCAATCCCTGGGGGCGCCCTGACAGTGCCCTTCGGGATAAAAGATCTACCCCCCACCCATTTTTCAGATGAGGAGAGGGGGCGAGTGACATCCAGCAAACAAGAGGCAGAACTGGTATTCTGACTCTAATGCCTCCCTGCTGGAGACCAACCATGGCATCACCACCAGCTCCCTTTTAATGAATAGGGAAAGAACTCCATAAAGAACAGTGGCTGGTCCAAAGACGCAGAGCTCTTGAGAGCCAGAAAGCAGAAGTTAAAAACTCCAAGACTAGGCTGGGCACAGTGGCAAACGCCTGTAATCCCAGCAGCTTGGGAGTCTGAGGCAGGAGGACTGACAGTTCAAAGCCAGCCTCAGCAATGGCAAGGTGATAAGCAACTCAATGACTGCAGTGTCGCTAAATAAAATATAAAATAGGGCTGGGGATATGGCTCAGTGGTCGAGTGCCCCTGAGTTCAACCCCCAGTTCCAAAAAAAAAAAAAAAAAAATCCAAGACCCCAGGTGGAGGCCATAGCCTGACTGCTCCCTGTCTCCTGCCCACCCCCCAAGGGGAAGAAAAAAAAACAGAGAGGAGATTCTGGGTCTTTATTAGCACGCCCAGCCTACAGCCCACTTCTGGGGCTAACCCCAGCTCAGCCAAGGAAAATGAGTTAGGAGTCTCTGTGTGGGGTGGATAGAGGCGCCAGTCCTCAAAATGTGTGCACCAGCTGGACTGCTGGTAGGGTCTGTACGATTTGGATAGAGGGCAGGCCCTGTGAGGTCATGACCCCAGGCCCAGCCCCTGCGGGGACCACTTGCACCATCTGGGAGGTGGGAACAGCAGGCATCCCTGCAGGGGTAGAGACTGGGCCAGGAGGTGGTGGGGCCAGAAGTTGCAGTGTGGCAGCGCCTCCTCCAACACTGCTGTTCTCCAGCAGTTCAGCCGCTGGGGCACTGCGGATGATAAGGAGTTTCTGCCCCGGCGGGCCAGGGGCAGGTGGCTCTGTCAGTCCGGGGGAAAGGGTCTCTACCTCCTGCACACAGAGCCGGGTCTGCTCCCCATCTGCTCCGCTCAGCACCAACACGCTCTGCAACCCCTCATCCGTCTGCAGTGTTTCAAAGAGGACATCCTGGACCACACCCGTGCTAGCCTCACTATCCCCTGCCTCTCCAGGACCTGGCCCGGTTAGCAATTCCTCAGCTGCCCCACTCTGAACCACCAGCAGATTGGGGGCCTCAGCAGTCACAGCTCCTCCACTGGAATTAGAAAGCTGGCCTGCCAGGGGTTGGAGCTGAACTGTGGTCACTTCCTGTGCAGGCTGGAGCTGGACCGTGGTCACTTCCTGTGCGGGCTGGAGCTGAACCGTGGCCACTTCCTGTGCGGGCTGGAGCTGGACCCCACTCACTTCCTGGGGTCCTGCTTCCCCACCCACTACATTCTGCAGAACAATGAGGCTCTGGCCTCCCCCGCTGGCCCCTGGTCCACTCCCTCCCTGCACCCCTAGACTCCCAGGGCCTGGCAGCCAGACTACCCCTGTCCCAGGGCTGGCTTTCCCTGCTGCGCGAGGGCACTGCCTTGCACGGCTGCCCCCACTCCCAGCACTGGAGGGCAGCAGGATGAGCTTAGGTGCAGGTGGGGGTGGAGGAGTAGGGGGCTGGACGCTGCTAGGGATCAGCTGGAGACCCTGGGCAGTCTGCACCAGGAGAAACGTCTGGGAGTTGGGAGCCCCTGGGCCCGGGGGCGGGACCTGGGCTGTGCCCCCAGCCACTTCGAGGGAAAGCGTGGCTTGGAGGTGAGGGAGAACATGTACATCTTGGGTGGCTAGTGAGGCTGGGGCTGCAGCCAGTGGGGCCTGGGGCTGAGAGCTTGCAGCAGCGGAGGCTGTAGTGCCCGAAGCCGTGTTGGCTGGGGCATGCGTCCTCAGATGTCGTTGCAGATAGGCGGCCATGACAAAGCCGCGACCGCAAATGGGGCAGGCAAAAGGGCGCTCGGCTGAGTGGGTGCGCTGGTGCAGCAGCAGGTTGGAAGAGTGGGTGAAGGTCTTGGGGCAGAGCGGGCAGCGGAAGGGCCGCTCGCCCGTGTGCACACGCTGGTGCTGCCGCAGGTTGGAGGTCTGGGCGAAGCTCTTGCCACACACGCTGCAGGTGTGGGGCCGCTCACCAGTGTGCACATGTCGGTGGCGTCGCAGGCACGACGTGTTGCGGAAGGCCTTTCCACACTCACTGCAGGCGTAGGGCCGCTCGCCGGAGTGTAGCCGCAGGTGGTACTGGTAGTGAGATGACCACTTGAAGGTGAGGCCGCACTGGCCACAGGTGAAGGCCCGCAGGCCTGTGTGTACGCGCTGGTGGATGGCCAGCAGAGAGGAACGCTTGAAGGCCTTGCCACACTCACCGCACTGGTAGGGCCGCTCACCGGTGTGGTCCCGAAGGTGGTACCGCAGCCCTGAGGAGCCCTTGAAGGCCTTGCCGCACTCTGCACATTTATATGGCCGCTCTACAGAAGCCACAGCAGGCGGGGGAGGCGGCGGGGCAGGAGCAGCAGAGGCCGTGGGCTCCTGGGGACAGGTGACCTCGGCAACCTCAGCCTGGGGGGGTGGGCGCCCAGCCGCAGCCTCTTCCACGTGGCATTGCTGGTGTGCCAAGAGGCTGGCCAGCTGCGGGAAAGCCCCGTCGCAGCTGCCACAGCGGAAGGCCTGTCCCCCAGCTGCCCCATGGCTGTGCTGGTGTCGGGAGAGGCCTGCCACCGTGCGGAAGGATTTTCCACAGGGAAGGCAGGCAAAGCCAGGAGCAGTGACAGGAGGGGGCTGCGGCAGAGGGGACGTCGGGGACAACGACGCAGGGCGCGCATCGTTGGGCGTCTCCGCAGGGGCATCCTGGGGCTGGGCAGCAGGCCCCGGGCACGGCTGGTGCTCCAGGAGCAGCTCCTCGCTGCCAAAGCCTTGCTCACAGCCATCGCAGCGGTACACCAGCTCCACCGTGGTCTCAGCTGCCGCCAGAAACAGCTCCGGCACCACTGGCGGAGGCTGGGGCGGCGGGGCGGGGGGCGCGGGCGGGCTGCTGGACGGCAGGTGGCGCTGCAGGTAAGCGTCAGAGACCAAAACCTTGCTGCCCGCGCAGGGTTCACCAGGCGTAGGGGGCGGGGGGACGGGGGTGGTGCCGGGGGCGGCGCCCGGGGCGGGGGCGGGGCCGTGGGTGCGCTGGTGCAGCAGCAGGTTGGAGGAGTGGGTGAAGGTCTTGGGGCAGAGCGGGCAGCGGAAGGGCCGCTCGCCTGTGTGCACCCGCTGGTGCTGTCGCAGGTTTGTGCTCTGCGTGAAGCTCTTGCCACACACGCCGCAGGTGTAAGGGCGCTCGCCAGTGTGCACGTGCCGGTGGCGCCGCAGGCTGGATGAGTTCTTGAAGGCCTTGGGGCAGTCGAGGCACAGGTAGGGGCGCTCACCCGTGTGCTGCCGCAGGTGGTACTGGTAGTGGGACGACCATTTGAAGGCCAGGCCGCACTGGCCACAGGTGAAGGCCCGCAGGCCTGTGTGCACGCTGCGGTGGATCTGCAGCAGCGAGGAGCGCTTGAAGGCCTTGGGGCAGTCGGGGCACTGGTAGGGCCGCTCGCCAGTGTGGCCCCGCTGGTGGTAAAGCAGGGCTGAGGAGCCCTTGAAGGCCTTGGGGCAATCCGGGCACTTGTAGGGCCGCTCGCCTGTGTGCGTGCGCTGATGGTGCAGGAGCCGAGACGACCACCGGAATGACTTGCCACACTCCCCGCACTCATACTGGGCCGCAGGGGCGGGGGTCGCCGGGCCTGGCTTCTCCCCGGCCCCGTCCGCGGTAGAGGCAGGCGCCATGTCCACGTGGGAGCCAACCATCACACCTGGCGGAGGGATTCCGGATCAGAGTGGGTAGGCACTGAACTTTTAAGGGACAGGGGTTGCAGAGGACCCTTATCAGGATTAGGGTTTACAGTGGCCCACGTTTTACCTGAGACTGAGAGAGGAGTAAGGGGGTCCCTGGGATGTGAGACTTCCGGTGCTAAAACTTCCCAGCAAACAAATCAGCCACCTCCCAGCATGCTGGCCATCTCCTCCAGGAGGCCCACTCTGGTACCCTCTAAAGTTGGAAGCCTGGCTTCCCGTGTCCACTCCACTTCAACACTGGCTCTTCCTGTTACACCTTGAACCATTCACTCTCCAGGCCCTGAGAGAGCTGTGCCGAACATCCCACTATACCACCCCGCCTTCTAGTCCCTTCCCTCGCCAGCCAGATCTAGTTCTCTGGATCCTGCAGGCTCTGTGAGCTCCAGTGCTCCATCCATCCACTCCCGCAGTTCTGCCCTTGCCCAAGGGAAGTGCTGCTGAGGACCCTGCAGTCCCTTGCACAGCGAAAGCACAGGGCTGTCTCACTGTGCACTCCTGCCTGCCTCCCTCTCCACCTCACACATATTACTCTGCTTCACGCACTACCCTGGGTGACTGCCTGGCATGCTTCTTTTCTCCTGAAGCCTCCAGCACCTCCTTTTCCCTCCTTTCCCTTGCCATCAACCATACTAGCCACCAAGAGACTGTCTCCACGTTCCAATCACCACACCAGAGGCTCTCAACTGGGGCAAATGTCCTCCCACCACCAGACATCTAATGATGCCTGGAGACACTGCTGCCTGTCAGTCAACTGGAGGGGCCAGTGCTACTAGCATTTAGTGGGTGGAGAGATCCGATGCTTCTCAACATCCTATAATGCACAGGACAACCCTCCCAACAAAGGTGGACCTAGTCCAAAATACGAATCCAGTCCAAAATGTCAGGCTGAGAAACTGCACTATGGGTCCCATCAGCCCCTTCCTGTGCCAAGACTTGGAGCTCCCACTGCTTTCTGGAGTTTTCCTCTCTCCAGGACCATGCCTGTCAGCATGTCTCCCATTTTTTTAAAAGAAACAAAAAATTCTTCGCCCCATTTCCCCCTCCAGCCACAGCCTCTCTTCTCTCCAGCCCTTTACAGCAGAGCAGAGCCTGCACTTCCCACCTCAGGCCACTTCAGTCACACATTTGCCCTGTCCCCTGCTGCTAAATCCTACTGCTCAGCCCTCAACTCCTTCTTCCAACCATCTCCCCTGGCTTCCAAGAGCCAGGTCTCCTCCTCCCTCACCTGTGGCTGTCTCAGTCCCTAGTTGGGTCCTGCTTGTCCCAGTGACTTCTGTATATAGGAGACTGGGGCTCAGTCTAGCCTTGCTGCGCCCCTATCTGCCCACTCCCTAGGAACTCTCAACCCCTAGTGGCTTTACAGCCTAGGAACATGTGACTCCAAACACGTACCTCTGCCTGAGACGCCACTGCTCCACATCCCCTGCTAGACTGTGCCAGCTGAGGTGCTGGGGATGGACCCCACAGCACCACACAGGGTAGGCAGTGCTCTACCACTGACCTACATTCCCCAGGCCCTCCCCTCTTTTAAATTTTATTGAGACAGTCTCACTAAGTTCTCCAGGCTAGTCTCAAACTTGTGATCCTCCTGCGTCAGCCTCCCAAATAGCTGGGATTATAGGCGCACACTACAATACCGGCTCAACTTTAAAACTTGGACACCTAAGAGCAAAATCTAATCCAGCTTTTTGCTCCTGTGCCCCCCCTCAAATTAGGAATTAAATGTCCTACTCAACCATAGTCTTCTCTGAAAACAGGGGTGCTATTCTTCAGGCCTTGGGTCCTCCTCACCTCTCTCTCTCTCCCGCTCCAGCTCTCTCATTCTGTATAATCAACCCATCAGCAGATTCCTCTGTTCCAGTGAGAACCGAGTCAGAATGTGACCACTTCTCACAAGCCCCACCTTTGTCCAAGCACTGCCATCTCTCTCCTGGGCAGATGTGACCTCCTAACAGACTGCCATTTTCCTTGCCATCCTGCCCCAGTCCATTCCCAACACTGCAGCTAAAGGAACCTTCATTAGAGAAAACTGGGCATTTCATCCCTCTGTTCAAAGACTTCTGCAGATTCCCACATAAGAGCAGAAAACAAATCCCTTACAAGACCCTGCTGACTTTCCACACCCTGGGGCCTCAGCCCCTTGCTGGCTTGTTCTGCTATACACCTCCATTTTCATTACTCCAGCCTCCCAACCAGGAGAGGCAGGCTGCTCCCATCTCCTACCCCTCACCTCCAAATCCTCACTGAAATCCCCTCTATAAGGCCTTCTCCCATTGCCCTATTAAATATGCAGTCTCTTTCAACTCTCCCCATTTTCTCCCCTTACCCCATTTTCCCTCTAGAGCATTTATCACCTTCTCAGTACTATACAGCCAATGTTTCTCAACCTCAGCAGTAAAAACTAGGATTGCACCATTTGCCAGAGAGCACATCCTGTGCATACTGTGCTGAGCATGGACCTGGTTCCACCCCACTAGATGCTAGTGGCAACCACATCCCTGCAGCTGTGACAATTAAAATGTTGCCTGACTGACCATTATCTATTAAGCACTCCTCCTCTACACTGTTTACAAAGTTCACTACTGCACTTCAGGTCTTTATGCACTGTCACCCACCCGGAAGTACCATCACCCCCTCCCACTGACAACCATTGCTACAGAATGCCTGGGGCCTCCTGTTTTATTCTGCCTCCCCATGCCAGAATGCTATGAAAACAGGCACCTTTGTCTTGTTCACTGTTGTATTCCAGTTTCTGTATTAACATCTGTCTGGCAGTGTGTGCTCAGTAAGCATATGTTACATGAATGAAGGCTGAGTATTCCCTTTAGACAAGTATAAAGATCTCCTTTTAAAAAGATGAATATATGGGCTGGAGATGTGGCTCAAGCGGTAGCACGCTCGCCTGGCATGCGTGCGGCCCGGGTTCAATCCTCAGCACCACATACAGACAAAGATGGTGTGTCCGCCAAATACTAAAAAATAAATATTTAAAAAATAAATAAAAAGATGAATATCGGCTGGGGCTGTAGCTTTGTGGCAGAGTGCTTGCCTAGCATGTGTGAGGCATTGGGTTTGATCCTAAGCACCACATGAAAATAAATAAATAAATAAATAAAAGATGAATGTCAACTGGGCGTGGTGGCAATGGCTTGTTATCCCAGCGGCTCAGGAGGCTGATCCCAAGTTTGAGGCTAGCCTGGGAACTTACAAAACCCTGTCTCAAAAAATAAAGAGCAAAAAAGGTCTGGAGATGGAGCTCAGTGATAGAGCGCCCCTAGATTCAATTAAAAAAAAAAGAAAAAAAGAAAGACAGAGGTCCAGTTTAACTGTAAGCAGGTCCTCTAAAGGGACTAAGGATCCCAAGAAGCTGCACACATTTTTGAGAAGCCAGACATTGCCTCTTAAACGCGAAATGCCCACGCTCTGGAGGTAACAGGGATCCACCTTAGCAATCAGAGAGCGTGCCTTTAAAAGGCCAGATCACCCCCTCCAACAGGCTAGAATTTCCCTTTAAGGGGATGCGCTTGCTGCATGCTCATCTCTACCTTTGTTCAGCAAAACTACGGATCGTTTTGAAGGCACCAGGACTATGGAGTTTTACCTTGAATGTCTGAGAAACTGTCACTGGACTTTAATTTGACAATCTCCTTTTCACAGGAGGAAAAATCAGCGGGAAAGTTTAGAAAATGTAAACCCTGCCCCGGCCTCTAAACGCATCTCCGAAGCCTTTAAGAGGGCGGAGCCGGCCCAACGGACAAAAAAGTCGGAGGCGAAATAGAGAACTTCCCTTTAAGGCGCCCCTTCCGGTTTCACGCTCGCCGTTTTCCAAACGACTCCGCCCTCCAGCCCCTCCCCCACCCCGCCCTCCGGTCTCTCACCTGCGGCCCCGGTCCGGAGGACGAGGCGGGAGGCCCAGGAGCTCCCCGCGGGGGCCGACGGGAAGGGGGGCCCGGCACGGCGCCGCAGTAGCGGGGGCCGGGGAGGGGCGGGGGCGCGCTCCCTCCCGACGGCCCCCGGCGCGAGGCACCCAACCTTTATCGGTGGCCTCTTGCGCACACAAACCCCGACTCGCGTCGCGCGTCATGACGCACGCGCCGCGCCCGGCCCCGCCCCCGGCCTCGGCGCTGCGGAGCGGGCGGAGAGGGTTGGTGCGGAGGCGGTGCCAGAGCGGCGCGGCGCGTCCTGCGGTGCTCCGCGACTGTCCGGCAGCGCGCTTCCGGAGCCCGCCCGCCCGCTGCTGGCGTGGGCGCTCCGGCGGGGAGACAGAGGCCGAGTCCCCGGCACCGACCCGAGCTCCCTCCCGCCTGACCTGCCCCAGCGCCACTCGTCCAGCGGCAGGGCAGGTGTCTCAACCTGGACACCCGTGACAGTGACTTGCGTCGTTCTTCTGTGGGTTGTAGGGTGGTCAGCAGCAGCCCGGGCCTCCACCTGCTAGATCCAGTAGCACCAACTACACTCACATGCCTCGGTTTGCCTGGAACTCTGAGCCGATTTAGACCCACTTTGGCCCCGCAGGGCTTGGGCCCTGTTTGCAGGGCATTCCTGCGGGTAAAACCCATGACATCCCGCTTAGCTCAGACATTCCTCTCACTTTGGCTTTTAAAACACCCATCAAAACATAATGGAGGCTGCAGGGCTGGGTTGGGTTAGTGGATGTGGAGGGTAGGCCCAGGGATATGGGTTCCACTGTCTTCCGCCTTGCCTCAGTCCTCCGGGGATTCCTGCAGTGATGAAGAGATCTCAACTCAACCCCTTTTACCAGAGGTGTTAACAAGGGAGGTGGGAGAGGCTCTGCCCTCCTTAGCATTCTCTGCTTTGCAGTGGAAGGTGATCCGAGGTCTAGAAGTGGCCTTGAGCAACAGGCTTTCACTATAAAGGTAATGCACATTCAACAAGTTAGTCTTAAAACACAGAACAGTGTCTTGGAACCAAGGAGGGAGGAATGTTCAGCATTTGCCAAGCCAAAGAGTAGTCTTGGGACATCATCACCCCATCCCACATCAGTTCTGTGCTTGACCTGTCTTTGAACCCTTGTATGTAGAAACCTCTGTTAGCCCTGCATCTCGTACTTACAAGAAAACGGAGAATCCAGGAGCTGAAGTCACAAATAAGATAACAAAATCATCATTGCCCATTCCAGTCTTGAGGTTCATGAGGTGAAACCTCTGAAATTTCTATTGGAAATTGGACTAGGAACCATTTGTGTTACATTCTGGCAAAGAAGTTGTCTACATTTTGTCCATGTCAGACTTTTTGTGAGGCTGAATTCAAAGGTGATGAACTAATTAATCGATTGGAGGAAATTTCAAGGCAGCACAGCATTCAGGTAGTGATCTGGATATTGCTGGCAGCTTTTAGCTACTTTACCATGATAATCGGAAGCAGAAAGCAGAGCAGAAAAACTTGAAAAATTTGCAGTATGATTAGAAAACTGTGGGGCTGGGGTGGTGGCTCAGTGGTAGAGCACCAGCCTGGCATGTGTGAGGCACTGGGTTTGATTCTCAGCACCACATAAAAATAAATAAAATAAAGGTCCACTGACAACTAAAAAATATTTTAAAAGAAAGAAAGAAAGAAAAAAAACTGACTAACTAGGTCTAAGGAAAGTGTGTTTATTAAAAGAGATTACAGCCACTAAAGAGGTGCTAACTGTTTTACCTAGAAAAGTAGGAAAGATGGCTTGAGGGCATTTCAAAAGTTAGCAAGACCACACCCATTTTAGGCTTAAGGGTATAAAAGTAAACATTCCTTTGAGAAGAGACCCTTGAGGTGCCCTGCTTGCTCAGGGAGGCCTAGGAAGTTATTTCACTCTGCTCATCTGCCCAGGCACTGAAGGCAGCAGCTGTGGTCCCATGAGGTTTGGCTATGGCTCAAGATGGTGACAAACCTTGGCATCAACCATGTGGTTGCAGAATACTGTACTTCGGGTATCATGGAAGTTTCCATTAAGATTTTCAAGAACAACCTAGGAGGTAAGGCAAAGTGTAGCAGGGTTGGAATTCCTGCGGCAGCCTCTGAGAGGTCAATGTGTAGATGTGAACAGGAAGCCAAAGCTGCACTGGAGACCCCTGAGATGCCAGTAATGTGGAAAGTCTGCCGAGGAAAGCTGCAGGAATCTAGCAGAGACGAGCCAAGAGAGAAACCAGGTGGACTGCAACCAGCAATGCCATATGGCTGGACTGCACACACCCGCTAGAGAGAACACCACAAAGCCAGGTGCCCCAGAGGCTGGACATGGAGCTACAGGACTTGTTTGTCCAGCTGAACTTCAGTCTTGTTCTGGTCCCATCCGTTCTTTCTGTGTCCCTGGTATTCCCTTGTGGAATGGAAATGTTACTCTGTGTCATATATTGGATGAATGTAAATTCCTTTTGATCTTTTAGTCTAACTGGCCTCGAGTCTCATATGAGATTTTGGACTTGTATTTTTGGGCAATGCTAAACTGTTAAGACTATGGGGACTCTTGGAAATGGACTAAATGCATTTCGCATTGTGAGATGGGCATAAGCTTTTGGGGGCCAGAGGCAGAAAGTTATGGTTTAGATATGAGGTATCTCCCAAAACCCCATGTGAGAGAAAATTCAAGAATTTTCAGAGGTGAAATGATTATTTTATGAGGTATAACATAATCAGAGAATTAATCCACTGATATGGACTAATTGGGTGTAACTGTAGTCCAGGTTGGGTGTAGCTAGAGGAAGAAGGTCACCGAGAAGTGTGCTTTGGAGCTTATGTTTTGTCCCTGGTGAATGGAACGGCTTGCTGTCTCTGCTTCCTGGTGTCATGTCCCGAGATGCTTTCGTGCACTATGCTCTTCTGTCATGATGATCTGCCTCACCTTGGGTCCAGAGCTATGAGAGCAGCCATCTATGAACTGAGACCTCTGAAACCATCAGCCAGAATAAACTTTTCCTTCTCTAATTGTTCTTGTCAGATCTTTTGGTCACAGGGACACAAAAGATGACTAAAAACAACCTAAACAATATTTTTTTTTCCTTTATTAAAGTGAGAACTTTCATTTTCAGTTTAAAGAGGTACTTTACAGCTTCTCTTTAGTATATTTAAATTACCAGCATCACTGCTCCTGCGCTTTGGGTTACTGAAATACAAGCACTTTGATGATACTATAATAGTTTGTCTGATAACAGAGATGGCTACTAAGCAGGCAACCAGTGGGTGGCATGTACAGTGGATTAATACGGAGGGAGAAGACATGAGATTTCATCACACTACTCAGAATGACTCACACCAAGGTTTGCATGTAACTGAGATTGTGGAAAGTGAAACCCACTGAATACCACCAACTCTCCTGGGTCTCCAGCTTGCAAAAGGCATATCAGGAGTGCTTCCTCTCACCCTCCTTCCTGGCTATTCTTGTCCTTCCACCATGATGTCCTGCTCCGTCTTGGGCCCAATTATGGAGTTGGCCAATCATGGACTAAACCTCTGAAACTGTGAGTGCAAAATAAATCTTTCCTACTCTTAATGAAAAGGAAAGGAAGAGGGACTGGGGTTGTAGCTCAGTAGTAGAGTACTAGCCTAGCACATGAAAATAAATAAAATATCCATTGACAACTAAAAGAAAAGAGGTATTATGTTCATCTGCAGCTAAAAATTTTTAAAAAGAAAAAAAGTAAGCAGATCAGGAGACTTTCAGCCTCTACAAACACATGAACAAATGTCTTACAATATGGGGCTGGGGATGTGGCTTAAGCAGTAGCGCGCTCGCCTGGCATGTGTGCGGCCCGGGTTTGATCCTCAGCACCACATACAAACAAAGATGTTGTGTCCGCTGAAAACTAAAAAAATAAATAAATATTAAAATTCTCTCTCTCTTTCTCTGTCTCTCTCTCTCTTTAAAATAAAATAAAATAAATATAAAATTATATAAAAAAATGTCTTACAATAAGTCTCTTTCTGGAGAGGTGTCTATACTGGGTTGTCCACCTATCCATCCATAGCTATCTAGATGGACTGATTAATAGGTTAATAAATAGTAGATCCTACTTCTCTGAGAACTCCAATTGATCCTAACTCTAACTGCCCTGGGTGGACCTGATAGACTGTCAGGCCCTGGAAGACTGTGTCCACAAGTCAGAGATTGTACTGCTGGCCCCAAGGATGTGAGCCTCCGTGGATCCACTGATGTAAGGAAACAAACTCTGCCACATGAGCTTGCAAGAGGACCCTGACCTCAGGTGAGACAGAGAGCCTCAGTGACAGGAGCAGGGGACACGTATGTGAGGCCAGAGAGGAGAGAAAGGTGGACGGCAGGGGGGCCCTAGGAGGAAAGCAAGGTCCATCCAACACATTCAGCATTCAGGCTACAGGACAAGAGTCACCTCCTCAGAACAGGCTTCCCCAGGGCTGGGGTTGTAGCTCAGTGGTAGAACGTGAGGCCCTGGGTTTGATCCTCAGCACCACATTAAAAACGTAAATAAATAAAAATAAAGATATTGTGTCTATCAACAACTAAAAAAATTTTTAAAAAGGGCTTCCCCATCTGAAGGGGCCCCACCTGCACCCCCACCTCCATCTCATGGTCCAGTCTTGGCACCACCACAGCGCACACCACCTGACGTTTTCTCATTGCTTGTTTGTGGGCCCTTCCCCACTCAGTTCTGCAGGGACAGCGGGTTGCATCCTCAGTCTCTGCACACAGTAGATGTTGAATGATTAAATCCGCCACCACAGACAGTATTATGAGAGCTGGCATAGGGAAAAGAAACCTGGCCAGCACGTGGAAGTGCAGGTCCTGGACAAAGTCAGCCCTCAGCTGTGGGAAAGTCTCACCAGCTCAGGGCACAGGAGAAGTAACCCTAAGTCTGGGCCTAGAACCTTGAGCCTGGTCTCCCAGCACCAGCCAAGTCATTGGCACCCCTGGTGGCGCATTCCCAGGCCAGCGCCTGGAGTAGCAGCCCTGTGTGTTCCTGCTGGCTGTGGGGACAGGGTTGCCATAGGTGTTGCTCTTGGCTCCTGGGGCTGGGGAATGCAAGTCAACTCCGGAGCTGGGCTAGCAAAGGACATGCCTCAGCCATGGTAGCAGCAGCCCCTTCCTGCCCTCCAATCCTCCAGAGACATGGGGGTCCACTTCCCTCAGCCCCTGGCCAAGGGGCCCTGGGTCCTCACCTCTGGGCCTGAGAGAGGAACGTTCAGAGCCTAAGAAACAGACACTGAGAGAGAGACTGAAACTCAGAGAGCCTCGGTGACAGGAGCAGGGGACACGTAGGTGAGGCCAGAGAGGAGAGAAAGGGAGACGGCAGGGGGGCCCCAGGAGGAAAGCAACGTCAGGGAGACAGAGGGCAGCGACTGAGAGGGCACCCCGAGGACTGGAGCTCTGAGAACCTGCGAGACAGGGAAGTCCTGGAGGCCCCCAACCAGAGGACATCCTCTCTCCCAGCAGCACCAGGAATGCTACTGGTCCTCAATAAAATGCCCTTTGGGGGAACCTGGCCAGTGTTTTCCCCTCGACCCCCCAGCTCAGTGCCCTGCCACTGCCCCTTCGCCATTCCCTCCTCTGTGCCAGTGCTCAGCACCCAGAAGCCAGCCCTCCTGCGAGCTGGAGACCGCGGGGCTCAGTTTCCCCTAAAGACTTGGGCCAGGGGCTGGGGGACATGTGGGGGTGGGTGGCTGATGAGAAGTCTGCGCACACTCAACCCTGGCGTCCCAGCTCCTTTCAGGGGCTGGCCCCCTTCTCTCCACCCACCACCTGTCCCCTCCCCTGACTCCAATTAAGGGTCCTCAACACTAATCGGTGAGGTTGACTTGCTCCTGGCCTGGCCTCCTTAACAAGGCCTTTGTCCCCTTAATTGGCTATCTCCGGGCTCTTTTCTCCGTCCCCCCACCTACCAGCCCTGTCCTATATCCCAGGTCCAACTATGTGCTAATTGGGCACCTGGGGGGCACACAGGAAGCTCCTTGGCTCCCAGCCATTTGCCTTCCTACAGCTGCCCTTCGCCCATGCGTCCCTCAAGCCTCAGGTCCAGCTCCAGGAAGTAGGGACCATGTTAGGGATCAGAGGGGGCCCTTACCCTAGCTCCCAGGGTTGATCCCAACCTCAGGGCTGCCCTGCCCTGGAGTCCACTGGCCCCTCGAGATTTGGGGAGGGCTTTCCAATCAGCACTATCTGGGGAGTGACTTCAGAGTGCCCTGGTCATGCACCCTGGGGTCCCTGCAGCACTGGGGCTCTCTGAGCCTGGTCCCCGAGAGCTGTGTGCTTTTGTGAGTGGGGCAGCGGCCCACATGCTGCGGGCCCTGCAGCCCAGGGGCACCCGGCCATCAAAGAGGAGGCCCAACCACAGGAGGTTCCTGCACAACCAGATCTGCAGGTAGGAGGACAGTGGGAGGAGGGGACAGGTGGGGGACAGTGGGAGGAGGGGACAGGTGGGGGACAGTGGGAGGAGGGGACAGGTGGGGGACAGTGGGAGGAGGGGACAGGTGGGGGACAGTGGGAGGAGGGGACAGGTGGGGGACAGTGGGAGGAGGGGACAGGTGGGGGACAGTGGGAGGAGGGGACAGGTGGGGGACAGTGGGAGGAAAGGACAGGTGGGGGACAGTGGGAGGAGGGGACAGGTGGGAGACAGTGGGAGAAGGGGACAGGTTGGGGACAGTGGGAGGAAAGGACAGGTGGGAGACAGTGGGAGGAAGTGACAGGTGGGAGACAGTGGGAGGACAGGACATGTAGGGGAGAGAGTGGGAGGAGAGGACAGGTGGGGGACAGTGGGAGGAGGGGACAGGTGGGGGACAGTGGGAGGAGGGGACAGGTGGGGGACAGTGGGAGGAGGGGACAGGTGGGGGACAGTGGGAGGAGGGGACAGGTGGGGGACAGTGGGAGGAGGGGACAGGTGGGGGACAGTGGGAGGAGGGGACAGGTGGGAGACAGTGGGAGGAGAGGACAGGTGGAGGGGACAGTGGGAGGAAAGGCCAGGTGGGAGACAGTGGGAGAAGGGGACAGGTGGGAGACAGTGGGAGGAGGGGACAGGTGGGGGACAGTGGGAGAAGGGGACAGGTTGGGGACAGTGGGAGAAGGGGACAGGTGGGAGACAGTGGGAGGAGGGGACAGGTGGGGGACAGTGGGAGAAGGGGACAGGTGGGGGCAGAGTTTGGAGAGGATCAAAGGCCCCAACAGGACAGGAGTGGACTGAGAGCTGGATCAAGGGTCATTCAGGATGCATTTATTGAGTGCCCCTGTGTGCTCGGCCTGTGCCATGGCCTGGAGACCCCTACCATCCTAAAGTAAGGGTCCTCATGGGGGTGGCAGATAGGAAGGAAGGACCCAAGTAAATACCACTGCGTGCATGGACGACCTTGAAACGCGGTGCTAAGGGAAGGTGGTGAGCCACCAAGGGCAGCATTGTGCGGGACTCCATGTTCCCAGCAGGCAGATCCATAGACAGAGCCTAAGGCAGCCCCAGGGCACTGGGGGGGCTCGCAGGTTAGGGCTTGCCTTGGGGGTGATGAAAGCCTGGGCGCTGGGTAGAGGTGGTGGCTGTACACGTTGTGCGCCTGTTCACCACTGCCCACCCCCAGTCTCCTGCACTCTCTGAAATGGTGGCTTTGGGTACATTTTGCCTCCATTTAAAAATCTGTGGATCTGTTAGAAGGGGATGCAGCCTTGGAGAGAGGGAGGACGGGGAGTGCGGGGGCCAGGGCGGTGTGTTGAGAGAGGCGTCCCAGGGGCTGCGGGGAGGCCTTGGACGGCTGAGGGAGGAGGCCAGGCAGCAGCCAGGGTAAAGGCCCGAGGCTGGGATAAGCGGCAGCTTCAGGCCACCCTGGAGCCTGGAGGCCTGGCTGTGAGCACAGGCGCTGGGCTGGGGTCTCTGGCTGCTCTGTGAACAGAGCCTAGGAGTGAGGTTGCCCTGAGAGCCGGCCCTGGTCCTGGGGAGGGACAATGAAGACGCCACCAGGGTGGGGGTGGGGCGGGGAGTGGGATCCCACAGGGTGTTTTAGTTAGTTTTTATTTTACTTTTATTTTTTATTGTTTGTTGTGGTCCGAGGGACAGAACCCAGGGATACTTTACCACTGAGCCCCATCCCCAGCCTTTTTCATTTTTTATTTTGAGACAGGATCTCACTAAACTGTGAGACTGCCCTTGAACCTGTGACCCTCCTGTCCTCAGCCCTGGCCAGCACACCCAGCCCTTGGGGCACTTTAGAGTCAGGCTGCCACTCCTGCTCCCAGGCAGGACCCACTCATGGCCCTCGCCCTGTTCCTGGGCTCTCCCCGTCCCCACCCAGCCCCACCCTTTGCTGCTGGTCTGTGGCCTGCTCCCTTTGCCTAGCACCGCCCTCCCGTCTCTGTGGGGCCTGGGGGCCTCTCGTCCTTCAGCTTCTGTCTCAGTCCACCCCCCTCCCACCCGCTCCCAGACCCTCCCCCCTGTGTTCCCCCCTAAACAAGACAGTAACAAGTACCTTGCTGTGGTCCAGGACACTTGCTGGGGCCTTGGCATACTGCGTGTCACTGAATGCTCCCGAGAATCTCCCTGGGAGGTTCTGTCTTTGTCCCCGTGTCACAGAGGAGGAGGCTGAGAGAGGTGAACAAAGCCCAGGCAGCCTGCGGTCGGGGCCCACCCTCTGTGCCAGTGGTCAGTCCTGCCCACCTGATGGTGATGGCACTGAGGATGGGGGTGATGGTGGTGACAGTGCTCTACTCAGCTTTTTATTGCTGTGACCAAAAGACCTCACAGGAACCATATAGACACCTGGCGTGGTGGCACACACCTGTGGCCCCAGCAACTCGGACTCCAGAGGCTGAGGCAGGAAAATCAAGAGTTCAAAGCCAGCCTCAGCAACTTAGGAGGCCCTAAGCAACTTAGCAAGGCCCTGTCTCAAACTTAAAAATATAAAGGGCTGGGGATGTGGCTCAGTGGTGAACTGTCCCTGGGTTCAATCCCGGCTACAAAACCCAGAGAGAGGGGGAAGTTCCTGGGGGCTCATGGTTCAGAGGTTCAGCCCGTGGTTGGCTGACTCCACAGCTCTGGGCCCAAGGTGAGGCAGAGTGTCATGTGGACGGGTGCAGCAGAGGAAAGCAGCTCAGGACAGGTCAGCCAGGAGGCAAAGAGCTCCACTCACCAGGCACAAAAAGGCACAGCCCAGTGACATCCTCCAGCCATTCCCGAGGTGCCTACAGTCACCACCAGCTAATTCCTACCAGGGGTCAGAGTGCTGCTAGGTAAGGCTCTCGTCACCCAGCGGCCTCCCCTCTGAGCTTTCCTGCAGGTCCCACAGCTGAGCTCTTGGGGACACCTCACAGTTGAGCTGTCCCGTGATGACCGTGATGATGGTATGAGAGGGGAGATGATGGAGATGAGAACGGTGACGGTGGTGATGAGGTGGAGAGGATGACAGAGAGGTGGTGGTGACAGTCACGGTGACAATTGGTCTGAGGATTATGTGGCGATAGTGATGGTGCTGATGTGAAGAAGAGGATTATAATGTGCTGACCTTGACTTTGACCTTGGTGGCGATGGTGGTAGCTGACCGTGTGCCAGGCACAGAGAAGCACTTCCGCGTTAACACTAAGGAGTGAGCCCTTGTGCACGATGATGGTTAACTGATTGACCTACACCCCAGTCCTGGAAGGTTCTCAGATGAGGACTCTGAGACCCAGGGTGGTAGTGGACTTGGCCACAGACCCAGCTTCCTGTGAGTAGGGTGCCTCTCCTGGCCACCCAGAACCTTGCCCAGCAGGTCTTGGAACCAAACTTGAGTATATGGGAGTCTATCCTACCTCAGCCCCAACGCCCAAGGCTCGGTCCTGCCAGGAGGCCCAACCTGGCCGTCGCCAAAATGCCTCCCACCACCACCACCACCACCACCACCAAAGAGGAAAGCTCATCTCCCCAACAAACCCAGCCCTGTGTTCTAGAACTGCCTTCGAACGCCTCAGAGCCCCCCGCCAACTGCTCCAGGCCCTTCTCATCTTGAGCCCCCAGCCCAGGGTTCCTGCAGCTCCCCGGCTGGCCACACTTCCCCTGGGCAGGTAGATCCCAGGCGAGACCCCCATGGTCTTGAGGGCTGGGCAGCCTGGAGCACATTCCCCTGGCCCCTGGGCTCACCCTGAGAAAACCCGGGGGCGGAGGGCCGTCCTCAGATCCCCGACCCTCAGGCCCTGCTCCCCCAGCAAGCCTCCCACCTCCTCCCGTGGGCTCTCACCCTTTCTTGTGAACATTTCCAAACCTACAGAGAAGTCCAAGCAGAAGTCCAAGCAGCGAAGGGTGGGGCTGGGTGGGGACGGGGTGGTGCAGTGGCTCTCGACAGCTACCCCAGGCCCCTAGAAGCACAGGCCAGCATCACCTGGGGAATGCAGGCTCCCAGACCCCACCCCCAAATAACAGAATCCGAAAACAGCTCCAGCCAGGGGCCATTGTTCCCAAGTCACCTGTAGGTGACTCTGAATTGTGCTCAAGTCTGAGAACCTCTGGTCTGATCTTAGTAGACTTAGGTTCTACTCTTTTTTTTTCTTTAAATGTTTACTTATATATTTATAATGTAGATGGACACAATACCATTATTTTATTTTTAAGTTGTGCTGAGGATTGAACCCAGTGCCTCACATGTGAGCCCCAGCCCCAGCCTTAGGTTTTTACTCTTGGCAGCATTTAGCATATATTTCACATATATTTCTTCTTCCTTCTCCTCTTCCTCCTCTTTTTTTTTATCTCCCTTCTTCTCCTCCTCCTCCTTTTTTTCTTTTTCTCCAGTATGCAGCCTGAACCCAGGGCCTCACACAAGCTAGGCAAGTACTCTACCACCTAGCCACACCTCTCCAAGCCCTTTTCATTTTTATTTTGAGACAAGGTTTCACTAAGATGCTGAGGGTCTCATTAAGTTGCTGAGGCTAGCCTCTAACTTGTGAACCTCCACCCCCAGCCTCCTGAGTAGCCAGGATTACAAGCATGTGCCACCATACCTGGATGGTGAGATATATATTGCAGAGCTGGGGATGGAACCCAGGGCCTCACACATGCCAGGCAAGTGCTCTACCACTGAGCCACATCCCTAGGCCCAGATAGATGTTTAATTAATAATGTGGCGAAATACACATAACTTGTAACCCACCATTTTAGCCATTTTAAAGTGTACGGTTTAGTGGCATTTGATAGAGTCACCATGTTTCAGCCATCACCTCTGTCTAGTCCCAGTACCTTCCTTCACTCCTATGAAGAAGCCACCCCCAGACCCCCTCCCCCAGCCCTGGAAAATCACTAATCTCTTTTTTCTCTCTTGGGATTTGCCTGTTCTGGATATTTCATTCACATGGAATTATAGATATCAGATATATTTTTAAATAAGCCTTTTTATGGAAATTTAATATACACACCCACACCATTAGCAAAGAGCTCCATGACTCTCCTCCCCACTAGTGTAAGAAAGAGAACCCACTCGTGTGATCCACACTCAGATCCAGAGCCCAGGGCTTTCTCGCCCCAGGGGCCTGGTGGGTCTCTTCCCCTAGGCCGCGGTCCTGCCCTCTCTCCCCGCTATCAGTTCAGCCCGACTGGGGCTGTGTAGGGAAGGGTCACACAGTACAGCTGATGGGGCTCACTGCCTTCACCAGTGTGTGCACCTGTGTGTGTGTGCACCTGTGTGTGTGTGTGCGTGACGTGTGTGTGTGTGTGCACCCGTGTGTGTATGTGTGTGTGTGTGTGTGTGTGTGTGTGCGTGACGCGTGCCTGTGGGAGCTCTGCCGCAACACAGCACTGCAGACCCAGCAGCTTACACGACACTCATTCTCTTCTGGCTCCGGAGACTGGAAGTCCCAGTCAGGGGGTGGGCTAGGTGGCTCCCTCCGACCTCTCTCCCTGGCTTGCACACACCTGCCTCCTTCTGACCCGATGGGCTCTTGCCTCTGTGCTTTAAACCTGTCTCGGAGTCTCTTCTTCTTGGACTGGGACCCAGCCTAATGATTTCGTTTCACCTTAATCACCTCTCTGCAGGCCTCATCTGAAAATGCAGTCTCATCTGAGGTACTCAGACCTAGAAACTCAGTGTAAGAATTTGGAGACATAGTGTAGTCCACAACAGTTCACGAAAGCCATCCAGATTGCTGAGAGTGTAGGAATGCTAGGGGAGAGATCCACTGGGTGGCTACTGCAGTTGGGAGATGCTGGAGACTCCAACCTGCGGTTGCTAGAGAAGCCAAGAAGAAGGCTGATCCAAAAGAACCCACAGGGCATCAATAAGACCATATTGTCAGATTGATTGTCACATCAATATGATTGTGCCACCAGTCCATAGCACACCTTTTTGTGATGGGTGATGGGTGATGGGTAATGTGTGCACACTGGGGTTTGAACCCAGGGCTTGGTGCATGCTAGGTAAGCACTCTATCACTGAGCTACAACCCCAACTTTTTTATTTTTTGAGACAGGGACTCACTAAGTTACCCAGACTGGCCTTGATCTCATAATCCCCCTGCCTCAGTCTCCTGAGTACCTGACACTAGAGGCATGAAACACCTTGCCCTGCACCTTTCTTTGAAAGCACTTCCATAAGACATTTTACACGTTTTTTTTTTTTTAAGAAGAGAGAGGGAGAGAGATAGAGAATTTTTAAATATTTATTTTTCAGTTTTTCAGTGGACACAACATCTTTATTTTATTTTTATGTGGTGCTGAGGAACGAACCCAGCGCCCCGCACATGCCAAGCGGGTACGTTACCACTTGAGCCACATCCCCAGCCCTACACTTTTATATGTTGGAATAAGGTCATAATAAATCTGTAATGTCAAAAATGTGCCTAGAGCTGGGCTGGAAGGGCTGCCCCTTCCACCCTCACAGCTATTCAGTTTCCCTTACCATACTCAAGAAAACAGAGCCAGGGCACAGAGATGAGCAGGAAGAAGAAAAATGGGATGGAAAGAGGGAACAAGTTGCTCCAGGGGTGCAGAAAGGAGAGGGGTCCTTTGTAGTCACACAGCTAACACCCGTCTCTCTTGCAGGCAATTCGCCAAGATTGAGGCTGCCACCCAGAGCCTGGCCCTATCCATCCTGTCCCAGGAGGCAACCCCCCAGAGAAAGCCAGCCAGAAGGCCACCCTTGCCACCTCCATCTCCCTTCCTGGGGGTGGCTTGTGCTATGGCCCCCATGGAGGCACCCCATACCAGCGCCACCCTGAGCCTTGCTGCCTTAGAGGCCTCCACCCTTGACCTCTTCGATGACATTGCACTCACCCCAGACTGTCCTTCAGTGCCATGTGATCTGTCCTCACAGCCTCTGACTGCTGATACTCCCCAGCTGGCGTGGGATCTGTCCTGTCATGCTCTGGGCCAGGGAGACCTGAGGCAGCAGGACATGATGCTGGCACCACATTGCTCAGATCCTCTGCCTCTTACACAGCATGCCCAATGGGGAGAGTCTGAGATTGGGCATCTGGACTGGAGCTGGGTGGACAGGTGGGAAGTGCCTAGTACCTGGCATTCTCAGGGGATCCGTCAAGACTGGGGGACCCCATGATTATCAACTGCAATGCAGCCCAGGGCCCAGGACAAAGCAGAGGCCTCACCCAGAAGTTCCCTGACCTGTCCTCCACTCCTTTCCTGACAGACCCTGAGAAAACAAGCCAAGCCCAGACTCCTGCCTCGGGGCCAGTCTCAGGGGCCTCACCAGGCCCAGGGCCCCACCTCTGCCCCTTGGGGTCTCACTCTGGGTTGCCTTCTCCCTTGTTTCTTCCGAGCCCCATCTTGGCATCTGTTGCTCCCTCTCACCCGGCTCATCTCTGCCTAACGTCTAGGCTCTTAGCAATTATTCCCAAGATCTACTGAGCGCCTACCGTGGGCCAGGCCAGATGGAGGTGTGGAGGTGCAGCAGAGGACACCCTGCCCTCCTGGCGCTCTCATTTGTGTGTGGAGGAGCCAACAATAAAGGAGTACCCAGACAGGTTTTCAAAAACCAAGGTAAACCTCCAATTCCGGAGGGGAATTTCGAGCAGTGCATTCTTGCAAGGAGACGGTCAGGGCAGCTCTGGGGCCTGGGGACAGAAAGGGCACACGCCAAGGCCCCGAGCCCTGAGGCAGACACCTGGCCGTGCAGCGGGAAGGTGGGACCTGAGAGGCACCGAGGTCGGCCAAGGCCCACCATTAACAGGGAGGAATGCAGACTTAGTTCCAGGATACCTGGAAGTTCTGCCCTCTCACCACCCTGCTTGCCAAGTGCAACCACTCAAGGAGGAGGGGACCAACAGGTGGCCAACAGGGGACTCGCTTAGTCTCGGTCTTCCCTGCAAGGTCACCCGCGCGAGCCCCAGGCCTTCCGCGGCGCCCCGCCCTGCTCGCCGACACGCCCCCACGGCTCTCCAATGGTCGGGCGCGCGGCCTCCCCGCCCCGCCCCGGACCAATCACGTTCTCAGGAAAACAGCCCCGCCCCCTCTACGTCACGGAGGGCGGGGCGAGCGCGTGAGGATTGGCCGGCGCGGGGCGGTTACCCCCTGGCCGCGGCGGGCCGTGCGTTCCGGACAGCCGGAGACCCACCGAGCGCGGTGCCCAGTCCCGCCCGGCCAGACCCCGGCGCCTCGGGTAAGTCCGCCCGCCGCGCAGAAGGGGAGGAGGCGGCGGCGCCCGGCGAGGTCCGCGTGGCCGAGAACTTCGGCGCCCGCGGAGTGACCTGAGCCCTCCCGGGCGCTCCCGCCGCCTCCGAGTCCCGGGCCGAGTTCTGCGTCCTCCCGGCGGATGGGTGGGTTTGACCCCCACTTCCTCGAGAAGGAACCCGAGGTTCCGACAGAGTGAAACTTGCCCAGGGTCGTACAGCCAGGACGTCCATCTCAGAGCCGGGTCCCCGAGGGCACTTGGGGAAGTAGCCAGCTCGCCCTCGCCCCCTGCGGGCCAGAGCACTGTGCCTCCCGCGGGCTCCTTCCGGACCTCTCCCCACGACACTCAGGTCCAGCTGCAGCCCAGACCTCCTCCTCACATCTTATCCCCACACTGGTCCAAGTATTTACTTCCCCAGACCAGCCCCCCTCGCCTCTGTTCAGGACCCCGCTAGTGTTCAGGTCCTGAACCACGCTGGACCGGAAACCTGGCGCTGGACCGGAAACCTGGCGTGTCTTCAGGCCCCTGAGTTTCTGTCTTGCCCTCCCGGTTTTTTTTTTTGTTTTTTTTTTTTGTTGTTGTTGTTTTTTGTACCTGGGACAGAACCCAGGGGATGCTTCACCACTGAGCCACATCCCCAGCGCATTTTATTTATTTTTTTTTATTTTGAGACAGGGTCTTGCTAAATTGCTTAGGGCCTGGCTGAATTTCTGAGACTGGCTTTGAACTTGGGATCCTTCTTCCTCAGCCTCCTGAGCCATTGGGATTACAGGATTGCACCACATGCCCTGCGACCTGCCCCCTCTTCTACATCTGCCCCCCAACCTAGTAGACCCCAGCCCCAATCTCCTCTCAAGGCTCCTCCTCTAGTCCAGCCCCACCAAGGTCATCGAGGCCTTTTCGTTTTATTTATCTTGAAAACTTTTAAAGGGGAGTATATCACATATACAGAAAACAGTGCAAACCATAAATACACTGCTCAAATAAATCTTCATGAAGTAAACACCTGGTGTAAACAGTGATGGAACATTCTCCAGAAACCCTCAGGGTGCTTGACCATCTTAACATGTTTCACCACAAATTAGTTTTAGGTTTTGACTTTATGTAAAAACAAGCCAACCAACCCATTACCTTTTTGGAAGGGGCATTGGAGATTGAACATGGGGTGTTTTATTGTTGAGGTTTTTTTCCTTTTGTTTTAAGATGGGGCCTCTCCAAGTTACTGAAGCTGGCCTTGAACTTGTGATCCTCCTTGGGCATTCCCCTATGCCAAGAAGAAAGAAAAAAAAAAAAAAAAAAAAACACACACACACACACACACAAAAGGACTTTCTTCTTCTTCTTCTTTTTTTTTTAAATGGGACTGGGGATGGAACCCAGGCCTCACACATGCTAGATAAGTGCTTTACTACTGAGCTACATCCCAGGCCTTTTATTTTGAGACAGGGTCTTGCTAAGTTGCCCAGTCTGGCCTTGAACGGTTGATCCTCCTGCCTCAGTCTCCCAGGTCTCTGGGATTACATGCATGGCGACTGCACTAGGCTTCCATATTTTTTCTCTACAGGACAACCTGTTATACATTGTCCAAAATCCAAAAGGGTGAAACTCAAGTCTCCATCACACTGTTTCTCACCCAGTTTCGACCCAGTTTCCCACCTGAGTGTCTGGTCCTTGTAGCTGCCAGAGACAGTAGATAAAGATTTTGATATAAATGAAAGTATTTCATACACTCTATTTTCCTTTTTTTTTTTTTTTTTTTTTAACAGTACTACAGATTGAACCTGAAGGGTCTATACCACAGATACATCTCAGCCTTTTTGAGACAGATTCTCACTAAGTTGCTGAGATTGACCTAAAACTTGTGATCCTCTTGCCTCAGCCTCACAAGAACTGGGATCATAGGCATGCACCACTGCACTGGGCCTCCTTTTTCACTTCTCTTGAATTTTCCTTATTGTTAAAGAGCTTCCTTGTAGTTGTTTCTAGCTGCACAGAATTCTATAGTAGCAGCCAGTGCCTGACTGGACATTTAGATTTGTTTCTGCTCCTTTGCCCTGCCAGAGTGCTGTGATCAGTGACCTTTGTCATTTCACAGGGATGTCTGCCAGATAAAGACTTGGGAGCAGATTTCTGGGGCAGAGGGTCTGTGTATCTACCATTTTGAGAAATGGGGCCTTGTAGTTGTCACCTGGAGTCACTGTCCACACTGCTGCCAGCCTGAAGGGGACTCCTCAGTGGACTGACGCTGGTGGAGCTTTCCAACGCCCCACCCTTGGACTCCCTGGGCTGCCCACTCCCCTCACAGAGATTCCAGGGCCTAAGTGACCCACCAGGGAGCTCTCCAACAAAGACCCTTGGATGGGTTGGGGCTGGAGGGCTCCCCAGAACCTTGTTGGAGGGGGTTGCATCTCTGTCCTGAAGACAAATAGAAGCCATGGGGTCCGGGTTGTGGGAATGGCAACAGGAACAACAGCTTTGTTTTCCAAAAGATCATCTCTCTCTCTTCACTTCTTGGGAAGAGGTATACAGACTCTGTCAGGAGATAGATCAGGTTTCAAGTAATCACAGCACTTATCACAGTAGTAATTATGTGATTAAATACTTTGCTGTGGTTTTGTTTTAGGGGGGTATCCATTACATTTAAAAAATTGAGATAAAATTGATAAAACACAAAATTCACCATTGCTCTGGGGTGTAGTGTAGTGGTAGAGCTTCACATGCACAGGGTCCTGAGCTCAGTCCCAGCACTACCAAACAAATCACCAACAGTCTTCTGTTCACTCTCAAAGTTGAGATGTTACACATAAAACACATTTTCTATGGTAGATATACTAAGTTTTAATAATAAACACCCATGGGCTCAGCACTCAGCTTAAAAATATTAGCAGTTTATTGTTTAGTGCCTGCCTCCCCCACCCTGGTCCACACTTCACTGGGTCCCCACAGTCTCTGTTTCCCAAATGAGTCAATGAATGAGTGAGTGTGCGGAGCCACTATTCAGAGTGGCTTCCCACGAGTGAGCAAAACAAACCTTCCATGTGTAGTGTGAGACCTGCAGAAAAACGCCACCAGAACTCCCCTCACTGTGCAGCAGCGTGGGGACCCAGAAACAGGCCTCCTAGGGCACTGGCTGGGGCACACCTGGGACACACCAAGGTTCTTGGAGATGCTCTGATGGAGGGAGTCAGGCCAGACCTGGGCAAGTCAGGGGCTCCCTAGGACTCAGTTTCCTCCCTTGTAGAAGGATTGCTGGGCAGGTAGCTTCACCAGTCCCATCCTCTTTCTTCTTTTTCTGTTTTTTAAAAAGTGGTAAAATACATAGAACATAAAACCTGTGTGTGTGTGTGGTGCTGGAGTTGGAGCCCAAGGCTTCACATGCTCTACGGCTGAGCTGCACTCCAGCCCAAAGACTTGCCCTCTTCATTTTTAAACCGTGCAGCTAAGTAGCTCTTAGTACGTTCATGATGTTGTGCAACTGTCACTACTGCCTGAATCAGAACATTTTTGTCACCCTAAATTGAAATATTGAATCATTAACAGTCACCCCAGGTTCCTCCTGCCCCAATCCCTGGCAGCTGCCACTCTGCTTTCCATTTCTGGGTTTGCCTATTCTGGATATTTCTTACAAGTAAAAACACACACAGAGTGGCCTTGTTACTGACCTCTCACTGAGAATATTTCAAAGTTCCCCTGTGGTGTGACGCGTTGGTAGTTCATTCCTTTGTATGGCTGAAGAATACCTGCTGTGGTGTGCCATCCTCTTTCTTTCTTCCTTTTTTTTTGAGAGAGAGAGAATTTTTTTTAATATTTATTTTTTAGTTTTTGGTGGACACAATATCTTTGTTTATATGTGGTGCTGAGGATCGAACCCGGGCCGCAGGCGAGCGTGCTACTGCTTGAGCCACATCCCCAGCCCTGTTTGCCATCCTCTTTCGGAGACCTGGGAGGGAGTCTGCCAGTGTATTCTGCACTGGGTAAAGGGAGGTGGGAGAAGAGCCAGTGGCCACCCTGGGAAGTCAGGTTCAAAGGCTTAAGCCCTGCAGCTGCAAGGGGTGGGATGGGGAGAGGCACAGCCTGGAGAGTGCAGTCCTTTTCTCTCAAGGGGCACATCCCAACTCTATGTGTCCCTGGGAAGGTCACTTCACTGCTTGGTCCTTAGTTTCCCCAGAGGTGAGGTACGGTTGAGGCTTCACGTAGGAGCCTCATGGGAGGGCGCTGGACACATGGCAGAGCATGAGCCCAGAACCCTGTTAGTGGCAGGTGGAAACTAAGGTCATAGAAATGCTTGCTGATGTACAGTCTCCAGGATGGAGAGGTCTGGGAGGGTGACACTGGGGACCAAGATGGTCAGGGCTACAAAGGCTTCCCAGAGAAGTGTCCTTCTAGCTGAAGAAGATGGGAAGAAGATGCAGGAGATCAGTAGATGCAAAGGTCTGGAGTAAGCAAGTCCGGGGTGAGGACCCCAGGCGGAAACCATGCAAACCCTGGATGGAAACTGCAGAATGTGCTGGACTCCCTCCCTGCTGAGCCTGCCCCCTGCCTGTCTCTCACTTGAAGGAATGGCAGCAGCCAGGACCAGCCTGGGCCGAGTCCTCCCGGGATCCTCCATCCTGTTCCTTTGTGACATGCAGGAGAGATTTCGTCACAGTATCGTCTACTTCCCACAGATTGTCTCTGTGGCTGCTCGAATGCTCAGGGTATGTGTCAGCCTATTACCTGGATCAGAAGTCTAGGCCCCAGCCTCCTCCCCAGACCAGGGTCCAGGCCAGCCTCCTCCCTCAGACCCAGGGGCCCAGGCCCAGCCTCCTCCCTCAGACCCAGGGTCCAGGCCCAGCCTCCTCCCTCAGACCCGGGGGTCCAGGCCCAGCCCTCCTCAGACACAGGGTCCAGGCCCAGCCTCCTCCCTCAGACCCGGGGGTCCAGGCCCAGCCTTCCTCAGACACAGGGGTTCAAACCTCAGCCATCCTCCCTCACAGGCCATAGACCATCTTTCTTCATACCTAGGGTCCAGGCCCCAGCCTTCCTCCCTCAGAATAAGGCCTTTGTTCCCTCTTTCTGGCACAGGTGGCCCGACTGCTGCAAGTCCCAGCCCTGCTGACAGAGCAGTACCCACAAGGCCTAGGCCCCACAGTCCCAGAGCTGGGGGCTGAGGGCCTTCAGCCAGTAAGCAAGACCTGCTTCAGCATGGTGCCCACCCTGCAGCGGGAGCTGGACAGCCGGCCCCAGCTTCAGTCAGTGCTGCTCTGTGGCATTGAGGCCCAGGTTTGCATCTTGGTGAGATTCCCCACTGATCCCCTGGGGCCCCACATTCTCACCTGTAGGGCCCTCCTCTGACCAGGGACTTACCTCCTAACCTGGGCCCCTGCTCTGATGTGAGCCTCCCTCAGCCCCATTCAGGGTCTCCAGTTCTGACCCAGCCCCTCACTTGGGCCCCTGGTTCTGGCCTGGGTTTGGTTCTGACCTTTCTCCACCCTAGCACACAACTCTGGACCTCCTGGAACGGGGGCTGCAGGTCCACATTGTGGTGGACGCCTGCTCCTCACGCAGGTGAGAGTCCCTCCCAGGAGTGGATGTGTGGGGGTCAACTGGGGCCACGTGCCACATGTGCCAGAGTATCAGGTGTCTGCCACAGCATGGACCCTGCCCTCTCTTCCTCGGGCTTGCTTACAGTCAGGTGGACCGACTGACAGCGCTGGCCCGAATGAGGCAGAGTGGTGCCTTCCTCTCCACCAGCGAAGGGCTCATCATGCAGCTTGTGGGGGATGCTGCCCACCCCAAGTTCAGGGAGGTAATGGATCCTGGTGTCCCCTTGCTGGCCCACCCTGGTGGAGGATTGCTCGCCACCATGATACATAAATGAAAGGACATGTCAGATGCCCATAAAGACTCCAGAGGACAAGAGGGATGATGTGGGGTGTTGGAGTGCAGAGGAGGGGGTTACATGGGGTGGTTCCGGAGGCTTCTGAAGTTCGTGGTTTAGAATGAAATAAGGAAGCCAGGCAGACACGGGGTGGACAGTCCAGCAGGGACCCTGTGAGCAGAACCCCTTGACACCCTGATACCCACTGCCAACTCTCGTGCCCTGGGCTTTTGCCCCATTGGGTGCTGGTGCCCATCCTCACCCTCTTCTGGTGCCTGACCAAATGCTAGTGTGCTCTCCCCACCACACCTTCAAACCCCTAGGCCTCAAGATGATGGGAAAAGACTCAAACTAGAAAGCCCCAGTTCTTGCCCCTCCCCTTCCTTACGTGCTGTTGAGCATCTGTTGAGCCACGTGGTTTGGCCAGGCAATGGTAGAATCAGCCCTCCTGGAGCTAGTAACGCAGTGTGGAGACAAAAAGCCGATCCATGTTCAATAACAGGTTGTGACCCGGAGCTGGAATGTGCAGAGGGCGATGATAGGTCATCTGGAACCCAAAACCTGGAGGGTAGGAGCAGTCAGTTCCTTCCCTGGTGCAGGGAACAGCTGGGATAAAGCCCAGAGGGTGGGACTGAGCTTGCCTTATTTGAGGAACTGTATGTTGGAGGACATAGTCGGTGCTGGGCAGGTATGCGGAAGAGGCTAGGAAGGCAGGAGGTAGAGTCACATCTTGGCAACGATTTGGGATTTTAGCAATAGGCAGTCATCAGGGTTTTACACAGTGGAGCTGACCATAGTCAGATCAGCAAATAAAAAAGATTTTCTGCTAAAAGGATGGGTCAGATTGAGGAGAAAGGGAGTCCAGCAAGGGGGCAACTTCAGGCATCGAGGCAAGCAGTGATAGGGGCTTCACTAGGGTAGATGCAGTGGAGATGCAGCCTTGGTTTTTGTTGTTTAATTTTCCAGAGATAAACTTGGTGGAACTTTTTGATGGATGAAATATGGTTGGTTGTTCATATTCAATAGGTAGTTAGGATAAATGGGTTGGAGTTCAGGGGGCAAAGCCTGGGCTGGATTTTGGGAATCAAAGGCCAGAAGAGTGATGGGAGAAAGGAAATAACTGAAGAGTAAGTATAGACAAGAATCCCTGGACAAAGCCATCCATGTTTAGTGGTCCAAGCCAGCAAATCAGACTGACATGGTTTGAAGTTATGACTTAAACCAGACAGATGTGATGAAAGGGAGGCCCTGGGAAAGCTTTTGAGAAGAGAGAATAGTTGACTTAGTCAGCTGCTGCCAAGATTGTCAGGAAAGATGAAGATGGAGATGTGTCCCTCTGATTTGTCATCATGGAGATGGGGACCCTTGAAGACTTCCTGACTCCTCCCTCCCTCTACAGATCCAGAAGATCATTAAGGAGCCCGTCCCGGACAGCGGGCTGTTGGGCCTCTTCCAAGGCCAGAACCCCCTTTTCTGATGAATCTCCAGCCCTAACTTGAGGGGATACCAAGGTCCTCCTGTTACCCCATGGAAGTGCTCTTCCCCCATCCCTGTATCCCAAGAGTGGTGCCGTCCACCAGAGGTACCGCCCCCTTGGGAGGGGAGGCGTGGTTATGTCTTCCCATTGGGCAATTCTTCCCGGAAATGCAAATGAAACTCCTGGGAGCTGGGCGGGAATTGGCTGAGAGCGAGGTGGGGGTGGGGCTGGGCCCCGGGCCACTTCAAGGGCCTGAACTGGGAGGGGGACTATTATAGACTGGGACCCGGACTCGCAGAATAAACATTGATGTGGCTGTAGACCGAACCATTATTGGGTTTGGGGGGGTTTCCTGGGGGCAACTGGGGTCCGCGAGTGGGAGAAAGAGGGGTCCTAAGCAAGTGGGGAGGGGGAGGTGCCTTTTCTCAGTCTGTGCAAGGCACTGGCGAGGACCGGCCGCTGCCACATCTGCACCGAAGCCGGCGCATCTGCACGGGGAAAAAGCACCGCTGGCCGGGGTCGCCGCCACGCTGCGCCCCCATCGGCGCGGTGCGCGCACGCCCAGCCCGGCTGGCTCGCAGACACGCGCTCGCTGTGCCTCCCCCGGCCAGCCCCCACGCCACCACCCCCGACTCCCTGAGGGTCCCGCATCCGGAAGGTGAGGTGAGCGCGACCGCACCCGGTGCGGAGGGGGAGACTGAGGCACTGGACAGGGAGGAAGGAGCAGGCATGTGGATGGATGGGTGGATGGATGGATGGAAGAAGAGTCGGCTACGTTGAGTGGTCCCTGTGCCCCGACGACTCAGGAGTCCAGGGACTAACATGAGAGCTCCAAGATTCTGCAGCCCCCTTGAAAATCTGGGAATTAGAACTCAATAGACGCCCAACCCCCCGGAGATTGACAGTCCTTGCCCCCTCCCAAGACTTGGGGACCTAAGAAGGTATCCTCTGCGTCCCCCCCGGGAATGCAGGGACAAGAGCCCTCAGCCAGCCAGCCCTTCACTACGGATGCTGGCAGCCCAGACCCCTCCCAGAAGGCCCGGCAGCACAGAGCCCAGCACCCCGTTCCCTGGGAGTAGGAGTCCCAGCCGCCCCTCCTCTGGGGCCCCTGGGACGGGAGTCGGCACCCCCGGCCCCCGCCTTCCGGATCCAGGTGTCCCCTCTGCACCCCCAGCCTGAAGCCTGCGTCTGGAGCCGCGCTCTCGTCACCATGGCAACGGGAGCCTATTTTGCGCTGGGAACACACAGCTCCCGCCGCAGCGCCCCCCACCCACCTCTCCTGAGAGTGGGGGCCGGAGGGGCGGGGGTCCGAGGAAAGGGGACACTGGCATTCAGAGGGACAGAGGCACGCAGAGACAGGGAGCCAGAGGCAAAGGGACAGAATGTGGCGGAGTCCGGGAAGACGCAGAGCCCAGCGGGGGAGGCAGGGGATGAAGGCTAAAACAGGGGGCGGATTGAGACCGAGACCCAGGCAGCGCAGAGATGCCACAGACCTATGGGAGACTCGACCGGAGGGCAGATGCCGGCAGCGACAGAGACGGCGGTGGGCGGCTGAGGAGGGGGCGGTGAAGGCAGGGGTCCAGGGACGCCTGGGGCTGGAGACCCGGAGGTGGAACCGCATGGGGACCGTACCTGGCCCCCTATGTGGTCCCCCTCAGGTGTTCAGCCCGGGAGGATCGTGGTGTGGTCCTCGCCTTCCTCTGCTCAAGCTCCCCCGCACCCTGAACGGGCACCCAGACCCCGCTTCTCCCTCCGCTTTCTCCTTCTGTAGGTCCTCCTTGCCTGCTTCTGACATTCCCACCCCAAACTGCCTGTGAACCCCATGTTCCTGGAAACCCCTCCCGCCCCTCTCCATTGCATCCCCAGCCCCTCCACTGCCACTTGCTGACCCCATGGCCGCCATTCCAGAGGCTCTGACCCTTTCCAGTCTCCATGCCCCTCTCTCCCTCCCTCCACCTAACTCTGTGCCCCCCAGTTCCCTAGGTGTGTGTCTTCCTCTGCTCACCACTGCCCCGGCCCCTCTCTCCACCTTTCACCTCCCCCCACGCACCACTCCTGGGGGACATATCTCCTCCCTTCTCTGTCTCTCTTCCCTGTCCCCTGTCTCTTTCTGAACCCTCATCCCTCTCCCGGATCTCGACTTCCCGGTCAGTGTCTGCCCTTTGCTCTGGGCTTCTGGGCACCCTCAGCTCCCACCTCCTGCTGCTCTCCGTGGGGGCTTCCCGGGGGCAACTCATCAGGACCCACCATCCCCCAGCTGGCAAGGCTGAGAGGGGACAGCAAGAGAGTGGAATCTGGAACAGTGTTGCGTGGCAAGAGGTCCACAGGACGTGACCCAGAGCAGACCTGCCCAGGCCTGGCTCCCTGATGTGTGTCCCCTGTCTCTCAGGTTGCGGGCCTGGCTGGAGAGGCCAGGCCAGGGCAGTGCATGGACACTAGGGTCTGGCCTGCTCCTCCCAGCTGTGGAGGAGGACAGAGCAAGAGGTGGGGGCCTTCTGGGGGCAGGGTGGGGTGTCACATGCCTGCTTCCAGGCTCTCCATCCCAGGCGAGGGTGTTGCCACGTGTGCATGCACCCCGAGGCTCTGTGGCTGAGCTGTGAGGGGCCCGCACAGATGTGTGCCCACTGCAGAGAGGTTGGCAGCCCCCTGGCTGGTTCCTGAGCTGCTGTGGCCCCAGCTTGTCATGGTGTCTGAGTCAAAGGTGCAGAAATGCATGGCTGTGTCCATGTGGAGCTGCGGGGACCACACTGGGGTCCTTGCACGTTGTGTCTGGTGCACTGTCTAGTGTCCTGTGCTCTGTGCCCCTGTGTGTGGGTAAGTGCTGTTGTGAGGTAAGGGAAGAGCTAGCCCCTGTTTTTTTTTTGTTGTTTCTGGTCGGGCACTGTGTCTGCAGGTGTGTCCTCTGTCCACCTGTAGGTGCTGCCCGTATGGGGAGGTGCAGAAAGGCAGTTTGTGTGGGGGGAGACTGAGCTCGATGGGGAGTATGCTGCTCTGCCACCCCCCGGCTGGTTTTGCGATGCCCTGGCAGCGTGTCTCCCAGGTGTCCACTTGGATGCAATGGAGGAGACAACAGAATTCCTTTAGCAAGGGATGCCCAGCCAGAGGGTGGCACAGGATGGAGAAAGCAGAACTGCTACTCCACAGAACAGCCTTGTGCAGACGAGACAAAAGCCCCTCCTGTCCCATGAGCTCCCAAGTCTAGTGTTTCACAGGCAGATGGCAGCCTGTGAGTCTCCAAGGGCATCCCTTGCCCAGGTGGATGCAGCCCCTGTGGGGAGCAGGGTCCTGCTGGGCCCCTCTGCCAGCGTTCTGCCTGCCTGGTTTTCGATGGCAGCCTCAGTGGTGAAGGACCCCAGGTGGTTGTGTGTGTATCACCCCCATCTCTGGGTGTGGGATAGAGCCATGCACAGTCTGCAGGCCTCAGTGCCTGAAGACCAAGTTCAGAGGCCACTGCACCACTCCTGCACTGTGGGGCTCAGGCAAACAATAAGGGCTTTGGAGCTTGGATTTCCCCATCTGAAACGTGCATAAGACAGAGAGAAACCCCTCTCACACTTGTTTTATCTGTTCAATAAACATTAATGGAGGGCTGGGGCTGGGGCTCAGTGGTGGAGCACTTGCCTAGCATGTTGAGGCACTGGGTTCGATTCTCAGCACCACATATGAATACATAAAGGTACATTGACACCTACAAAGGACCAGGCACTAGTGCTGGGTGCCAGACACGGTGAAAGCGCTGACAGGAAGACCTGTCTTATGGATGTCTAGTGCAGGGGAGGGGGCGATGGGACACTAAAACATGGCGGGTGGAGACAGGAGTTAGAGGATACCAAGAGGGGAGGACACTGGCGCATGTCCAGGCTGCTGCCAGAGGCTGGACAGGAGGCCCGCTGGGAGAAGCAACACCAGAGGAAAGCAGGGGATCTTAGAAGAGAACAGCAAGTGCAAAAGGCAGAGAAGTGCCAGGTGTGGCCACACCTGGGATCCCAGCAGCTGGGGAGGCTGAAGCAGGAGGAGTGCAAGTTCAAGGCCAGCCTCATCTATTTAGGAAGACCCTGTCTCAAAATAAAAAGGGCTGGGGAGATGGCCCACTGGTGATGCGGCCCTGGGTTCAATCCCCTATACCAAAACAAACAAGGAAGGTAGGAAGTGGGCACCTGCTGGGCATGACCCTGAGCAAGCAGGAAGGGGCCACGGAGAAGAGGAGCAGGGCGCAGGGCTCCTGGCAGAGCTGGGGCTTACCTGGGTGGGGCAGTCTAGGGTCCGGATGGGGAGTGGCTGGTGGGTCAGAAGCATGTGTGTCTATCACTGCTGTCCTCACCCCCCCAAAGGAGGCCCCCTACCCATTACACAGCCACTTCTGCCCCTCCCCTCGGCTCCAGGCAGTTACTAAGAGGCTTCCGGCCTCCGGATTTGGCACTGTGGAGTACACACGGCGGAATCAGGCACTAAGACTGGCCGCTTCCCCAGAGCAATGCCTCACTCAGGGCTCCCCCAGGCAGCAGGCATCAGCACTTGGCTTCTTTTCAGGGCTGACTGATACTCCTCTCTGCAGACTGCCATGTTTTATGTCTGTCCATCCCTGATGGACCTTGTCTCATGCTTGGTGCTGCTGTGAACAGTCATCTACATGTTTTTGTGTGAACATGTGTTTTCGGGTCTGCGGAGGAGAAGCGTGGGAGTGCAGCTTCTGAGTCCCACTGTAACTCTGTGTCTAGCTGTTCCACAGTGCAGGTGAGCCACTCTAGACACAGCTAAACACCAAGCACAAGAGCCACAGGCAGTGGGCATCCAGGCTGGAGTTCAGGGATGGGTCCCACTGGGAGCTCAGAGTGAAACCTGAGGCCCCATGTGGGGTGAGGCGGCACCTGCACCCCCCAACCCTCTCCCCACCCAACTGCCAGCCACTTGTTGACAGTGTGTCCCTAGACACACACAGGCACTGGAAGGGGACGGATAGTAAAAACAGCACCTGATGATATGGTCAGGTTAGTCCCACCCACTCTCCTTCCGCTGATGCTGCTTACTTATGATCCCTCCTGTTCACCAGTCCTCACAGCGCTATGCTCTCAGCTTGGATCACATTTATCTGTGTCTGTGACTCTCCCGGCTCACTGGAAGGCCACCCGCAGGCTGACAGGGCCCTGTAGGCTAGCTCCCCACAGCACCCCAGGGCTCCCAGAAGCCTACGCCCCCAGGACTCAGTAGGCACTGCCTGGCGGCCCTGTGCAGAAGGAGTCGGCATCCCGACCTGGCGCCACAGGGCCTGCACTACTGAGGACAGCTTCTGGGCATCTGCCGGTAGGAGGGAGGAGGAAGCCTGCAGCTGCCCACTGCCCGCTGCCCGGTTCTGATGCTCGGTCATCCTTCCTGGCAATGGAGCAAGTGCAGCCTTCTTTGCTCCCTAAAGGAAGCCAGGCATCCTCCCCACCTGCTATGTCCACTGTTTGGGCATGTCCTGGGCCTGGCTGGACTGTTGCCATAGAAACAGCGGGGAACCTGCCCTGAATGGCCCCAGACTCACTTCTCTACCCCCATCCAGTCTCCCTTCTGAAAAGAACAGTCCTTCTGGTCCATGAAATCCTGCTCGATGCCTGCAGGTCCCATCCGGAGCCCTTACAGGCTGGGTCCACCCTCCCAAGAACCCTGGGGTGACCAGCCTTACTCCTGCCCTTGTCTTACAGTGAGGAAATGAGGCGTGGGGCTGTGGTTGGGTAAGAGCCATCAGGTGTCCAGTAGCTGCACTCCATTGAGCTGCAGATGAGCTGCCCTGCTACTCTGCCTCCCCCGCTGTGGACAGACACTTCAGACCTGAACTGAGAGAGTGTGGTGTGTATGAGACAGGGACGGAGAGAGGGGACACTAAATAGAGGACAGAAGTGGGCATGGGGGCACTGAGGAGCCTGTGGGTGAGCCAGTGGCTCTCAGCCTGTGCCCCCATCTCCACCACGGGAACTCCGAGCAATGCCTGAGGTACCCTAGGTTGTCACAAACTGGGGGGCTGTGGATGCCGCTCAACTTCCGGTATTCTCAGGACGGTCTCTCAAGACAAATCAGGATTCCTGCCCCAGGTCAGCAAGCCCAGGAGAGAACCTGGCACGATCCCCTGGCCTGCCTGGGCTGCCAGCTTCCACTCCCAGCTCGGAGCTCCACCTCCCCGCACTGTGTCCCCCACCCCACCGTCCTGCCGCCCGCCGGCCTCTGCCCGCTCCCGCGCCTCCCGGGCTCTCTTGCTCCTCTGCTCTCCCCACCTCCCGCCCTCCTTGCCTCCTTCATCGCACCCTCCTTCTCCTTTGGCCTCTCTATTTCTGCGCACGCCCTGATGTCTCCGTGGACCCTCCGATCTTCCTCCCTCGGTCACTTGGTCTTTTCTCTGCGTGCCCCTGTCCTTTCCCTTCTCCTCCCCGGTGTGCGTCGCCTTTCCCTCGCGCTGGGATGTCCGCCCGACTCCGCGTGCGGCGGTCACCTCTGGGCCCCTTCCCCGCACCCCTCCCCGTTCCCGGTCCTTCTTCCCACCCTGCCCGGCCACCTGTCTACGACTCTCCGCCTCTGGCCATCTCTCCGCTGCCCACACTCCAGCCTCCGCTTTCCGTCCGCAGCAGCCTGGCGGCCGACTTCCTGCGCTCATGCCGGCCCTCCTGCTCCTCGGGACCCTCGTGCTCCTGGCCTCCACCGCCGGCCAGGCCGGGGCGCGCCCGTCCAACGCCACGAGCGCCGACCCCCCCGGCCCGCTGCCCGCCCTGTTAGCGCACCTGCGGCGCCTGACCGGGGCGCTGACGGGCGGCGGGGGCGCGGCGGGCCCGGGCGCCAACGGCACCAGGACCAGCCCCCCAGGCGGCCCCGGCGCAGCAGCCCGGGCGCCGCCTCCTGCCGAGCTCTGCCATGGCTACTACGATGTCATGGGCCAGTACGACGCCACCTTCAACTGCAGCACGGGCTCCTACCGCTTCTGCTGCGGAACCTGCCACTACCGCTTCTGCTGCGAGCACCGCCACATGCGCCTGGCGCAGGCCTCCTGCTCCAACTACGACACGCCTCGATGGGCCACGACGCCGCCGCCGCTGGCCGGGGGCGCGGGGGGCGCCGGGGGCGCGGGCGGGGGCCCAGGGCCAGGCCAGGCCGGGTGGCTGGAAGGGGGCCGTCCTGGGGGTGCGGGGGGACGAGGGGGCGAGGGCCCTGGAGGCAGCACCGCCTATGTGGTGTGCGGGGTCATCAGCTTCGCCCTGGCCGTGGGCGTCGGAGCCAAAGTGGCCTTCAGCAAGGCGTCCCGCGCGCCCAGGGCGCACCGCGAGATCAACGTGCCCAGGTGCGTGTGCGTTGGGGAGCCAGGGTAGGAACCTGGGGGCGGGACCTGGGCCGTGGGAAGTGGAGCCTTTGGGCGAGGGCAGGCTCCAGGGATGGGTTGGACCAGAGGCCCAGGGAGATGGAGGGCCTGAGACTGGAGAAGACAGGCCCACTGGGCTGTCGGCGACTGAGCGGGGAGCGCCAGCCTTCCTTCACCCAACAACTATTTCTTTTTCTTTTTTCTCTTTTTCTTTTTGGTACTGGGGACTGAACTCAGGGGCGTTCTACCACTGAGCTATATTTCCAGACCTTTTTATATTTTGAGTCATGGCCTCACTAAGATGGGTAAGGCCTCATTAAATTCTAAGAACTTGCGATCCTCCTGCCTCAGCTTCCCACGTTACAGAAATGTGCCACCATGCCTGGCCTCCACAAACGTTTCTCAGTTACCTTCTGTGGGTCAGGAGCTGGGATTACTGCCTGACCAAAACAAGGTCCCGCCTTCTGGATAAACCTAGTCCTGCTGCCTGCCGGCTGTGCGGCCCAAGGCCAGCAGCTTAACATTTTTTTTTTTTTTTTTTTTTTTTTAGTTGTAGATGGACGCAGTACCATTATTTTATTTATTTACTTTTATGTGGTGCTGAGGATGGAACCCAGGGCCTTGAAGGCACCTGCTAGGCGAGCGCTCTACCGCTGAGCCCCAGCCCAGCCCTGCTTGGCCTCTGTGTTTCCTTGTCTGTAACCATCCTGACCTATCGGACTGTAGTGAAGATTAACTGAGTTGGTTCAGGTAGAGTCCTGGCATGGCAGGTGCAGCCCGGAATCCCAGTGACTTGGGGTGCCCAGGTGGGAGGATCACAGCTCCAGGGCAGCCTCATCAGCTTAGACTCTGTCGAAAAAATAAGATAAATATGGGGTGGGAGGTAACTCAGTGGTAGGGAACACTGGGTTCAGTCCCAGCACCTCCCCTGCCATGCAGACAAGCCCTGTGTCTGCAACCAAGTATGCATGCAATATAATTTTAGATATTAGTAATGGCTTGAAGGGAAAAAAGCCCCATCAAGGGCTGAGAGTGTGGGAAAGTCTGGTTTAGATGAAGTGGTCAGAAAAGGCCTGCTGAGCAGAAACATGAAGAGAGTGATATCTTGGGAAGGGCATTCCAGGCAGAGGAACAGCATGTACAAAGGCCCTGAGGTACCCTGACAGCAGCAGGAAAGGGATTGGTTCAGCTGAAGTGGTAAGCAAAGAGGCAAGGAGCAGCAGTCCAGGCCGAGTGTCTCTAACTGTGGAGGGGGCTCTGGGAGGGTCCTGACCTTGGGGGAGAAGCACCCAGGCTGTGGGTGAGACTAAACTGCCGGGGCAGAAGTGGGGATACTAGGAAGGAGGCCAGGGCAATGTCGGGGGCACCGGGAGCTGGCGGCTCACGGGAAAGGTGGGAATGAGGAGTTGTGGTGATGGCGAGGTCTGGGGTCTGGGTGACTGGGCTCCTGGGGCTCCTTTGTGGCTTCCGGTTTCAGGATGGGACAGAGCATGTGCAGGGACCACATGGGGTGGGGCAGTGAGCTGGGAAGGACCCTTCAAGGGGAAGTATGGCCTAGAGAGGGCGCCAGGGACTCCCCGGAGGAGGGGACAGGAGGGAAGGGCCCGGCCTCCCTCCTGTCCCCAAGCCTTGGGCCACTGACCATCCCTCTGCCCCACTTAGGGCCCTGGTGGACATCCTAAGGCATCAGGCGGGGCCTGGAACCCGTCCGGACCGGGCCCGAAGCAGCTCCCTGACCCCAGGGACTGGGGGTCCCGACAGCATGCCCCCCAGGACGCCCAAGAACCTCTACAGCACAGTGAAGCCCCCCAACATCGGTGAGTGGTGTCACGGGCTGCCTGGTCTGACGCGCCCTCATCCCTGTGGCCTCGCCCCCAGCCCGCCTCGGGCCCCCAGCCTGCCCCCAGCCTGCCCCCAGCCTCTGCCCGTCCTGAGCTGTCCTGCACTCAGCACCCGTGGGCTCGGCAGGCGTTCTGAGTGCACCGAGGAGCGTCCCAGGGCTGTAAGGAGGACAAAAGGGTCTCCTCTGTCCTGGGGGAGGAGGGCTCCCCAGAGTGATGTCTGAGCCAAAGGGCCGTAGGGTGAGGGGCTACTGCAGCCTCGTAGGCCCTGGGCAGCTGGGCCAGCTGGAGGCCAGGGAGAGGCTGGGGCTGAAGAAGGAGAGACTGCCTGGTTCTGAGGGCCGCGGGAGTCACAGGGACAGCTCCGTCAGAAGAGAGGGGAAGAACCACGCCTCTGGAGTCAAAAAGGGGAAGATGAAGGGGAAGAGGCTTGGGAGGAGGCTGGGATGATGGTCCTGGGGAGCTGGAGTCGGGGGAGGGGAGAAGAGGGTCTGAACAGTTATAAGAAGGAACATTCAAGATGGATGCTGAATAGTTCTCCAGGCAAGAGGAGGAGGAGGGCAGAGAGATGCACACCTGGGATCCCAGCCACTCGGGAGGCTGAGGCAGGAGGATGGCATATTTGATGCCAACCTGAGCAACTTAGACTTGTGTCAAAATAAAAAGGGCTGGGGACGTAACTCAGTGGTAGAGCATGTGACTTGCATGTGTGGGGTCCTGGGTTCAATCCCCAGGACCAGAGAAGACAGAGAGAGGGAGAGAGAAATATATATAGAGAGAGGGAGGGGGAGAAGGGCTTCAAGGCAGCCGGAAAAGAATAACAGCATGTGCAAAGGCCCTGGGCAGAACTGAGCTGGGCTTATGCAGGCCTCAGAGAGAGGAGCAGCGAGAGGGAAGATGAGGCTTCAGATTTCCAAGGCCTCATCACCATTCCCAAGTCCCATGTCGTCCCAGGGGTGAGGGTGAGCCATAGGAAGGGTTTCCACAGAGAAGTGTGTCGAAATGCACTGGCTGAATGGTCAGGGGGAGAGCATGGGTCAGGGTGGACACCTGGAGGCCAGGAGGGACCAAGCAGACATGAGTGGGGAGGTGG
Source organism: Callospermophilus lateralis (assembly GCF_048772815.1). Lineage (NCBI taxonomy): Eukaryota > Metazoa > Chordata > Mammalia > Rodentia > Sciuridae > Callospermophilus > Callospermophilus lateralis. The sequence goes on from NC_135322.1 coordinate 2,214,834, forward strand.
AGGGAGGCTCTCTGGCCTGGACTTTAGAGTGGGTGTGGCCGCAGCCCCTCCCCAGCCACCAGCCTGTGCTGCATGCTGCCCCCTGCAAGTCCCCAACTGTCACCATACACAGCCAATGGCTGGTGTGACCTGGGAGAGCCCCAGTGAGGCCTGCCCGAGGGCTGAGCTCAGGGCCGGGATCTGTCCAGGAGGTGGGGGCAGCAGGGCAGTGACATCGCCTCCTTCTCCGTCCCCTCAGAGAATCTGCACCACAACTACCTGCACCTCAGCGCCAACAGCCCCACGCACCGAGCCGCCATGCTGGGTACGCAGAGGGCTCCCTCCCGCCGTGGGCGCCCGAGCCAGGCCTGGGAAGGAACCGGAGCGAGGTGCCCTGTGCCCTGCTCACAGCGCCCACAGTGCCAGCCACCAAGGCAGCCTCCGTGTCCTCCAGTGGACATGGAGGGGTCCTCCTTCCCCCCATGTTAGAGGGGGCACACACGGGCTGCACCCCAACCCCAGACAGGTGCCAGCTTGCAGTGTGTCTTCCTCCCCACAACAGGCCTGGGTACTGGTGTGGGGCAGCTAAGGTGGCTGGGGTCCCAGATTTCTGCCTCCCCCAGGGAAGGGGCCCAATTGACTAAGTGGGTCTGTGGGTGGAGGACTGGGGTCTGGACCCTGGGTCTGAGGGAGGAGGCTGTTGGGTCTGGACCCAGGGCTGACCCCTGCCTGCCCCCCAGACTGGAGGGCCCTGCCACCACCCAGCCCCTCCCTGCACTACTCCACGCTGTCCTGCTCTCGCTCGTTCCACAACCTCTCGCACCTGCCCCCGTCCTATGAGGCTGCTGTGAAGTCGGAACTGAACCGCTACTCCTCCCTGAAGAGGCTGGGTGAGTCTGGAGGAGGGGACAGGGTTGGGTTCAGGGCAGTGGACAGTGACCCTACAGTCCTCTAAAAATTTAGATCCTCTCTCAGGATTTTATCCACATTTGTTCCAGAATTACCCAAGGCAATTTTATATTAGAATTACCTGGGGTATCTTTTTTAATGAAAATTCATGGTTTACCCTCTGAAGACCTATTGCATTTGTAGGGGTGGTACCGGGGTTTGAACTCAGTGCTCAACCCCTGAGCCCTATTTTGTATTTTATTTAGAGACAGGGTCTCACTGAGTCGCTTTTATTTAGGCTGGCTTTGAACTTGTGATCCTCCTGCCTCAGCCTCCTGAGCCGCTGGGAGTACAGGTGTGTGCCAGCGCACCTGGCCACCTATTGCATTTTTCAGTAATATAACTTAAGCAAAGAAAACAAGTTCCTGTTGGCTTGATCATGGAAAGTCTACATGACTCTACCTTGAGATATGGCTGGATCCAGCAGCTCAAGAGTTTCTTCAGTGTTTTATAGTCTCAGCTTTTCTAAACAAGCTGGCCTCATTTTCAGACAGGTTCTCTCCCCATAATCGCAAAGATTGCCCCATGAATGTTCCGGCTGTCATTCTACCATGTCAGCTTAAGTCTCCCTGGCAGAAAAGAATCCCCTTTCTGCAATCCCAGCAAAAACCCCAGGCCTGGATACCACTGGTCACATGCCACTCTCTGAACCAATCATCCTCACCCTGGTTAGGCATTTCCCAGCCCGGGGATTTTCCCTGGTGGTGGAGTAGCTTTCTAACATTTTGAACTGAAAACCACACTAAGACATGCTTTTTATATCACGATCTGTGAGGCACACAGATATGCATACTTTTAATTGCAGAAAAGCTTTGAAACTAGTTATCATGGGCATTTTCAAACACTTGTGGAAGTAGAGAGCGTTTGTCAATGAAGCCCATGTTCCCATGGTCAGCTCTAGCCACGAGCCTCATTCTGTTCCCGTCCTCTCTGTGCCTGTCTTTTGGGGGGGTTCTGATAAACTAACCCCAGGCATGGGGTCGTTTCATCCCCTAACATCGGAGCCACGTTATCTGGACCCTGTATTCTTCATCCTGAGGACGTCTGTTGGTCTAGCCTTCTTTCCTATTCTATCCCCTTTTCCAAACTGCTAGTCACTACCCGCAAAACTCACTGCACCTCCCGGCAGTGACTCAGCATGCCAAGAGTGAGGAACAGTGCTCCCGGTGAAAGGGGGGTGAAGAGGTCCCCCAGAGCCGGAGTGGTTCACCTCTGGAAAGAAGGGGTACTCAGAGGCCAAAGAGAGGGACCCCGCCTCCCGCCCGTCAGTGGGGTGGGGCGCGGGGCTGTGGGCCCTTTGGGCGCACCCGCGGGAGCTCCCCTGGCAGCGGGGGGAGGCAGGCCCTGGGCCGCCGGGAGGGAGACTCTGCACCTTTCCCCTTCTTCCCCAGCCGAAAAGGACTTGGACGAGGCCTACCTGAAGCGCCGGCACCTGGCCGAGGTGCCCCGCGGGACGCTGCCCCTGCACGCGCTGCGGCGACCCGGCACTGGAGGCGGCTACCGCATGGAGGGCTGGGGTGGCCCGGAGGAGCTGGGCCTGGCGCCCGCGCCCAACCCGCGGCGGGTCATGTCCCAGGAGCACCTGCTGGGCGACGGGGGCCGCGCCTCGCGCTACGAGTTCACGCTGCCTCGCGCGCGCCTGGTGTCGCAGGAGCACCTGCTCCTCTCCTCGCCTGAGGCCCTGCGACAGAGCCGCGAGCACCTGCTGTCGCCCCCGCGCAGCCCAGCGCTGCCCCCCGAGTCGGCCCCCCGGGCCAGCCTGGCGGCCTCACACTCCAACCTGCTGCTGGGGCCGGGGGGGCCCCCGACGCCGCTGCACGGGCTGCCGCCCTCCGGCCTGCACGCCCACCACCACCACGCCCTGCACGGCTCGCCCCAGCCCGCCTGGATGTCCGACGCCGGCGGGGGCGGGGGCACGCTGGCCCGGAGGCCGCCCTTCCAACGCCAGGGCACCCTGGAGCAGCTGCAGTTCATCCCTGGCCACCACCTGCCCCAGCACCTGCGCACTGCCAGCAAGAACGAGGTGACTGTCTGAGGCCGGGCGGGGGGCTGCGGGCTGCGGCCTTCCAGGTCCCCTGCCCCAAGTCGGGATCCACCGGCACAGGCTCACACACCCAGGGTCCAGAGACCAGGATGGGCCCTTGGAACCGAGACCAAGCCTCCCGCCAGGATGTCAGACGGCAGACAAGATCCCTCCTCCTCTTCTGTCACTGAGTCAATGCCTCCTTCCCATGATGTCATCGCAGAGGAAGAGGCCTGCACATGAAGTCACTACAGAAATGTCTGTGTTCTGTGATGTCACTAGCGGGACAAAATCCCTTCCCATGAGGTCCTCACAGAGGAAGAGGCCTGCCTATGAGGTCATCACTAGAGGCTGCTTCTACTCTCTCTGACATCACCACAGACTTTCTAGGATATCCCTGCAGAGGCAAGTCTCACCCTCCGAAGTCATCCTGAGCTCCGAGGCCTCTCTGGCATCAGTGTTGGGGGGAAAATACTTTCCTTCTTGTTTTTGCTATGGACAAGATACCTGTGTCCTAGGATGTCATCGCTACAGACGAAGCCATCTCTCTGGGACACACTGCAGGAGAAATGCCTTGCTGGTTGTGTCCTCACCAAAGGTCAGGCCTCCTCTCCACAACACTGTCACAGAACTCTGCCCCCTTCCTGGATGCTGTCACCAGAGAAGCTGCCTTGCCCTATGATGCCACCAGAGGGGCTGTGGCTGTTCCTGGGGGATGCCATCACCAGAGATGACAACCTGCTCCTGTGACCTCTCCAGAATGAAGCGCTTTGGCAATGTCACCACCAAACGCCACCCACGGGGGTGACACCAGGGGACACCTCACTGCTGTTGCCATGTGTGAGAGGGCGAGGCATGATACTGAGCCAGGATCACCCTGGGGGAGTGCTAGAGAAAGCCCCTGTCCTGAGATGTCACCTAAGTGTCACCACTCAGAGGCCACCCTCTGGGACCAGTCTCCACCAGTGAGGACTGTGTGGCTGTCGGCTGTTGACAGTGACGCTCCACGTTTCAGCGTGATCACCAGATGCTTCCCCTCAGAGGCAGTGTCTGCTCAGAACACCCATCACTGTTGACGGTGTCACCAGAGTTTCTGCCCCATCCCACTACGACTTGGCTTGGTGGCTCCTTCCCTGACCCCAGGGATATGACCACCATGATGCCTGCCAGAGCCTCTAAAGGGAGGTTGGGCCCCTGTGCAGTGACTCCTAGGAGCGGTGTCCCTAGATGGGCTTCTGCTCCAAGGAGCCCACTCTGACCCACCTAGCTTCTGGAGCCGTGGCACTTGTCAGTAGCCTGAGAGCTGTGTCACTTCTCTCTGCCACAGGTAGAGACATCACCAGCTCTGTCAGCAAAGTCCTGGCCTCCTACTGGAGGGGAGGGTTGGGGTGTGCCTGCTGTTGATCTTGGCCAGGACATCATCAGTGCCACACAGTGTCCACCACTCATGATGACATAGCACTTGGGGTCAAATGTTAACCAGTCATTTGCCAGGATTCCCTATGACCCACCTCAACCATCCTCTTTTTCCAGGATTTTCCATAATTAATACTGTCATCATTTCCCAAGATTCCCTACAGCCAGTGGTGTCACCATCTCTCAGGATCCAGCACAAGCATGGTGTCATTATATCCTAGAATTGACCCTAACCAGTGACGTCCTTGCCTTCTAAATCCATTATTCCTAACGGTGACCTTCTCTATCAGGACCCATTAAGACTGATGATGCCAGATTTTTTTCCCAGAATTCCCTTTGATTACCTCCCAGGATCTGCTTTACCCACGTCTCCACGTCCCAGGACCCACCATACTTTGGGGTTATCACTTCCCAAGATCCTCTCCAGTCACAGAGTCCTCCATGCCCCCCAATCCACCACAACTGTGGTGCGCTCATCTCCCAGGAGCCATGAGAGCCAGTGGTGTCTAATCAACCTCAGTGTCTTCGTGACCCGTGATACATGATGGTACCTAATAATTCATCATCTTCTTCCAAGATCTGTGGGAGCCATGGTGTCTCCACCTCCCAAGATCCACTTCCACCGTGTGCCATCACCTCCCTCCCTGGGGGATGCCATCACCAGAGACGACATCCAAGATCTGTGTCACCATGTGTCCAGATCCATGAGAGTCAACAGTGTCAGCACCTCCTAGGGCCACTGCAGCCATGTCCTCATCATCTCCGAGGAGATCTGTGCCACCATGTGTCCAGATCCATGAGAGTCAACAGTGTCAGCACCTCCTAGGGCCACTGCAGCCATGTCCTCATCATCTCCGAGGAGTCATCACCACCGATGTCCATCGTAACCATGGTGTCATCCTCTCCCTTGATCCGTGACACCCAGTGTGTCCCCAAATACCAGGCAGCCATGTGCCATGGCCTCCCCAAAGTCACCGTCTGAGGGGTCGAGTACATGACAGGTTACATTTCAATTGTCCTCCAGGGTCAGCAGAACATGACATTTTCCCATTCCCTCAAATGAGTAGTGTGGAGCCCGCTGGCCCCTCGGATGACATCACCCCACTGTGCCCTTCTGGATTATGCCACTGCCTCTCTCCTGACAGGGTGGAGGCCCAGATCAGCCCCATCACAGGCTTGGCCTTGGCCAGCACCCCTTCACTCCTGGTGAGGGTACCCCCGGCAGCATCACTGCCCCTTGCCCAGCCATCTGATTGGTGACAGGGTCACCCAGCGACCTCTCATCAGCACCAGAGTTGGGGCACCCCAGCCCTTGGATGGTATCACTGGCCCTTGCCTGAGCCTTGTTCCCTGGACCCCACCAGGATCAGAACTTACTGGCTCGGGCCACACTCTCTTCAAAGGCCCCTGGCCCTGTGGAGGCCAACCCAGCTGAGCCACCTGTGGCTGTCAGCGCCGCCTCTGCTGGCCTGACCCTGGGAGCAGCAGCCCCTGCTGGAACCACCTTCGGGGGCTAAGGGTGCTCCTTCGCCCCCTCTCCAGCTACCAGGAGTGTCCAGGGAGTCCCCAACACCCAATGCACAATCTGCCCCAATTCTCTTTGTACATAGCCATGTTGCAGGGGGTGGCCATTCCCTGTTCTTAAAGGGCTACATGCCCCCCTTCCCCAGCCCCCAGGGCGAGGTGGGGGGGGCCTCTTCTCCCTCCTCTGGGCCACCCCCTCCCTTTTATGTCTCCCCCCAAATACTGGCCTCTCAGCTCCTCCCTTCTTGTCAGGAGCCTGGGGCACTAATTGAGCATACTGAGGAAACTGGGGGGCCCCAATCCACCTAGGCCCCGAGCCAGTTTTTCAGTCGCATTGCTTACGGCTGCTCTCATGGGCTCCCCCTCATGGGTTCCCCCGTCCCTTCTGAGGCCTCCTTCCAGTGTGCTCAGGCCGACTCTGGCCTCCCCAGAGGAGCCAGCTGGAGCGCCGCCCAAGCCTGGGGTCCCTCCCCACTGCTCAGCACCCCCAGTGAACACTCAGCTTTCTCTGGTCCCTGGAATGGGGAGGTTTGGGGTCTTTTAGCTGTGGGGTGCCCCCTGCACCTGCTCTCCCCTAGCCTGGACTCTAGGGATCTGGCCTCGCCCTCCACCCTCAGTTCACTTGGCACAGGCTGCCTGACCCTGGGGCCCTGACCTCTTAACTCAGATAAGCCATAGTGGGCAGAGGTCTAGGGGTGGGCAGCAGGCCCACTCGCCTGTCCTCCTTGATGCTTATGGAGCTGGGACCTCACCATCTGTCTTCCCCCGCACCCCCAATAAATGCACACAAACACGTGCACACACGTGCACACCCACGCACAAGCACCTCCCTCTGACTGGGGGCTGCCAAGGGGCGTCACTGAAAGTGACAAACAGTTCCAGACCAGGAGACCCTCCATAGCTCTGCCCACCCTTCCCCTCCTCACGCCTCCCTCCAGCACTGGACCCTGCCTCGATTTCCTGGTAAGGACAGCTCAAGGAGCTGAGACTTGGTATTTTTTGGAATAAACTGACGTTTCCTGATCTGTGGTCTCCAGGTTTTCTGGGGCAAAGGATGGGTCCCTGGGTTACCCACACGTGTAGCTGATGGCAGGTTGGTGTTTCTAGTGTCTACGTCTAGGTGGCTCAGGGACAGCCCTCGCCCTGACCACCACGCTGGTGGTGCCAGTGGGGTCGAGTGGGGCAGGGTTAAGTTCTGGATCTTTTCCTCAGAAACTTCTCCATTCTGAGCATGTAAGCATGTGTTTGCAGATGCTGGAAGTCATATTCTTATCTTTGAAAATTTTGACTAAATATCATGAAGAGGAAGGGCAGGGGACTTTTCTAGAACTGCAAACTGGGTGGCTTACACAACAAAAGCCGATTGTCTTGTGGTTCTGAAGTCTGAGGTCAAGGTGTGAGCAGGGCTGGTTTTTTTCCTGGGGGCACAGAGCGAGAACCCATCCTAGGCCTCTCCCCAGGTCCCTTGTCTTGAGGTCACTGTCTTTCCCTGTGACTACCCATGTCTTCCCTCTGCACCTGTTTCTGTGCTCACAATTCTCCCCACCCCCGCTTTTTTTTTTTTTTTTTAAAGACTGTCAGTGTTGTGTTGGGTGAGGGCCTCCCTCATGACTTCTAGAAAGACCAGGCTCCAACACCCTCCTCCTGCCTCAGCCTTCTGGGTGGCTGGGACTGCAGGTGGACATCACTGGGCCTGGCTTTCAACATCCCTTTTATGGGGGGTACCAGGGATTGAACCCAGGGGCACTTAACCTCTGAGCCACACCTCCAGGCCTTTTATTTTTTATTTTTAAAAATTTTTATTTGTTGAAGTTGTAGGTGGACAGAATGCCTTTATTTGTTTATGTGGTGCTGAGGATCGAATCCAGTGCCTCACACATGCTAGGCCAGCACTTTGCCACTGAGCTACAGCCCCAGCCCCCCAGGCCTTTTATTTTGAGACAGGGTCTCCCTAAGTTGCCTAGGGCCTCACTAAGTCTCTGAGGCTGGCTTTGACTTGCCATACTCCTGCCTTAGCCTCCCAAGCTGCTGGGATGACAGGTGTGCGACATCACGCCCAGCCCAGCATTTCTTTTGAGGGATATCCTAAACAGGGGGAACTGCGCGGTGCAGCCCTTCGAAGTGTCAGTTTTTTTGATCACTAGAAAACATTCCCCCTCCCATCCAGGGCGTTAGAACTTGTGCAAAGTGACGGCCAAAGTTGCCTTCTGGTCTTAGAGCTTGAGCAGACCACAGCAGGGGAAGAAGGTGTCTCCATGTACTGGTTCTACAAACTTTCAGAGAGTTTTCCCCCAGGGGCAACTAAGTGTTGGCCTCTACCTCAAGATGATTTGCACACCACTCTGGAAAGAGATCGGAGAAGGATAAGAGACAGGAAACAGAAATGCTGAGGTGAGAACGCAGGGGACAGGATGGTGGAGAGGCCGCAGCTGCCAAGCCTTGGTTGGAGATTCCGAGAAGCCGGATCCTATTTTCTGTTATGCCGGTTCACTAACTTAACCAGCAAAATAGTGAACAGAACAAACACTTTCCTGTTCTTGAGGAGCAAGGACCCACGGATGTCCCTGAACCCTTCCATGAGTCTCTCTTGATCGGGCTCCTGTTCCTGGCAGCCAAATGCACCCTGATGACGACAGTGACTGTCAGAGAATTCAGAGAAGCGAGGGGAAGGCCCACCAACAGCTCAGAGTCAATGCTATTTGTGTTTTGATGTTTTCTTCCAGAATTCTCCATATGCAAATAATTTTCTCACAAAACAGAATTCCCATATGTAGGCTGCTCTGCTGCTCTTCACCTATTATCACGAGGGTGTGAAGTCACGTGTGTGCGCAACACGTGCACCCAGCTAAGTGTACTTGCTGCAGGGAGAGAAACAGGAGTTCAACAGAGTGAGGCAGTCCATGAAAGAGAACGTGGGTGCCCTTCTGTCTGCCCACATTGCTTGGTATGGAACAATCTCCAAGATGTCTGAAGTAGGAAAGCAGGACACAGAACAGTGGGTAAGCCCTCATTTGTGTGAAAGGAGAGAGGGGTAGACTCCAAATATAAACTTGCTGCACCGAAGACGCCCATTCTCCTTCAGGGCCCGTGGTAGGATTCCACTTCCCTGCCTATGCGACTGGCCCTGGCTGGTCAAACATGAGTGGAGGTACTTTCCAATGGCGTTTCGGAGAGCCCTCGTGCCTTCCGGTCCCTCTGCTGTCATCCCTGGTGATATCTGAGGTATTGGCTCTCTTTCAAACTGGACCCAGGATGATGCCACACAGGAGCCTTAACCACCCCACAATGCACGTGTGGCACATGACACAGGACGAGGCCTTCCCATGCCAGCCAACAACCTCGTTATGTTCCCAAGGAAAGCAGTCTCCTCTGTGCACACTGTGCCCTGGACGGGCAGGTCAAGGGTGAGGCCTGACAGGGGCATTCAGCCTCCCACTTTCCCCCTGGGCCTGGCATGGGCTCCGTTCCCAGCAGTAGTGTCAGTAAGCACAGCCTCTGGGCTGCTGTCCTCGGCCCGAGCTGGATGAAGTCTGCACCAGGCCTGCTTCCTATTTCACTTCTTCCTGTCTCACTTTATACTCCAGACTTTATATTCTGTAACTTACAGAAAGTTTCAAGACTCCTGCATCGCTTGGCCAGTCCCCTGTGTTGACATTTCACAGCGGGGCTTTTTGGTTTTCTTTGCCACACAAATATCCATGGTGTTTCTTGGAGGCAGTTAAGAGTAGGTCCAGGGGGCTGGAGATGTGGCTCAAGCGGTAGCGCACTCCCCTGGCATGCGTGCAGCCTGGGTTCCATCCTCAGCACCACATACAAAGATGTTGTGTCCGCCAAAAACTAAAAAATAAAAAAATAAATTAAAAAAAAAGAATAGGTCCATCATCATGCCCCTTGCCCCTGGAGGCATTTGTGAAGAGCAAGGACATTCTCCTCTGAGTTGTTGGAATTACAGTCATGCACTACTACTGCAGGCTCATGGCTTGTTTCAGAGAAAAGGATCTAGCACTTTCATCAGATTCCTTTGTTATGGGCCAGGCTATACGGGCAATGACCAAACAGACTCCATTTTACCCTGAGACTCCATATCATGTAAGAAATTCTTCTCCCATGGGAAAGCCCGCCTCTGTTCCCACTAATAGTTTCCTAGCAGAGCATACTCGGCAACACAAAATAGTAATTTTTATACAATGTAAAATTGTTCTCTTTGCTTTTCATTTTTCTGGGGCAATGCACATTGTCAGAGATTGATTGTCTAGACGTTAGTAACCACTCTCTAACTTGTGCTGAACTAGGGTCATTTTGACCCCCTTCCCTTCTGCTTGCTTGCTGCTATGCCAACCTGGAAATTCCCATGGGAAATACCATTGTCTCGCTAACTGCCCAATTCAGCTTCTGTACCTGCATTCTTGCAGCTACGTCAACCCAGATGTGGTTTTGCCTTTAAATATCCTATAATGCTCAGGCTCAGGGCTTTTCCTTGCAGAGACAGTTATGGGTGCTGCAGGGAGCAGTCACCAGCCGGCTAGCTAAATAAAGACTCTTCAATTTGGACGAAACTCTTCAATTTGGACAAAACTGGGACTCGGTATGTTTTCTGAGTGACCTGCCCCACAAAGTTTGGAGGCCCCAGCAAGATATACTTTTCTTGCATTCTGGAGGTCGCACAAGGAAGGTGAGGTGGTGGAGCGATCACCTAGGGGAAGGCCTCTGAGAAGATGTTCCTCAGCCCTAGGGCCATCTCTCCACCAACCTCCACCCACCTAAAACTACAAGAGTCATCTATTTCCCCAGGGAAGGTAAATCTGGTCTCCCTTGGTCCCCTGGTCCAAGTCTGGTCTCCCTTGGTCCCCTGGTCCGAGTCTGGTCTCCCTTGGTCCCCTGGTCCAAGTCTGGTTTTCTGTAGGTTAAATTTGTCTTTGGCGCCTTACCTGTTGTGTGTTTCATTGTCCTGTCTTGTTTGTTGTTTGTTATTGTTTGTCCCCTTTCTGTTTTATGTTAATTTCTACCTCAGTTTGTTTCTAAAGTTAAAAAAAAATGGTTAAAAGGGCACTTAGGATTCAACAACAAATCCACCATGATTTCTGATGGCTCTTGTCTATTGTGTTGAATGGGTGCAAACCAGCCCCATCTGGGCTCAGGTGTCCCCAGTTTCCTGGGGAAAGCAATACTGAGGAGCATCTTCCTGTATAGCACTCTGCGCCCTCCCTCAGTCCCTCAGGAGGCCCTCCTGGAGGCAGACAGTTGGGTGAAGGCCTGGCTGCTTTGGAGGACTTCTACCAGACGATGCCAACTGCAGCACAGAAAGCCTGAGTCCATCCATCTGGGTGAGAAGTATGTCTGCTCCCATTCTCACCCTGGCTGGGTACTTCCCGCTTATTCTTGGCGTCTTTTTCAGAGCAGTTAAGGAAGCCCTGAAAGCCTAGCCTGGCCCTGGGCGCCAGGGTTTGTGTCTGCCACTAGAGGGAGCACCTGGTCCACTTAGGAGCCCACTTAGGAATCAGCAGGGATGCTCTCACCAGGAAAGCAGACCTCTGCTCTGGAAGCACAAAGCAAAGTGGTTCCCACAGTTACCCACCCCAGTGTGTACAGAGACTTCAAGCTGCAGCCATGAGTGGCTGCGTTCAAGGATTCAGGCTGGTAAGGGGCAGGGAACCACAGCCAGTGGACTGAGAAGCCCACTGGGAAGAAAGGAAACGCAAATAAAAGCGGAGACACTTTCCTTGTCCCAGGACTGCCACTATTCTGTTAAATCTTCATTCAAATGTCACTTTCTCACTGCAGCTGCCCATTTAGACTGTGCCCCAGCATTCCTGAACCTCTTTCAGCCTGCTCTGATTTTCACAGCTACTAATTGTCTTAAGGAATACGTCTTAATGACTACAGGCTGAACCCAAGACCCTCACAGTGTGAGCACTGGACACCCTGCGTCCTGGGTTGCCCCTGGCCTCAGGCCAACCCCAACGGTCATCACCCACTCTCAGTACTGACTGTTAATTTCCTGCCTCCCGCTGGCATGGAAGCCCCAGGAGGACAGGGATTTTGTCTCCTAACTCGTCCTTTGATGAGTCCCAGACACCCAGAACAGTGCTTGGCATGCTGCTGGTGCTAAATAAACATGTGCTGCAGAAGCAAGTCACGTCCTCATGGTAAGAACCCAAAGAGGAGAACCTGCCAAGGACCACTTGGCAGAATGGCAAGTACACACACTCGGAGCCTGTGGGATTCCAGAGTTTCTCCAAGTTTCTTCTGCAGAGATGTTCACAGCTGTGCCACAGACGAATGTACGGGACACTCACTGTGGCATCTGCCCACAGGCAGACCCTGCTTGGGTACCATTAGATACAGGACACTTCTGGAGGAACAAAGTGCAGTTTAAGAGTTGAAGGCAGTCGCTGACCAGGAGCTGCCAACATGTGGATGGACGGGCCTCTAATCAAGTGTCCAGGACACATGGGCAGAAAACATGGCTGCCAGTAGGGGGAGAACACAGAGGGAAGGAGGGCTGGGGCTCCTCTCATTGCCCTCCCTACACTCCGTGGCCAGAATTCCCCCCAAGCACAGGTTTCTTTTATAATTTAACACCGAGGGACATGGGAACCAAGGCTAATTCTGCAGCAAAAATTCAAGCCAAGGGGAAATTTAGGTTTCTTTGAGCAAAAGTAAATTTCTGAATAACCAAAATTTATGAAGGATGAGTGACTGTCCCCACTCATCCTCTGACAATTCCTGCCCATTGCTAGGTCACTTCTTCAAATCGCCTTTCTCGCCCCACAGCCACCACCCTAACCCAGGTCACAACCAACTGGATGCTGGACTTTGTCTCCACTCTCAACATTCCAGGATCCTCTCCAGATGAGAACCGAGCTTGACACAGATCCAGGGAACCTCAGAGGCTCCCCAGGGCACCACCAAGCCTGCCCAAGGCCTCTTGAGGCCTGCAGACCCTGGCCTCTCTTCACCACCTGTCCTGGCTCAGATTTGTCTGTCTCTTTACCCCATCCTTCTCTCTTCTTGCAGTTTCTCCCATCACACTAATTTCTTTTAAAATTCTCTTTAGGTATCAATGACTTGGCTGGGAGTGTAACTCAGCGGTAGTTTGCCTAACATTCATGAGGACCCAGGTTTGATCTCCATCACCATCAAAATAAGTAAATGACAGCTGTATTGAGACATAATTCATATGCCTTCAAATCTACCCATCTGTAGTGCCAACTTCCGTGTCTTGTTAATATATCTCCAGAGTGCCATATCGGGACTCAGCACCTGCCACACCCAGGGAGCCTGTGCTCACCAGCCATCACTCCATGCCCCTGGCCCTGGCCACCCCTCACCTACTTGCTCGCTCTGTGGATTTGGCTGTTCTGGACATTTTGTGTAAATGGAACCATATAATGTGTCTTTTGTGACTGGCATCTCTCACTTAGCATAAGGATCTCGGGGCACATCCCTTCTGAAACACACATCACTGTGCTAGCCCTCTCCATGGCTGAATAACATTCCAGCCCATGTCCGCCCACGCACAGCTGAGGGCCATCTGGGTTGTGTCCATCTTTTGGCTATTGTGAACATGCTTCTGTGAACATCTGCATATGACTTTGTGTGGACAGTGTCATTTCTCCTGGGTAAGCACCTAGGAGTGGACTAGCTGTGTCATGTCGTAACTCTTGAGCCATTTGACTCTATTTTCCACAACAGCTGCATCATGTGACACACCCACCTGCAGTGCGTGAGGGTCACGGCTGCACTAAATTCTTCGCTTTCACTTGTTGTTATGTTTGGTGCTAGGATAGAACCTAGGGTCTTGCACATGCTAGGCCTGTGCTATACCACTGAACCACCCATCAGCCCTTTTTTTCTTGAGACAGGTCTTGTTAAGTTCTCCAGGCTGCCCTTGAACTCGCATCCTCCTGCCTCAGCCTCACGAGTCACTGGGATCACAGACACACCACCACTGCTCAGCCTGTCACCATCTTCTCCCTAACCACTGAGCCACATCCCCAGTCTTTTTTTTTTGAGACAGGGTCTCAGAAAGTTGATTGGGGCCTCCCTAAATTGCTGAGGCTGGCTTTAAACTTGCAATCCTCCTGCCTCAGCCACCCCAGCCACTGGGATTGACAGCCATGCACCATGGTGCCTGGCATGTTGCTGTCTTCTTGCCAGCCCTCCTACTGGGATGAAGTGCCTCTCCTGAGGTTTTGATTTCCATCCCTGATGGTGGTGATGTGAAACGTCTTTGCCTGTGTTCAGTGGCCATTTCTATATCTTCTTTGGAAGAATGCCTGTTCAGCTCCTTTGCCCATTTTTAACTGGGTTATGTGTCCTTTTGTTCTTCATATGTTCCAGATGTCAGCCCCTTGGCAGATCCTTGGTTTTCAAAAGTCTTTTTCCATCCTGCAAGTTGCCTTCCACTTTGTGTGTGCATGTGCAGGCTTGTGGGTGTGCAGTGTGGGATGGAACCCAGGCCTCTGTGTGCACTAAGCTAGACCTCAGCCTTGTCTTTTCACTTTTTTTTTTTTGGCAGTGCTGGACCTTGCAGCACTAGGCAAGCACCCACCACTGACCTAGCTACACTCCCAGCCCATCTTTCCACTTCTTTTAATGTGTGTGTGGTGCTGGGGACTGAGCCCAGGGCCTGGTGCAGGTGAGGCAAGTGCTCTCATGATGGAGCTGGGTCTGCAGCTTTTCACTTTGGGTGGTGTTCTTTGAAGCATGAAAATTTTTAATTTGAAGTCCAATTTTCCTATTTTCCTTTTGTTGTTTGTGCTTTTGAAGTCGTGTCTCAGAAACCACTGCCTGATGCATACAAGGTAATGAAGGGCTATCCCTATAGTTTTTTGGGGGGTGGGGGTGGGGGGTATTGGTTTTGGCTTTTGGTGGTGCTGGGATGGAATCCATGGCCTTAGGCCTTCTACTCAAGCACTACTGAGCTATACTTCAGTCTCCTGTGGTTTTTCCCCTAAGAGCTGCCAATTTAATATACAATGACCCAAAATGACATCTCAGAGAGCAACGACACTCCTACAGGTGAGTCACTAATATTTCCTCTTTTCTAATTCTTTCTTTTTGGTACTGTGGATTGAACCCAGAGGTGCTCTGCCACTGAGCCACATCCCTGGTCCCCTTTATTTTTTATTTTGAGACAGGGTCTCACGAAGTTGCTTAAGATCTCGCTGAGTTGCAAGTTGCACTTGCCACCTCCTGCCTCAGCCTCAAGTCACTGGAATCACAGGTGTGCGTCACTACACACAGCTCCTCTTTGCTTTTTAAAATGACAGTGACGTTCCAGTTACTGCTTTCCCTCCCGCACCCGGCCTTGGCCCAGCCTGCCCGGGACACCCTTCTCTCACCCCATCCCACCATCCTGTTGATGCCCCCTCTCCCTTGGCCCTCAGCCCGGGCATCATCTCTTCCTGGAGGCCACCAGTCCGGGTGGTACTCCACTGCTATGAGCTAAGAGATGGCCTAGAGCTGGCATGATGATGTGCGCCTGCAGTCCCAGCTACTTGGCAGGTAGAGGGGGAGGAAGATGGCTTGAGTCCAGGAGTTCAAGGCCAGTCTGGGTAACACAGGGAAACACTGCTTCAAACAAAACAAACAAAACGGCTGGCACTTGCCCCCAGAGAAAGCAGGTTTCCACTGGGGTCATTCAAAACCTCTCTGCCACTGCCATAAACTCCGAGTTCCCTGAAGGCAAGGGTCAAGCCTGGTTTGAATCAGGGTTTGAAGGGGGTCTTCACAGTGCCCCTTGCTCTTTCTGCACAGTCCCTGACACAAGCCACACTGATAGGGCACAGACAGACGCGAGTGGTGGGAACATGAGGTCCAGGGAATGATCCGGTAACTGGCCTGCTGTGCAGACCCCCACGTGTGATTTCCCAAGAAGCAATTCATCTGCAGCTCTGCCTGGCTTCAGTGGACAGGATATGCTACAACCCTCAGTAAACTACCTTATCTGCAGGAGGAAGGCAGGCCTGAAATAATGTTGGTAAGAAGGACCCAAGTTACCCTGAAGGGAGATTTTGTGTATCCTTTCATAGGCCAGACCCTGAAACTCAGGGAAATAAGGATAACTCCTCCAAACCACAAAATATGTAAGAATTTATGGTTAAAAACCCAATTAAAACTGGTCAGCATGGGCCAAAGTGACCTAGAGTTCTCACAGCAGTCAAGTCAGGAGTGGATCTGGGCAGGAATCTGATAACTTCTCTAGGATCACCAATAAAACTGGAGGGCAGGAAGGGCAGACTGTCCCTCTCCTCTCTGAGAGGGACTACTGTCTCCCTTGAGAACGTCCCCTTTCCTATCCCTTCAATAAACTCATACCTATTTCTCCAAGTGACAGGTCTGAAATCTTTCTGATCTGATTGCAAGAATCAGGGTTTGAAGGGGGTCTTCACAGTGCCTCAGTTTCCCGGAAGGCCCCAGCTCCTGGATGATGTCCCACTGTCATCTCTCCCTTGGTAATGATGACATCCTCACCCTGCCCCTCTTCCCACCACTCCATGGCCCATCCTGGATCCTACAGAGTCCTGTGGTGGCACAGAGAGCACAGAGCCAGGTTCCAATCCCCCCACTCCTGGTACTGGCCATCTCTGTGAGACCCACACCCACCGCCCTTCGCGTCTGCCATGCCGCCACACTCCCCCAGCTGTCCTGGACCCTCTTTCTCTATGGCTGCTCTCCTTCCTCCTTTGCCATCCTTTCTCAGGGTTTTCCAACAGCCTCCTCCCTGGCCCTTCCACCTCCACCTCACTGAGAGTGGGCTGAGACAACCTGAGCCATATCATGAACTCCTCTGCTCAAGACCCTGCAGTGGCGCCCGATTCCTGCAGAGAAGAGGCCAGAGTCCTAAACTAGGCCTAGAAAATGCTCCGTGACACCCCACCCCACTCCCACACTCCACCTTGCTCACTCTTTCCCAGCCCACCTGCCTCTGGGAAGCTCCTGAGATACGCGAGACCTGTGTTCCCACTGATGGGAATGTCCTTCCTCTGATACCTATATAGCTCAACTCCTTCAAACTTGGGTCCCGTTGACACCCGTTCAGGAGGCCTGCCCTGACCTCCCACTTTCAATTCACCACCTGGCACCCCAGGCCCTTTTCCCCTACTCTACTCATTTCCATGACACTGCCTTCTCAAACCACATTCACTCCCGTGTCACCAAACAAGATCTGAGATCAGTGTCATTTGGCAAACCCTCTGCCTTTACTTACATAATGACGTAGGATGCAAGATGGGCAGGCCCCTGCATACCTAGGACATGAGGTAGGCCTACCCTCCACAGCTGCCAGCCACGCAGCATATGACCACACTGAGTACGGCAGGCAACTATAACCGTGGTGTCTGTGTATCTAAACATATACAATGTGAAGTAAACACTAGGCCATAGATTTCTTTAGTTCCAATCCAATCTTGAGGAACCACCACCATAAGTACACAGTCCATTACTGACCACGATGGTGCTATGTGGCAAGTGACCCTGTTTGCACTCCTTGTTCTGCCTTTGCGTGTGTCTTCCTTCATTCCAACAAGCCCACAGCGTCCTCGTCTGCATCCAGATTGGTGCCTGACACACAGCAGGTGCTCAATAAACACTCACCGAATGGGTCAACATCTTCAATTTGTCCAGCATTCTGCTAGGGGTGGAGGCCCTGCCAAGACCCCTGCTCTCCTGGCACTGATCTTCTAGTTGAGGGAAACAAGTATATAACTGCAATTCTGTTTTTAAAAAACTTTTTAGTTTACGTGGACACAATCTTTGTTTTTATGTGGTGCTGAGGATCGAACCCAGTGCCTCATGCAAAAGAGCTCATAGGCCCTGCAGGATTGGGGTATCCAACACAAAGTGGAGAGGAGGGCCCTTGAGGAGTGGGGCACCTCAGCTTTGTAGTTTAAAGCTGGGCGGGAAAACACAGCCTGAGGGCCACCTAGGCCTGCCATCTGTTCTCAGAAACAGCGTGTAGGCACACAGCCACACCTGTCCACTGTCTAGAGCTGTGATGGCAGAGGTGAGTAGGCTGGCACCAAGCCCAAAGGGTCACAGGTCCAAGAACCTTTTCAGGGAAGGTCACCAGTCCAAATTTACAATGAAGATTCAGGGTGCAGGTGACCGTTTCCCTCTCCCTCATCCCACGTCCAATCAACACCAGTTCCTGTTGGCATTCCCTGTGGAGTGCCATTCCTTTTCCCATCCCACTGCCACCAGTCCTACTGGAGCCACCATCTCCACCTGGACCATCACACATGCTTACTGGCCTCCTTGTTTCTGCCCACAAGGGAGATGGAGGCATGTCGTGCTCCCCAGTGGCTCCAATGCTCCAAGAAGAAACAAAACAGACACCATGGCCCAGGAGGCCCTGCAGGATAAATCAACTTCTTCCCCTGACCTCAAGCCCTGGCAAGAACCCATGATCACTCCTGCCCAGCCTTGATGGCCTTCTGCTGGTTCCACAAGCACTCGGCAAGATCCCCCTCACCAGGCCTTTGCACGGCAGGTCCTGAGTTCAAAATGCTTCTCCTATAAACCTTCCCACAGCCCTGAAGGTCATTCCTCAGAGAGCCCTTCCCTGCACAGCCAAGGCAAGACCTAACCCTAACCCTAACCCCACTCTGACCTACGGTCCTAGTCTTCATCATTCACTGCCATGACACCTGAGGACCTACGTCTCACTGTCTGGCTTGCCCACCATAGCCCAGGTCTTGTCCCTTTTACTTTCTGCTGGGTCCCCTCAGCTTCTTGCAGCCACATGGCAGGTGAATGAATGCAGGCGTCCAGAGATGAAATTAGAAGGGGCCTGGCACACAGCACCCACATAATATTAACCTTTAGTGTCACCAGTGTTGTCTTTTGATAGTGTTCAGGATGACCACTAGCTCCACCTGGTCCCAGGTTGGGGGTGGCCTCCAACTCCCTCAGTTTCCTTGCCTGTTAAATGGGCTGGAATTACGCACCCAGCTGACTAAACCTGGTGATCAGGCGTGTGAGATGCCCACCTGTGGCCAGTTCTCCACGAAATGGTTACAGGTTGCTGCTCTGCCGCAGGTCTCTCCTAAACGTCCCTCCTTCCTTTTCCAGGAAGACTGCCCCTGAGGGAAAGCTGGCGGCCAGGCTAGACCGGAATATTGCTGCCCCTGCCCATGGCTGGGAAGGCCAGCAAACTAGGGACTGCTGTGGGTGCCCCAGGGTGCGAGGAGGTGCAGACCCGCACAGATGCCCGAGGTGGGCAGCTCCCCCTGCACCTCCGGAAGGCCAGCCCTGGAGCCCTGGCCTCGTCCACCTGACTGACAGGAGGCACAGCGAGTTCCAGAGAAGGCCCTGGGCTCTCCGCCCTACCCTGCCATCCCTAGGGATCCCAGATCCCACTGGCCACGTGAGGAAACGGAGCTGGGCAGGACGGAGGTCACACAGTGCGGGGCCAGCGGTCCAAGCCTTAGGGTTATTTGGGCCTTCCTCGTCTGTGGGCCTTCTCAACGCAGACGTGTGCCAGGTCACTTCCTGCACAAAATGGCGCCCCACAGAAAGACCTCAGCGACTCCAGGGTCCACCCCGACCCTGGTGGAGAGGCGGCAGCGCCGACAGGCACCGCGAGCTTATTTGCATACACAAAAAACTTAACGAATTTCATTGGCCAGGAGAGGTTTCTCCGCGTTCAACTGCGCTCCCGGCGGTGGATTCCAGTCCTACCCGACCCCGCCTCTCTCACCAGGGATTGGTCTGCGCGAGTCTTGTTCCCATTGGCCCGAACGCCTTCCATCACTCTTTTAAAAACCCAAGTGCCGCTTCCTCCTCCTCCTCCTCGGCCACAGAACAACCGTTAGTCGCGTGCGCGAGTTCCTCTGCGTCAGGACGCGCGCGCGTGTACGCGGGCCGTGGCGGCTTCTCATTCAAACGGCCCAATCAGCGGCAGCCCCGCCTCCAGGGTCTCCTTCCGCTTCCACTCCGGTTCTCAGGTCCTTCGTTTTCCCGGATCCCCTTTCCGAACCCCGCGCGCCCTCATTGGCCAGCCCGCCACGCAGTCCCCTCCCGAACGCTTCTCGCTTACGCTTGCGGTGTGCGGGGAAGGGGTCGAGTGCGTAAAGTCCCGAGGAACATGCGCGCTGACGTCTCGGGTCAAGGCGCGCCTCGGGGCGGGGCTTTCGGGCGGTTATAAAAGCGCGGAGGTGCGCGCGCGGCTGGCTCAGTGCGGCCGGGCATCGGGGCGGGCGGAGCGGCGGGCGCGGTGTTCGGTGGGCGTCGGAGGCAGCCGGCAGCGGAGCGGGGCCGCCAGGGCCGCAGCGGCCGCAGTTTGGCCCCCCCGCCCCGGCTGGCGGCCCGAAGAGCGCGGGAAGGGGGCCGGGGGGACCCGCCCCCGGCCGGCCGCAGTCATGGTAAGCGCGGGCCACCGGGCCCGAGAGGGGTGGTCGGGGTCTCCCTGGAGAAGGAGGCATAGTCCCAGGAGCTTCTCAGAGCGGCCTCAGATGCGAGGACCCAATGGGGGTCTTGGGCTGGGGTCCAACCCAAGGGCCTTTCTGAAGGCGGACAGGGGCCCCAGCATCCCGCAGGAGCCCTGGCCAGGAAGACCCGCAGATGCTCGGGGAAGGGTCTGGGCTCTCTGCGACCCGCCTGCGGGTGTTACTGCGAGCGAGACGCCCGCCGCCATTTCCAGGCCTGAGCCGAGATTTCAAGGGTGGGTTTTCCAAGGCTGGATGTGGGACATGGAAACATGCTAGGCCTCGGGCCTACCGTTGGGGTCCCGTGCGGGGTTGGGAGCGGGCCTTGGGGACATCGGAGTTAGGTGGAGCCATTAGAGGCCCCTTCGGAGACCTGCCCCCATTTCTTTTGGGAGGTCTGCCCGGGACCGCGATAAAGCATTCTGGCCCAGGGGTGAAACCTGTAGGGTCAAGACTAGGGAGGCCACGGCATCCTTAGGCCCAGCTTTGCCGGCCACTCACCTTCCTCTCCCGACTATGCTCAGAACTCCAATGTAGAGAACTTGCCCCCCCACATCATCCGCCTGGTGTACAAGGAAGTGACGACACTGACCACGGACCCACCTGATGGCATCAAGGTCTTCCCCAACGAGGAGGACCTCACTGACCTGCAGGTCACCATCGAGGGCCCTGGTGAGTGTGGGCATGAAAGAGGGAGTTGCTGCTTTTTAGTATCTTCTGTCGCCCGCTCTAGAACAAACAAGGCTTGAAAGCACCCATCAGAGGCCGTGCCCTTTTAGGAGCTGAGGACTGATGGTGGGCAGGGCAGGCATAGCACTCTTGTATCCACAGTCCTACTCAGCAGGATACCACAAATGAGCAATCATGCATCCTTTTCCCATAAGCATTGAGAAGTTTGTTTGCTGAGAGCATATAATGTAGATCTTAACCTAAGTTTTTGAGGGTGAGGCTGTCAAGTGTGGCTCCCCTGGGACCTGAGAATGGGTAGGTAAAATTAAGTAAGAGTGGGAAGAGAGTTCTAGGTGGTGGGACTAATATTTGGAAAAGTTGGGAAGGTAGTCCACACATCTGAAAGTTCATCTTTTAGTATCAGGAACACTGATGTAGCTGGGCATAAGCAAAATTCCGCATTGTGGGAAGATAAGTGATTGTACTTGATTGTTCTGTTTTGCAGAGATATTTAGAACCTTGTTTTGTGCAAATTATGTTTCTGTTATCACTTAAATATTTAAAACATCAGCCAAGGGCTGGGGTTGTGGCTCAAGTGGTAGAGTGCTTCCCTAGCATGCTTGAGGCACTAGGTTTGAGCTTCAACACCACAGAAAATAAAATATAGTGTCTACCTAAAACTAAAAAATAAATATGGAAAAAAAATCAGCCAGGGTGTTACAAGAGCTTATAAAGGAAAGATCTAGTTAGGAGCGGTGATATGATCAAGGGAGATTTTCCTAAAATGTTGACAGCTATAGGAATTCTTTCTTTATTGGTACTGAGGATTGAATTCAGGGACACTTGACCACTGAGCCACATCCCCCGCCTAATTTTTTTTTTTTTTTTTTTAAAGAGAGAATTTTAATATTTATTTTTTTTAGTATTTGGCGGACACAACATCTTTGTCTGTATGTGGTGCTGAGGATCGAACCTGGGCTGCACGCATGCCAGGCGAGCGCGCTACCTCTTGAGCCACATCCCCAGCCCCCCCAGCCTAATTTTGTATTTTATTTATTTAGAGACAGGATCTCACTGAGTTGCTTAGTGCCTCAGCCTCCCAAGCCGCTGGGAGTACATACGTGTGCCACCATTCCTGGCAGGAGTTCATATCTTGCTGTGTAGGATGGTTGAAAGGTGAAGGGTCAAGAAGTTGGGGAGGCAAGGCTTCCAGAAAGGTCTAGAGCAGGCAGATCTGGGTGTTAAGTGGGAATAGAAAGAAGCGGTTAAGGAACAGATCTTTTAGGGACACTAAGGCTTCTAAGGAGCTTGGGGAAGAAGCTAGTAGTGAGGTTAACGGGTATGACAGATCCTACTTAGTTCCTTTGACCTGCAAGGAAGAAGTTAGTTGCCTGTTGAGAAGCCATACTTGAAAGTGGGGTCACGTTCAGGAGATTCTGAAGGGCAGCTGCCCAGTTGCTGATGTGCTGGATTTGGGGGCTATGTGATGGGTAAGACAGTCATGGTTCCCACATTTTTCTACTCCAGCAGTAGGTAAATGGAGAAGTTGTGTACTGGGCTGGGGAAAGGCTGTGGAGTTGAAAACTGTTGTTCTCATTTACCAGGAAAACAAGTGGGCATCAGGTCCCTGCTTCCTGGGAGAGAGAGAAGGTGTGTCCAAGGGGGGATGTCAGTCATGGCCCCTTATACACTAGCTTTTTGCTGCCTTCAAGAATTCTTCCAGTCTAGGAGAAGAGATGTCAGGCACTTGCCTCACATCCAGACCCTGGAAACTGGGCTTGGGGTGCTGGGAGTCCTCAACCTCCTGACCCAATCTCCTTCCTTCTACTCAAGAGGGTACCCCTTATGCTGGAGGTCTCTTCCGTATGAAACTCCTGCTGGGGAAGGATTTCCCTGCCTCACCACCCAAGGGCTACTTCCTGACCAAGATATTCCACCCAAATGTGGGTGCCAACGGTGAGATCTGTGTCAATGTGCTCAAGAGGGACTGGACGGCTGAGCTGGGCATCCGACATGTGCTGCTGGTGAGTTCTGGCCTGGCTTCCCAGTAATGTGGGAGCCACATGCTTTGTTTTCTTTTTTAAAATCAACTCTGAAGTCTGGGGGATTTTCACATAAAAATTCATGTTCCCAATTTTTCTGAAAAATTGTGGAAGGGTTGGATCTAGGGCGCTGAACCAAGTGGTGGGTTTGTGATTAGAATAGTGTCCTGGCAAATACATACACATCAGTGTCTGGTTAGAGGATTCCCCCACCCCCTTAAATTTTATTTTAAATTTTTTAATTTTGAGACAGGGTCTTGCTAAGTTACTGCAGTCTTCCTGCCTCAGCCTCCTAAGTAACTAGGATTACAGGCATTTGCCTGGCTTCTTTTTCCTTTTAATTTGTTCAGCAGTTTTTTAACAACGACAAGGTCTATGCAGCCATCTCCGCTGTCTGTCCTAGATTGTTTCCTACACTGTTTATCAGCCAGGGTGATTTTGCCCCTGGCCTTGTGGAGATGTTTTTTGGTTGTCACTGCTAGAGAGAGGTGTTGCTAGCACCTTGAGGTGAGGCCAGGTATGCTTCTTGGACTGCCCACAGCATCCCAGCATTGGCTGAAATAGAGACACCTTGGTCTGGGCCAGTGTGCCGTGGTCTCTAAAAACCACTTAAACCATTTAGGTCACTTGATGCCTTCCCTGTCCTTCCCCCAAGCTTTAAAAAAAAAAAAGAACTTTTTTTTCTTTTCTTTTTTTTTCAATTTCAATTAAATTTCTAATAAGCCCTTCACCAGATAGTTGGGAAGATGGGAATTGGGGTTTCTTTGGAGGCATTGGGAAAGCATTAAGCTTAATGGTAACCAAACCCCAAACCTTTTCCACGGATTCCACCTTCCTTGCCCTGTGGTATATGCTGAGCTTCATCCTGCCCCTGTAGCAAGGCATTCAGGCCCCAAGTTTAGGGTGCCATGGTAAAAAATTGTAGGGTCCCTGCATCTCTGGTCTTCATCAATAGTGTCTGCTGGGCTGGGTGCTCTGCATATATTATAGTAGCCCCTGAAGTGGGGTCAGGGGAAGATACTCTCCATACTTAGAAGCTGTAGCTAGTCTGCCCAGACCCACTTGAGAGGATCCACCAGGGGCTACTTTAGGCCTGGTTACTCATCATACCTGTTACCTGGGCTGACGAGGGTACTGAGGACTCGTCCCCTTCCTGGCCTGCCCTGAAGACTTCCCTCTGGCCCACTAGTCTCTTAATATTCTACCTCCTGATGCCTTTCCCTCTTGTTGTTGTTGGGCCCTGCCAGAATCCTATGGCTGTGAAATTTGGGTTTCTGTCTGGATTTCTGCATTCCGTGTTGTAGAAAGACAGAGTTCGGAGCTGTGGAGCCCAGCAGCCCAGTCCTTAGTGCCCTTGAGTCCCTTCCCTCTTCCATTTAGGCCTCTGTTAAACCAGTGGGCTCTGAGAGGCCTCAAGGGACTAGGAGGAGGAAGCCACTAGGCCAGGCTTGCCTGTAGCATTAGCTCCTATGGGAGCATTTACTGTGGGTATCAGGAAAGTAGCCTGGCCACTCCAGCAGAGGTAAGGCTTCAGCTGGAACTGGTCTCAGGTATTGAGTTGAGAAAGGGAAAAGCCAGCATGAAGGGCATGAGGCTGGACAATTCCAGACCCCTGAAGGCTGCTGGGCCCTCTCCCCACAGACCATCAAGTGCCTGCTGATCCACCCTAACCCAGAGTCTGCGCTCAACGAGGAGGCAGGCCGCCTGCTCTTGGAGAACTACGAGGAGTATGCTGCCCGGGCCCGCCTGCTCACAGAGATCCACGGTGGCGCAGGTGGGCCCAGCAGTGGGCGGGCTGAGGCCAGCCGGGCCCTGGCCAGTGGCGCAGCGTCCTCCACTGACCCTGTGGTCCCTGGAGGTCTAGGAGGAGCTGATGGTCCCATGGCCAAGAAGCACGCTGGTGAGCGCGATAAGAAGTTGGCAGCCAAGAAAAAGACAGACAAGAAGCGGGCACTTCGGCGGCTGTAGTGGGCTTTTCTTCCTCCTCCCATCCCTGGCTCAACTCCCCTCCTAACCCTTCCCTCCCACGCTGTCTCTAAATTATTTAAATTATGGCTGGGGTGGGGGAGGGTGTGGGGGACACTGGGACCTGGATTTGTTTTTCTAAATAAAGTTGGAAAAGCAGTTTCTACGTTTGGCAGGTGCCCTAGGACCTGTGCTTATATTGTTGTTTAGAGCATGAGGTGTCCCTGCTCTGCCCCCAGTCTTCAAAGGCTCCTAGTCTAGTTTACTGGACTTTCCTTAGGGTTTGAGAACATCTAGGTGTTCTGGGAATGGGATTTCCAGTCTAAAATGGGGTGGAGCCCTGGAGCCTGCTCCCAGCAGTCAGTATGTCCGGCCCTTGCTCTGTCTGAATGAGCAGTGATTTGCAGTGACCTTCCTCCACAGGCCTGAAGAGCCTTGCACTCAACCTTGTCTGATCAGCTTGTCTGTCTGGTCTTATACTGGGCCTATCCTCTGCATTGTCTAATCCCAGGCCTGGCCTTAATATTGACTTCCTTTGTGGGTTCCTATCCTGTATATACCTTTCTATAACATTGCAAAACCTGAGGCTTCAAACAAGACCCATCTCCGGTTTCTGCTAGAAGTTAACACAGCTGAGCTGCTTGCTCAGGATTTCACAGGTTGATATTGATGCTATTAAATCACATTCCTTAGTCCTCTCTACAAAGCTTATATATTGTTGGTTTATTTCAGTACTTGGCATGGAGTGGGGCTGAGGACTTCTCAGCTCCCATATGCTGCCCCTCCACATCAGTCCCATCAGGAATGACTTAAAACCCATCCCTCTAAGAATATTCCAGCTAGGCCAAGACTTCCCTGATACTTTTAAATCTATTCAAAATCAAGGGCTGGAGACCCAATCACTGGAGTTATGTCCCTTCCTGGTGTCAAGGTCTGATCTCACTGGAGGGCAGGGATTATCCCAGCTGTGTACACCAGGGGGTGGTATGTGCGCTGCTATTCTGTGAATAGGCTTGGGTTAAAGAGTTGAAAGCAGTAAATTATTGTCAAAGCAGCAGAAAATAACCAGGACACAACTAAGATTTCATAGGTGGGTGAAAACTTTTTACCGTGGTGGAACTGGTCAATTTATATTTTGATGCTGGGGATTGAACCCAAGGGTGCTCTACCACTGAGCTATATCCCTAGGGTTTTTTTTTTTTACTTTGAAAAGATCTTGCTAAACTGCCCAGGCAGCCCTTGAACTTGCCATCATGCCTCAGCCTCTCAAATAGCTTTGAGACTTTGGCTGCCTTTCTTTTCCTTTTTTTTTTTTTTTTTTTTTTTTAAATAGTATGTTGTAGATGGACACAGATGCCGAGCAACTGGAACACTCATGGTGCTGGGGTTGAACCCATTACCCCACACATGCCAGACAGTGCTCTACCACTGAGCCACAACCCGGCCCTCTTGGCTGCCTTTGCCTTTTGTGAGTAAAACCTTGAGCTGCGCAAGGTAAAAGGGCCTGTGGTGACTACAAGCAGGAGGGGATGAACTGAAAACTGACTGAAGACAACAGGTCTCAGGGTAATCACAAGGCAACCACAGAAGTGCTGTTTTAAAAACAAAGGCACACTTAAAGGACCTTCAGGGAATAAAACAAAGGACTGTGATAGTGGACCTGAAGAGTTGAGGGTGTAGCTCACTCACTGGTAGAGCACCTGCCCATTAGTGCAAGACCTGGGATGGGTCCCCAGCAACACAAGAAAATGAACAAAAACCTATGGGGGAAAAAAAAAAAACAAGATTTAAACAAAAGGGCTGGGATTGTGGCTCAGTGGTAGAGCACATTAAAGAGTAAGGGAATATGATAGACAACTTGATAGCAGTAAAATTGCAATTTATATTAAAAGGACAAATCCCTCAAAAAATAAGAATTATCCAGATATACACAGGATTAGATGATCTGAGTGGCCCTGTGATGATTAAAGAAAGTGGATTCA